>NC_086015.1:103512500-104137500 GCF_028858775.2 Pan troglodytes
AATAAGCGAAGAAATCCTGCACAAAGTGCCACTGAATTTAAAGAGAAGAAATACCATAAAGTGAATTGTGCCTCCAGGGATCATCAAGATGATCTTGGAGGCCTTGTTCAGCTAAATCTTGCACAAAGAATCACTGAAAAGAGACTATTGAAACACCCCAGTCCCTAGTGTGCTGAGTGTTCTTTGTCTGTTTATTTTGTCATATATGTGAACATATAACTCTGATTAAGTAGAATTCTCTTTTTAGCTTCCAAGAAAATGTATGGTAAATTCCACTCTGTGGATTTCATATTTTCTGTAGTCATGGGTCGACAATAGAGGTTCCTGCTTTGGATGAGGAAACGTAATGGGTCCTTCACACTAAGCCTGGCTTGCTTGCCTTCATGCCAACACTCCCTGTTGACTATGATGCTGCCTGCTTCTTCGTCATGCAGCCTTTCTTGCATTCTTCGTCTTCAGCCTTTCTTGCATTCTAAGGCTGGCCACATTTACCATGACTTTCCTTCCCTGTTTACCATGGATACCACCTCCCATTTTCCATGCTCATCTTAAAGAAGATGCTCTTTAAGGTCCTTAGGAAATAAGGTCAAAGCCTTTCCAAAATGCTGTTTTTACACAGGGTAAAAGAATCAATGGACTCAGGGACTTTTAAAGGAATGCTTTTGTACTTCTAGCACTGAATATAGCACCTAACACATGGGAAGCACTTAATAAAAGTTAGGCTTTTATATTTTTGGATGCAGGTCTTCATTATTTTGGAGGTATGGAGTGTATTAATTTTAAACAGCTACATTGGACATTTCTATATGTGCTGTTAGTAGAATCTATGAATATGTTAGTTACATCCATATGGATATTTCCATATGTGCTATTAATAAAATCTGTATCAAGTCTGCCTGGAGAATTTCCAGGGCCTTAATATATTACCATAAAGGTGAAACCACAGTGCTAGGTTGTGGCCGGGCAGCCTTACTTACATGGCAGCATACATGAAAGACATATCTCTCATGACAGCAAGGCTCCTCATGGCTAGGGTGAAAATCACCTTCTTTCTTTTGGATCAGTGAATTATTCCATCTTTTTCTCTATAACAAATAGTTCACCATTTCTTAAGCAAGTATTATGTGCCAGGTACTTCATTAGATCCTAGAGATTAAAAAACCAAAAGTTCTAGGCCGGGCGCAGTGGCTCACGCCTATAATCCCAGCACTTTGGGAGGCTGAGGCGGGTGGATCACGAGGTCAGGAGATTGAGACCATCCTGGCTAAGACTGTGAAACCCCATCTCTACTAAAAATACAAAAAATTAGCCGGGTGTGGTGGCGGGCGCCTGTAGTCCCAGCTACTCGGGAGGCTGAGGCAGGAGAATAGCGTGAACCTGGGAGGCGGAGCTTGCAGTGAGCCAAGATCGCGCCACTGCACTCCAGCCTGGGCAACAGAGCGAGACTCCATCTCAAAAAAAAAAAAAAAGAAAGAAAAATAAATAAATTACCAAAAAAAAAAAATCCCTAGACTGGGACCGCAAGGAGCTTCCAGTCTCATGCTTTTCACATGCTCAACATACACATGCACCTAAATATGCTCAATGGCTTGAATTTCACATTCTTTTTCACGGATTTGCTGTAAAATCACGTTATTTTTGGTGTCAACACAACCTCTAGGCAAAGCATTTTTCCTCATATTTCTGGGAAATGAGAACATTTATAAAACCAAATTTTATGTATTGAAAATACGCTTGATTATAAAAATTTTTCATGGCAAGAATGCAGCAGCTCTTTAAAAACATGCAAAAATAGTTATTTAGTTATTCCAACAATTCTGTATAGACCAGGATTTCCCAGTGCAAATTTTTTTTTTTTTTTTTTAAACAGGGTCTCACTCTCTCACCCAGGCTAGAGTGCAATGACACGATCATAGCTCACTCTAACTTTGAAATTCTGGGCTCAAAGGATCCTCTCCTCAGCCTCTGGAGTAACTGGAACTACAGGTGCATGCCACACCAGCCTAATTTTTCTTTTTTTCTTTTTTTGTAGAGACAGGGTTTTGCTACATTGCCCAGGCTGGTCTCAAACTCCTGGCCTCAAGTGATGCTCCTGCCTTGGCCTCCCAAAGCACTGGGATTATAGGCATGAGCCGCTGTGCCCAGCCCCAAAATTGATTTTTTTTAAATGACTTATTGGGTTTCTATTTCCCATAAATAGGCTTTGAGTTCCTATCAATTTTTTCTGTGCTTTTATTTTAAAATTTCCTGTCCATGTTTGTTAATATTCCAGTTAATTTTTCTTACTCTCCTCTTCTTGCTTTTCTCCCACACAGGGTAATGTTTATATGTACTACAAATTGTATGGCTTCTATCAGAACCTGTATCTATATATTCGATCCAGAAGTAATAGACAACTGGTGGGCAAAGATGTAAAAGTAAGGCTTAATTTAATCTGGTATAATACTCTTTTTCTTTTTTTAAACCAAGTGGATTTTTCAGTCTAAAAGAGGAGATGGAAAATAAACTAAAATGCTACAAAACAGAAATGCTGATTTCCTTCTTGTGTAAATTGAAGGGGCTGGGTAGTCAGGATAACTGTTATTAAAAAGTAGCACTTTCCCTCTTTAGAGCAGTGATGTGAATCTTGTCCGACTGAACGGTTATCCTTTCACGCACCATTTTGATAGTAACCTTGAGTAGTTAGGCTCAGCCTGGCTGAGCCTAACTACCATTGTCCTTCCTGTCACTGGGGCCTTCAATCCAGCCTACTTTAAGGAAATTAGGCTCTATTCGATTGAGTAAAAGCCTTTTGCTTCAATCGAATACCTTTTCAAACCTATGATTATACATTTTTACTCTTGGTAGATGATAGCGTGCTAGCAAGAAAAGCTAGAATAAAATTTTTTCCATAGCGACATTATTATACTGAAGTGATTTTTAGCAACCACTCTTTTAAAAATGTATTTGGTAGTTGTGTGGATGGATTCCCTGTAATAAGTCATCTAGTTGTAGACTCATGATTTTTGTACTTTTCTGAATGTAATACTTCAATATTGCCGAGGCCCTGAGTAAGAGTGTGGAACAAAGCCTCCCTACCTCCACCACCCCATTAGATAGTGATACAAGTGAAAAATAAGTTGTTACTATTTTAAACCACTAAAATAAAATAAGCTACATGTCAATAAAAAGAGGATTTAAAAATGTACTTCATTATAGGTTTAGCGCATTATATAGCACAGACAGTAAGGTAAAGTTCCTTTTTGCAGACATTTTTGGTATGCTATGTATTATTAATGAGGAAAAAACACAGAGACACACACCCACACACATACATATCTCCAAAACACAAAAATGTCCCAGTCTAAGTAAACCAGAGGCCTAGGAAAACCAGGTAGCAGTCTATAATCTTAGTCACTGCCAATAAGTCATTGGGAGGTGATTTATATTGCCAGTGTTCTCACTTTTTACATTCTAAGAGAGTTTACCAAAAGCATTTCTCATTGCTGTATCCTCTTGCATCCAGGCTGTTGAGGATTGTGCCCCATTTAAAATGTCCGACAATAAGACCCCCATCGTTCCTTGTGGTGCTATTGCCAACAGCATGTTCAATGGTAGGTGACTTTTCCTATCTCCATGGTGTACCCTTTCACGAGTGTGTAACAACCTAAATGTCCAGAAATTCACCTCTGAAGCTAAGTGGCAGTTTTTTGTTTTGTTCCATTTTAATTCTGTAAGCATCATCTGGACTAATGCAGAGCACTGACTTACAGTATGTCATTTGCAAATAATTTCTCTCATGCCAAAAATCTGAAGGAATAGTCAAGGAACATGAGTTAAATGGAGCTTAAGGGTATTTTTCAATAATTGGCTCAATTTTGACAGGAAAAAGAATGGTCTTGTGATCTATGGCATGTAGGCGTGTCGAGAGTCTGCAAAATCCCTGATTTATTTGTCAGCTGTGTCTGGTTCTGCATTTCAAAGGGTGGCGAAATTGCTAGACTGCATCTCTAACACAATTTTTAATTTCCTTACAGACACCATAATTCTTTCACACAACATTAATTCATCTGTACAAATCAAAGTGCCAATGTTAAAGAGTAGACTTACGTGGTGGACAGATAAGTATGTCAAATTTCAGAATCTAAGTTCCAAGAATCTTGCTGATGAATTTAGAGGTAAGATCCATACAGTAGCTCAATATACGTATCTCTTTTTTTTTTTTTTTTTTGAGACGGAGTCTTGCTCTGTCACCCAGGCTGGAGTGCAGTGGCGCGATCTTGGCTCACTGCAAGCTCCATCTCCCGGGTTCACGCCATTCTCCTGCCTCAGCCTCCCGAGTAGCTGGGACTACAGGTGCCCGCCACCACACCCGGCTAATTTTTTGTATTTTTAGTAGAGATGGGGTTTCACCATGTTAGCCAGGATGGTCTCGATCTCCTGATCTCGTGATCCGCCCACCTCGGCCTCCCAAAGTGCTGGGATTACAGGCTTGAGCCACTGTGCCCGGCCACTTATCTCTTTATAAAAACTTTGTTTCTTACATGTGAGGAAATGTTTATGAATCCTCCTTCTTTATCTCCTTGTTGACTCCTTTTTGTTCTAACTCTCCCTACCATAAACATCTCCAATCCATACCTATCAAAAACATGAAATGCTTGATGCCCTGGTTTCTTCCAGTTTTCATTAGGGAATAAACAATGATTCAAGACACCTATTGCTTCAGTTATAATAAGGATGAACATGTAATTTGTTGTCCAAACTGGTACCCTTTAGAGAGTGAAAGGGGGCACTTGAATATACTTACTTAAAATTTTTATTTATCAGTCAATAAATTGACATCATATTGATGGACTTATAAAATAATCCAATTAAAAACTATTTTCTTGGGAGGCCAAGACAGGCAGATCACTTGAGGTCAGGAGTTTGAGACTAGCCTGGCCAAGATTGTGAAACTCCGTCTCTACTAAAAATACAAAAAATTAGCTGAGTGTGGTGGTGCGTGCCTGTAGTCCCAGCTACTTGGGAGGATGAGGCTGGAGAATTGCTTGAACCTGAGAGGTGGAGGTTGCAGTAAGCCAAGATTGTGCCACTGCATTCCAGCCTGGGTAACAGAGTGAGACTCTGTCAAAAAAAAAAAAAAAAATTCAAAAATTAAAATGGCATGTACATTAAACCAACTTACAAAACTACTCCAGTTATTATCTAAACATTAAAACATAACATAAACTGAGTCCTGGAGGGGCTTCAAGATGGCTGACTAGATGTATCTGGTACTTGCTTCTTCCACAGACAGGAACTACAGAGAGTTAGTAGGTAATCACTCTTGGAATTTACAAGAGAACACTAGAATTCAACAGAGAAGTGATGGGAGGTGTTACCAGTGGCGAATCCATACGGGTCTGCAGCAACTTGATTGTTGCCTCCTTAGAGGAAAGAATTTAGCCAAGGGGCATAAGACAGAGGGAGAGACCGAGGAGGCAAGTTAGAGCAGGAGTGAAAGTTTATTAAAAAGTTTTAGTGGAGGAATGAAAGGAAGTAAAGTACATTTGGAAAAGGGCCAAGCGGGCGACTTGAGAAATCCAAGTGCTCTATTCAGCCTTTGACTTGGGGTTTTATACATTGGTGTGGTTCTGGAATTTGCATCTCTCCTCCCTTGATTTTCCCTTGGGGTGGGCTGTCTGCACGCACAATGGCCTGCCAGCACTTGGGCGGGAAGGGGGTGGGGCGGGGCACACGCATCGTGTGTTTACTAAAGTTGTGCACATGCTCATTTGAGGCATTTTTTTCCTTACCAGTCAGGTGTTCCTAGAGGAAAGTCATATATCAGTTAAACGCCTCCATTTTGCCTCTTAGTGCCCATGCTTGAGCCTGCTCACCCAACTCCTGAGATTTTACTGGGAAGCTGATGATCACCAGCTTCAGGTGTTTTCTACTGGGAGACTGCATTAACCTGGCGCCAGCTGCAACCAATTATTATTTTACAGAGACAGTTTAACAACCACCTGACTATCACCTGATGGTCACCTGACATTCCTGGGTTGGGTGCCTCTCCTGCCCTGCTCTTGCCTGCCTAACTACCTACTCTAACAGATGCACCAAAAACAGGGAAGGAGGGGAAGAAAGGCGGCTTGTTTGGCTGGGATCAGCTGAAAGTCTGGGGAGGCCCCCTAGTGAGGGAAAAGATTGTAAGTGAGAGATCTCCAGCAGTTCATATTCCCACTGCTGACTCCTACAACCCTAGCCATGGGAGAGCCCCTTGACTCTCATGGGCCATGAGACTAACAAACACAGGGAGCTCCCTGGAAACCGCGTGAAGGCATTACCCCAGAAAGAGAATTCATGCTGGGTCCCACAAACTCCAAAGTCCTAAGCAGCTGCAGCACAGCACCATTTTGAGAGCCCAGCCCATACCAGAGTGCATCCTGGGCAGCTGCCTGAGCCTGCTGCCTGGGCGGTAACAGGAGCCACAGGTAGCAATCTGCCCCAGCAGAGGGGCAGCCATGTGTTTTCAAATGCCTGGAGGACAATGAAAAACAGGCCAGGCGCAGTGGCTCACGCCTGTAATCCCAGCACTTTTGGAGGCTGAGGTGGGTGTATCACAAGGTCAGGAGTTCAAGACCAGCCTGGCCAACATAGTGAAACCCCATCTCTACTAAAAATACAAAAAGTAGCCGGGCATGGTGGCGCATGCATGTAGTCCCAGCTACCCAGGAGGCTGAGGCAGGAGAATCATTTGAACCTGGGAGGTGGAGGTTGTAGTGAGCTGAGATCAGGCCACTGTACTCCAGCTTGGGCAGAGTGAGACTTCGTCTCAAAAAAAAAAAACGAAAAAAAAAAAAAAAACAACTCTGCCTTCATCACTAGGAAGGCTACAGCCCAACATGAGCATTCTGCCTATGGCCTTGGGGTCACTCCACCCTGGCCTACCGCAGTCAGCATCTGCATGCACCACTGGGGAGCCTGAGGGCACTGCCCAGCCTGGCTCCAACCCCTGCAATACCTGAGCACATAGTCCAGGGGCCTGGGAACCACACAGCCCAGCCCACCACCAGTGGAACATGAGCACTCCTCCCAGTATCTGAGGTTAGGCCCACTCAACCTGTTGCTACCACCACAGCTGGCACCCACCCACACATGCCACCTGCACGTCTGGCAACTGGCTTGCCCAACCCATGGTAGCTACCACCAACACCAGCGAGGACCACTGGGGTCCCAGAGCATTGTCCCACCACTGCTACTGCCATTGTCCACACCACATCCACTGCCCAGACACT
Organism: Pan troglodytes; assembly: GCF_028858775.2. Classification (NCBI taxonomy): domain Eukaryota; kingdom Metazoa; phylum Chordata; class Mammalia; order Primates; family Hominidae; genus Pan; species Pan troglodytes. The sequence continues at coordinate 103,519,757 of NC_086015.1, forward strand.
CAAGAACCCATCAATCCACCTGGCCCACCACTGCCATTCCTGGCACCCGAGCAAGCCATCTGGAGGCCCAAGAAGCAGCCTGCCTGGGCTTCCTAATACTAGTCACATCCTGGGGTCCAAGGACCCCCGTGCTCAGTTCACTGCTGCCATCACTGGGGCCCAAAAACTGGCCTACCTGGTGCCCTAGTCCCCAGCAAAACTTCACCACAGCCTCCACTAACAACCACACTCTGAGCCACAGAAGAAATCACTGACACCATAGATGCTGTTTAAAGCCAAAGAAATCAAACACTGTAACTGCCCAAAGGGTTCTTCCTGCCCTTCCATAAACAAAATTGACTCACTGAGACCATGTCATTGCAGTAAAGCAAGATTTTAGTTGATCTGAGGCCGGCCACACCACACGGGAAATGGAGTTATTACTCAAATCAATCTCCATGAAGGCTCGCAGGTTAGGAGTTAGATAGTTTGGTGGGCAGGAGGCCCACCTCCTGGTAGGGAGGATAGGGAACATGCTGATTGGTTGGGTCAGAGATAAAATCATAGAGAATCAAAGCTGTCCTCTTGTGCTGAGTCAGTTCCCGAATGAGGGCCACAGGACTGTTTGGCAGGTCCAGGTGCGGCCATCCAGTTGTCAGAAATGCAAAAACCTGAAAAGACATCTCAAAAGGCCAATCTCAGGTTCTACAATAGTGATGTTATCTGCAAGTAACTGGGGAAGTTGCAAACCTTATGACTTCCAAATAATGGCTGGTAATTATTTAGAATTCAAGCCCCTCTCATCCTCCTAACGTGGCAGCCTTTCATTAGTTTTGTAAGAACAGTTTAATTTTGAGAAAGGACTATTATCACTCAAACTATAAACTTCTCCCAAAGTTAGCTTGGCCTACACCCAGGAATGAGCTGGGGCAGCCAACCTGTGGGGCTAGAAGCAAGATAGAGTCAGCCATGTCAGATTTGTCTTACTGTTATAATTTTGCAAAGGAGGTTTCAAAACTATCCTACTGCATGCACCCAGAATCAAAGCCAAAGTGCCCTACCCAACCAACACCATAGACATATCTTTAAAAAAAATCCTCCCCCATAAAAGCAAAATTTAAAAATCGGAAGATGTGACTGTAATACCAGATGCACAGATATCAACGGAAGGATACAGAAACCATGAAAAAGCAAGGAAATAGGATACCTCCAAGTAAACACAATAATTCTCCAGCAACAGATCCCAATCAAAAAGAAATTTGTTCAGGAGTATGTTAATTTCCATGTATTTGTACAGTTTCAAGAGTTCCTCTTGGAACTGATTTCTAGTTTTATTCCACTGTGGTCCAGGAAGCTACTTGGTATGATTTCAGTTTTTTAAAGTTTATTGAGATTTGTTGTGTGGAAGAGATAAACACAGTTGATAAACCGCTAGCTGGACTAACCAAGAAAAGAAGAGAGATGCTTCAAATAAGCAAAATGAAAAAGGAGACATTACAACTGATACCACAAAAAAACAAAAGATCATCTGAGACTATTATGAACAGCTAACAAACTTTTATGCTAACAAACTGGAAAACCTAGAGGAAAACATACAACCTTGTTTGAACTAAGTTTCAATAAAGATTCAGACTTGTTCAAGTTTGAACTAAGTTTGAATTAGGAAGAAACAGAAAACCTGAGCAGACAAATAATGAGTAGCAAGATTGAGTCAGTAATAAAAAAATCTTCCAACAAAGAAAAGGCCAGGATTGGATGGATTTACTGCAATATCCTACCAAATGTATAAAGAATAACTAATACCAATCCTCCTCAAACTATTCCAAAAAATCGAAGATGAGGGAACTTTCTCTAACTCTCTAATTCTGCAAGACTAGCATTATTACCCTGATACCAAAACCAGACAAGGACACAACAAAAAAAATGGAAACTATCAGCCAATATCCCTGATGAACATAGATGCAAAAATCCTCAAAAAAATACTAGCAAATCAAATCCAGTGGCACATCAAAAAAAAAAAATGCACCATGATCATTACACATTCTATGCATGTAACAAAATTTCACATGCACCTCATGAATATGTACAAATATATCAAAAACAAATAAATAACATGTAAATCTTTTTATTTTTATTTTTAGTTACCAGCTCTTACACAGAAAAAGGTGAATTTTTAAAAATTTAAAAAATAAAAGTAAATCTAAAAAAGAGATAACAATCAGAATAATTATTCTTCATATGTACTCACATGCTTTAATGAGTTTCTTGGCCATATCTGTCTTAATTACGTACCTGTGTATTTTTCTAATGAATTTATTTATGTTTTTTACCAAGGCCTTGTTAATTTTTTCACAAAATTGTAACTTTTTTTTTTTTTTTTTTTTTGAGACAGGGTCTCACTTTGTTGCTCAGGCTGAAGTGCAGTGGCTCAATGACAGCTCACTGCAGCGTTGACCTCCTAAGCTCAAGCTATCCTCCCACTTACCAGCCACCCCAAGTAGCAGGGACTGCAGGAGAATACCACCACACCCAGCTAATTTTTTTTTTTTTCCAGACAGAGTCTTGCTCTGTCGCCCAGGCTGGAGTGCAGTGGCAGGATCTCAGCTGACTGCAACCTCCACCTCCCGGGTTCAAGCAATTCTCCTGTCTCAGCTTCCTAAGTAGCTGGGAGTACAGGCACATGCCACCACACCCAGCTAATTTTTGTATTTTTAGTAGAGACAAGGTTTCACCATATTGGTCAGGCTGGTCTCGAAAGCCTGACCTCAGGTGATCCACCCACCTCCACCTCCCAAAGTGCTAAGATTACAGGTGTGAGCCACTGCGCCCAGCCCCCACCTGGCTAATTTTTAAATTTTTTGTAGAGACAGGGTCTCACTATGTTGCCAAGGCTAGTCTTGAACTCCTGGCCTCAAATAATGCTCCTGAGACAAGGATTTGAATGTAATAAATAAATAAATAAGCAATCCTCCTGCCTCAGCCTCTCAAAGTGCTGGGATGACAGTCATGAGCCACCATGCCTGGCCTGTAATCTTTTTTAAAGTCTCATTTTATGGTTAATCAATTGGAAATTGTTTACATCTTTAGCTGATTCTTTTCCTTTGACCCTAACTTCCTTTACTGGAAAATATTCTATAGTGCTGAGGTATCTATTATGCTTATGGCCAATTTTACTAAATGGAGGATATTCTCAATTGTAATTTTTTTATTGAAATATGTTACTATTTTAACCCAAATATTGACATAAGCACTGTCTTTTTGACTTCATGTAAGTTTTTTTCTCATTTTGGTTCTTTGGAGCACACCATGAAATTTAGATAAAATCCTACACCTTCTCAATATAATATCATTCTGGCACAGAAAATGTTGTCCAATTGGAAGTACAGCCAAGTGCAGTGGCTCGTGTCTGTAATCCCAACACTTTGGGAGGCAAAGGCAGGAGGATTGCTTGAAGCCAGAAGTTTGATACTGGCCTGGGAAACATTGTAAGATTCTGTTTCTATAAAAACAATAAATAAATAACAGCACTATCAAAAGAGTCTTCACATATGTCGAGATATTCCAAAGCATAATTAGAGAATTTTAAAATTAAATCTTATACATATTTTGAACTCCCATTATGTAGTATATTCAATTATTCCCTTGCTCCTATATGGGTACATTTCAATGTCTTCTTGTTTGCAAGCATGGTTTTCAATAATTACACTTCTCTAAATCTTCTAAAACTAGAGTTTTTGGTATTCCATATTTAAGATACTTTGTTTAAAGATTTTCAACTATTTTAAACAAAATGCAACCAAAGTTAGAGGGCTTATTTACAGAAAAATTTCAGGGTTGTGGTAGGACAGATGGTTTGATATAGAAAAAAGTTATTTACAGGCTCAAACCCTTCTAAAATTCTGTCTGGTTGATGATGCCCAACAAAGAGAGACCACACATACTACCACATTGAAGTATTTGTTTAATTTAACATGTGTCATTATAAAAATTTTGCAATGAAAAATTCAGTTTTTTGGCCAGACGCGGTGGCTTGCGCCTGTAATCCCAGCACTTTGGGAGGCTGGGGAGGAGGGGGGCAGATCACAAGGTCAGGAGTTTGAGACCAGCCTGGCCAATATGGTGAAACCCCGTCTCTACCAAAAATACAAAAATTAGCCGGGTGTGGTGGCGAGCGCCTGTAATCCCAGTTACTCGGGAGGCTGAGGCAGGAGAATCGCTTGAACCCGGGAAGCAGAGGTTGCAGTGAGCCGAGATCGCGCCACTGCACTGCAGCCTGGGTGAGAGTGAGACTCCATTTAAAAAAAAAAAAAAAAAGAAAATTCAGTTTTTCTAACTGTTAATATGCAATAATACTTGAATTTGTACAACTACAGCTCTTCATTTAATTAACAAAATATTGTAGCTTATTTGGATACAATTGTGAATTATGTATGTACCACGACTAATTCTAAGTACATTTCTTCTCTGTCAATTTCTCAATTTATTAAGAGCATTATGTTTACTCTGATGTTGTGCTCCACCAAATTTGCAGTTAGCACTACAGAACCAAACAATTTAAACCTGATTGTTGAATTTTGTTTAGTGGGTTTTTGGTTTTTGGTTTTTGGGGTTTTTTTTGAGACACAGTCTCTGTCTGTTGCCCAGGCTAAAGTGCAGTGGCACAGTCTCGGCTCACTGCAACCTCCACCTCCCTGGCTCAAGCTATCCTCCCACCTCAGCCTCCTGAGTAGTTGGGACTACAGGTGTGTGCCACCACGCCAGCTAACTTTTTTGGTTGTTTTTTTTTTTTTTATAGAGATCAGGTTTCACCATATTGCCCAGCCTGGTATCAAACTCTTGGGCTCAAGTGGCCACCCTCCTTGGCCTCCCAAAATGCTGGGATTACAGGCATGAGCTACTGCACCTGGCCGATTGTTGAATTTTGTAACTGAACTTACAGTAATGTTTATAATAATGTCAGAGTTTTCATCATCATAGATTGAACGTCTAAAAGGTTTGATTTCATGAAGAATCAAACCGACAAAAATCAAATCATTATTACAATTAACCTATTTGGTTTTTCTATTTGAAGTATCTGAATACATTCATATAAAATTGACCTCACTTAACTATTTACAAATTATTTTTGCACTAAGCCAACACATTAAAAGCTGCTCTTTGATTACAAAAAAAGAAAACAACAACAACCTGTAGCTAGGCACAGCTGTGCACACCTGTAATCTCAGCTCTCGAGAGGGAGGCTGAGGAGGAGGGTCGTTTGAGCCCAGGAGTTCCAGTCCAGCCTGGGCAACATGGCGACAACCCGGCCCTAAACAAACAAACAATACAAAACAAAACAAAATGTAATAAACAAGTGAAACTAGAAGGATATTCATTTGATCTAAATGAAAAGTCATGCTCACACAATGATATATAAGTGGACCTTCTGCAGATTGTTGTCTTTGGACATAAACTTTTTTTTTTTTTTTTTTTGAGACAGAGTCTCACTCTTTCACCCAGGCTGGAGTGCAGTGGCGGGATCTCAGCTTACTGCAAGCTCCGCCTCCCGGGTTCACGCCATTCTCCTGCCTCAGCCTCCTGAGTAGCTGGGACTACAGGCGCCCGCCACCGCACCTGGCTAATTTTTTGTATTTTTTAGTAGAGACTGGGTTTCACCATGTTAGCCAGGATGGTCTCGATTTCCTGACCTTGTGATCCACCCGCCTCAGCCTCCCAAAGTGCTGGGATTATAGGCATGAGCCACCATGCCCGGCCTGTCTTTGGACATAATCTTTAAAAAATAAGCATAAACTTTTGAAGTAGATAACAATGTTCTTCAGCAGATGTGTATCTTTTGATTTTCACATGGTCATTTGAGACCACTATGGTACCCATGGTGGGGGGTAAATATCAACCAACATTGTGAGTATAATATTCAATCATCTTAAAAAACTGTACTGAACTTTACATGAAATATGCATTTTCCATTTTTTAGCTCTTCACAGCTAAAATGAATTATTAGCAAATAGGAAACTGATACCAAACAATACAATAGTTATATAGTCATACCACATAAGTAACAAGGACAGGTGCAGTGGCTCATGCCTGTAATCCTAGCACTTTGGGAGGCCAAGGCAGGTGGATCACCTGAGGTCAGGAGTTCGAGACCAGCCTGGCCAGCATGGTGAAACCCCATCTCTACTAAAAATACAAAAATTAGCCAGGCTTGGTGGCAGGCACCTATAATCCCAACTACTCAGGAGGCTGAGGCAGGAGAATCGCTTGAACCTGGAGAGCGGAGGTTGGAGTGAGCCAACTTCACTTCAGCGTGGGCAAAAGAGCGAAACTCCATCTCAAAATAAATAAATATAAAATAAAGTAAAGTAACAAAACCACTGTTGCAAGAGAGTTCAAACTACTCCCAGCAGGACTGCTCAGCATCTAGTTCCCACACATGCATCATGTACCCATAACCTAACCCATAATTTTCCACGTTTCTCACTGACCCCATTGATTTGCAGCCTGGCAGGCTAACACAGAAAGAAACTATTGCCTAACTGGCTGGAATGCTTAACAGCTTGCATGGGTTACAAGGATATGTTTTATTATGTTTTGACTGGAAGGGTCTCTGGTTGACTTTCATATATAATCATATGTAAAAGTAAGCATTCCATTCACTGCACATGGACATCTCATACACTACTAGCTAAGATCATGGCTGGATGCTGGAAGGATGAAATTATATGTACCTTGTGTGGGATACAAGCTAAATCAGATGAGATAATGAACAACAGACACAAACTGGAACTGCACTAGGCAAACTGATATATATGGTCACTGTATCTATAATTGAATTACTGTTTTCAAAAGGGACTTGGCAACATTCTGTAGCATTTTCTTACCACATAACCATAGACCTATACACAAAAGGCCCTTAGCTTCTTCTCATCTCCTGCTGCACTTTGTTCTTACCTCTATTGTAAGAGTTACATTATACTCTAATTATCTGTTTATATACCTGTCAAGCCCACAGCCTGTAAATCCTTGAAGAAAGAGATTGGGTCTTTTGCAGTTTTGTATAAGATATGTTTAGGAACATAGATTCAGGACATCTTGAATCTATGCTCCCAAGAAAAAAATAATTTTTATTAAAAAAAGCAATGCTTATAGATAAATAAATGGATCAATGCAAATGACCCAAATGAACTTAGAAAATGAAGTTGATGTCTCTTAGACCATACTTTTCATACTCTCCAAAGACATGGGATGGGGCAGAAGTAGGAGTTGGTAGGGGAGGACATGCTTGAACCTGCATTTTTAACAAGCACCCTGGGTGATTCTGACGTCAATGGCTCATAGGACACACTGCCTTCAGTCATGAGCTCAGGCCAAAGTAGAGAGAAGCTGAAGACCACAGTGTAGGCACCAAAGGCAATTTCAATTTTGATCAAAATTCTTCTAGCATCAGCGATTGAGGTCTTGGGAAGAGCCAAAATAAGTGGGCTCTACAATATTTGCAGAAGATGCTCCAGCAGAGGATTATTTCCCAAGGGAATATAAGTGTACAAACACATGTCAGCAGATTAAACCAACCACATTCCACGTATACTTTTACAAGCACCACAGCCCATGCTTAGAAAACAGGTCTGGGTTTCTTTCAGGAGAACATAGTTTAGTCAGTAGTCAGAGTTGAGAAAGAGTGACTCTCTATATAGCATTATAGCATCCTACAAATAGTAGAACTGGCTTTATGGAAGTAAAAATTTCATTAAGCAATTTACTCTTTCTGACTAGCTCTTTACAATTCTATATGGTTTTTGTTATCAGATTTAATTGGAATCTTTCATCCCTTTATCAAGCATTTATTTAATACCACTATGGGCCAGGCACTAGACTCAATGCTAATGAAAACACAGATGAGGATGACACTGTTTTCAAGAGTCTCCTATAGAGTGGGAGAGACAAACATGCCTCCTGTTGTAAAGTGGGAAGTGTGAGAATGACGGTAAATCCAACGGGCTCATCTCCTGGAACCACCCTCTACCCTCTGCTTCCAACATTTCTGCAGCTCCCAAACCTACCAGGCTTCCTGGCTTGAGAACAGGCTCACAATGCCTTTGCTTTCCACCTCCTCCCACTTACCAATTTCTCCTCTCTCCTTCCAGCTTTAGCTCTTAGATGCAGTGCTGCAGTGAACATCTATGTAATCCAATCTTCATGCCATGATTATTTCCTTAGAATACATCCCTAGAAATAGAATTTCTGGGCCAAAATGTATGCAAAATATGAAAGCATTCAATGCATGTTCCTAGATTGCCAAAGAAGTTAACGCATCTATCTGCTCAGTACAAGAGTTCTCATTTCTACCGCCTCGTCAATGGTTGTCACTTTTTTTGTAAAATATTAACCAATTTTTAGATGAAAATGGTATCTTGGTTTAATTTGCACTCCTTAGATTACTAGTAAAATTAAATAAAATAAAGATATTTCCCAATAAAAGTTTTAAAAAGATATTTCCTGTGTTTATCACTAAATGCAACCACCATGATCATTTTATTCTATTTTTTAAATGCTTTATATGCATTGAATGTAGTTGAAGACACAGTATGCATATAATTTGATAGTCTGCTCTTTTTTTTTTTTTCTTTTTTGAGATGGAGTCTTACCCACTCTATCGCCCAGGCTGGATTGCAATGGTGTGATCTCGACTCACTGCTACCTTCACCTCCCAAGTTCAAGCAATTCTCCTGCCTCACCCTCCCAAATAGCTGGGATTACAGGAGTGCACCACCATGCCTAGCTAATTTTTGTATTTTTAGTAGAAACAGGTTTCACCATGTTGGCCAGGCTGGTCTTGAACTCCTGACCTCAAGTGATCCACCCACCTGGGCCTCCCAAAGTGTTGGGACTACAGGCATAAGCCACCATACCCAGCCAATATTCTGCTCTTTATTAACTCAATGAAAATATCATGATCATTTCCTTAGAATCTTTAAAGCCATTATTTTTCATGGTTGCACACTCAGGTAGTTAACACACACATACACACTTTTTAAAAAAGTATAATTTCTATTTCTATTTCCTGAAGAATGCAGAAGTTCTTTCATTCTCTACATTCTAAAGAAAACTGAAGAGGATAGATGATTTTTTTCTCTATCATATCCCTTATTTTCTTCCCACAAGAACCACAAAGCCCCCAAACTGGCCCAAGCCTATCTATGACTTGGATAAAAAGGATCCAAGAAACAATGGCTTCCTCAATGATGACTTCATTGTGTGGATGCGGGCAGCTGCCTTTCCCACTTTCAAAAAACTGTATGGTCGACTCAATCGAACACACCATTTTATAGAAGGCTTGCCTGCTGGTAATTATAGTTTCAACATAACCTATAGTATCCTTTTATACCACTTTTCTTTCTGAAAATGAAAGAAAACCTGGCTGCTAGTTGTTGAGCTATTTCATTCTATACTTTTCTATTTTCCAATCAAATCATACAAAAAAAAAAAAAAAAGTGTAAAGGAGGATAAAATTCTCCTATTCCCTCCCAGAGGCTCCAGCTGGGACTGACAGATTAATAACAGAAAAGCATATGAATTTTATGCCTTTAAATGTACATGTGAGCCCTTACAAGAAAAATGGAGACTATAAAAGAAGTGACTAAGTCTAAGTTCTCATATACTAGGTTGAACAAAGAATGGCAATTGTAGAAACGTAACTAGGAAGATAAAGGTTAGTTTAGCAAGGGTTTTGTTGTTGTTGTTGTTGTTGTTTTGTTTTTGTATAGATTTCTCTCAGTCTCGACTCTCTGTCTGGGAGGCCGAGGCAGGCGGATCATGAGGTCAGGAGTTCGAGACCAGCCTGACCAACATGGTGAAACCACATCTCTACTGAAAATACAAAAAAAATTAGCCAGGCATGGTGGCGCATACCTGTAATCCCAGCTACTCAGGAGGGTGAGGCAGGAGAATCACTTGAATCCGGGAGGCGGAGGTTGCAGTGAGCCGAGATCGCGCCACTGCACTCCAGCCTAGGCAACAGAGTGAGACTCCGTCTCAAAAAAAAAAAAAGAAAGAAAGATTAAATAACACTGGGCCTAGAGATCTGTTAAAAAAACTGTGAGGAGAAGCATGCCAGATAGGATGGGAGGAGATGGAAGACTATGAAAATAGAGAGGAGTTTGATAAGTAAATATAGACTAAAAATTACTAAAACTGAGACTATAGAACCTTTTATTCTAGGGAAAAGTATCACAGACCACAAGAGCTGTGGATTCAAGGGACAGGTCCAGTTCATCCAAATCCACGTGAGGTGTGCAACAGGCTCTGCACTGAAGATGCTGTGTTCCCCCCTCCCTTAGGCACAAAGCCAGCATGTGGGAGTTAGTGCCCTAATGATTAGGAATATATGGTCCAACTTAGGAGACATATGCTTATTTTTACTTTCATCTACATATTTACTTTTGAGACAGGGTCTTGCTCTGTTGCCCAGGCTGGAGTACAGTGGCGCAGTCACATCTCATTGCAGTCCTGACCTCCTAGATTCAGGTGATCTTCCCACCTCAGTCTCTCAAGTAGCTTGGACTACAGGCACTCACTACCTCGCCCAGCTAATTCTCTCTTTTTTTTTTTTCAGAGATGGGGTCTCCCTTGTTGCCCAGGCTGACACATGCTTAAATATAAGAGTCTGAATTTTTTCTCTTAATGTAAAAATACAAATGTAGTTCTTGATTTGAAAACAAACAGGCTTTAACTTTAGCATGGCACCAAAGACTACCTTTAAGAAATTATATATTTAAATGCAATTTACACTAACTCTGGTCTTTAGATTTAATTTTCAAGTCTCCTCCTGATTCTCCCTGAGGTAGCATTCTCTGGAGGCAGAATCATTCCAGGCCTTTTACACGACTTTGAAATTGCAGCCCAGTTAGCACCGCTGTGTTCATCCTCCCAAGGCTCCTGGCTAGTTGTTCAATGGGACCCCCAATGGGCCAATTTTAACACAAAATTGTCCAACTCCTTAGTTTCTTTACCTTTCAGGGAGGCTGAATAAGAAATTCTTGAGGAGAAGGGAATGACGGCATGTGCTCCAGTTCCCTGCTCCAACTTTTCTTCTTTTCCATCCTAGAACAGGTATGTGGACATCTCCATTCTGACAGGGAAGTGGGAGCATTTCTCAGTCAGAAAGGCCCCCACTGATGAGACACGATCTCTGCCTCTCAGCTTTTTGTCTCCTTTTGTTTACTGACCAGGAGGAGGTATGACTTCAGTTAGTCCCTTTAGCAGGGTGTCTAGTTCTATGAAAATGAAAATGAAAGCCACAAATTGCCTCTCATGGAGCATTATAGGTACAGATCAAAGAGTAAACCCTTTGAATAAGAATTTCAGCAAACTCCTCTCTCCCTCAAAAAAATTGAAGCAGAGGTTGAAAGTTGCTTAAAACTGGTCTCTCAAGGTGGGCCTTCTGATTCTGTCAATTTTGGGACTGCCTTACCATTAAAGCAGTTATGGGTGCATTCAAGGAGCAGGAAAAAACTTCATGCACTACTATTCCACTATGTGTTACAGTCACCTTGGGGTTGGCAGGATGAGGAAGGGAGGCATGTTCCCAATAACAGAGACATTCTGTTTCTCCTCTCTGGACATGCTTTCCCTGGGTGACTTCATTCACAGTCATGTCTTAATGCTAATCCCTCTCAAATCAAAATTTTTTGTGTACATAGAACTTCAAACCTAAGCTTCAGGCCTATACCTGCACTACCTGGGTACAGCTCTGGTGTGAGTATTATCCAACCAGACTAAGAAAGTGCTTACCATTTCTAAGGGGAAAAAAGATGTTCTGTGTATGAGGAGAAGACCCTCTCATATAGAACTGAGGGAGGGAGAAAACAGGCAGATGGGTTGAGGTGGCACCCAAGGACCTGGTGACAATGAGGAATTCTGATGGAAAAGAAGAGAGAGAACTAGTTTCATACTAATTTTCCTTGTGCCTTTAAATAGCACGTTGCCAAGTGATTTGAGGCCCTTTAATAGCTTTGCTGGGAAATTGCCTCCGTTGCTATGAGAAGCCTTTCTTTGTTTATTAGTTTGGTTTACAAAAGGCACCAGATGTTTAAAAACCTCAGGCCACATGTATAATCAAAATGACATCATTAAAATGCTAATGATAGCAAACCCACTTCAAACACTTTCTCCCCAGCATGGGGATACTGGCCTTTCCAAAACCCAAATGAATGTACTACCTTTAGTTCGACTACCAAAAATGTTTTGTGATCTTTTTGTTTGCTTGTTCTTCACTCCCCTTAAAGAATTTTCCCTGAGGTAGGAATTCAAACCTTAGCCTACTAAAGGACTATAGCCTGCCCTGGGTCTCCTAATTCATATATAAAAATTTAGGTTTGTATGATTGTAATTTCCTTGGGTTTGCCAAAGGAAATTAAATATATTTGTTCATTATCAGTTGTCTATAAGTCATTCAGATCTGTGTCAGAATCTCTTTCGTAGCTTACAACTATGTAGAGGGAAGGCTTGTTTTTATTTTCATTCCAGCAAGATACAGAGTAGTGCTTGGTAAAGATTAAGTTGCACCATATGAGATTAGATATTTAACCATTTTTTTACCTATAAAAAAGAGCAATTTTATATGTGTCAACCTAATATATTCAGTATATGCAATACTAGAAATGTGAAGTGTTGAGTCAGATTCTTAACAGGTCTTCTTAGACTTCCCAGTAACCAGGTTCCACGGAGAAAAATCAGTTGTTCTCTCCACCCTGACATGGTGTGGGGGTAATAGCCTTTTCTTAGGTCTTGCCTACACAGTGACAGGAGCTATGACATGGTTGGCCTCCTTTGCCATGATGGCAATTCACATCATGCTGAAAAACAAGAAAATGTCCTTCTTCCATCAATAAAGTCAAGCTTTAAAAAGAAAAGGAGGAAACAAAACTGGACAGTGAAGTAACAGAACCAAAGATCTCTGAAGGGCTGGAGATGACTGGGATGTTTCAACAAGGGGAACTAGGTTGACTGAACTAAAATCAATTTCAAATAGACAATGAAGAGAATTTTAGAGTTAAAAAGAAGAAGGAAGAAGAGGGGAGGCATAATTATACGTAGTAAAATGTCCTTGGTGTGGGGAGAATAAATCACTCTTGAGCTCTAGACCAGTTTTCCAGTATTTATTTGAAGTTCTTGAGCCTGAAGGCAGGTGAACTCTGTAAGAGAGTGCCATCAGCAGAAAAGAGCAAGCAACCTGGGGTACCCACGATTAGGTGAGTCCTAACCATCGGATCAGGCTCAAACCATGAGTCTTCACTGGCTATTTGAAATTTGCTTTTTTTTTTTTTTTTTTTTGAGATGGAGTCTAACCCTGTCACCCAGGCTGGAGTGCAGTGGCACAATCTTGGCTCACTGCAACTTCTGCCTCCTGGGCTCAAGCAATCCTCCTGGCTCAAGCGATCCTCCTGCCTCAACCTCTCAATTAGCTGGGATTATAGGCGTGTGCCCCCATACCCTGCTAATTTTTGCTATTTTATTTATTTATTTGTTTGTTTGTTTGTTTGAGATGGAGTCTTACTCTGTCACCCAGGCTGGAGTGCAGTGGCACAATCTCAGCTCACTGTAACCTCTGCCTCCCAGGTTCAAGCAGTTCTCCTGCCTCAGCCTCCCGAGTAACTGGGATTACAGGCGCATGCAACCACGCCCGGCTAATTTTTGTCTTTTTAGTAAAGATGGGGTTTCACCATGTTGGCCAGGCTGGTCTCGAACACCTGACCTCAGGTGATCCACCCACCTCACCTTCCCAAAGTGCTGGGATTACAGGCTTGAACCACCGCGCCCGGCCTTAATAATTTTAGTAGAGTTGGGGTTTCACCATGTTGGCCAGGCTGGTCTCAAACTCACCTCAAGTGATCCACCCGCCTTCCAAAGTGCTGGAATTACAGGTGTGAGCCACCGCACCTGGCCTGAAATTATTATAACCACCCCAACAATTGTTGAACTAAATTCAGCATCAGGATGATTTTTGAAAACTGATTTTTTTTTAATGTTCTCCCTTTTCTATAGAGTTAGAGTTAGAGTTAGACTTTTTTCTGCTAAGAACAGACCAAGCAAAGGTTATGGCAATATCCTGAGCACTCAAAATACAGCCATGCACCAAAAAGAAAGGCTAGAAACTTCCCTAAAGTTATCCATTTGGCCAAGAGGGAAGCATTGAAAGTGACTGATTCTCAAAAACTGTACTCAGCATGTTGAAGGCACAACAATGCTAGAGCTTATATTGGGATGACATGTTCTAGAATACAAATGATGTTGTAGATTTATGATACTTGAATTAATGTTTTGAGGAAGGTTCTCAGGGTCTCTCTTGAAAGGCTTTAATTCCTGCCAAAGGTCCCTCACAGGAGACTGGATGGAATGCTTAGTGAATCTGTCAGGACATGAAGCCCCACAGATTTGTATACCTAGCTGGCCACAGTATTATATTTTTTAAGACATTTTTATGTTAATTTTTTAGAGGTGGGGGAAGCTTTACTCTGATTATTCTAGGAGCAGAATTGTCATTGTTAAATAAAAATATAGTGCCAACACATGTTCATCTCTTTAGGAGCCAAGAAAGCATTTCTTTGTTGCAACTTTCTATGTTTGTCACATAATCGAGTACTTTTCTAAAAAATAAAATAATTTTAAGTACCAACTCTGAAATCTTAGAATCCTTCCCCTATCTCACCTTCCATTTGTAACCAATTACCTCTGACCAGATGTGGTAGGTAGAATAATACCCCCTGCCCACCACCAATGATGTCCATACCCTAATTCCCGGAATGTGTAAATGTATTAAATGTCCAGAGAGACTCTGCAGATATGATTAAGGACACTGATAGAAGGAGATGATCCTGGGTGATTTGGGTGGGCCCACTGCAATCATAAGGGCCTTATAAGAGGGAGGCAGGTGATAAAAGGAGTAGTAGGAGATGCAACAACAGAAGCAGGAGGTTGGAGTGATGCGAGGAAGTGGCCATGATCCAAAGAATGTAAGTGGCCTCCAGAAGCTGAAAAAAGCAAGAAACAGATTCTTCCCCGAAGCCTTCAGACGCCCTGCTGACACTTTGATCTGATCTGCAGAAATGTAAGAGAATAAATTTACCTTGTTTCAAGCATACTGTGTATGGTAATTTGTTACAATGGCAATAGAAAATGAACACGTCAGAGGTTGGCAATGCTTTAGTCATCTGAGTAATTGTTTCTGGAGCTTAGGTAATCTATCCAGAGCAGAGCACTAGGAAGGGACAAGGCTCACACATAACCTAGGCTGACTGACTTACGATCCTGGGCTCATGGCCTCTTAGTCCACACTCCTCAGTTACGGTGCTGGTTAGGAAAGGCACGAGCACATTTGTTACATCTCAGCCTTGCTTGTCAGCTTAGGGGATGCTGGATTAGTCAGAGTTCTACAGAGAAGCAGAATCACTAAAGTGTGTACAGGTGTATGGACAGGATAGATAGAAAGATGATAGATGGATAGATAGATTAGATAGATAGATAGATAGATAGATAGATAGATAGATAGATAGATAGATAGATTTTAAGATATTGTGGAGGCTGGCAAGTCCAAAATCTGACAGGAGAGGCCTCTCAGGAAAGAGGTGCAGTTCAAATCCAAGGCAGTCTCCTGGACAAGCAGGAATTGCCGATGTAGATGAAGTCTACAGGCAGTATGCTGGGGAGTTCCCTCTTGCTCTGAGGTCAGCCTTTTGTTCTATTTAGGCTTTCAGTGGATTGGATGAGACCCACCCACATTATGGAGGGCCATCTGCTATACCCGAAGTCCACTGATTTAAGTGCAAATCTTATCCAAAAATACCCTCACAGAAACAACCAGAATAATGTTTGACCAAGTATCGGGACGCCCCATGGCCCAGCCAAGTTGACATATAAAATTAACCATTAACCATCACAGCTGCCAAGAAGGCATCTGCATCCATGAAGTGGTCCAACATTTTCCCAACAAAGCATTTGTCATTTAACTTTATGCTAGAGTCAGCTTAATGAATAGGACCTATACAAAAACATGTCATATCCATGAGAAGCTAAACTCTTCAAGAAAAATGCATGGCCAGAATTTATGACAGAATGGAGATTGTTCCACTCCTTTTTTCTCCTTCTCCACAAGTCAGTGCATCCAAAGCAGTTTATCTTTGCAGGACTCTCACTCTGCTGTACAATCTGGGAGCCATCCTCCTTAACCTTGATAGAGGAAAAGCATTGTCATTCACAATTCACTCCCTACCCACAATGGGAAGCTTAACTTCTCTGGTTTTCTTTCTCGCCTATTCTTTCTCTTCTCTTCCCCTCTCTCATCATCTCACTCGTCTCCTTCCTCCACATTTTTTTTTTTTGAGACAGAGTCTCACTGTGTCACCCAGGTTGGAGTGCAGTGGTGCGATCATAGCTCACTGCAGCTTTGACCTCCCAGGCTCAAACAATCCTCCCACCTCAGCCTCCTGAGTAGCTGGGACTACAGGCATCCACCACCACACCCAGCGAAATTTTTTTTTTTTTTTTAGTAGAGATGGGGTGTCTCTATGTTGCTTAGGCTGGTCTCGAACTCCTGGGCTCAAGTGATCCTTCTGCCTCAACTTCCCCAAGTGTTAGAATTACAGGTGTGAGCCACTGCACCAGGTCTTTCCTCCACTTTTCTAATTCTTCATCCTTGTGCTTTTGTGAACTGGTTGGTGAAAATTTGGAAAAATCAAAAAAGTAAGTGCTATTCTACTCTGTCTCCAACTCCTGGCAACAATGCTGGAGATGGAGGAGATATAAAGTGAGTGTGAGATTGAGAGAGAACAACGAGAATCAATGAGAGATTCTGAATGTGTAAGTGTGTGTGTGTCAGCGTGTAACTGGTTAGAAACTCAATGGGGTTTTGAGGTGCTTTTACTTTGGTGTATATTTTAAGTGCAAGGGCAAATGCAGTAAGGTATAAAATGGGGCAGGTTGAAATGACAGGTGAAAGTGTAGACTTGACCTTTACTTGAAATTTACTTATTAAATCCCTACCTTGTGCGACAAGTTCACAATGTTGAGGATACCAAAATGAGCCACCTGGGCCCCTGTTTGGAAGGCACTCATCATCTCACACCAACCTTTGTGTCCTTTTTAATCCACTTGCACTCAGCCCACACAGTTGCGCATGATTCCATACCCTCCTTATGCAGGTTTCTCTCAGTTTCCTGTATGTCAGTCTGCTCCTGCTCCCAAAGACAGAAAAGGGAATGCTCTCACAAGGGAGCAGCAGGCTTCCAACTCCCTCTGTATTATCCCAGAGCACCTAAGTCCATGCAGAGGTGTTCAAGTTGATAGAAACCTACTGACTTGGACAAAACAATATCTTTCCCAGCCTGCAATAAGCCCTCCTTGATGAAGGCTGGTTTTTCATCTGGTTTCTTTCATGGTACAGGCTTTATTAACCAAATTTTAATAAGAGAAAACCAGCTTCGGGCAGCTGCTGGTGGTTTTCCTTTGCAATGTGTCCAACAGAATTGCACAGTGCCACAGCCTATGGTTGTCAACATTGTTGTCTCTGGATGTTCATAAGTGATAGGACTGCACAGCAGATTTCTGCTGGCTTTTCCACTGGGTGAGAGAAAGGGAAGCCCATGTCTGAGAAGGGGGTTTCTTAGAGCCCGGGAGTCACTCAGGCACTCGGCCCAGGGTCACCCTCATTAGGACGGTCTCATGATTCCATTGCTAAATCTGCTTTGGTTTGGCAAATAGAAATGTGGCCCTTTGAAGTATTTATCCCTACTAAGCAGGCTCCTAAAAACTTCATTCTCCTTTACCTGGTGACAGTGTCGATATTTCATTGGCACTTCTTAGTTAAATGCATTTTAGGGAGTGCTATGGCCCCTTTAATAAAATCTGCATGCCTGCCCCCCCTTTAAATGGCTATCTGGTAAAATGATTAGAAGAGAAGGAGATGAAATTATGAGATTTGGATTGCAGTGACTCAGAGAGTAGCAAGAGCAGCTCATTTAGAAGGGGAAAAAAACTTAACTGCAAAGGGTCAGGCTTGTACAATACCCCCATTCTAATCCTGCGGTGGCTGTGAAGTGATTCAGAGCTACTCTGACAAATGTAGGAACTTTCAAAGTCTGGGGAGTGAAATATTGTCTAATAATGAATCTTCCTTTTTTGATTAGTGTGGAACCTGTATGCTGCTTCCAGAGGCAGGACTCAGTTTTCTTATTCATTTTCACCACAGTTGGAATGGAAAAATTGAAATCATTGCTCTAATGGCAAGAAACATCTTATGGTGCTCAGAGCCAGCAGTCAGTACAGACAGGCACGGATGGGGGCGCCTTTTGCTCCTTTTTTGTATGAAAAGAGCTTCACTCCACTGAAATAGATGATTTTCTAGTGGAGGCTAACATTGTAATGACAACATACTCTGGTGGGTTTTCTTCTTTTTTCTTTATAAGGATTTCTCAGTTTTATGTCTGTAATTGACATCTATGGACCAGCCATAACAATGTATTCCTCAGTCTAAGGTGAGGGACTTTTGAGAGGTCCAGGAGATTCCAATTGGTTTGTGGAAACTCGAGCGGCAGAACTCCAAGAAGTAGGAGGAGGGTGGGAGAGACAAGCAGGGCCTTTATCTACGGAAGGTCAGCAAAACTTTTGAATTTCTGTATTTCTCCTAAAGGTGAAAAATGAGGAAAGAAAATTGAAGGGGAGAAGGGAGACATGAAATAAAAAGAATTAATGAGGATTGAGCCCCTTATGTGCCAGCCCAGTTAGAGGTGCTTTACCCACATTACTGCATTTAATCCTCACAACGGAGTGAGGCAAATCTGTTGCCTCTCCAGGAGTCACTTTCCTCACCTTCCATCCCTCCTGTCCCAGCCCATGTCACATGATAACAGTTAAATGCTAGAGACCCACTTTGCCTTCATGTTAACAAATGACCAAGGGACCCAGTTCTGACTATGGGACATAACACTAAGTCTGTTGGGGGGATTTGGAAAACAGTTTTCCTTCAAGACGAAAAAAAAAAAAACAAGCACACATGAGAAGAGCTCTCTTGTCACCTGAGCTGCTCCCGGCTTCCTACATAGCAATGCAATTGTCTGAGGACCCAGTACTTGGAGCTGCAGCAGCCATCTTGCAAGTAAGAGACCAAAAGTTTTCATGTGAGGACGGTGGAATGGAGGATGAAAAAAGCTTCATTCATTCTTCATGACATTATTGAGACCACTGATTCAGCCCTAGAACCACCTACTTCTGGATGTCTTTTTTGTGTGAGATAATAAAGCTCATTATTTCAGTCACTTTTAGCCAGATATTCTACCTGCTTGCAGTCAAAAGCATTCTAATAGACACAATATGACCATTTCCACTTTACTAAATTTGTTTCATCCAACGAACCAAGAAAATTAATTCACTGACCACTACAGTAGAAGCAAAAGATAGTTGCTTTATAATCTCTCTGAAATAATATCTGTACAGTCCTTTAGTTTTTAGCTTACTACATTTCCTCCTCACTGTCCTTCACGTATAGATAACACATGATGGTCATGAAATGACCATGTACCACAGATGGTAACCTTATTTCCTATTATTTCTTGTGACATAGGTGCTAAAAGCTTAATCCCAATCATCAACCACTGGCCTTAGAATTTGGCCAACACCCTTCTCCATCGAGAAGTTAGAGACAGATAGAAATTTAGACACTAGTATTGTGAGGCCAATCTAACCTATGAACCTTTGATTATGACTCCTACCATGATGATGATGATATCAGGTTCACAGTTTGGGACAATTCTGCAGAACAAGAAGGATGTTGCTCAAAATGGTTCTTAGCAAAATCATCAGTCACATTTAAGCTTTTAGTCACAGATATAACATATTACACACCATATGACATTTTCAAAAAGACGAAAGAAGAAGATTAGTGGTTGCCAGAGGTTCAAGGAAGGAGGAGGATGTGACAATAAAGAGAGATGACATGCAGGAGTTTTTTGGGAGTGATAGAACTGTTCTGTATCCTGATTGCGGCAGCAGTTACGTGAATCTATGCATGTTTATTCCTTGAACTGTATACCAAAAAGAAGTCAATTTTACTGTAAGATTTTTTAAAATAAAAGTAAATTCATTCCATAAAACCTGACTCCTAGCCATTTGTTAATTAGTCCAAATTGATTTATTTTTTTCCTTCAATTGTTAGCAAGAAAGAAGGGAATAATATAGTTAGTTACTGCTAGGCTTAAGAATACAGTAGACAGGTCAGGGAAGGAAAATATCTAGGTTTGATTGCTGCAATTGACAAGTGTTTGGATTCACCAAGAGGCATGGAAGAGAATAGGGTTTCATGAAACAAAACTATAACTTTTAAATTGCTGGGGCCTCTTCCGATAACTTGTTGGGCTGGGAATTAAAGCCATTTCCTAGTTATAAAAGCTCAGGTTTGTGATCATCTCAACTGATGCAGAAAAAGCATTTGACAAAATTGAACCTCTTTCATGATTAAAAACAACAACAACACAACAAATTAGAAAAAGAGGAAAACTATCTCCACACAATAAAGACCATATATTAAAAACCCACAGCTAACATCATACTCAACAGTGAAAGACTGAAAGTGTTTCCTCTAAGATCAGGCACAAGAAAAGGATATCCACTTTCACCACTTCTAATCAACATAGTACTAGAAGTCCTAGCCAGAGCAATTAGGCAAGAAAAAGAAATAAAAACATCTGAATTGGAAAAGGGGTAAAACGATCTCTGTTCACAGGTGACAAGATCTTATATGTAGAAAAGCCTAAAGAGCTCACTGAAAAAAACTGTTTAAACTAATAAATTCAGCAAAGTTGCAAAATACAAAATCAATACAGAGAAATCAGTTGTGTTTCTCTACACTAAGGATAAACAATCCAAAAAGAATATTCAGACAACAGTTCAACTTACAATAGCATAAAAAACAATTGGGGTCCCAGGTGTGGTGGCTCACACCTATAATTCCAGCCCTTTGGGAGTTGAAGCCTGGAGTTCAAGACCAGCTTGGGCAACATAGAGAGACCCTGTGTCTACAAAAAATTTTTAAAAATTAGCATGGGGGCTAAGTGCAGTGGCTTACACTTGTAATCTCAGCACTTTGGGAGGCTGAGGTGGGTGGATCCCTTGAGGTCAGGAGTTTGAGACCAGCCTGGCCAACATGGTGAAACCCCATCTCTACTAAAAATACAAAAATTAGCCAGGCTTGGTGGTGCATGCCTGTAGTCCCAGGTACTCGGGAGGCTGAGGCACAAGAATTGCTTGAGCCTGGGAGGTGGAGGTTGCAGTGAGCTGAGATCATGCCACTGCACTCCAGCCTGGGCAACAGAGTGAGACTCTGTCTAAAAAAAAAAAAAAAATTAGCTGAGCATGGTGGTGGTGGCACACTCCTGTGGTCCCACCTACTCACTCAGGAGGCTGAGGTGGGAGGATCACTTGAGCCCAGGAGGTTGAATCTGCAGTGAGCCATGATTCTGCCACTGCACTCCAGCCTGGGCAATAGAACGAGATCCTAACCCCTCCCCCCAACAAAAAAAATATATATATACTCACACACACATATATATAATATAGATACATATCTAATATACACACATAAATATATATAAATACTAATTTGGAATAAAGTTGACCAAAAAGGGGAAAGATTTTTACATTGAAAACTATAAAATGTTGCTGAAAGAAATTAAAGAAGACACCAATAAATGGAAAGAAATTCCATGTTATGGATTGAAAGGCTTAATATTTTTAAGATGTTAATACTACCCAAAGCAATCTACAGATTCAATGCAATGCCTATTAGCATCTCAATGGCTTTTTAAAAAATTTTTGTAGAAATGGAAAAATCTATCCCAAAATTCGTTATCTATCCCAAATAACAAAAATAATCTAAAAAAAGAAGAACAAAGTTGGAAATCTCACATTCCTGATTTCAAAACTTACTACAAAGCTATAGTAATTAAAACAGTGTGGTACTGGCATAAAGACAGACATATAGACCAATTGACTAGAATAGAGAACCCATAAATAAACTCTGGCATATATGATCAAATAATCTGTGACAAGGGCCAAAACCATTCAGTGGTGAAAGAACATACTTTCAACAAATGACATCATGAAAACTGTATCTCCAGGTGCAAAAAAAAAAAAAAAAAAGAAAAGGAAAAGAAAAAGAAAAAGAAAAAGAAAAAGAAGTTGGATCCTTACCTTATACCAAATACAAAAATTATCTCACAATGTACCTAAATGTCAGATGTGAAAGGATGAAACTCTTAGAAAACTCTGGTAAAAGCTTCACTACATTGGATTTGGCAATGATTTCTTGGATATAACACTAAAGGCAGAAGCAACAAAAGAAAAAATAGGCAAACTGGATATCATTATAATTTAAAAATCCTGTGCATCAAAAGATACTATCATCACTTCCAACAAAAGTGGATTCCATCCACTGTACAGGTTCAGTGAAACAAGATATACACTGAGCCTGACTCCCTGTGGTTAGCCTGAAAGATGGTGTCATTTTCTTGTGGGCAACAGCTATAAAAGCGCTTCCCGCATTATAACCCAAAATGCTAGAATTTCAAAATAATGATCACCTGCAACTCTCAAACAAACAAAACCATTAATGATTTCCAAAACAATGAATAGATAAAATGTGCAGTATTTCTTAGAGGACAAAATAATATTACATTGATTATGCTACTTAAATTTTCAATAATCCCTACAATCTGATTTTTGCTTTTAAGAATTTACATTCTTCTTGAAAGCAGATTTGAATTCAAAATTTTTATATTATTCAGTCAAACAAATTCTTCCCAGAGAAATAAAAGAAACTGTAATTTTAAGTACTTTTCAGCTACTGAGACAAGATAAAATATCCAGAGGATACAAAATATTTTATATGTACTTCCTGCATTTGTAGAGACCCTCGTCCTTCAATACTTGTGAAATGGTGATTGGGTCAACAGCAAAGAGTTCTTGAGGTAAATTCTGCAATTCTATACGACATAATTCAAATGTATCCATTTGTCAAAATCAACTCTCTGCATTTTCAGACAAAATTCAGTTAATGTCAAATTGAGGCAAGTGCTAAACCTCGGCAATTTAAAGTTTGAAAAATATTCCCAGCCAGATGTGGTAGCTTACACCTGTAATCCCAGCACTTTGGGAGGCCAAGGCAGGCGGATCACTTGAGGCCAAGATTTCAAGACCAGCCTGGGCAACATAGCGAAATCCCATCTCTACTAAAAATACAAAAAATTAGCTGGAAGTGATGGCACACACCAGTAATCCCAGCTACTCGGGAGGCTGAGGCAGGGGAATTGCTTAAATCCAGGAGGTGGAGGTCTCAAAAAAAAAAAAAAAGAAAGAAAGAAGAGAAGAGGAAAAGAAAAAAGAAAAGAAAGGAAAATAAAAGAATTATACAAACTATGTGACCTTGAAGAAGTTATTTCTCATTAAACCACAGTTTTAAAAGGTAACAACAGCACAGTACAATAGTCCTCCTTATCTGCATGGCACATGTTCCAAAACCCCCACTGGATGCCTGAGACCACAGACAGTACCAGACCCAATTGCTGTCATTTGGAACACGTTTCAGTTCATGTCTTCCACCCACAAATTTAATGCCTTTTCCATCTTAGGTAAGCACTTATCACATACTGTGGCCATAACTTTTGCAGTCTGAGGTGCAACAGCAAAACTAGCACATATTTCTCTTTCTTTTTTCATGACAAAAATGGATAAAATTCTTACTGTGGATCTTAGCAACCTCAGCATACTATTTTTGTTTGTTTGTTTCCTTATTTAGTTGAGAACGTTCAGCTTTTCATTTAAGGCAAATACTTTACGGCTTCTCTTTGCCATATCCAAATTGCCAGCCTCACTACTCTTGGACTTTGAGGTGATTATTAAGTAAAATAAGGGTTACTTGAACACAAGCACTGTTGATACTGCGCCAGTCAACCTGATAACCTAGAGGGCTCCAAGTCACTGTCACTAATGGGTGGGTAGCATGGTCAGCGTGGAGATGCTGGACAAAGTGATTGTTCACATCCCCAGCGGGATGGAGCAGGATGGCCCAAGATTTCATCACGCTACTTAAAATGGCCTGCATTTAAAACTTATGAATTATTTCTGGAATTTTTTATTAATATTTTCAGACCACAGTTGACCTCAGGTAACA
This sequence comes from Pan troglodytes, assembly GCF_028858775.2. Classification (NCBI taxonomy): domain Eukaryota; kingdom Metazoa; phylum Chordata; class Mammalia; order Primates; family Hominidae; genus Pan; species Pan troglodytes. The sequence continues at coordinate 103,543,950 of NC_086015.1, forward strand.
GGAACCATGGAAATTGAAAACAACGGATGAAGGGGAACTATGATATCTGTCTCACAGAATTGCTAGAAAGGTGAGAAATGCACCCACAGCACTTAGTGTCAGAGTAAATGACATCTAGAAAGGGCTCAATACATACTAGCAATTATTACTTACCTGGATACTTTTCCATGACCTTTTGTAAACCATATTGCTTATAAATTGCACTAGAGATATCCATTTCATATCCCATTACCTCATACAATTTCAGTTGCTAGTCAAGCCCACATTTAATCCTATAATGACAAACAAATATGAAGTTCAGTTTTCTTTAAATAAAATCACATCACAAAAGAAGAATTATTACTAAAACAACTCAGCCTCTGGCAAGATATTTTACAGATTTTCATAGGCTTTTTCCAAGGTAAATTGGTAATTCTTCATCATAAAAGCAGTCACTATAGCAATACTTCAACTGACTCTTGCATGACTGAAAGAGACCTTGAAAATAAAATAGCAAAATAGCAACAATTAAAAAAAATCCAGCTGCCTATTAATGGTAAAGTTCATGTCTATTTCACGACTAATTCTACTCAAATAAATCCTCTGCCTCTGAAATATGACCAATGGTGAAGGAGAAAAAAGGCACTATCAACTGAATAAAAACACAACTCACAGAATGGGAGAAAATATGCACAAATCATGTATCTGATAAAAGATTAATATCCAGAATATATTTTTTAAAATTCCTACAACTCAACAACAAAAACCAAAACACCCAGTTGAAAATGAGCAAAAGGACTTGAAAAAAATCTCCAAAGACGTACAAATGGCCAATAAACACATGAAAAGATGGTCAACATCTAATGATTAGAGAAATGCAAATCAAAACCACAATTAGATACAATTTCACACCAATTAGGATGACTTATTTTAAAAAATAATAATAACCACTTTTGGCAAAGATGTGGAGTAATTGCAGCCCTTGTTCATTGCTGGTAGGAATGTAAAATGGTGCAGCCACTAGGGAGAACAGTATAGCAGTTCCTCCAAAACTTGAAAATGGAACTACCATATTATTCAACAATTTCACCCCTAGGTATATACCTGCTCATGTTCACAGCAGCATTATTTACAATAGCTACAAGGTAGACACAACCCAAGTATCCACTGAGAGATGACTGGATCAACAAAATGGGGCATATACATACAAAGGTCTATAATTCAGCCTTAAAAAGGAAGGAAATTCTGACACATGCTACAACAACATGGATGAACCTTTAAAACATTATGCTGGCCGGGCGCGGTGGCTCACGCCTATAATCCCAGCACTTTGGGAGGCCGAGGTGGGTGGATCACGAGGTCAGGAGATCGAGACCATCCTGGCTAACACGGTGAAACCCCATCTCTACTAAAAAAAAAAAATACAAAAAAGTAGCCGGGCGCGGTGGCGGGCGCCTGTAGTCCCAGCTACTTGGGAGGCTAAGGCAGGAGAAGGGCGTGAACCCGGGAGGCGGAGCTTGCAGTCAGCAGATACCACGCCACTGCACTCCAGCCTGGGCAACAGAGCGAGACTCTGTCTCAAAAAAAAAAAAAAGAAAAAAAAAATTATGCTAAGTGAAATAAGCCAGTCACATAAAAAGAAATGCTATACAATGCCATTTATATGAGGTACCCTAAAATTCATGGCGAAAGAAAGTGGAACAGAGATGATTACCAGGGGCAGAGGAAGGGGAGAATGAGGAGTTGTTTAATGGATGTAAAGTTTCAGTTTTGCAAGCCGAAAAGAGTTTGAAGGTGGACGATGGTGATGGTTGTACAACCATGTGAATATACTTAATGCCACTGAACTCTACGCTTAAAAATGGTTAAAGCGGTCCTGGGCTGCGGTGGCACGGCGGTCGCCATCATGGTCACGGGGCTTGGCGGCTGACCCCCGGGCTAGGAGAGGGCCCAGCGCCCCGGATCTCGGTGGCCGCTGCTAGAGCGCGGCCTGTGCCATGGCCACCTTCACCGCCTCCTCAGAGCATTTCGAGAAGCTGTACGAGATCTTCCGCGGCCTCCATGAAGACCTACAAGGGGTGCCCGAGCGGCTGCTGGAGGCGGCGGGGACCGAAGAGAAGAAGAAGTTAATCAGGGATTTTGATGAAAAGCAACAGGAAGCAAATGAAACGTTGGCAGAGATGGAGGAGGAGCTACGTTATGCACCCCTGTCTTTCTGTAACCCCATGATGTCTAAGCTTCGAAACTACCAAAAGGACCTTGCCAAACTCCATCGGGAGGTGAGAAGCACACCTTTGACAGCCACACCTGGAGGCCGAGGAGACATGAAATATGGCATATATGCTGCAGAGACTGAGCATATGAATCGGCTTACAGTCTCAAAGGGCAACGCTTCCGCAAGGCACTGAAAGCCTGAAACAGGCCACCCAAAGTATTGAACATTCTCATCAGATTGCCACGGAGACTGACCAGATTGGCTCAGAAATCATAGAAGAGCTGGGAGAACAACGAGACCAGTTAGAACGCACCAAGAGTAGACTGGTAAACACAAGTGAAAACTTGGGCAACAGTCGAAAGATTCTCCGTTCAATGTCCAGAAAAGTGACAACCAACAAGCTGCTGCTTTCCATCATCATCTTACTGGAGCTTGCCATCCTGGGAGGCCTGGTTTACTACAAATTCTTTCGCAACCATTGAACGTCCTATAGGGAAGGGTTTGTGGACCAGAACTTTCACTTTGTGAACGCATGATGTTAGGGATGTGGATGGAATAAGCATATTGCTGCTGTGGGCTAACAGTTCAGGGATGCACTGTGTAGCCAGACTGTGGGAGGAGGGAGGAAAGATGGAAAGCCACTTAAATGCGAAGGAACAGCAACAAGACCAGTATGATATACCAAGGTAATAAATGCTGTTTATGACTTCTTTAAAAAAAAAAAAAACGGTTGAAGTGGTAAATGTATGTACTTACCACTTTAACCATTTTTCAGTGTAGAGCTTAACCATTTACTACTACTTTAACCCCCCACAGACACTCAAGATCAATGTGCCATGCCTGGAGTTTGGAATGGCAGATATGAAAAGCCCTTTTTGAGTGGGTAATTACATGTGAACTAACCATGTGAACAAGCCAAATATCAGTAAAGAAGATGGCATGATGATTGCGGCAGCTGAAAGCTGCAGCATCTTCTAAAAAGTCTTGCTAGTTTCATTGGGAATGAATCGTCTCCCTATCAATGGAGAGTTTTATTAACTTGGGTTTATTGGGTTCGCTAAAATAGTCCCATTATTTAAGCACTCAAAAAGTTCTTCAGTCAGAGACATCTTATGTCACTACATCACCGAACAGAACTCTGTCAAGGATGCTCTGTAGATAACTTCTTAGCACAAGGAATTCATTCTCCTAAATACATGGGAGCCTCCACATGGCCCTTTAAAAGACACTGACCTCTTTGAAATTAGGACTGCAAGATCTAGTGAACTGAGGGCAACTCCCAGTTGCATGGATTCTTCTGAACTCTGGTTCTCAGAAAGACTAAATGAAGGAATCATCGGAAGACTCAAAATAGAATCTGTCACATACCAATCCTATGAGATAATGCGTGATCTTGCAGAGGCATTAAGAAGAAGGAAGACAGATCATCTGAGGCTGTGTTTAACGTGGTTTATTGGCTTCTATGGACTCAAAGACCGTGGAAACAATCTTCTTCTTCCATAAGAAGAATATATATATATTTGTTAAACTGAAAATAATGGTTAAATCCTAGGATCAGGACCACTAGAAGGAAGGAGTTCCTGACTCCCTGACTTCCTTCTGGCCAGATGAGATACCATCAGTCTCTCAGCCAATACAGAAACAGTCTGTATTTCAAGATGTTCATTTTTGACCTCTTTTGCATTGTCAGGGATTTTTAGATGGCCTATAGCTTCATGCAGGCTTCTTTGGCTCATACTAGTGAGAGTTTCCCATATTGACTAAGGTCAGTTTTTGACCTCTGGAATCCTCAATATGCTATCCTCAAGGCAACTGCCTTCTTCCTAGTGTCTTATAAATTAGCTGTGTATTTTCTGGGATCAACCATATCCTTGGAAAACTGACTGCAGCTCATCCAAGAAACTTGGCCCCTCTATTTCTCTCTCCAGAGACAGCTGTGTGAAGATTTCAGGAGCAATAACTCAGACAAAGGGTCCTCAGTGGTCAGCAGAGCCCCAAATTTGGATAAGGTTTCACTTGAATATTCATTGGCTTTAGCAGTTTGGCAAAAGTAGGAAAGAACTCCTAATTCCATGGGGTTAAATATCCTCCCTGAAACTAAAATGGAAAAGATTAACTGACTCATGGAAAGGATTCTGTGATAAATCTGATGTCCTGGGGCCACTTTCCTAATAGCACCTCCTCTTCTCGTCACTCATCTCCCTTGTATGTCTCTTGAATAATATCACTCTCAAGGATTTAATAAAGATTTCTCTGTCAGCAGCCCAAGTCAAAGCCTCTAGAGAAGCTGGTATATTGTTTGAAAAATCCTGGTCCCTCAGTCCCGATGAAGTATAGGAATAAAGAGAATGTAAGGGAAAAGATGTCTACTGGGGGCAGCCTGAAGCCAATAGTATTGTGTGTTTAGAAAGGATTATGAGACATCAGACCAAGAGAGATATTTAAATAGACTAGGAGTTAGATGCTATTAGCAATTATTGTTAATTTGGTATGATAATCATATTGTGGTTATAGTTGTATTTTTATATTTTTAAATTAGCAATAAATACAGGGATAACTAGTTTCAATGCATTCCACTTTATTGACATTAGCAGATATTGTGCTTTTTATAAATTGAAGTTTTGTGGCAACTCTGCATGGAGCAAGTCTATCAGTGTCATTTTTCCAACAGCATGTGCTCACTTCACGTCTCTGTGTCACCTTTTGGTAATTCTCACAATATTTCAAGCTTTTTCATTATTATTGTATCTGTTATGATGATCTGTAATCAGTTATTTTTGATGTGACTATTGTAGTTGCTTTGGGGCAATGCAAACCATGCCCATGTGACAGTGAACTTAATGAATAAATGTTGTGTATGTTCCATCTGCTCCACAAGTTGGCCATTCCCCCATCTCTCTCCCTCTTCTCAGGCCTCCCTATTCCCTGAGACATAACAATAATGAAGTTAGGCCAATTAATAACTCTACAGTGGCTTCTAAGTGTTCAAGTAAAAGGGAGAGTTATATGATTCTCACTTTAAATCAAAAGCTAGAAATGATTAAGCTTAGTGAAGAAGGCATATTGAAAGCAGAGATACACTGAAAGCTAGGCCTCTTGTGCCAGTTAGCCAAGTTGTGAATGCAAAGGAAAAGCTATTGAAGGAAATTAAAAGTGCTACTCTGGTGAACACATGAATGATAAGAAAATGTAACAGTCTTACTGCTGATAGGGAGAAAGTTTTAGTGGTCTCAATAGAAGATCAAACCAGCCACAACATTCCCTTAAGCCAAAACCTAATCCAGTGCAAGGTCCCAACTCTCTTCAATTCTGTGAAGGCTGAGAGAGGTGAGGAAGCTGCAGAAGAAAAGCTGGAAGCTAGCAGAGGTTGGTTCATGAAGTTTAAGGAAAGAAGCCACCAGGCATGGTGGCTCATGCCTGTAATCCCAGCACTTTGGGAGGCTGAGGCAGGCAGATTGCTTGAGCTCAGGAGTTTGAGACCAGTCTGGGAAACATGGCAAGACTTCTTTACAAAAAAATAAAAAATTAGCTGGATGTACTGGCACATGCCTGTAGTTCCAACCACTCAAGAGGCTGAGGTGGGAGGATGGCTTGAGCCCGGGAGGTGGAGGTTGCAGTGAGCCAAGATTGTGCCACTGCACTCCAGCCTGGGTGACAGAGCCCGACACTTGTCAAAAAAAGAAGGAAAGAAAGAAAGAGAGAGAGGAAACGAAGGAAGAAAGGAAGGAAGGAAGGAAGGAAGGAATGGAGGGAGGGAGGGAGGGAGGAAGAGAGAAAGAAAGGAAAGAGAGGAAAGGAAGGAAAGGAAGGAAAGGAAGGAAGAAAGGAAGAAAGGAAGAAAGAAAGAGGAAGGGGCCATCTCCAGAACATAAAAGTGCAAGGTGAAGCAGGAAGTGCTGATGTAGAAGCTGCAGCAAGTTATCCAGAAGATCTAGCTAAGATAATAGATGAGTGGCTACACTAAACAACAAATTTTCAGCATAGATAAAACAGCCTTCTATTGAAAGAAGACACTGTCTAGGACTTTCATAGGTAGAGAGGAGAAATCAATACCTAGTTTCAAAGTGTCAAAGGACTAGCTGGCTCTCTTGTTAAGGGCTAATGCAGCTGATGACTTTTTTTTTTTTTTTTTTGAGATGGAGTCTCACTCATTTGCCCAGGCTGGAGTGCAGTGGCATGATCTTGGCTCACTGCAACCTCTGCCTCCTAGGTTCAAGTGATTCTCCTCCCTCAACCTCCTGAGTAGCTGGGATTATAGGTGCCTGCCACCACACCCAATTAATTTTTGTATTTTTAGTAGAGATGGGGTTTTGCCATATTGGCCAGGCTGGTCTTGAACTCCTGACCTCAGGTGATCCACCTGCTTAAGTTGAAGCCAATATTCACTTATTATTCTGAAAATCTTAGTGCCTTTAAGAATTATCCCAAATCTATTCTGCTTGTGCTGTATAGATGAAACAAAAGGCCTACATGACAGCACCTCTGTTTACAGCATGGTTTACTGAATCTTTAAAGCCCGCTGTTGAGACGTACTCAGAAAAAAAAATCACTTTCAAAATGTTATTGCTCATTGACCAATGCTGCTGATCACCCAAGAGCTCCGATGGACATGTACAGAGATTAATGTTGTTTTCACGCCTGCTAACACAAACTCCATTCTGCAGTTCATGGATCAAGGAGTAATTTTGGCTCTCAAGTCTTATTATTTAGGAAATATATTTTGTGACCAGGCACAGTAGCTCATGCCTGTAATCCCAGCACTTTGGGATGTTGATATGAGCAGATTGTTTGAGCTCAGGAGTTCAAGACCAGCCTGGGCAACGTGGTGAAACCCTGTCTCTACTAAAAATACAAAAACTAGCTTGGTGTGGTTGCATGCACCTGTAGTCCCAGCTATTCGGAGGCTGAGGTGGGAGGATCGCCTGAACCCCAGAGGTCGAGGCTGCAGTGAGCAATGACGGTGCCACTGCATTCCAGCCTAAGTGATGGGAGTTAGACCCTGTCTCAAAAAAAAAAAAAAAAAAAAAAAGAAATACATTTTGTAAGGCTATAGCTACCATAGATAGCGATTCCTCTGATGGATATGGACAAAGTAAATCGAAAGCCTTCTGGAAAGAATTCACCATTCTAGATGCCATTAAGAACATGTATGATTCATGTGAGAAGATTAAAATATCAGCCTTAACGGGAATTTGGAAGAAGTTGATTCCAGCTTTCACAGATGACTTCAGTGGAGGAAGTAACTGAAGGTGTGGTAGAAATAGCAAGAGAACTATAATTAGAAGTGGAATCTGAAGATGGAACTGAATTGCTGCAGTCTCATGATAAAACTTGAATGGATGATGAATTGCTTCCTATAGATGAGCAAAGACAGTGTTTCTTGAGATGGAATCTACTCCTGGTGAAGGTGCTGTTAACATTGTTGAAATGACAACAGAGAAGCTAAAATATTACCTACACTTAGTTGATAAAATAATAGCAGGATTTGAGAGGATTGACTCCAATTTTGAAAGAAGTTATACTGCGAGTAAAATGGTGTCAAACAGCATCACATGTTTCAGGGAAATCTTTCATGAAAGGAAGAGTTCATTGATGCAGCAAACTTCTTTGTCATCTTCTTTTCAAAAATTGTGACAGCTGCTGGGCACGGTGGCTCACGCCTGTAATCCCAGCACTTTGGGAGGTCGAGGCGGGCAGATCACGAGGTCAGGAGTTCAAGACCAGCCTGGCCAATATGGTGAAACCCGGTCTCTAGTAAAAATACAAAAACTAGTCGGGCGTGGTGGCACGCGCCTGTAGTCCCAGATACTTGGGAGGCTGAGGCAGAAGAATCGCTTGAACCTGGGAGGCAGAGGTTGCAGTGAGCAGAGATCACGCCACTGCACTCGAGACTAGGCAACACAGTGGGACTCTGTCACACACACAAAAAAAATATGACAGCAACCCCAACCTTCAGCAACCACCACCCTGATCAGTCTTCAGCCACCGACATGGAGGCAAGACCCTCCACCAGCAAAAAGAGTATGACTTGCTGAAGGTTGAGATGATTGTTAGCATTTTTTTGCAATCAAGTATTTTTTAGTTAAGGTATATACATTTTTTTGACATTGTGCTATTGCATACCTAATAGATTACAGTATAGCACAAAAATAACTTTTATATGCAATGGGAAACCAAAAAAGGTGTGTGACTCATTTTATTGTAATATTTGCTTTATTACAGTGGTCTGGAACCAAATTTGTACTATTTCCAAGGTGTGCTTGTACTGAAATATATATGGGTGAAGTGATGATGTTTAGAATTTGCTTTACAAAATTCCAGCAGGCCGGGCACCATGGCTCATGCCTGTTATCCCACCACTTTGGGAGGCTGAGGAGGGTGGATTACTTGAGGTCAGGAGTTTGAGACCAGCCTGACCAACACAGTGAAACCCCGTCTCTGCCAAAAATACAAAAATTAGCCAGACGTGGTGGCAGGCACCTGTAATCCCAGCTGATTGAGAGGCTGAGGCAGGAGAATCACTTAAACCCAGGGAGCAGAGGTTGCAGTGAGCCGAGATTGCGCCACTGCACTTCAGCCTGGGCAACAGAGCAAGACTCCATCTCAAAAAAATAAATAAATAAAAATTCCAGCAAAAACAAAGAAATAAAGAAATGCTGATAGGGTAATTGATTAAATAAAATTGGTAAAATGTTGGGACTTTTTGAAGGTGGACTATTGTTACCTGGAGGTTCATTATACTGTTTTCCCCCCATTTTTGTATGTGTTTTAAATTTTCTATTAAAAAAAGTAGGAGGGAAAAGTTGGAGGAGAAGAGGGTGCCGGCAATGCTAGAGTCACTCAGTATTTCCCTTAGAAAAGAACAGCTTCACAAAAAGTAACTCAAAATGGATCGTAGACCTAAATGTAAAATGGAAAACTATAAAACTCACATAAGATAACAGAGGAAAAAATCTAAGTGATCTTGGGTTTAGTGGTGATAAGTTTTTAGACACAACATCAGATCATGATCCATGAAAAAAAATTGATAGTTGGACTTCATTACAATTTAAAACTGCTGTCCAGGCATAGTGGCTCATGCGGCTGAAGCGGGAGGATTATTTTAGCTCAGGAGTTTGAGACCAGCCTGGGCAACATGGTGAAATGCCATCTCAAAAAAAAAAAAAAAAAAAAAAAAAAAAAGGATGCTCAACATCATATGTCATTAGGGAATTTTAAATTAAAATAACAATGAGATGTGACTACATAACTCTTAGAATGGCTAAACAAAAACACTATGCGACCAGATGCTGGAGAGCATGCAGAGCAACAGGAACTCTCATTCATTGTTGGTCAGAATGCAAAATGTTATAACCCCTTTGGAAGACAGTTTGGCAGTTTCCTACAAAGCTAATCTTACCATACTACCCAGCAATTGTGCTCCTTGGTTGCCTAAATGAGTTGAAAACTTATGTCCACACAAAAACCTACACATGAATGTGTATAGCTGCTTTAGTTATAATTGCCAACACTTGGAAACACCAAGATGTCCTTCAATAGGTGAACTGATAAACTGTGGCACATTCATACAAAGGAATATTATTCATTCCATTTTTTCCAATTCAGTAATAAAAAGAAACACCCTATCAAGCCATGAAAAGACACAAAATAAGCTTAAATGCATATTGCTAAATGAAAGAAGCCAATCTGAATAGGCTGCATCCTGTATAACTCCAACTATGTGACATTCTGGAAAAGACAAAACTATGGAGACAGTAAAAAGATTAGTGATTGCCAGGGCTTTGGGGGAGGGAAGAAAGATGAATAGGTACAGCATAGGGGACTCTTTAAGCAGTCTAGGAACCCCCAGGATTTTCCATTCAATTTTTCTATAAATCTAAAACTTCTCTAAAAAATAAAGTATATTAATTTAAAAAGAAAAAAAAGCTGCTGGTAATGCCTGTCTGCATGAAGAAAGGGGCCAGGGACAGATTTGCCTCCTTTCAAAGCTGTACATTACGTGTATGGCTATTAAATGGGAATACATTAAAGGGTTTACAGCACAATGAAGTTTCTCAAAATTAGGTCCTAGAACTACGTCTATCAGAAGCAACTGAGTTGCTTGTTAAATGCAGATTCCCAGGCCCTGGGCCAGAGCTACCGAATCAAAGTCTCTAAGAACAAGGCCTGGAAATCTGCCTTTAGAATACCCCAGTGATTCCTATGCACCCATTAGTATACACTCTACCAATCTGCTCAACTGTTAGTCTTTTATTTTTGCACATATGGAGGAATAAAGAGAAAATGTCCATTAAATTCTTCTCAAATATATGTAATAAGACTATGAATAGAAGGGCTGAAGACGGAAAGGGTAGGATGGACACACCACAGGCTGTTGAACAACTGGCTTGGAGAAGCTTCTGAGCCTGAGTGGAGAAGGACAAGAACTAGAGGTGAGCTATTCACTCTCCACACCATGTGACAGCTAGGTTCATTTGAAACAGCAATTAAGCAATACAGAGGACCAAACAACATTGACTAAGTTGGAAAATAAAGACATATGAAAGAAAGTCTTTCAGAAAGTAAGTGCAAGGTGTTAGAAGTCATCTAGATTGAAGACAGAGAAAAAGTGACAAGAAATATTTCAACTGATTCTTAGGAAGGCTGCTCTGCAGAAGCAAAACAAAATAAACAAAACCAAAAAAGTAAGGAATGCCAAAAAAAAAAAAAAAAAAAAAGAGAGGGAAGATAAAAAGGAAACAAGGGGAAAAAACTGAAGGAGACACCCTGAAAAGGCAAAAGTTGAGCCTGATGGAAATAATGTATCAGAAATGACCAAGGCCAGGTGTGGTGGCTCACCCTTATAATCCCAGCACTTTGGGAGCCTGAGGTGGGAGGATTGCTTGAGCCCAGGAGTCCAAAGCCGCGGTGAGCTATGGTCGATCACACCACTGCATTGCAGTCTGGGTGACACAGTGACACCCTGTCTCAAACAAACAAACAGAAAAGAAGTGAACCCAAGTAGAAGATAGCTCATGAGCTTTGAGTATATCATCAGTGATTTTCAGAAAGAACTGTGAAAACAGGCCAAAAATTTTTTTTTTCTAAAAACTAAAACATACACCCAAAGAAACAAGAATATAAAAGACAAGCATTTTCCATCATAGATACTACATTCATATCTTTTGCAGATTATGGTTTTCTTTCCACTTAAATAACTATAATTGTAACCTGAGACTGAAGTAACAAAATAAAATGAAACTGCAGAGGGAGGGAGAATGAAATATTTTTCTCCTCATTGTGCTATATCCACTTGTATAACGAAGTCCTTTTATGTTTATACAATGCTTTATTATTGCTATTTTAGTACTTATAGCCAGATATGTACTGTCTCTTTCACTAGCCTGTGAACTATTTAAAGGCAGACTGGCTCTTATTTACCTCTGAGTTCTCTTTCTTGGGCACATAAAAGGTATTTTGTGAATACGTTTTGTTAATTAATTAATTAATTAAAACAGGACCTCAGAGTCACACTTTCTGATGGAAGTGGGGTTCTATAAATGAGGGCAACAGAGCAAAATCCCATCAACTTAAAGCAAGTTGAAGGGGAGACTGAGGCAGTAAGGAAGATTAGGGTCAGCAGCTGCAGAGAGTGAGGAGGAAGATGACAACTGGTCATTAGAGTTCCCAGCATTTCATCATTTTTGTCTGATAGCAGAACAGATCCAGAACTGTGCTTGGTCCGCTAATAACCATAGCCATTTTTAGTATAGAGTTTTCCCTTCCTCTCTTCTATCCAACATTTATCTTATTTGCACCACTCCCCACCAAAGCAAACAAACAAACAAACAAACCATCTAGGGTAGAACTACTTAAAAGATTCCATAAAGTCAGGTGTAGAGAAGTTAGGCAGTAGACATAAAAAGAAATCAGATGAATTCTGTTCTAAGTGTTTAGGTAACTACATGCATAGGAAATGAGATTTGCATTTCCAATGAGTATATGTGCTGCTTGCTAAATTTTCCTGGCCTGTGTTATAGCTTCTCCAGGTTCTATGAATTAGAATTTTGTTTCTGTTGTCTACAGAGCTAAAGGGCATAATTAATATTTCTGCAAAACACTTAAGTAACATTAGAAAATTTTAATTTGACCTGTTTATTAGGCTTACTTTTACTTAGACTAACAAAGGCATAGTTTAATTAAGGCCACCCCAGAGGGTAACAGCAATCTGAAGGAAAGCTGCAAGTAGTGAAGTGAGATTCACAGTGTTATCTTCTAGTCATCTTAAGTTACTTTGAAAAAGACAAATACATTAGTAAAATAAAATTGGAAAATACTGTGCATTTGAAGACTTATGGTTTACCAAATTATTTTATGTATATTAAATCTCAACAGAGAAAATACCAAGTGTTGGCAAAGTACATAGCAACCAGATATCTCATACATTACTTGTGGGTGTATTAACTGGACCAACTATTTTGAATAATTGTTTGGTGATATCTACTAAAGCCAAATATATGTACAAGCCATGATTATGCAATCCCACTTATAGGTATATATCCAATAAAAAGGCATATATTTATTTTCCGATTCATAAAGCCAGAAGAGGAAACTATTCAAATGCCTATCAACAGAGAAGCTGAAAAATCAATTATTGTATTGTCATAAAATTGAATACTGTACAGCAAGGAAAAGGAACAATCTATAACTGCACAGAACAATACGGATTAATCTCACAAACATAATGTTGAGCAAAAGAAGTCAGGCATAAAAGAGTACATACTGTGTGCGTCCATTATATAAAGTTCAAACACCAGCAAAATCTATAGTATCAGAGACTGGGATAGAGAATATGCTTTTGGCAGGGGATTAGTGATTTGAAGGGGTATGAGGGAGATGTCTGGGGTACGGTAACATTCTCTTTCTTGTCCTGTGTGTTCATTACATGGGCATGTTCAATTTTTGAAAATTCATCAAGCTGGTCACTTCTGATGTATATACTTTTCTCTAAAGTATAGGCCAAAGATATCTTGTTTTAGTCTCAGTTGCTACACAAACCCTAGGAGGTTGTCAAGAAAGCTATTATGATATCTCCATTTTATACAAGAAAACAATTAGGTAAAGACAAATGACTTTTTCAGAGTACTTATTTTTCACATTGTTGCCCAGCTCTAAAACAGATCTTTATCCACTTGAGATCAAGAAATGTTGTGCTTTGTATTAATTGTACATTTCTTCCCCTTTGCAGCAAGCAGTGCTTTAGAATAATAAATTACTAATTACACTAACATCTCATACACATCACCTCCTGGGCTCAGATAAGCCTCCCACCTCAGCCTCCCAAGTAGCTTGGACTTTAGTTATGTGCTATAATGCCTGGCTCATTTTTATTTTTAATTTATTTATTTTAATGTATTTATTTATTTATTTATTGTAGAGACAGGGTCTTGCTTTGTTGCCAGGCTGGTCTTGAACTCCCAGCTTCAAGAGATCCTCCTACCTTGACCTCTTAAAGTGCTGGGATTACAGGTGTGAGCCACTGTGCCCTGAACATTCTATTCTTTAAAATATCTCTTTAGTTACTGAAAAGCCAGTAATAAGCAAAATCATCTCAAGATGTTTGGGGCCAGATGCAGTAACTCATGCCTGTAATCCCAGCACTTGGGAAGCCAAGGAAGAAGGATTGATTGAGATCAGGAGTCCCAGACCAGCCTGGTCAACATAGTGAGACTTTCGTGATGAAAGAAAATGATGAACTCAGGGATTCTAACTCCTGGCTTCAGAAGCAGATTCTGAGCCTCAAATCTTCTAAGATTGTCCTGATTCAGAGTCTTATCCCCTGTAAAGAAAAAGCTGAAAAAATAAAATTAAAAAAAATTAAAAATTAGCCAGGCATGGTGGCACACATCAGTAGTCCCACCTACTAGGGAGGCTAAGGAAGGAGGATCCCTTGGGCCTGGGAGTTCTAGCCTACAGTAAGCTATGATCACACCACTGCAATCCAGCCTGGGTGGCAGAGTAAGACTCTGTCTCAAAAAAAAAAAAAAAAAGAAAAAAAAGTTCTAAAACATTTAAACAACTGTGTGATGGTTAATACTGAGTGTCAACTTGACTGGATTGAAGGATGCAAAGTATTGATCCTGGGTGTGTCTGTGAGGGTGTTACCAACGGAGATTAACATTTGAGTCAGTGGGCTGGGGAAGGCAGACCTACCCTTAATCTGGGTCAGCACCATCTAATCCGCCGCCAACAAATATAAAGCAGTCAGAAAACCATGAAAAGGCTAGACTGGCTTAGCCTCACAGCCTACATCTTTCTCCCCTGCTGGATGCTCCCTGCCTTTGAACACTGGACTCCAAGTTCTTCAGATTTGGGATTCGGACTGGCTTCCTTCCTCCTCAGCTTGCAGATGGCCTATGGTGGGACCTTGTGATCATGAGAGTTACTACTACTTAATAAACTCCCTTTTATATCCTATTGTATATATCTGCATTGAATGTTGCAGCTCGGGGAGTTAAAAAAAAGTTCTAATAGTTTATTTGTGGCCAGGCAGAGTGGCGCAAGCCTGTAATCCCAGCACTTTGGGAGGCCGAGGCAGGCAGATCACCTAAGGTCGGGAGTTCAAGACCAGTCTGACCAACATGGAGAAACCCCATCTCTACTAAAAAAAAAAAAAAAAAAATTAGCCTGGTGTGGTGGCACATGCCTGTAATCCCAGCTACTCAGGAGGCTGAGGCAGGAGAATCACTTGAAACCGGGAGGCAGAGGATTGTGGTGAGCTGAGATTGCACCATTGCACTCTGGCCTGGGCAACAAGAGCGGAACTCTGTCTCAAAAAAAAAAAAAAAAAAAAAAAAAAAAAAATATATATATATATATATATATATATATATTTGCTTGGTGAGCTGAAATATGGATGAAAAGGTGGCCCACTGTGAGTGAGCTGGAAATGCCTGATCTCCCTTGGTTTAATATACAGGAAGGAATCCAAAGGCTTAGGGAGATTGGGATGGTGGAGTGGATTAGTTACTTTAGAAATACTCATCCCAGCTGGGAGGTTCCAGAAGATATACCCTTCTCTAGTGCTTTGCAAAACAGATTTGTGAGGGCAGCGCCTGCATTTTTGAAGAGCCCTGTAATTGCTCTTCTCTGTATGTCAGATCTAACAGTGGGAACCACAGTCACTCAACTATGAAATTTAAATACAGTGGGAATAATTGGATGCTGAGATGGCAGGGGCCAATTGGTGGCACTCAACTGTCAAAGGCAAGGTGGGCATAGCTACTGTAATGAACAGCAGAGGCAAAGCAGCAATCAGAATAGTCTGACTCATGTACAGCTCTGCATTGGCTAATTAATTACAGTGTTCCTAGAAGTAAAATTCATAGGAAGCCTACTGCACTCCTACTTAATTTATATAAGCAGGAAACTTCTAGGTCGAATGGACAAAAGACTAACTTGAATTATGAAAACAATGAATCATGGCCCCTCAATCAATTTCCAGACTTGAGCCAGTTTACAAACCCAGAACTTCTCAAATAAATGGGAGGCTGGGTCCCCTTGAGGAAGGACCCCACTACACTACTGACTATTTATGCTGTTAATCTTTCTCCCATCCTTCCCCAAGGAGACCTCTGGGCTTTTTCCAGGGTAACTATGTATTGGGGAAAGGGAAATGATCAGACACTTTGGGGACTACTGGACATTGGCTGAGGTGACGTTGATTCCAGGGGACCCAAACATCATTGTGGCTCTCCAGTTAAAGTAGAGGCTTATGGAGGTCAGGTCACTGATGGAGTTTTAGCTCAGGTTCAACTTATGGTGGGTCCAGAGGGTCCCTGGACTCCTCCTGTGGTCACTTCCCCAGTGCCAGAATGCATAATTGGGATATACATAATTAGTAGCTGGCAGGACGCCCACATTGGCTCCCTGACTGGTAGAGTGAGAGCTATTATGGTGAGAAAGGCCAAATGGAAGCCATGAGAGTTGCCTCTACCTTGAAAAATAGTAAATTAAAAATAATGTCATATCCCTGGAGGGATTGTGGAGATTAGTGCCACCATCAAGGGCTTGAAAGATATAAGGGTGGTGATTCCCACCACATCCCCGTTCAACTGTCCTATTTGGCTTGTGCAGAAGACAGATGGATCTTGGAGAATGACAGTGGATTATCATAAGCTTAACCAAGTGGTGATTCCAAATGCAGCTGCTGTACCAGACGTAGTTTCATTGCTTGAGCAAATTAACACATCTCCTGGTACCTGGTATGCAGCCATTGAATTGGCAAATGGCTTTTTCTCCATTCTTGTCCATAACACCCACCAGAAGCAATTTGCCTTCAGCTGGCAAGGCCTGCAATTTACCTTTACTGTCCTACCTCAGGAGTATATCAACTCTCCGGCTTTGTGTCATAATCTAATTCAGAGAGACCTTGATCACGTTTCACTTCCACAAGCTATCACACTGGTCCATTACATTGATGACATTATGCTGATTAGACCCGGTGAGCAAGTAGCAGCAAACATGCTGGACTTACTGGCGAGACATGTGCATGCCAGAGGATGGGAAATAAATCTGACTAAAATTTAAGGACCTTCTACCTCAGTAAAATTTCTAGGAGTCCAGTGGTGTGGGGCCTGTTGAGATATTCCTTCTAAGGTGAAGGATGAGTTGTTGCATTTGGCCCCTCATACAACCATGAAAGAGGCACAATGCCTAGTGGGCCTATTTGGATTTTGGAGGCAACACATTCCTCATTTGGGTGTGTCACATTTATCGAGTGACCTGAAAGGCTGCCAGTTTTGAGTGGGGTCCAGAACAGAAGGCTCTGCAACAGGTCAGGCTGCTGTGTAAGCGGCTCTGCCACTTGGGCCATATGACCCAGCAGATCCAATGTTGCTTGAAGTGTCAGTGGCAGATAGAGATGCTGTTTGGAGCCCCTGGCAGGCCCCCATAGGTGAATCACAGCAGAGGCCTCTAGGATTTTGGAGCAAGACCGTGTTATCTTCTGCAGATAACTACTCTCCTTTAGAGAGACAGCTCTGGACCTGTTACTGGGCTTTGGTGGAAACTGAACGTTTGACTATGGGTCATCAAGTCACCATGTGACCTGAATGGCTATCATGAACTGGGTGCTTTCTGACCCATCTAGCCATAAAGTGGGTCATGCACAGCAGCATTCCATCATCAAATGGAAGTGGTATATACATGATCGGGCTCAAACAGGTCCCATAGGCACAAGTAAGTTACATGACGAAGTGGCTCCAATGCCCATGGTCTCCACTTCTGCCACCCTGCCTGCACCGATGGCCTCATGGGGAGTTCCCTAAGATCAGTTGACAGAGGAAGAGAAGACCAGGGCCTGGTTCGCAGACGGTTCTGCACGATATGCAGGCACCACTCGAAAGTGGACAGCTGCAGCACTATAGCCCCTTTCTAGGAAATCCCTGAAGGATAGCAGTGAAGGGAAATCTTCCCAGTGAGCAGAACTTCTAGCAGTACACCTGGTTGTACACTTTGCATGGAAGGAGAAATGGCCAGATGTGTGATTACATACTGACTCATGGGCTGTAGCCAATGGTTTGGCTGGATGGTCAGGGACTTGGAAGAAGCATGATTGGAAAATTGGTGACAAAGAAATTTGGGGAAGAGATATGTGGATGGACCTCCCTGAGTGGTCAAAAACTGTGAAGATATTTGTATCCCATGTGAGTGCTCAACAATGGATGGCCTCAGCAGAGGAGGATTTTAATAATCAAGTGGATAGGATGACCTGTTCTGTGGACACCACTCAGCCTCTATCCTCAGCCACCCCTGTCTTCGCCCAATAGGCCCATAAACAAAGTGGCCATGGTGGCAGGGATGGAGGTTATGCATGAGCTCAGCAACATGGACTTCCACTCACCAAGGATGACCTGGCTACAGCCACTGCTGAATGCCCAGTTTGCCAGCAGCAGAGACCAACACTGAGCCCTCGATATGGCACCAATCCTCAGGGTGATCAGCCAGCTACCTGGTGACAGGTTGATTTTATTGGACCTCTTACATCATGGAAATGGCAGAGGTTTGTCCTCACTGGAATAGACACTTACTCTGGATTTGGGTTTGCCTATCCTGCATGCAATGCTTCTGCCAAGACTACCATCCATGGACTCAGGGAATGCCTTATGCACCATCATGGTACTCCACACAGCATTGTCTCTGACCAAGGCAATCACTTTATGGCTAAAGAAGTGCAGAAGTGGGCTGATGCTCATGAAATTCACTGCTCTTACCATGTTCCCCATCATCCAGAAGCAGCTGGATTGATAGAACGGTGGAATGGCTTTTTGAAGTCACAATTACGATGCCAACTAGGTGACAATACTTGCAGGGCTGGGGCAAAGTTCTCCAGAAGGCCATGTGTGCTCTGAATCAGCATCCAATATACGGTACTGTTTCTCCCATAGCCAGGCTTCACGGGTCCAGGAATCAAGGGGTGGAAGTGGAAGTGGCACCACTCACCATCATCCCTAGTGATCCACTAGCAAAACTTTCGCTTCCTGTTCCTGAGACATTACATTCTGCTGGCCTAGAGGTCTTAGTTCCAGAGGGAGGAACATTGCCACCAGGAGACAACAATTCCATTAAACTGGAAGTTAATGGAATAACTTCCATTAACTTTGGGCTCCTCCTACCATTAAGTCAACAGGCTAAGAAGGGAGTTACAGTGTTAGCTGGGGTGATTTACCTGGACTATCAAGATGAAATCAGTCTACTACTCCACAATGGAGGTAAGGAAGAGTATGCATGAAATACAGGAGACCATTAGGGTGTCTCTCTGTATTACCATGCCCTGTGATTAAGGTCAATGGGAAAGTACAACAGCCCAATCCAGGCAGGACTACAAATGACCCAGACCCTTTAGGAATGAAGGTTTGGGTCACTCCATCAGGAAAAAATGACTAAGGCCTGTTGAGGTGCTTGCTGAAGGCAAAGGGAATACAGAGTGGGTAGTAGAAGAAATTCATCAATACCAGCTACAACCACGTGACCAGCTGCAGAAACAAGGACTGTAACTGTCATGAGTATTTCCTCCTTCTTTTGTTAAAAACCTGTTTGTGCATGTATACACTTGTACTAAGAAAGTATCTTCATTTAATTTCCTTTTCCTTTATGTGACATAAGATTTATAGACTTCCTGTCAGCATTTAAGTATTGCTAACTTTATGTAATAGTATTTGGGTTGGGGATTGGTGCATTTCCAGTTGTACAAAGGATAGTTGTATTATGTTAGGTGTAATTATGACCTTATTATTGTCTTTATTTGAAGATTATGTATGATCTCAGGAGATGTGTATAGGTTCAAGTTGACAAGGGGTGGACTTGTGATGGTTAATACTGAGTGGCAACTTGATTGGATTGAAGAACACAAAGTATTGATCCTGGGTGTGTCTGTGAGGGTGCTGCCAACGGAAATTAACATTTGAGTCAGTGGGCTGGGGAAGGCAGACCTACCTTTAATCCGGGTGAGCACCATCTAATCAGCTGCCAGCAAATATAAAGGGGGAGGAAAACTGTGAAAAGGCTAGACTAGCTTAGCTTCACAGCCTACATCTTTCTCCCCTGCTGGATGCTTCCTGCCCTTGAACATTGGACTCCAAATTCTTCAGCTTTGAGACTCAGACTGGCTTCCTTGCTCCTCAGCTTTCAGATGACCTATTGTGGGACCTTGCGATCATGTGAGTTAATACTACTTAATAAACTCTCATATGTATATTAGTCCTATTAGTTCTGTCCCTCTAGAGAACCCTAATACAAACTGTAATCTCACTGTAACACAGTAACTATTTTGATATTATATTCCAGGTGAATTAGTATGTTTATATCATGGTAATCCTAAAATAGGTACTTTTTGGGTGACATTTTATTTAGTTTTAAATGAAAATAGCAATATTATACATGCTGAAATATTTTTAATAGAAGTATAAAAGTAAAAGGAAAAGTGCTATACCTTTCACATCCATTCAAGAGTAATCACTGTTGGCTGGGTGCAGTGGCTTACGCCTGTAATCCCAGTACTTTGGGAGGCCAAGGTGGGTGGATCATTTGAGGTCAGGAGTTCGAAACTAGCCTGGCCAACATGGTGAAACCTCGTCTCTACTAAAAATACAAAAAGTAGCCGGTCCTGGTGGTACATGCCTGTAATCTCAGCTACTCGGGAGGCTGAGGCAGAAGAATATCTTGAACCTGGGAGGTGGAGGTTGCAGTGAGCTGATATGGCACCACTGCGATAGAGTGAGCTTAGTGTCCAGCTTAGGCGACAGAGTGAGACTCCATCTCAAAAAAGAAAAAAAAAAAGAGTAGTCACTATTAACGCATCCACCTTTTTCCTTGTATACTTATACATACACATCTATAATTTGGTCTTGTTTTACTTCCATTTAACATTTTGCTATAAACATTTTCCACGTTTTCATATAATTGCTATTTCAAAGCCTACATACCATTCCTTTCTGTGGATATAGTAATCAGGACTCTTAATTGTAAGTGACAGAACTCAAACTGGCTTAAGAAAAACAGAGGCTTATTGACTCATATAACTGGGGTGGGCATAGGTGGAAGAGATGTTAGATGTGACTGGATCCAAGGCTCAGATGACGTTTTCAGGAATGTGTCAGCTGAGTCTCTGTCACTCTTCATCTCTTGTCTCTGCTTGTGTGTAGGCCTTACTTGGTCTGACTGCAGCTAGGCTTTCTGCATGTGGCTGTGAATGTTAGGGTTATATTTTTCCAGTTCTAGACCCTAGAGGAAAGAAGAGGACTTCCTAACCAACTCCAAAGGAAAAGTCATAGGAAAGGACTTTGATTGACTTGTCTTTAAACCAACCACTGTGGGCTATGGAGATGGGACAAACTGATTGATCACCCTAGGTCATGTGCCTACCTATACATTTAGGAAGGGCAAAGGAAGTGATAGGGAAGAAACAGCTGAGCAACAGTACCTTTCACAGATTCTAAATCCTGGACTTTGAGATTGTTTCAGTATTTTGGCTGTGACTGATAACACTGGGAACATCTTTAAGGCTATTCCTCTTACTCTTATGGGATTACAGTTTGCCCTCTGTATCTGTGGATTCCACATCAACAGATTCAACCAACCATGGATCAAAAATTTTTTCAACAATACAGCTGGGTGTGGTGGCTCACGCCTGTAATCCCAGCACTTTGGGAGGCCAAGGAGGGTGGATCACTTAAGGCCAGGAGTTTGAGACCAGCCTAGCCAACATTGTGAAACCCCGTCTCCACTAAAATTACAAAAATTAGCTTGATGTGGTGGTGCATGCCTGTAATCCCAGCTCCTTGAGAGGCTGAGACTCAAGAATTGCTTGAACCCAGGAGGCAGAGGTTGCAGTGAGCTGAGATTGTGTCACTGCACTCTAGCCTGGGCAACAGAGTGAGACTCTGTCTCAAAACGACAACAATACAACAAAAAATAATGCAAATAAAACAATATAGTATAGAAACTAAATAGCATTTACATTGTATTAGGCATTGTAAGTCACCTAGAGATGATCTGAAGTATATGAGAGGATGTGTGTAGGTTACATGCAAATATGACACCATTTTATATAAGGGACTTGAGCATCTGCAGATTTGGGTATCCACTGGAGGTCCTGGAACTAATCTCCTGTGGATACCAAGGAACAACTGTATTTCCTTATGAAAAATTCTTTGGAGTAGAATTTCTGGATCCAGGAGTATCACACATTCTTGTGGTTCTTGCTACATGTTACACTTATTGTTTTTCAAGAGGATTGTGCCAAAGAAGTAGCTTTTAAAAAATGAGACCTTATGAAAATTCTGAAGTCCATTTATTAATTCAACAAATATTTGTTCAGCACCTACTATATGCCAGGCACTATATTTACCCACACCTGCCACACAGGGAGTCAGCAGGGTCTAAATCCAAATCCATATGAGTGATCTGTCTCTAGCAAGAAGACTACATGTCCAGAGATGTTAAGTTCTGTTTAAAAGTCATTATGGATGCTTGTGGGTGGGGCAATGGTCTTCAAAATAAATTTTTTGAGAAAGGCTCTCAGACTGTTGCCCAGGCTGAAGTGCAGTGGCATGTTCATAGATCACTGTGATATCAAACTCCTGGGCTCAAGCTATCCTCCCAGTTTAGTATACCGAATAGCTAGGAGTATAGGCATATGCCACCATGCCTGACTAACCTTTTTAAATTTTTTGTAAAGATGGGGTCTTAATATGTTGTCTCAAGCAATCCTCCTGCCTTGGCCTCCCAAATTGCTAGGATTACAGGTGTGAACCACCCCACCTGGCCAGGCCAATAGTCTTGATGTGGGTCTATCAATTATCAACTTTCCTAAAATGATGTCAGCATTTTTTGGTTGTCCAAATGATTTCTTTTCATTCAGAAACTTTTTTGCAAATTAACTATACAGACACAATCTAAATTGTAATCTGAGCCATCACCACCCACCAGCGAACTTCATTTTTCTGAGCTTCAGCTTGCTCATATCTGAATGACAATGCCTGCCAAGCACTCAGCTCTGGGCCACTGAGGGGATCAAAGGTGATGAATGAGGGAACAAGGAGACTAGTTACTTAAAGAGTGATGAGAAGGTTTTGAAGAACCAATGCAGTGAACATGATAGGAAGTTAAAACACTGAAAAAGATAATTTGTTAAACTGTAGAGCATGATATGAATGTAAGATATTATTACAATCAAGAGAGGTACTGCAAGAGTCAGTTCTTTTTTTTCATATAAATATGGCACAAAACTATAACCATGGAATATAAAGCTAGGTTTTGAAATTCTGTCACTACCTTTACAAAAAGAAATAAAGAAAAAAAATTTCTGAAAATGCCTCTTCCTTTAACCAGGATCTCTTGGTATATTATGAACACTTTATTAAATATGGAGATGGAATGATGAGTTAATAAAAACAAATGAAAAAATTTACATAGACTTGCTAACTTCCCTCCAGATTTGAGTTCCATAAACAAGAATTGATGACGTAAGGCATGAATAACAGGGCATGTGAATTGTACTTAGGTTTTAACATTGGCTAAATGTTCTTAGAGTTACAGCCATAGTTTCTTCCCCCCATGAGTGAACAACTTTAGAGATCATTTAGTTCAATTCCCTTGTTTTACAGACTGTTTTGGTTTCATTGCTTGAGCAGAAACTTTTAATATATGCTTCCATGTGGTTACTACCCATATATTTTAAAAAGACATGTTTGTTTAGTTCTCCTTCACTATATTGTGGCTATTTTTGAAAGGTACATAAATAGAGAAACCATTAGAACTATTATGGAGTGGTCCAGCTTGCTTATGAATACATTTCATCATGTAATCAATCACAAGATTTAAAAATAGTTGGCATTTACATGGAAAGGTTCATAAAATGCTTCATGAATGAAGGCCTCATTTATTTCTAAAATGCATTCATGGTTATTGAGTTCCATCATAAGTAATAGTGGGAATGGAAATTGTGGAATCTCAAATCTATTGTTTTTCAATTTTCAACATATGTTTTAAACATACACCTACTGCTGGGAACTGTGAGCTGTCTTCTTTCTGATGTTTGCCACATCATTACACTATTAACAAAAGGTTTCAGTTGACTAAAAGCCAAATTCTAGCAGAAAGGAAGATCAATTAAGCACTTAATTATAATTTTCTGTTTAATGCCATTTTATTTAACTCATGCTTTATCATTTTATCACCAGTTTTAGCATATGCAAATATTAGCTAATTTTGTTATTGTGGTAAGAAATAGAAGCCATATAGAATTCACAGGGCTCCTGAGTGATACCCAAACACAGTACTATTTACTTACTTTATTATTTTTTTCCTTTTTTCAAGACAGCATCCTGCTCTGTCACCCAGGCTAGACTGCAGTGGTGTGATCACAGCTTACTGCAGCCTAGACCTTGTGGGCTCAAGCAATAGTTCCACCTCAGCCTTCCATGGAACTGGGACTACAGACTAACTGGGACTACAGGCATGCACCACCATGCCTGGCTAATTTTTTTGTAGAGACAGGGTTTCACCATGTTGCCCAGGCTGCTCGTGAACTCCTGGGCTCAAGCAATCTACCACCTCCCTTGACCTCCCAAAGTGTTGGGATTACAGGTGTAACCCACTGCACCTGGCCCACAGTACTATTCGTTAAGTTGCCAGTGACCTCAAACCAAGGTAAGAGAATAATTAAACAATGACAACCCGATGTTTGAAGAGAAAACAGAAAATTACTGAACTATCTAATTGTCTTTCCTATGATATTAGATACATTCTTTAGAAGTAAAGCAATTGACAACTATAGTTTCTGTCCCTATTTTTATTGAAGTATGGCATAGAAGATCATTTTCTTCTCACTCAGCTTTGATCACTAAATTGTTATAAGCCCTTGGGTAGTTGACAACACTTAATTCAGACAGAGCCACAATGCATGGCACAAAGTGTACAAACTTTAAAATTGAAGAGACCTGGGCCTCAGTTTTGATATTGCCCCTTCACTGTTGGTTCTGTCACTTATTTAATCCCTCATTTAATTTTTATCTCATCATCTGACACATCATCTATGTGTCAGGCATTGTCTGAGAAGTGGAGAGCTATAGAAATTAATCAGACATAATATTTTCCCCTAAGGAAGTTATATTTAGTGGTAGACATAGTCAAGCAACAGATAAATCTATAAAATACGACTATTAAAACCCACAAAATGAGAGTGCCGTGAAGATTAAGGATTAAGTAAGATAAGGCCAGGTGCAGTGGCTCATGCCTGTAATCCCAGCACTTTGGGAGACTGAGGCAGGTGGACTGCTGGAGCTCAGGAGTTCCAGACCACCCTGGGCAACATGGTGCAACCCCGTCTCTACTAAAATACAAAAAATTAGCTGGGGGTGGTGGTGTGCACCTGTAGTCCCAGCTACTCAGGAGGCTGAGGCACAAGAATAGCTTGAGCCTGGGAGGCGGAGGTTGCAGTGAGCCAAGATCATGCCACTGCACTCCAAATTGGGCTACAGAGTAAGACTCCGTCTCAAAAAAAAAAAAAGGATTAGTGAGATGACATATATAAGGAACTTGACACTGTATCTAGCCTGCAATATACATGCAACACATTTCTTTTTTTAAAAATTCAATTACAATTTTTTTCAGTGCTAAATAAGTTAATGCCACTGTGCTGGGGATTGAACAATAAGACAATAAGAACAGGATAAAAAAGATTGCAATAGTAAAAGACTTGATGAAACTGGCTGTTATGGAAGTGTAGTTTACCCTTCAGAAGATTTACATAAATTTCTCCAGTAGAGCTCACTCATGCAAATTTCAGAGGAAAGAAGGCAGGCTATGGGGTAACCCAGACTTAGAAATTATTCTGACAGGCATGATAAACTTTCAAAAGATTAAGAGGAGTAAGCAAGGGAAAGATTAAATTGCTAGACCCTTGAGTCCAAACTACTGAACCTTGACAGAAAGGCAAGAGAAATCAGAAGAAGGTGACAAGCTATCAAGAGAAAGAGGGACTGATGGATGAGGTCACAGATGGAGGGAGGAGCATTTTCAGTGCTCAGAGGGAAAATGAACAATAACAAAGGGCAGAAGTTTGTAATCAGAAAAAGGGAACTCATGATCTTGAGATACAAATTATAAACGTCTTAAGTGGCCCTAAGCACAGTCATATTAGTGGCTGGCTGTGGAAAACATGAGATGTGCCACTCAGGCTCCCCTTTTCAAGAAAAGATTCGCTACCCAGCTTTAAGAAGTGTAGTTAACTGACAGATTCCAGCTGTTAGCTCCTTAAAAACCTGCTCTGCATCGGAGCTGAGGTTGTACTCTTAGTTGGGTGGTCCTCAGTCAATAACTGAACAAGGCAGTGGGTACAAGGAGCTAGCCATTCCCATCCAATGTGGACTCCTGACACTGTCCACCTCTGCAGAGATGCTCCCTACTGGACTAGCAGAGAAAGCACTGTACTCTGACAACTCCCCTTCTCAGTCCTGCCTATTTCTCTTTTCTTTTACAGGTGTAAATTCCCCCAAACACTTCTGATACTCCTAACTCTATCTCACCATCTGCTTCCCAAAGAACCACCTGTAGAATTTTAGTTCTGTCATATACATTATTGTATTAGTCTGTTTTCACATTGCTATAAAGAACTACTTGAAACTGGGCAATTTATGAAGGAGAAAGGTTTAATTGACTCACAGTTCCACAGGCTGTATTGGAGGCATGGCTGCGGAGGCCTCAGGAAACTTACAATTATGGTGGAAGGTGAAGGGGAAGCAAGACACCTTTTTCACAAGGCGGCAGGAGAGAGAGACAGCACAGGGGGAAGTGCTACACTTGTAAACCATCAGATCTTGTGAGAACTCACTCATTATCATGAGAACAGCATGGGGGAAATCTGCCCCCATGGCCCAATCACCTCTCACCAGGTCCCTCCCCTGATACATGGGGATTAAAATTCCACATGAGCACTTTGGGAGGCCGAGGTGGGTGGATCACGAGGTCAGCAGATGGAGACCATCCTGGCTAACACGGTGAAACCCTGTCTCTACTAAAAATACAAAAAATTAGCCGGGCGTGGTGGCACGTGCCTATAGTCCCAGCTACTCAGGAGGCTGAGGCAGGAGAATGGTGTGAACCCGGGAGCCAGAGCTTGCAGTGAGCCAAGATCGTGCCACTGCACTCCAGCCTGGGAGACAAAGTGAGACTCCATCTCAAAAAAAAAAAAAAAAAAAAAAAATTCCACATGAGATTTGGGTGGGGGCAAAGCCAAATCATGCCATTCCACCCAAGCCCCTCCCAAATCTCATGTCCTTCTCACATTTCAAAACACAATCATGCCTTCCCAACATTCCCCCAAAGTCTTAACTCACTCCAGCATTAACTCAAAAATCCAACACCAAAGTCTCATCTAAGACAAAGCAAGTTCCCTTCTGCCTATGAGCCTGTAAAATAAAAAAAACAAGTTAGTTACTTCCAAGATACAATTGGGCTACAGGCATTGGGTAAATTCTCCCATTCCAAATGGAAGAAATTGGCCAAAACAAAGGGCATAGAGGCCCCATGCAAGTCCAAAACCCAACAAGGAAATCATTAAATCTTAAAGCTCTAAAATAATCTCCTCTGACTCCAAGTCTCATATCCAGGACATGCTAATGCAAGAAGTGGGCTCCCCAGACCTTGGGCAGCTCTGCCTCCATGGCTCTGCAGGATACAGTTCCAATTTCAGGTCATCTTTTTTGTGAACGCATATGAGTGTACATTTTTATAAAAAGACAGGTTGGGCCGGGCATGGTGGCTCACACCTGTAATCCCAGTACTTTGGAAGGCCCAGGCAGGAAGATCACGAGGTCAGGAGTTCAAGACCAGCCTGACCAACATGGTGAAACCCTGTCTCTACAAAAGATACAAAAAATTAGCCTGGCGTGGTAGTGTGTGTCTGTAATCCCGGCTACTCAGAAGGCTGATGCAGGAGAATCACTTGAACCCGGGAGGCGGAGGTTGCTGAGATCGCACCATTGCACTCCAGCCTGGGCAAAAGGGTGAGACTCTGTCTCAAAAAAAAAAAAAAAAGCCAGGTCACCTCTCGAATGCTTTGCTGCTTTGAAGTTTCTTCCTTCAGATACCCTAAATCATCTCTCTCAAGTTCAAAGTTCCACAGAACTCTAGGGAAGGGGCAAAATGCTGCCAGTTTCTTTGCTAAAGCATAGCAAGAGTGATTTTTGCTCTGGTTCCCAATAAGTTCCTCATCTCCATGGGTGACCACCTCAGCCTGGACTTCATTGTTGATATCACCATCAGCATTTTGGTCAAAACCATTCAACAAGTCTCTAGGAAGTTCCAAACTTTCCATCATCTTCCTATCTTCCGAACCCTCTAAACTGTTCCAACCTCTGCCCATTACCCAGTTTTAAAGTCACTTCCACATTTTTAGGTATCTTTATAGCAGTGCCCCTATTCTGCTGGTACCAGTTTTCTGTATTAGTCCATTTTCACACTGAGACTGAGTGATTTATAAAGGAGAGAGGTTGGACTCACAGTTCCACATGGCTGGGGAAGCCTCAGGAAACTTACAATCATGGTGGAAGGTGAAAGGGAAGCAAGGCACATCTTACATGGCAGCAGGAGAGAGAAAGAGAGCAAAGGGGGAAGTGCTACACTTTTAAACCATCAGATCTCATGAGAACTCACTTACTGTCATGAGAACAGCATGGGGGAAATCCACCCCCATGATCCTGTCACTTCCCACCAGGTCCCTCCCCTGACACGTGGGGATTAAAATTGCACATGAGATTTGTGTGAGGACACAGAGCCAAACCATATCGATTATCTCATTTTATCCTTATAATAATCCAGGTGATACAGATAGTAAGAGCACCCATGCTTCACTTTACCAATGGAAAATCAGAAATCCAGAACACTTCAGTAACCTCACTGTGCTTACACACCTAGTTTGTGTCAAAGCTGGATTACAACCTTCCTCCAAATCTTTTCTGAGCCTAGACAGTTATTTACCTGGGGGATGTTAAAAGGAATAATGAGTGACAGCAACAAGTGCTAAAAGAAGCCACAGTTGGGTATCTGCCAAGCTTTGTAGAACTGACATGAGATTGAAAAGTAAAAACACTGTAGTAGAGAAAAGCAATCAAGAGAATGATTATAAATGATAAAAATTATTTGTATTGGCCGGGCATGGTGGCTCATGCCTGTAATCCAAGTACTTTGGGAGGCCAAGGCAGGCAGATCACCTGAGGTCAGGATTTCAAGACCAGCCTGGTCAACATGGTGAAACCCCGTCTCTACAAAAACATAAAAAATTAGCCGAGCATAATGGTGGGTGCTTGTAACCTCCAGCTACTCAGGAGGTTGAAGCAGGAGAATTGCTTGAACCCAGGAGGCAGAGGTTGCAGTGAGCTGAGATCACTCCAGCCTGGGCGACAGAACAAGACTCCGTCTCAAAAAAAAAAAAAAAAAATTATTTGTATCTTGCTCTCATTTTAAGAGAGTATATGGTTTGTGTATGTTTGTGTATCCTTTTGTGTATGTTTAGGACAATTTTAATAAAGTTAATAAGAATCTTTCAGGTGTTCCTTTGCCACTGGTGGATCAGACCAGAGTTAAGTACTTTCCAAATCCAAGGGAAAAACTACAATTCCTTTTTGAAATCACAATGGCTATTTTACCATAAACAAGGTAATTTACAAATAACTGTTTCTTTGTTGAAACCTGCTGATCACTTATTTTCCTTTTCTTTCCTTCTTCTTTTTTCTTTTGAAATAATAATTCACAAAACAAATTCCTAGTCTTTTTTTTTTTAAGACAGTTTTGCTCTTGTCACTCAGGCTGGAGTGCAATGGCACAATCTTGGCTCACTGCAACCTCCGCCTCCTGGGTTCAAGTGATTCTCCTGCCTCAGCCTCCCAAGTAGCCGGGATTACAGGCGCATGCCACCACACTCGGCTCATTTTTGTATTTTTAGTGGAGACGGGGTTTCACCATGTTGGCCAGGCTGGTCTCGAACTCCTGACCTCAGGTGATCCACCCGCCTCAGCCTCCCAAAGTGCTGGGATTACAGGCATGAGCCACTGCGCCCGGCCAAATTCATAGTCTTTAAATAAAACCTGAAAAATATGGAAAGAATAAAGAAGACAATGAACATCACTTAAAATGTCCCTGCTGTATTTTGGCTTTGGATCTTTCTATTCTTTTACCTGTGTATACATATATGTATGTATATTCATTCCCTTATCCTAACCTTAACACCACACCATGCCCCTAGGTCTGAAAGTCGTAATTATAATTCAACCCAGGAAATGTATGCAACTCAAAGGCTCCTATATTGACAGGTAATGAAGGCAGTCTTTATTAAAAGTCCACCTCTTACTCCCAAAATGAATTGGCAATATGAAACTTCTTAAATCTCTTCTTGGATCTTACAGGATTAGGCCCCAAATTTAGTTCTTCCATGTTTATTTTTGTTAATAAATCCTTAGGAGCAACTCCTGTGGCCCTTGTTTGAAGGAAAAGCACCTGACAGGTGAATTGGATGACTTTTGACAATGGAAGACAGGGTCATCCTTGAGTATTGGATCATGGAGGCTCCCAATTCCCCTACCTGTGAGTTGAATTCGGAAGCCACATTGAGCAGAACTGAATTTCTGAAATGAATCTGAGTGAGAATAAACCTCCCTAGCAATGTCAGACACCAGGACAAACCAGGTTTGGGGAGCAAGTCTTTAAACAAGAACCATATCTGACTGACTCTATCCAGTGGGGACACATCCCAGGGCAGAATCCCATTTGCTTGAAGTCCAGTATTGGGATAGTGAATCTTTCTCCTCTTAAAAGTTACTGATGCAGTGGCATATGGCTGGCAGACTTCAGTACTTGCTAAAAGAATACCTCATGTGTTTATGTCACACAAACCAGTATGTCTGGACAATGTTACAAATGTAGCTAAGCCACAGAAATAGTTTTCTATACAATATTTTAAAATTTGAGATGGTAAAAGGATAGGAATATAAAACCAGAAGTACATAATACTTGAAAGCAGCTGGTAAAATACAACAGGTGTCCGCAGATTCAAAAGCTATTCTTGGTAAAAAGACTCCTAAACAGTCTTCCTAAAATTGCGTTATTTTCTAAGCTGCCCCTGACAGATCCCAGGGTCGTTTAAGGGACATAAGGAGCTTGGCAGCCAACTTGCTCCAATGGCTCCCCACTGGAGTTACGTGAGTGCCACCTAGTGACACTTGTTAAAGCTGAAGGGGGCCCGGATAGACCATCTAGCTCAATTTACCTCATCTGAGGAAACTGAGGCCCCGATATCAGAGATAACTTAAACAGGGCCACACATCTACCTGGCTAGTGGCTGAGCTAAGGCTAGGAATCAGGCGTCTTGCTTCATGGTTCCCTCAACTGGAGATAATCTCTGGAGTTTGGGAGTCGGGAGTCCTGCCTACTGGACTGTGCCAGAAAATAAAGCCTAAACCTTTCAGGGCCTCAGGTTACCCGGCATTAAACTCATAAAATAGTATTTGTTTCAAGTCTTTGAGACACATGAGTGTCAGAGAACAGAACCTAAAAGTTGGTAAAAGTGCCCATAGGCATTTAGTCTGCTTTCCTCCACCGTGAGTGACTGCCCCTGAAACAGGTGTACAAGTAATCACATTATTTCCTACAACCAAGGTCCAAAGTCATCAACCTTAATTCAGGGGCAATGCATCAGTTATAGCCTTTTTAGCACCTTCTGCAGGTCTGACACCATCTTAGAGATCAGTTGTAATAAAAGTATCATTGGAACCACTCAAGTTTTGATTTCCAGAAGTCAGATGTTCTGCAGTTCTCCAGTTCGAGTTTCTATTTCAAGATTAGTTTAGGCCAGTGGTCCTCAATGCTGCCTGCACATTAGCACTGCCTAAGAAACTTTTAAAACTCACCTGTACTTGTGTCTGACCCTAGACCAGCAGAATCAGAATTCCTGGGGGTGACGTTCCCACATCGTTTTATGTGTATATGTTTTTAAGTTCCTTGGATTATTCCGATGCTAAGAGGATTGAAAAACATAGTGCTGGGCTGAGCTTGTGCTAAGAAAGAGAAAGAAGAGATAAATGTAGGAAAGGTGGAAGGTAGATAAGACCATTCCCTCTAAATCCTGGAACAGAACTTGGTCTGTACTCAAGTGCTCAATAAATGATTGCTGAAACTTGTCCAATGTGAGGTGGTATGATGAGAATGAAGGAGTTCACAATCTATTCATGATTTTAGGATTCTTTATAGCCTCACATAAGAAACATTTACAAAGAACCACAAGTAAACTTAAAAGTAGGAGAAGCAGGTAGACATGTCCATGTAGATCAAGAAGAAATGTTTTAAAACCTGAACACTATTCAAGTCTATATTACTCTCTGCTTTCCTTCTCCTTTCCCATTTTTAACTTCTTGATTCCTCCATTCAACTCACATATTATGTATCTACAGACACATATGATAAAGGGACCGGCTATATTCCAAAAGGCTTTGCTGTCATTCTCTGAGGAAGAGACAACTGAGCTGAGCACTGAAGTAAGAGTAGGAGGCAACTAGATGCTATGTGTACATATGTTGGGGCCCAAAGGTGTGCAGGGCTGGGTGATCTTTCAAGACAGAAGAGACAGCAAAGGCCACATGTTGGGAAAGAGTATGGCTTATTCAAAGAACACAGAGGAGACCAGTATAAGGGAAAGAAGAACATGGTGTGGAAAGGGACTGGAATGTCCAGGAGGGCCTTGTCCATTTGCTTTCATATACATTCATACCATGTACCACCATACCATGTACATACCAAATAGGCTGAAGACAAATGGGCTTTCTCTCTGCTGACAGATTATCACAGAATGCTTTGAAAATATTAATAATTTTTAAAATAATAAATGCTTTGAAAATATTAATACTTTTTAAAATAATAATGTTTTTTATGGCAACATTATTGTTATAGTAATAATGGGTTGGAAATGGAGATACAGGAGTTACCAGATTATAAGTGAGAATTAACAACAGAGAATTTATTATTGTCCAGAAAAAAAGTGTGAGCAAAATTATAGAGAATAAATTACTTATCCAAACTTTTGGATGCTTTTGTATCTGTAGTCATTTTTATGTTCATGATATCCTAAGAATTCTTTTTGTTTACTTTTGTATTTTTCTTATGTAAATTTGAGATGTGAAAATGACAATGACAAGCTGTACAATTTAGCTTGGGTATTAGAGAAATCAGCTTGTAAATAACATATCCAGATAAATTGTAATATATACCTATATTTTTAACACACATTGTCAAAAGCGTATATCATATAATTCCAACCAATTACCTTAGATGATTCCTTGCTAATTATTTTATTTGGCAACACATATATATACCAAAAAGGAAGGGTGAATACAAGTGTATAAGGCAAATGGAGATAAATTATACATGAAGAATAGCACTGCCATTGTCTGAAGGATACTATTTTCAGATTGTGTCCGTATGTGTGTGCGTGTCCTTAGAGCTGTTAGTTCACGAAAAAGCAGGAAGTTCAGTTTTAAAAACTGAGGCTAGTTCCAGCTAACATATTGTTTACTATCCCTATTTCCAACCAGGAATTACTCAACCCCAATAAAAGCCTTTTGCCTGGAACATTTGGGAACAAAATTGGAATGAGCAAAGGGTTAAACAGACTCCCACATTAAAGCACAAACATCTCAAACCTAAGAATGGGTC
This sequence comes from Pan troglodytes, assembly GCF_028858775.2. Classification (NCBI taxonomy): domain Eukaryota; kingdom Metazoa; phylum Chordata; class Mammalia; order Primates; family Hominidae; genus Pan; species Pan troglodytes. Next base: position 103,577,386 of record NC_086015.1, read on the forward strand.
AATCCCTATCCAAATGTTTATTTTGGGTCCATCTATAAAACCTATTTAGAGTCAACTTCAATTAGAGAAGACGACTACTAGAAGGATAATGCAGAAACAGAGTTTCCAGCTTTTTTTTTTTTATCAGTTTGCTCAACATTTTAAAATGAATTAAAAGCAGATGTTGAAATTGCTGCCAACTGTTCACTTGTCATCTGTGAATGGGAATTAACTTGGTTTTGTTCATCATTCAATCAAATGTTAAGCTTCAGTAGTTTAAAGAGCCTGGGAATGCAGGTCCCGATGGGATTTTAAAATGACAAACAACTGAAGTAATTTTGATAAGTGTGAAACCATTTGTCCTTGTAAGATAAAAAGGGAAATTCTTGGGAAAGTTTAGAATTCTGAAACTCTCACACAATAGCTGCAGAAACAAAAATCAATATTTTGTTATTTAACAAGAACTCTTAAGCACTATCTATATGTTCAGCCCTGCATTTGGTGCACTGGAGCCTACAGGGGAACTTAAAAATAGTTGTCATTCTCAGAGTTAAAGAATATAAGATGCTGTAGTGCCCAGATGAGAGTGCCTGTTGATGGTCCTAAACTAGGTCAGAGGCGACAGAATGTAAGAAGGGCTGAGATGATATGAGCAGGAATCTCAGGGGTAAGTTTCACTGAACAATGAAGAATGTGTAGGATTTAATATTACTTCATGTGGCAGCCAGCCTCTGAGATGGCCCCCAGTGATTCTTGTCTTTGGGTATTCAAGCCTTTGTTGTGGTTCCTTCCCACATTGAATAAGGCTTACCAATAAGATATTGCAGAATTTACGACTTCTGAGGGTAGGTAATAAAAAAATGTTGTAGCTTCAATCTTGGTCTCTGTTGAACTCTTACTCTGCGGGAAGCCAGCCACTATGTCAAGAGGATGTTCAAGCAGCCCATGGAGAGGCTCATTTGGGGAGTATCTGAGGCCTCCTGCTAACAGTCAACACCAACTCATCAGGCATGTGAGTGAGCCACCACGGAACTGGATCCTCCAGCCCCACTGAAGCCTTTAGATTACTGCATGACTGCAACCCTGGCCAACATCTTGCCTCTGACCTCAAGAGACCCTAAGCCAGAACATCTAGCTAAGCTGCTTCTAGATTCCTGATGCACAGAAATTGTGAGTTAAGTGTTTATTGCTTTAAGACATTGAGTTTTGGGGTAATTTTTTGTGCAGCAGTAGATTAAAACATCTTACTAGGTCTTTGTCTTTACCTAAGAATGCACGAAAGTCAAGAAAAGGCTGCACGAATATGGAATAAATGATCAAGAGCTATGTTATTTCTCCATCTCTTTTTAACAAATGCTAAAATAATATTACAATGAAAACTGAATTAAATTCTACTCACATAACAACTATGACTATGCAGATGAGTTCATAATCCTTACCTGTCCCTGAACCCAACCAGCCATTTCTATATAGGTGAATAGCTTAATCCATTACAAAAGTACTACAAAAAATTCCCTAGTTCATTTTACAAATATTTATGGAGATTCTACTATGTGTCATAGGCATGGTACAAATTAAGTACATGTAATACAGTATAAATTACATAATTATATGGCTCAGAATACCAAATAATAGATGAAAAATCTTTTTATGTTCTCTATAATTTCATTTAAAACTAAGACATTTTAATTTTCTTGTTATAAGAAATACGCTTTGATTTTATCCAAGGATAATATGAAATAATACACCTTCCCATTTGGATGTGGGAACTACAGTTAGATGCACAAATGCAAGCAGGGGACGCACTCCAAGATTTCATAATGAAATCTTCTCTAGTTCTTGAAAAGCATTTTTGTTTTGTTTTAAGCAGAGGTCCATTATTAGAATTTAACAAATTCTACTTGAGGGAGTGAGGCCCTGTCTCAGAAAAATAAAAATAAAATAATAATAAAGAAAAATGGTTTGGCCAACATGGCAAAACCCCGTCTCTACTAAAAATACAAAAATCAGCCGGCCGTGGTGGCACACGCCTGTGGTCCTGGCTACTTGGGAGGCTGAGACGGGAGAATCACTTGAACTTAGGAAGCAGAGGTTGCAGTGAACTGAGATCATGCCACTGTACTCCAGCCTGGGTGAGAGTGAGATTCTGTCTCAAAAAAAAAAAAAAAATCCGCCAGAAGACACTATCGCTAAACAATTTTGGTTGAAATCTTGTCCCCAATGGGTTATACATCACTAAGATATTGACCCTATCTAGAACTGGCTCCCTAATTTGTGAGGCCTAGTGCAAAATTAAAACCAGTGGCTCCTTGTTCCCAAATTATTAAGAATTTCAAGATGGCAACACCAGAGCATGAAATCAAGCACAGAGTTCTTCTAAGCATGTGGTCTCATGCTATTGCATAGACTATATGCCCATGAAGCTGGCTCTGGCTCCATTAAAGAACACAGAAGTCAGAACTTTCCACTTTATTTTGACAGAATAAAGAACTGTTTAAAAATGTCAAGTGACATATTTTTAATGGGAAAATATTTTACCAGAGACTATAAAGCAGTTGCTGATTTAATTATACTCAAAATGAATCATAATTGAGGACTAGAATCTTCTTAACCAGTGAGCAACTGCTTCTCATGTCAATGACTGAATAGGTTTTAAAACCATTTTCTGAAAAGTTTCTGAAAATCTACTGGCAACAATTGAAGGGACCCAGGGGAGGTCCTGAATATCAGAATGGTAATGTGACCTAGATTCACGTCTTTTATTCTTTTTGATAGAGGGCATCTACAGTCTCATTCTATGTTAAAAGAAATGTTCCCTAACAGAGAACTGAACATTACAGAGATCCGGGCCTTGGAAGTGGGTGCAGTACCATGCAGATCTGTATTATTTCCCTTTAGGGAAGAGAGTGAACATGTTTTTGGTTGTAAATGAGATAGCTGTACTGTTTTGTATCTGTTTAAAACAAATAGTTTTTGAAACTATGAAACATTTTAGATACCTAAGTATAGACTCTATAAAGAACACTGGCCACCTATGTGGCCACCTTGGGGCCCTTAATAAATATTTAAAAATTCATGGAAACTCCTCCCTTTCCCTGAATGTAACTGCCATTCCGAGTTTTCTATATATCATTCTCCTGCATTTTAAACTCATATGGATCTATTTTAAATATATTGTCTTTTAAACACCAACTATAAATGATACCATACTTTACCTATCCGTCTGCAATCTGTTTTGCTCATTTAACAGCGTATTTTTCAGATGTATCCATATTGTTACATGCAGTTCTACTTCATCACTGTTGTTTTCAGGGCTTGCAAAAGCGTTTCTTTAGGTCCATCCTCCTGAGCGTGTGCTCACCCCAAGGCCCCGGTGGTGGCCAAGTGTCCAGCCATGCGGTGTAAAGGGGAAGTGGAACGCGTAGAGAAGGATTTTGGCAGCTCTGCTTGCCTGGAATTCCAGTCCTAGAATTCTAAATTCGGACTTGATCTTCCAGACTGTTAGGAAGATATATTTAAGTTAGGAGGCTAGAATGTATCTCCTTTAGTATATAGCTTGATTTACAACTTTTAAATATTCAGTCAAAAAGTATGTGGGCCTTCATTTACACTTTTGACGGGGCCTCACAAATAGGGGTGGTCTGCCCCTTTCCTTACGTCCCACTCTTTCTTCAAATTAAATTGCTACAGCAGGAAATTACTGAACTGTGGCTCTTCTCCTACGTCCGCCTTCCCTATGTCAATTCCCATTTCCCTTGCTTTCTCCAATAGTTAGGACTGTAAATTCTAACTTTGTTAGTTTCGACGCCAAGCTGGAATGAAGACGCTAAGTGGACGCTAAAAAGACACGCTGTTTGTCACACAAGGCCTCCAACTGGGACGGCGTCCACCGCGCCCCGCCCCGCCCGCGGCACCGTGGCATCTTGGGACATGTAGTCTTTGGAGGGGCAGCTGCCTGCACCAAGTCTCCTCCCCCAAGACGCTGCCTTTCGGCCTCGGGACGCCGTGACGTTGCGTTCCTCCAGTCCCTTGCCACCTCCCTCTTTCTTCCCCTCTGGGAAAGCTCAGTGCTGGACTTCCGAAGACCTTTTACGACATTGAGTCTCGGAGTTGGTCTCAGCGCCGGATCCACTTTTCGGCAAAGTGACGTGGACGTCAACAGCAATGGCGGAAGGAGAAGATGTGCCGCCGCTGCCAACGGCGAGCGGCGACGGCTGGTGAGTGAAAGCCGGGGCTAATTTCCAATGCCCCTTTATTCTTCCTTCTCACCATCTTGCCGGTCCCCGAGGAGCCTTCTGGCGTCGGCATGGAACGGAGAGGCCGGTCCTAGGCGAAGTCCGGTGCCCTGCCCTACCCCTCTGCCAGCTGGGTGCCCCCTGCCTGCCTGGTTCTGCCCAAGGGACTGGGGCGGGACTCCCAAGGAGAGGGGTGTCATCCAGGTGCTGGGCCTCAGAACGGTCCTCCTGTGTCGTCTGTCAGTCTCCAAAGTGTGCTGGAGTGGGTGGCTTCAGGGCTGGGTTTGGCCGGAGTCCTGGCTGTGGGAGTTGGAGTAGGCTGAAGAAGGAAGTTTGTTGGATGCGGATCTGAGTCCCTGAAATACAATGTGAAGAAAAGACGTTTTGAAATGACCACTGCGACCTTCGCCTGAGGGTTCAGAGGTTGACCCGAGGAGAATCCCTCCCACGTAGTTGGTATACTTTTTTTTATTCTGGCTGTTATCTCGTTTTGCATTCCAACAGTTTTCATCGTTCGTCTCCTTCACGCAAGTCATCTTTTCCCCTGCTACCACATTTCTCACAGCTCGATTTCTGAGCTTTGGATGCAATGTGGGACTTTGCTCTTACTGCACCCAAGCTTTTGCATGCTTACCTGATTTATACTCGGGATTGTGGGGGAAGACCGCCAATAATTTTTTGGTAAACTGCTCACCCAGTGTTAATCTTTGGGAAAGGCTTCTACTTTTGAAATAGTTGATCTCACGATACACTGTTAGGTTGTACAACATCATTTTTTAAAAAGGGACCTTTAGAGGCTTGTCTAAATTTTACAGTTGATCTAAGTGTATTGACCACATGTATTAGTTTTGGATTTGCTTGTTCGTTATATTGTATGTGTACAGCTCATGGGCACTTTAAAAATAATACAGGACATTGATAGACATCGACTTTAATCCCAGAGGAAAAAAATGGAAATCGTTGAAAGGGATAGATAATTAGTAATTAAGAAATTCAGCTCTCCATTAGCAGACATCAAACATTACCGTAGCGCTGGGCTCTCCAAGGTGTCAGAGGAAAACTTCATGGTGATCTAGATATAGTTTTTTTTTCTTCAACTTGCTTATGTTGGAGTTGGGAAGGTGTAACAAGGTAAAATTAATCTCATTCTTTGTGAGTGTGATTCAAAGTGTTACGAGAGGTTGGCGGTGGGGGCTGGGGCAGTTGGAGTCACTGGGGGAAAGCTTCAAGAAAGCAGCAGTGTTTCAACTAGGCTTTGAAGAATAAGTAGGATTTAAGCCCCAGGGCTGTCTAATAGAAGCCACAGATTGTAATTTAAAATTCTGTAGTAGCAGCATTAAAAACTGAAAAGAAGGCTGGGCGCGGTGGCTCACGCCTGTAATCCCAGCACTTTGGGAGGCCGAGACGGGCGGATCACTTGAAGTCAGGAATTCCAGACCAGCCTGACCAACATGGTGAAACCCCGTCTCTACTAAAAATACAAAAATTAGCCGGGCGTGGTGGCGCGTGCCTGTAATCTCAGCTACTTGGGAGGCTGAGGCAGGAGAATCGCTTGAACCCGGGAGGCAGAGGTTGCAGTGAGCCGAGATCGAGCCACTACTCTCCAGCCCGGCGGCAGTGTGAGGCTCGGTCTCAAAAAAAAAAAAAAAAAAAAAAAAAAAAACACTAAAAAGAAACAGGTGAAATCAGTTTTAATAATCTATTTAACATATTTCAACATGTAATCATTGTTTAAAAAATTAGATAATTGTACATGTTTTTTGTGCCAAGTCTTCAAAATCCAATGTGCATTTTACAGCTACCTTATATTTCAATTTGGTCTAGCCACATTTCAGATATTAAATATCCACACATGGCTTGGAGCTAACATATTAGTGCAGAATCAGATTAAGAGATGGGAAAGGCCTCTGAATGGAGTAACTTTCATGCGCGTCCGTGTGAAGAGACCACCAAACAGGCTTTGTGTGAGCAATAAAGCTTTTAATCACCTGGGTGCAGGCGGGCTGAGTCCGAAAAGAGAGTCAGCGAAGGGAGATAAGGGCGGGGCCGTTTTATAGGATTTGGGTAGATAAAGGAAAATTACAGTCGAAGAGGAGTTGTTCTCTGGCGGGCAGAGTGGGTGTCCCAAGGTGCTCAGTGGGGGAGCTTTTTGAGCCAGGATGAGCCAGGAAAAGGACTTTCACAAGGTAATGTCATCAGTTAAGGCAAGGACCGGCCATTTACACTTCTTTTCTGGTAGAATGTCATCAGTTAAGGCAGGGCAGGGCATATTCACTTCTTTTGTGATTCTTCAGTTACTTCAGGCCACCTGGGCGTATACGTGCAAGTCACAGGGGATGCGATGGCTTGGCTTGGGCTCAGAGGCCTGACAGTAACAGCATAAGCAAGGGCATAGACAAGACAACTAATTTGTTTTGAGAGTAAGAATGAGAACTACCTGGTTGGAGAGAAGTTGCAGAAAAATACGTCTTTTTGCTTCTGGTATCTTGCAAGAATGGCAAGAGAAAAAAGAAAAATAGATCTGGAAAAATAGTAAAAAAGTTTTTAACTAATTAAACGCACCTTTTAAGAGTAAGTGACAGACATTACAACACTTTTCAGAAAGCGACCTAGCTGGTTATAGCCTGAAGTTTGCTGTTTTGGAACGGTGAATTGTGTCATAAACTGGCGGTAACCAGCTCATAGAGTGCCATGAGGGGAAATGTTTCCACAGTTAAGGTGCCTCTGGGGAGTTCTTAGGTTAGAGGGATTGTGAGAATCTCTGGTTCACATGGGCAGAGGACATGGAGTGAATGTTTACTAGAGACAGCATTTTTTCTCTTGTAGGATTGATGTATCTTTGGTGTGTCTTTGTGTTTTTGCTGGTTTCATTTTCATGAATGGAGGAACCCTAACATGGTCGGTGATTTCTGTTTTCCCTCCATCCTCTTCTAATCTTTCTCCTTTTTATCCTGGCACTCTCATCAGCCCCCCAGAAGAGGATTTGAATAGGAAGACTTTGGGATTGGGAGCCAGAGGTTCAGTAAAGGCTCTGTTCTTAGAGTGCTTGGTGAATGGGTTATAGAATGGGGATGCTTTACTCTTGTTTTGTTTTGTTTTGTTGAAGAAACGAGGTCTCGCCATGTCGCCCAGGCTGGCCTCATACTCCTGAGTAGCTGGGGACTACAGGTGTGCCCCATCCATCCGGGTGTTCTACTCTGTCTTTCTCTCCCCTCCCCCTCCCTCCCTCTCTTTCTTTCTCTCTTTTTGGAGTAAATGTTTTTATTTTAACTCTGTCAGATGGAATTTTTTCTAAAATGTATCATATATCTTACTGCCTAGCTCAAACTCATCTTAATGACTTGAGTCATTCAGTTTACAAATGTAAGTGTAATTTAAGGATAGAACTAGGTCTCTGTCCTCAGGGAATTTATGGTCTAGATACAGGAGGCATGTTTGAGAACATCGATTACTTTTGTGTTATTGTAATGTGGTGAGACTTTTAGGGCCTATCTAGACAAATTGTTGCTATGTTAAGTGACACAGCTATCCGTTTTTGAGATTGCTTTTTATAAGTTTTTCCTATTTTCTTTTTTTGTTGTCAGTGGTATCTCAATTTGTTCCTAGTCTGTGAAACTAAGCCATTGAACTTGTTGAAATTGTATATACATTCTTAAAAAGGTTCAGGATGGACCTTGAAGATCTTAAAAGTATGTGGACTCTATGACATTGTTTTTGCTGATTTTCAGTTATGTTCTAGTTCACTGCTTCTCAAAATTTAAACGTACATTGGAATTATCTGGGGAGCTTGTTAAAATGCTCTCCAGGTAACTGTGATTGTGATTCAGTATATTTTGAGGTGGAACTTGAGAGTCTCTGTTTCTGACTAGCTGCTGGGGGTTGCCAATTCTGGTGGTTTATGGACCACACTTAAGTTAGCAGGGTTCTAGGTTATATATATATCAGAATGAGTAGGTCAGAGGAATTTGTATATGTCACATTGTATCACCTTACATATTATACTAAAATATGTGTAATTACATGACTTATCATTGTTCTTTAGATAATGAACTTCTCAAGGGCAGTGGCTGATAAAAGGCAGGTGGCTCAGTAAATGTTTATTGAATGAATGTACGCATGAATGAAAACTTTCCTGTAATTATGTGCAATAGCATACTAAGCTGTCATTTCATATAAATTTCCTGACTCCAGTGTTTTTGTGAGCTGTGGAATTGTCTGTTGGTATAATGCTTATTCTTTATGGAAAGCCAAAGTAATCAGAAAATGCCTCAGCTTTCAAGCTCTCTGGGATTCAGCCATGTAAGCTCAAAGGGTGTGGTGAAATTCTTGTAAAAATGCTTATAGTTAGTTTTAAGTGATTTGAATTTAATTTTAAAAAATTAATATAAGTTATGAGAATCTGGATTTGTAAAATTAAACATGTTAAATTGTTACAGTGAAAAGATTGGTAATTACCCTCCTTGGTATTGAAGAAACTAGCACTGGATTTGAACATATGTTCTCATTTTCCGATACTTTCTTCCCGAAATAATGTCTAAAGATCTATAGTCATAATTAAAAAATTATTTTGGTATTGACTTCAATTATATAACTGTTGAAATTGGGAGTTTGTTTAATTAAAAAATGTTACTTAATATTCAACGTTTAATTAGTGTTTTTTATTGCTAAACCTTTCTTAAGATATTGCTAAACTTTTCTTAAAATTGTAAAAATATTAATTCCACAAAGAATCTTCTATTGTTGTTAATCTGAGATGTGAGTAGGAATTGTTTGAGAATAATATTTTTCAAAGTTTTCTGCACTCTGTAAATAGTACTATCAGTGTTCCCCATTTAATAAGCATTGAAATATGAGAAAAAACTTAAAATGTCTTTTAAGAACTAAGTGATTGAAATTTCAGATATGATATAATCAATAAAGAAATATGTTAAATGTAAAAGAAATGTTTGTTTAAGAATTCTTTGTTTAAGAAGGACATTGTCTACTTGTGGAACTGGGAAGGCTGGATACTACTTTTAGAAGAAATGAGAAAATGAACTTCATTTTTTGAATTGGGGTTATGATGTGACAGTTATTTGATTTTGTAAACTATAATTAGAGGGCAGGCAAAGATAAGAAATGAAAAAGACTTATTTTATACTGTTTACATTAAAGTCTTTAATTATAATTTAGATTTTATAGTTTTTAAAGGTAATTTTTTTTTTTTTTTTTGAGACGGAGTCTCATTCTGTCACCCAGGCTGGAGTGCAGTGTGCGATCTCGGTTCACTGCATCCTCCGCCTCCTGGGTCCAAGGGATTCTCCTGCCTCAGTTTCTCAAGGAGCTAAGATTACAGGCATGTGCCACCATGCCCAGCTAATTTTTGTATTTTTAGTAGAGATGGGGTTTCACCATGTTGGCCAGGCCGGTCTCAAACCCCTGACCTCAGGTGATCCACCCTCCTCACCCTACCACAGTGTTGGGACTACAGGCATGAGCCACTGCACCCAGCCTAAAGGTAATTCTTAGGTAATAATTCACTTCTAGGATTTTGTTAGCTGTGGATGTTTTAATATCCATAATTTGAGTTAGTAATTGGTTTTTGCATGCTAAATAAATGTATTTCAATTAATTCATTTTTATCTCTGTGTAATCACTGCAGAGAGGCGACAAGTGCATTCCCTCTGTAAGTATAGTGAGCAATTCAGAGCACCCAGTTAAATATACTGCAATATGCAGCCAACTTTTCAGTAGGAGTCTTCTGGAGAGAATTGAGAAAATATGCTTGACAAAGCATTTCTGATGCACAGTGCTGAAATGTGGATTCTTTTTGGTATAAAGACAGTGCCTTCTCTCATGTGTCAAAAAGCAAAATAGAGTTTAGCAAAAACAGTATCAGTTCAGCAAACATTCACTGAATAGTGGTTATATTCAAGCTGCTGTGTAAGGTTTTAGAAAAAAATTTGAAACAGTTTTACAATCAGGAATGTGCATTGTGGTGCCTTCCTGGGATACTTTGATTTTTTTCATCATTTTATCTCTAGGAATACTGTGTGAAAATAGCTTCTGAAGATATCTAAATGCTGGTGTTTTGGAAATTACAGGCTCTAACAGAAAATAATAGGATTAAACAGTTTGAAAAGGGGCAGGGCTTGAAATGAGTTAAATATTGAGAATTACAGATGGAAAGCAGGTAAGTACCTTCCATTAAGCTCATAAAATCAAATTCTTTCTTGTAGAAATAAAGAATTTAAGAGCCACTTAAACCTATTTTCTGAAATTTAATGTCTGTTTGTTTCAAGGGTCTGCCTAACTTTTTAACCTGAGTTAAGAAAATGATGACTAATCAAGTCATTTGTTGCAAGTCTTCATCTTTTTTCTTGATGCTTAAAGGAGTTTTTTCTTATCCTTTAGCTGACATAGCATTTGATAGTTGGGTGGGAATCTTGTAGTGTTTGCTTCTTTTTTATTTTAAAGTAGTTGTTACATTAAACTAGTTGTTATGGTGGTATTTAATAATTTCAGCAAGGAGATATACAGGTTGAATATCTCTTTGGAATACTTGCATTATACTTAACCGGTTGAGCATCCCTAATCAAAAATCTGAAATCCATAATGCTCCAATGAGCATTCCTGTGAGTATCATGTTGGTGCTCAAGAGTTTCAGATTTTGGAGCATTTCGGAGTTGGGATTCTTGGATTTGGGATGCTCCACCTATATAAGAAAATACTGTACATTTGCATAGAGCGTTACTCTTTATATATAATGCTTATATATATTAATAACATCTCATTTGGATCTTAAAACAGCTCTATGAGAAAGCAAAGTTATGCATTGGGCATGATGGCTCATGCCTATAATCCCATCACTTGGGGAGGCCAAGGTGGGAGGATTGCTTGAGCTCAGGAGTTCGAGACCATCCTGGGCAACATAGTGAGGCCTCGTCTTTACTAAAAATAAAAAAAATTAGCCAGACTTGGTGGCACAAACCTGTAGTCCCAGCTACTTGGGAGGTTGAGGCAGAAGGATTGCTTTAATGGGGTGAATCGAGGCTGCAGTGAGCTGTGCACACCAAGCCTGGTGACAGAGTGAGACTCTGTCTCTAATAATAATAATAATGATGTCCATGGGTTATTTTTCCTTTAAACAGTTTCTAACCTTTGTTTTGAAGCCTCTGTGCATCACTTTGTGATGCAAAAGATTTATTCATCTCATATATATGTGCAATTTGAATACTAGAAATCCTTTATTTTGTGAATTCCATTTAGATTAACCATCAGCATGAAATTCAATGAAATCCTTTTATCAAAAAAAATGTTCCTTGATGGTTGGAATCCAGCTTAAAAAAAAACCCAATATGTATTTCTTTGCCAAACTATGATCCCCATTGGCATAGTACCCTTGAGAATTGTCCAAATGTTGCAAAGTGTTGTCACTTCATTTGCTGTAGTTGTTTCTTTATAACAACTATGTTTCTGAAATGATAGTTTCAAGACAAGGAATGTTGGTAATGTTTCTTTTATCATTACACTTTGGATAAAGTGGAAATTTGTAATTGACATAGGTAATATCTCTCTCTTTGCTGTTTTCGTGCCATTCTCTATCTTAGGCAAAAGTTACACTCTGTTTTTAGTTTCCAAATAAACTGCATTAGTGGGGTGGAAAAACAAGGATGCATTTCTTTGTGCCTTAAAAATACTGAAAAGTCACCTCATATGTATAGAAGGGAACAGTGTTGAGGATTTTTATTTTAAGAAAGCATGAAAGAAGAAAGGATTTAGAGTGCTCGCTGAAGTTGACTGCTCATTAGAGAAATTTCCAATTTTGTAGTCAAAATCTTATAGCAAATGCATTGCAACATTACACATATAGTTATGAGAAACTTTTTTTGTGTATCTTTTTACTTTTTACTTAGGCAACAACTGAGTTTTTTTCTTAGCAGAGAAAAGGGCACCATTGGTACCGTTGGTGTAATTTGATCTTCATGGATTGTGGATCAAAAATAAATCTAAGATTTAAAACACCTGTTCCATTTGTAGTTAATTTTAGTAGCTTATAGAATAACATTTCTGTGATCTCTAGCTCTTTTGCCTATTGCATACAGTGATGAAATACTGTAGCTATTAAATTTGCCTTGTGAAGCCAAGAGGACTAGATTTAGCACCTTCTTTACTTGGCTCAAGATCCTGATTAAAACACAAATTCTAGAGATTACATTATTCATAAGGGAATCTCCCAAAGCTGTTTTTGTGGATCTGGTCCTAATGCAAAATTTTACAAATTGTTTAAAGCTGGTGAATGGGTGTTTTTCCCCTTGGCATATAAATTTGTAACTTGTTAAAATGCTTGTAACAAGCATGTCTGATTCTGACACAAATCTAGATAACTTCACAATTATCAAATTGTATCAAATTGTTCTCTCACAAGACTTTAAGTTGTCAAGGTCTTTTCTGAATGTGCTATCATACTATTGAAATACTTGGAAAGTTTTGATGGTTTGAGGTTGGTATTTAAAAATAAGTTGCACAAGACATACTGTGGTCCTTGAGCTCCATGCATATCTACTGTACAAGTGAATCTGTAGCAAAGTTTTCTCTTTTCATTTCTACCAAATGTCATACAGAATATTCAAGAACTAATTAAGGAGTTTTGTTATGGTAGTACTTTGTAACCAGCGTCCTAACAATAGTAGCAAAATAAGTTCAGACAAAGCTTTGGTGCTGATGTCTCATTCCCTGGGCATTAAGAAACCCCCAGAAATGTGGTGGCACAAATTAAGCCATGAAACCGCAATTCAATACATGCAGCTTGCCACTGCTTACTCACTGTTCCACAATTTGCTAGTGCTTATGACTAATTAGGTATTCACTTTAGAGTTTTAAGTAATTGGTCAGAGGCTTATACCTGATTAGGATATGTACATGGACAAGCTGGGCTGTCATGGTTTAATCTGAGCTCACAGTGATTTACATTCTAAACAAATATGAATAAATTGCACTTCAGAGCCACTCCCACCTCTGTTCAACAGGATTTAGATGATAGGACTTGGACTAGAACCTTGGAATAGCCATCTGGCATGTAAGCTACATAAGAGCATTGACTTTTTTTTTCTGTACTGCATCCCCTGTGCCTCACACAGTGAGTAGCCTGTAGTAGGTGCTCAATACATATGTGTTGAAGGTTTGAATAAAAGAATACTTATGTCAGGGAAGGAAATAATTCAGTATATGGGTTAGGAAAGCAGAGGAAAATCTAAATGAGAGTGTTTTAAGAAGACAGTCAAACTTTGCAGTGTATGTAAAGGGGACGAGAGCTGAGAAAGATGACTAATGACTTCTGAGAGCACCTTTAGTAGAGTGATAGAGGTTTTGGGTGAATGAGAGAGTAAGTTTAGGTGAGTGGAGACTACTGTTTTCAAGGAAGTTGAACTGTAAAAGGAAGGAGAGAGATGACTTTTTGATGGGGAGTAGGTTATATTTATATATAGGACCCTTTAAGTAAATGTGAAAATTTTAAAGGAAAGGAGATAATCACAGGTTATATTTTTGAATGCTAGAAGTACTTTTAGTGAAGGTTTCTGAGTTCATTTGTTTTCTCTTGGCTCTGTTTAATACTGTTAGCAGACTCACAGGTTTGAATAATATCGTATGCAATAGAAATAACATATTTAAGATGTTATTTCTTAACATCATGTCAGGCTTTGGGCTTTTATTGATTTCCCAGTAGTGTAGCTTTTGTATTTTTATTTTAAGAAAACAATAATAAATCTTAGACTTTGGCCACTTTAAGACACAATATTAATTTTTTTAATGTGGTAATTGGATTTTCTTTGTAATTTCTCTATACTCTGCATTTAAGTGTATAGTGATTACATACATTGTAGACCCTACTTGGTCCTTTAAAAACTGCTAGTCTTCATTATTTTTATAATTACAGAAAAGGATTCAATTTTAAGAATTTTGAAGATTAGTGAAGCTGACTTAGCTTAGTTGATAGACTGAGAGGCTTCATGAATTTAAAACATTTTTTTTCCAACCCAGAAAACATTCTATTAATATCTTAAGTGTTTTAGATTTGGTTAAGAAAGGGGGTGGAGATGATACAGAGAGTGGTCCCTATGGAGTGGTGAGGATCAAAGAGGGATGAGAAATGGAAGTGGGTTGGCAAGAGAGGGAAGAGACAGATTTAAGATGAGGGAAAAGTTACATATATTGTCAAGAATTCTTTGTGAAAGGAACAACCAAAAGTTTGGTAGCTGGATGGAAAGGGAGAACGTGGAGACGTTTTTGTGGTGGACATTGCTGTTTCTAATGGCAATTTTTGAGCATGTTTTCTCAGAAGAAAGAGCCAGTAGAGAAAGAAGTGGAAAATAGGAGAGAAGGGATAATGGATGGCACATGGCTTCTGAAAGATTGTGGGGAGTGGGTGGAGATAAGAGTCAGGTGAAGTTACCAGTCTTAGGCTAGAGAAGAGATACGTAAGTCTCCTGTGGATACAGGAAAGAAGAAAATGACTGGAATAATAAGTTGCTTATGTTTGTTTGTTTTTGGAGGGGGCTGAGATCAAAGGGAAGAGAAGCCTGCTGGCCTATATATTCTCTCTGGAGTCATAAGTAAAGTCACCTGAGGTAAAGTGGCTGGGTAAGGAGTCTGAAGTAAGTGGTGAATAGGAGATTTTCAGGCACTATTGTTATATGATAGCATCATAGAGTTGTCTTATTTTCCCAAGAAGCCCACATTGAGTAGAGTATAGGAACAGAGAAGGCAGACTGGTTAGATTAACCTAATGTTGGGAATTTGCAGCTTTCTGAATGTGACAGAAAGAGCAAGGAGTGAAGAAGTCAAGGGTGTTGTCAAGAATGTGCTTTAAGTTTTGGGCCATGGAATCAAGACAGGACATAAAGTGAAGCCACATGAAGGCTTTTCTAACGAATCCATGCCACCCTTCCATCCCTTACCTTTGTCTCCATCCACAGGGAGTGTGGGGAGGATACTTACTCCCTCAAATTAATTATTTTCTCCACTCAAAAATTAAGCCACATGTTTTTATATCTTTTAAGTTACTTCCAAGTTTATCATACTGTAAACCTTTAAAATACAGTTTGTTGTCAGCTATAAGTTGAACTTGTTTCGCCTGTTTATCCTTCCAATATTCAGTATTGGAGAACTAAAATGAGACAGATAAAGTAGTACATGTGCCACATTGTTTCCTACTTAATGATTCTGTAAAGTATCCTTTCTTAAGTAGCAGTTACTTAATACGCTAGAGAAGTAATATGTTTGAGAACATGCAGTATTTCATTTTCTGTTCCTCCTTTAGTTTGCTAGGGATAATGGCCTCCAGAGATGACACAAACAAATGGAAAAACATTCCATGCTCATGGATAGGAAGAATCAATATTGTTAAAATGGCCATACTGCCCAAAGCTGAAGGGGTGGGTTGCCCCTCCACACCTGTGGGTGTTTCTCGTTAGGTGGAACGAGAGACTTGGAAAAGAAAAAGACACAGAGAGAAAGTATAGAGAAAAAAATAAGGGGACCCAGGGAACCAGCGTTCAGCATATGGAGGATCCCGCCAGCCTCTGAGTTCCCTTAGTATTTATTGATCATTTTGGGGTGTTTCTCAGAGAGGGGGATGTGGCAGGGTCATAGGATAATAGTGGAGAGAAGGTCAGCAGATAAACAAGTGAACAAAGGTCTCTGCATCATAGACAAGGTAAAGAATTAAGTGCTGTGCTTTAGATATGCATACACATAAACATCTCAATGCCTTACAGAACAGTATTGTTGCCCACATGTCCCACCTCCAGCCCTAAGGTGGTTTTCCCCTATCTCAGTAGATGGAACATACAATCGGTTTTATACCGAGACATTCCATTGCCCAGGGACGGGCAGGAGACAGATGCCTTCCTCTTGTCTCAACTGCAAAGAGGCATGCCTTCCTCTTGTACTAATCCTCCTCAGCACAGACCCTTTACGGGTGTCGGGCTAGGGGACAGTCAGGTCTTTCCCTTCCCACGAGGCCATATTTCAGACTATCACATGGGGAGAAACCTTGGACAATACCTGGCTTTCCTAGGCAGAGGTCCCTGCAGCCTTCCGCAGTGTTTGTGTCCCTGGGTACTTGAGATTAGGGAGTGGTGATGACTGTTAACGAGTATGCTGCCTTCAAGCATCTGTTTAACAAAGCACATCTTGCACAGCCTTTAATCCATTTAACCCTGAGTTGACACAGCACATGTCTTGGGGGTAAGGTTATAGATTAACAGCATCTCAAGGCAGAAGAATTTTTCTTAGTACAGAACAAAATGGAGTCTCCTATGTCTACTTCTTTCTGCACAGACACAGTAACAATCTGATCTCTCTTTCTTTTCCCCACAAAAGCAATTTGTAGATTCAGTGCTATTCTCGTTACACTACCATTGACATTCTTCACAAAACTAGAGAAAACTATTTTAAAATTCGTATGGAACCAAAAAAGAGCCCGAATAGCCTAGGCAATCCTAAGCAAAAAGAACAAAACTGGAGGCATCACACTACCTGACTTCAAACCACACTACAGGGCTAAAGTAACCAAAACAGCAGGATACTGGTACAAGAACAGACACATAGACCAGTGGAACAGAACAGAGGACCCAGAAATAAGACTGCACACCTACAACTGTCTGATCTTCAATAAACCTGACATAAGTAATGGGGAAAGGATTCCCTATCTAATAAATGGTGCTGGGATAACTGGATAGCCATATGCAGAAAATTGAAACTGGATCCCTTCTTTACACTGTATACAAAAATCAACTCAAGATGGAAGCCTAAAAACTATGAAAATCCCATAATAAAACCCAGGGAATACTATTCAAAATTGTATTTTCAGTATGATTGAGTTTATTATAAATATAGATGTCTATATGTAAATATATGTCTATATATATGTCTATAAATACACACATGAGAAACTGAAAAGTGATTCACAAAAAGTGATTATCTCATGGTAATGGAATTGTGGTTGGTTTTTAATTTTTTTAATGCATTGGCAAAATTCTTTAAAATGATTATGATTAAAAAGTCATTTTAAGAAAGTAAGCTGTTGTTCAGTAACAATAACAAAAGAAACAGTATTCATGGATTCTGTTTATTAAGGAATTATGTAGCCAAGCATTGCCCTGAATGTTTTGTGTTCAGAAACTTATTTAAGCATTAACTGACCCTATAAGATAAGCATTGTGGTGCTTTTTCCTTTTGTAAGGTCATATGGCTGTTGAAGGGCCAAAATTGAAACCCAGGTCTGACACTAAAGCTCAAATTTATGAATTTTTATAATACATTAAATAGAGTTGATTTTTTTAAATTGTGGTAAAATATACATAATGTAAAAAGTTTACCATCTTGACCATTTTTCAGTGTACATTAGTATTGAGTACATTTACATTGTTGTGCATATAATCTCTAGAATGCTTTTCATCTTGCAGAACTGAAACTTTGTATCTGTTAAAGAGCTCCTCATTCTCCCCTCCCTCTGCCCTGGTAACCGCTCTCTAAATTTTACTACTCTAGGTACCTCACATAAGTGGCATTGTATAGTATTTGTCTTTTTGGGACAGATTTATTTCACTTACCATAATGTTGTCAAGGTTCATCTATGTCGTAGCATGTGTCAGAATTTCCTCCCTTTTTAGGCTGTATAATAGTCCATTATATATTATATATAATATATATTCTATAATATGTAATTAACTTATTAATTACATATATAAATTAATAAACATATATAATATAAATATATAATATTTGTTTATTAATTACATATATCTATACATACAGTACACACACATCCCTTTTTGTTTATTCATTCATCCCTCAGTGAACGGACACTCGGGTTGCATTCACCTTTGGGCTACTGTGGATAATGCTGCTGTGAACATGTGTATACAAAAGTCTCTTTCAGACTCTGCCTTCAATTCTTTCAGACATTTCAGGATATGGAATTGCTGAATTGTATGAGACATGTATTTTTAATTCTTTGTGGAACTGTCATACTGTTTTCCATAGTGGCTGCATCATTTTGCATTTCCACTAACTGTACACAAGGGTTCACATCTTTGTCAACCTATGTTTTTTGAAAGTAGTAGTCATCCTCATGAGTGTGATGGGTTCTTTGGTTTGGTTTTATTGTTTTGTGTTTTTTTTTTGTTTGCTTTTTGAGACGAGGTCTTGTTCTGTAGCCTGTTTTTTGAGACAGGGTCTCGTTCTGTAGCCCAGGCTGGAGTGCAGTGGTATGATCTTGGCCTTACTGCAGCCTCTGCCTCCTGAGCTCAATTGATCCTCCTGCCTCAGCCTGTTGAGTAGCTGGAACTACAGCCGCATACCACTACAACTTGCTAATTTTTGTACTTTTTGTGGAAATGGGTTTTTTCCATGTTGCCCAGGCTGGTCTCAAACTCCTGGGCTCAAGCCATCCAACCAGAAGTGCTGGGATTACAGGTATAAGCTACTGCCCCTGGCCTGGTTTGGGTTTAGTTTTTGAGTGAGGTTTTAATAGACTTGATCTTTAAATTCTTTCAGACCTCTTGAAGAATAAATAATTAATGAACAAATAATATATATGTATCATACACTTAACCAGTTGAACTACTGATACTTGTGTTCAAAATTAAGGTAATTATAATAACCAAAAAGTTGAAACAACTCAAAAGCCCATTATGTAATGGATGGATAAGTAAAATATGGTATATTCATATACAATGGACTATTATTTGGCAATGAAAAGCATATATTGATACATGCTACATTATGGATAGATGTTGAAATGTTATGCTAAATGAAACCAGGCATAAAGGCCACACATTATATGATTCCAGTTATATGAAATATCCAGAATAGGTAAATATGTAGAGACAGAAAGTAAATCAGCGGTTGGCAGAGACTGGGGTCAGGGTAGGAGGTGCTGGTGGGGAGGAATGGCGAGTGACTGCTAATGGGTATAGGGTTTCTTTAAGTGCAAAAAGATACTTGTTAAAAAAAAAAAAAGGAGATGAACTAAGTCTCGTTTCTTGTTTTCATGCCCTGTTTGGCGAGAGTGTGTGTACATTTAAACAGTTTTCATAAATTTTGAAATGATGGGGAAAATAAATTTTTAGAACATGGTTGGGAGGAAAACCGAATTTAGAAAAATGTTAGTATATAGTCATTTTTTCCTAGTGGGAGATTTCCTATAATATATATTATAGGAATATAATATATAATTCCTATTTCCTATAATTTTAATTTTAGGAGCACAATATATGTAATCCAGTTGCTTTTAAAAATCGTAATTTTAGTATGATTCAATATGGTTTATTCAGAAAATTACAAAATTTCTAATAATGAATTTGTTAATCATAGCAGCATTTGGAAATGCATATTAAATTTGGTAGTGCTTGAAAATTCATGCTTCCTTCTCCCATACATTGTGCAAATGCTTCCATATGTTATTCACCATTTGGCTAAAGAAGAAAAATCCAATTCATTTGCTAGCTTGAGTATAAATATTAAACTATTTCCATATAAATCCAGTGACATTGTTTGCCTCGCTGTAATTCTGAAGCAACTTGGGCTACAATGCTTAGATTAGGTGATTTTACCACACAACATCAGGTGAGGGGAAATTCTGTTATGTTTTATTTAGGTTTTGAAAATAATGCTATTGATAGATCATGACAGGAACCTGTAGTATTATATTATACCAACATGCGTTAATAGTTTCAAAGTCACAGAGTCAGGAGGAGGTGAGTTTCTCCTTCCTTCCCACCTCAGAACCATGGGATTTGGTCTGTCCTGACCTTTCTGAGCAAAGGAGATAATTTTGCTTATTTTTTGTACTTTCTAGAATAAATGGACAAAGCCTGTACTTTTCTGTTTTAAAACCTTGTCTGGATGTCCAGTGTAACTGTACCAATCTTTAATTTGTAAGGTCAGTGAGAAGCTGCTGGTAATCAAAGAAGACTGAACAAAACACAGCCCACCCACTCATACCACACCAGACATGGATTTTGCTTTTGTATGTTAGAATTGTATTACTTGTTTAAAAGCAGAAACGTGGTTTAGGGGAAGAGGAATTCTATTTGGGAGCTAAATGCTATAGATTTCTTATCTCTGATTGATCCTTCTATGAATGATTTACCTTAACAATTTTCAGCTCTTTACTACTTTTATAAGCACATTTATATTGTCGAAGGTCTATTAACTGTACCTTTGGATGCCTTGTTCAGAAAATAGTGTTACTTTTAATTATTTAGGTTTGTAAGAAGTATCTTTTGCTACTTAAGGTGTAGCATTTTCTGGTCTTCAAAGGAGCCCTTGCTCATGGTTGTACTGCTGGAGAGCACATTTGTGGTTCCCTGGAGACAGCATCAAAGACTCCAACAGCAGCTGTATCAACAGAGATGTGTTTGTACATTATTGTGATTTAAAAAGTACTTTGAGGATTGGGCATTTTGCAACAAAATACAAGCTTTGTTCTCTGGAATAGTAGGGGATTTGGCAAAATTACTTCAAAAAGAAAAGGATTTTGCACTAAAAAGTGAACAATTCTAATTCTTCATCTAGTAAAATAATTTCATCCCAGTAAGTAGTGTTTTTAGTCCCTCATTATTTGACACATTTGACCATTTAAATATATGGTATTTATTCACCAAAGATGCCATTAAATTTTCTTTGTTTCATGGTTACTAACAGCCTGCCTTGTACATTTTGGCCAGAAGAGAAGAGATAAACCCCAGTTTTTATCAGCTATAGGCCTGAACTGTCTCTCAACAGTAGACTTGAAATCTTTTTCTCTACCTCTCCCTTCCAACACTTTGGTGACCATATAGCAAAAGAACTAAATGTTTCTTGTGTGGTTACTAGTTATCTTCTGTTCATATGAATTTGTAGTAGCTTTGTCAAGGAACCTTTCAAATTCGATGAGTACTTTTCTGTTGAGTATGATCCTAAGTGATTACATTTTCATTTAATTCCTTTCTCTTAGGAGAGCAACGCTTTATGAAATTTATACATTTAAACTAATATTCTTAGATGCCTATCAGTGGGGAAGTTTTCATTGTCTTAGTGAAAAAAATGAAGAGTGGGAATAATTTATTTTCTTCAGAACCACAAAAATGGGACAGAAATCCTGATTTCCTGATCCTAGTGAGATCACCTGCCTTTCAGGCTGCTTCAAAGAATGTTACAGATTGTCCAGGTTATGAAGCTCTTAAAAATTTGTACAGATTTTTAATGTATGCTGAAATCATAAACAATGACTGAAACCTCAGTTTTTGAAAATTCCTAAGGAATTGATTGATTTTTTGTTGTTGTTGTTGTTGAGACGGAGTCTTGCTCTGTCACCCAGGCTGGGGTGCAGTAGCATAATCTTGGCTCACTGCAACCTCCGCCTCCCGGGTTCAAGCAATTGTCTGCCTTAGCCTGCCAAGTAGCTGGGATTACAGGCACCTGCCACCACAGCCCGCTAATTTTTTGTGTTTTTAGTAGAGACGGGGTTTCACCATCTTGGCCAGGCTGGTCTTGAACTCCTGACCTTGTGATCCACCCACCTTGGCCTCCCAAAGTGCTGGGATTACAGGCGTGAGCCACTGCGCCCAGCCGGAATTGATAATTTAACTGGTTATTTTCTGGCTAGAAAACAATGTATACTTTTGTAAAAGTATTCTTTTAATTATTTTTACCTTATACAAATGAAATTAAATTCATACTTTTCTCCTTAAACATCGTAGACTGAACAAAACTGCTTGGTAATTTACTTGATGATGTGATATTATTCTTTTGCTTTAATATACCAATAGATCCTTTTTTCCCTCTAACATTTATTTAATACTTATTGTAGGCTAGGCACTGCTCTAGGCATGATACTGATGTAGTCATTTACTAAATAGTCTCAGGCTGCAGTGTTTTGAATTCTTGGCTGAATTGAGCATAATGTTAAGAACACGAATTCAGGAACCAGACTGTTAAAATTTGAATCCTGGCTCTACTGCTGATATGACATGTGACCATAATATGACATGTGACCCTATACCATAATACTGGTAAACACCTAAAAGAATAGTAACTTTTTAATACCAATAAAGTTATTTCTTCAGTTGTCCCCTAAATGTCTATAACCCTTCTTTGCCTCCATTTTTGCATCTGTACGTGGGGTCAGTGATGTAACCTACCTCATAGGGATTGTTATGAGGATTAAAAAGAACACATAAAATGTTTGAAATAGTGCCCCACACATAGTTGCTATGTAAAGTTATTACCACCACCAGGAATACTGTTATTACTATGACTTCGCAGTGCTGTCAGCCAGCTTGCCCCATCTCCTCTTTAAATTTCTCTAATCTAGGAAAAGACAACCAAACTAAGGGTAAAATGAGAGTAAATTGACTGTATGAAGCCTGAGATTTCCCACAAGAAAACATGCTGTGTATACCTTGGCATTACATTTTGGTTGCTGAGAACTTTTGTTTCTTAGACAAGCCTTTAATAGGCCATGCTTATAAATGAATCTTGAATAAGGAAAAGTATGAGGTAAAGTTCATTTTAATAAATAGGACTTATTTTTTAGGGAAAAAGATCTTGAAGAAGCTCTGGAAGCAGGAGGTTGTGATCTTGAAACGTTGAGAAATATAATTCAAGGAAGACCGCTGCCTGCTGATCTGAGGGCCAAAGTTTGGAAGGTAACCAGAAACTAAAATGAATAAAATGTAATCACTGAAGAATAATATTTTTAAAAGTTTGTTGCTTCAGCTGTCTTAGTTGCAGAAAACTTTATTACCTTATGAGCATGCCACATCTAGATTTATCAAACAGCAGCTTATTAAAATGTGTGTTTCTGTAGTGTTTGGTATATTTAACAATAATGGCTTAGATTTTGGAATGTAATATATGCTTTTGTAGCCATTAGAAATGGTGTTTATGGGGCCAGGCACAATGGCTCATGCCTATAATCCCAACACTTTGGGAGGCTGAGGCAGGCGGATCACCTGAGGTCAGGAGTTCAAGACCCGCCTGGCCAACATGGTGAAACCCCATCTCTACCAAGAGGCCGAGGCAAGAGAATCGCTTGAACCCAGGAGGCGAGGCTACAGTGAGCCGAGATAGCACCACTGCACTCCAGCCTGAGGGACAAAGTGAGACTCCATCTCAAAAAAAAAAAAACAAAAAGAAATGGTGTTTATGAAAATTTTCTTGAAACAAGATACAATCAGTGAGTAAAATAGGATGTATATTTGCAGATACAGAATGATCATAGCAATGTTAAAAAAAAAAAAAAAAAGGAAGTATGCCTCTGGCTGTTGGGTTATAGGAGATTTTCCCTTTGTTTTCCTCTATTCAACTATTCTACAGTTCATGTGTATTATTATTTTTTAAAATTTTGAATTAAGGCATTGTTATGATTACAAAAGAAATACATATATTTGTGGAAATATATACAGCATAACAACCACAAAGGATAAAATAAAAATCTGTTACCTACCACCTATAGGTAAAACAGATGAGGTCTTGGTGCTTACCTTTTTACCTTTTTGCCCTATGCACATATGTAACAGAAATGGAATTAAAACTGTACACAGCATTCTGAGCATTTTATTATAGAAGTTTAAGCTCATGCAAAAGTGTAGAACTTGTATAATGAACTCCCATGTGCCCATAACCCAGCTTTAACTGGTATCAACATTTAGCCAATGTTGTTTGATTAGTATCCTCATCCTTTCCTCCCCACCCAACTCACTGGATTGTTTTAAAGCAAATCCTTGCTAGCATACTAAAAGTCTGAAACATTTAAAAGAATGGTAATTCCTGGCTGGGTACAGTGGCTCACACCTGTAATCCCAGCACTTTGGGAAGTTGAGGCAGGTGGATCACCTGAGGTTAGGAGTTTGAGACCAGCCTGGCCAACATGGTGAATCCCCATCTCTACTAAAAATACAAAAATTAGCTGGGCGTGGTGGTGGGTGCCTGTAGTATCATACTTGGGAGGCTGAGGCAGGAGAATCACTTGAACCCGGGGGGCGGAGAGGTTGCATTGAGCCGAGATCGTGCCACTATGCTCCAGCCTGAGCAACAGAGCGAAACTCAGTCTCAAAAAATAAAAAAGACTGGTAATTCCTTAATATCATAAAATAATTTCTTCAGTTGTCTCATACATGTGTTTTTATGGGTGATTTGTTTAAATTTGAATTCTAGTAGGTCTACCTGTTGCATTTGGATATGTCACTTAAGATTCTTTAAATCAATACAGTTTATTTTACATTTTAAAAAAAACCTTACAAAACAGTGAAAACATTTGCTCAATTTATTAAGTATTCTTTTGTATAATTTTAAAATGTACATGGCACAGATGTACTTTTTCTTTGCCAGTACATTCTGTTGTTTTTACATTAAAAAAATTGATTGTGTAAATTTACATATCTAAATATATAAATATTTTGGGTAATTTATTGTATTCACTAAATCAACATGAAGAAATATCTAATGTAGGAGGATTTAAAATAATTCTGCTGGTTGTGACATGACTAAATACTCAACATTTGGTGGAGTATGGATACCTTAATTGTAATCTTTGTTATTATTTTTAAATTCAGGCCTTTAATTATTACAGCATATTTTCCAAGAATGAGGAATAACATATGAAGCTAGTCACTTTTTAAATCTTTCTTCCAGATTGCTCTGAATGTTGCAGGAAAAGGTGATAGTTTGGCATCATGGGATGGTATTTTAGACTTGCCAGAACAGAACACTATTCACAAAGATTGCCTGCGGTTTATTGGTAAGCTGAATAATCACTTTCAAGCAGAGTTAAATTTTGGAAATAATTTTTGGGTTGAGGAATCACTCTTCAGAATAATCTTCTTATAATTTCAGAATTTGTAAAAGGCTTGTAAATAGCTTTAGAACTTTTCTTTGGAAATTCTTATGAAATATTGTCTATTAATTTTAAGGGAGCCTAGTTTTGACTGGGTGCAGTGACTCACACCTGAATCCCAGCACTTTGGGAGGCCAAGGCAGACAGATCACTTGAGGTCAAGAGTTCAAGACCAGCCTGGCCAACATGGCAAAACCCTGTCTCTACTAAAAAATACAAAAATTAGCCAGGTGTCGTGGTGGGCGCCTATAGTCCCAGCTACTTGGGAGGCTGAGGCAGGAGAATTGCTTGAACACAGGAGGCAAAGGTTGCAGTGACCTGAGATCACACCACTGCACTCCAGCCTGGGCACAGAGTGAGACTCTATCTCAAAGAAACAAAAAAGATAACCTAGTTTTTACTGTTTCTTTTGCATTATATGTTAGATTTTTCATGTACATTTATGGGTTTGTTGTAGTCTTAAATTTGATTTTTATATAATTAAAGATCTATATGATTGTATGCAGCCCTCAAAGGGGAGCTTTGTTCCAAAAGTTTATCTATAAATCATAGTTTGTGGACTGCTGTAGAGAAACTATTATAAATTGTGATTGAATAGGTTTCCAGTCACCCCACAACATCTATTTCATTTCACAATGTGGATCAATTTAGTTTATACTTCTTTTAAATTCATCTCTAGTGCATTGTATTTTTGTTTCTCTTTCCATCATATTTTAGTTAAATTATTAGCTTGATAGGCCTATATGTGGTAAGCACAGCAGAAACATTATTGCTGGTGTGGACAAAAGAAAGAATTTGATAGTGGAGAATGAATTCCTTTCCCTCTTCCTGCCAAAATTATAGCAACAACTGCCCATCATGGAGTAGGTGATAATCTGTGTAGAAAACCCTTTTGCTTCCCAGGAATATGGGCTATGCCTATCTTTACCTATCCCTTTAATTCAGATTGGCCATTCTTATGTTTGACATATATATAGATCAGGTATTACTAAGTGCTAATGTTTAGTAAATACTGAATGTATAGAAGTCTTCTGTTTCTTTCCCTTCTCTCTCAACAGACTAGGTAAGAAAACATGCTTAAGTGAAACTGTTATTCTTAATTTTCTTTAAATTTTCTTTAAACTGTCTTAAAGTTAAAAGACTGTTAGAAGGCCAGGAACAGTGGCCCATGCCTATAATCCCAGCACTTTGGGAGGCCGAGGCAGGCAGATCACCTGAGGTCAGGAGTTCGAGACCAGCCTGGCCAACATGGTGAAACCCTGTCTCTACTAAAAGTACAAAAATTTAGTTGGGTATGGTGGTGCTTGCCTGTAATCCTGGCTACTCGGGAGGCTAAGGCAGAAGAATCGCTTGAAATCGGGAGGTGGAGGTTGCAGTGAGCCAAGACCGTGCCATTGCACTCCAGCCTGGGTGACAAGCTAAACTCCGTCTCAAAAAAAAAAAGGCTGTTATAAAGCGTTTTGACTGTGTGTTTTCCTTGGGTTTTGGATCTGTGAACCAATGATTGTTAAAATAAGTATAAGGGAAAATATACTTTCATGTAGTTTCACTTTGTCTTTCTCTAAATGCACTAACATAGTATTATATATTTGTAAACAAGTGTTATGTCCAATAACAGCCCCTGACAGGCCCTCAGTAACTTTATTTTTAACATTTATTTTCTAGACCAGCTTTCAGTGCCAGAGGAGAAGGCAGCAGAATTACTTTTGGATATTGAATCTGTAATTACCTTTTATTGTAAATCACGTAACATTAAATATAGCACATCCCTTAGCTGGATACATCTACTGAAACCATTGGTGCATCTTCAACTGCCACGCAGCGATTTATACAACTGCTTTTATGCCATAATGAATAAGTACATTCCCAGGTAAAATATGATTCAGTTATTGTAGTTTTTAACAGTGAATACAGGCCTGGTTTGCTTTGAGCTAAAGTTGCTAGATTTACTTTGGCGGTAAAGTAAAAGGTTCAAATAATTTTGAAGGTTGTTTGATCCATAATTGTTATTTTATTTTTGTGGTTATAAACATTTTTTAAAAGATTCTTTAGTTAAAAATGTATACTTCTGAAACAGTGGTTATACTGGGGTTGGAGTTGGGGAGGAAGTGGGGAGATTTAGGTCAAAAGGATACAAAATAGCAAATAGGTGTGATGAACAAGTCGAAAGACCTAATATGCAATGTGGGGACTCTAGTTAATAATAGTCTGTTATATTGAAGATTTTTGCTAAATAAGTAGATTATAGCTGCTTTTGCCACAGAGGGGAAATTGGGGATATGAGATGATAGGTGCATTATTTTGTTCCACAATAGTAACCATTTTACTATGTATGTGTTTTTTATAACGTGTTGTATAATACACAGAAATTTATTTTTAAAAAATAATTTAAAAATTAAAAATTTCTTGAGTTTATATATATAATTCTTCCAGTTTATTTGGTGGTATCCCTATTTTAATTTATTTGCCTATAAAATATTACAGTGTTCAGGTGAAAAGTAAAATTTCTGGGGTGTTACCTTATTGAGCTTGGAAGGAAGTCCTAGAAATACAGGCATTGAACAAGTAAATTGAAGTGTGCTGAATGTTAGAAAGGTGAAATATAGAGTGCTATGGGGATGTATAATGGGGGCAACCTAACTTACCTTGGAGGTCAGGGATGGCTTTCCCATGGTAAGTGGCATTTGAGACCAGACAGATGTGCAGGTGGTTGTGATGGGGGTTGTAGTGGGGGTCGTGGTGGTGGGCAGCACTCATGAGGCCAGAAAGAATTGTTGTAGTTCCCAGTGCAATAGATCAGATAGTTAGAATTTTAGTACCAAAAGAAACTTTAGACATAGTCTAGACTAGTGGCTTGGCTGTACAACCTTGAATGCACATTAGAACTATTGGGGGAGCTCTTAAAAATCCTAATGACTATTTGCATACATGAGTAATTAAATGAAAATCTCTTGGTGATGGGACCTAGGCATCAGTTTGTTTAGAGCTTACTAATTAATTTCAGCGTGTAGCCAAGGTGGAGAACCGCTAATCTGGACCTTGATAGTTAACTGACTCTTATTTTTTACTACTTTCTATGTGATACCACACTGTATGAGGTATAAGTGTTGTGTATGGTTCTCTACCCTGGTTGCTTGTTAGAATCAACTGAAGCACGTTTTCTTTTTTTAAATAACGACTTTATTGAGATATAATTTATATTCCATAAAATTCACCATTTTAATGTGTACAATTCACTGGTTTTAATTATAGTCACAGAGTTGTACAGCCATAACCACAACCAATTTTAGAACATTTTATCACCCCAACAAGAAATCCCCTTCCCGTTAGTAGTCAACTCTCCATTTTCCCCCAAAATGGGGGGAATGATTGGTATGATTCTGTATATAAGGAATCATACCTTATATGTTTTTGTGACTGCCTTTAATGTTTAGCATTATGTTTTCTGGGTTCATATTGTATCATATATGTAAATAGGAGTGCATTTCTTATTTCATTTCTTTTTTTGCCAAATTTTTTATTGTACGCGTATACCGCATTTTATTTACCTATTCATCAGTTGATGGATATTTGGATTGTTTTCACTTTTTTACTATTATGAGTATGAAGCTGTGAACATTCATATACAAGTTTTTGTGTAGATGTGTATTTTCATTTCTGGGATATGTGCCTACAAGGGGAATTGCTGGACCATATGGTAATTACGTTTAACCTTTTCTGGAATTGCCGGATTTTTCCATAGCAGCTGCATCATATGTTCTCACCAACAGTCAGTGGAGATCCCAGTTTCTTCACGTCCTCGTCAACATTTGTCTTTTTGATTATAGCCCATCCTAGTGAGTGTGAAGTGATACCTCATTATGGTTGTTGACTTGCATTTCCCTAATGGCTAATGATGTTGAGCATCTTTTTATGTGTTTATTGGCAATTTATATTTCTTCTTTGGAGAAATGACTCTTTACCCAAAGTACTTTTAAAACATACTGGTCCCTAGAGTTTTGTTTTTTTTTTTCCAATAAATCTTTTGCACTCCTATTTTTTCCACAGTAAGCCTTTAGAGTTTCAGATATAAGTGGACTGCAAAGAGCATAGGTATAGATATTTTTAAATCTCTCCAGGTGATTCTGATATGCACCAGGATGGAGAGCCTCTGTGCTACCTTGAAGCCATACTGCTTTATGTAAGGAAAACAGACTTAAAGATACCAGAAAACAAGGCTAAGGTCATGGCAGAGCCAAGACTTGAATTCATATTTAGGAGTCATTTTGTTGTACTAGGTCTCTCAACTGCCTATATTTTAGCACTTCTCATGGCCACCTCTTGCTCTAACAGCTAGCAATAGCAAGAGACAAGATGTCCCAGCTTTGCCTCTGGAGAATGGTGGTGATGGTAGTTAGGAACAGTGGGGAAAGACTTTTGCATTATGCTTTGTAACATACTGTGTTGTCAGGTTTCTCTAGTTATTGCTTCCATGACTTCCATATGGAACAGCCCTCCAGCCAGGGCCAGCATTAATAGCCCTGGAAGGAACCCCGAGCCCCACAGAATGCTGCTGGAACTCCATTTTAACATATCTTCTTTTTTTTTTTTTTTTTTTTTTTTGAGACAGAGTCTCACTTTGTCATCCAAGCTGGAGTGCAGTGGCACAGTCTCAGCCCACTGCAATCTCTGCCTCCTGGATTCAAGTGATTCTCATACCTCAGCCTCCTGAGTAGCTGGAATCACAGGCATGTGCGACCATACCTGGCTAATTGTTGTGTTTTTAGTAGAGATGGGGTTTCACCATTGGTCAGGCTGGTCTTGAACTTCTGACCTCAAGGGATCCGCCCAACTCGACCTCCCAAAGTGTTGGGATTACAGGCGTGAGCCACCACTCCTAACCTAACATATCTTCTTCTTTTTAATTATTTATTTATTCATTTAGACAGAGTCTCGCTCTGTTGCCAGGCTGGCGTGCAATGGCATGATCTTGGCTCAGTGCAACCTCCGCCTCCCAGATTCAAGCGATTCTCCTGCTTCAGCCCCCGAGTAGCTGGAATCACAGGCGTGTGCCACCACACCTGGTGAATTTTTGTATTTTTAGTAGAGATGGGGTTTTACCATTGGCCAAACTGGTCTCAAACTTCTGACCTCAAGTGATCCGCCCCCTTCGGCCTCCCAAAGTGCTGAGATTACAGGTGCAAGCTACCGCGCCCAGCCTTTTTCTCTTCTTTTTTTGAGACAGGGTCTCACTCTGTCACCCAGACTAGAGTGGAGTTGCACGATCTCGGCTCACTGCCACCTCCATCTCTTAAGCTCAAGCGATTCTCCTGCTTCAGCCTCCCAAGTAGCTGGGTTTAAAGGTACATGCCACTATCACCAGGCTAATTTTTGTATTTTTGGTAGAGACTGGGTTTTACCACTAGCATGTCTTATTACAGCTTCACATATAAGATGGCAGAATCCCGTCAAGCACAGTGCCTTGTACTTGAGAGCAACATTGCAGTATACAGTTGTTAAATGAATAATTGCTGTTGCAGTGGCTGACTCTCAGAGATGCCCCACTTTTTCGGAAGATGAGATGATGAACTAGGCAATTGTTTCTATAGTGTATGCCTCTACTCACTGTGTGTTCTGCCTTAGCATTCTTTTGCCTTGCATTTATACAGTAGGGTAAGTATTAAGACTAAGGAGGAGGTAGTCATACCAGTATGAATCTAGTTCTGTGTCTGGGCATCTCAATTGCCAACCTGGGGCCTTTTCTATAAAACTTCCTTCCACCTGCAGTATCAAAAAGTGATAGATTGAGAGTCATACAAATCCTGACATTGACCTCACATCTTAGATTTTAGAAATTATTTTTATTTTTCCCTTTAAATTACATTGTAAAACATTTTTTTTTCTTTTTTGATAACAAGATCTTACTATGTTGTCTAGGCTGGTCTTGAAAACCTGGTCTCAAGTGATCCTCCCTCCTCAGCCTCCTGAGTAGCTGGGACTACACGTACATGCCACTCTGCCCTGCTTAAAACACTCCTTATTAATGCTGTCATGTTAAAACTGTGAGGCCAGGTGCAGTGACTCACACCTGTAATCCCAGCCACTTTGGGAGGCCAGGGCAGGCAGATCACTTGACCCCAGGAGTTTGAGACCAGCCGAGGCAACATAGTGAGACCCTGATCCTACAAAAAAATTTTTTTTAATTAGCCAGGCATGAGGGCATGCATCTGTAGTCCCAGCTACTCAGGAGGCTAAGTGGGGAGGATCACCTGAGCCCAGGGAGGTCGAGGCTGAAGTGAGCCATGATCCTGCCACTACACTCCAGCCTGGGCAACAGTGAGACCCTGTCTAAAAAAAAAAAAAAATTAAAAATTTAAAAAAACTGTCATTCATTTCATTGACTTTTTTACATGAGGCTTTTTACTTCATTTTCTTTACAGTTTGCTTTTTTAGAGATGGGACCCCTACAAAAATACCACTTGTTGAAATATTGAGTTAGATATGGAAGGGGGCAGTATGGCATAATGACTTAAGGTCCAGTTTCTGTATACAAGTCTTAGCTCCATCACTTCTTAGCTATTTTACCTTCAGTGAGCTACCTGACTTTAGTTGAGCCTCAGTTTTCCCATCTGTAAATTGGGTATATATTTCATAGGATTGTTTGATAAAATGTAAGATAAAATGAAATAACTTTGTAAAATGCTTATTACATTGTCTGGCACATGGTATTTCCTCAATAAATAGTTGACTTTTATTATGATGGCCTGTGCTTTGACCTGTTTATAAGTTTTTGCTGATTCATTAGATACATTCTTGCCTCCTTCCCTTGTAATAGTAGAATGTATCTCAGTACAAAAGCTGAATGGAGTAAATTTATGGAATTGAGGAATTAGTGAAGCCTACTGGTCTAACTGAAGATTGAGTTAGTCAGCATCTTGTTAACAGTAACACCATACTTTAACCAAACTGTCTGGAATTAACTGTGTTTTCAGTATTGCTTTTTGTTTTTAACTATACGGGTTAAAAAGTAACTACCTCTGGCCCGGCATGGTGGCTCATGCCTGTAATCCCAGCAATTTGGGAGGCCAAGGAGGGAGGATCGCTTGAGCCCAGGAGTTCGAGACCAGCCTGGGCAACATGAAGAAACCCTGTCTCTACCAAAAATACAAAAATCGCCTGGGCATGGTGGATGTACCTGTAGTCCCAGCTGCTTGGGAGCCTGAGGTGGGAGGGTGGTTTGAGCCCAGGATGCAAAGAGGTTGCAGTGAGCCGAGATCACGCCATTGCACTCCAACCTGAGTGACAGAGCTAGACCCTGTCTTAAAAAAACAAAACAAAAAAAACCCAAAAAACATGTAATTATCTCCCTATATCCAGTAAGATCCACTACCAAATATCTGGTATCTTTTAAGAGTTTTTTTCCATGAAGTATTCTGTTTGAGTTATCACAAACATGGACACAAGAAAATGAAGTAATGTGAACATAATATTATCTAACAAATCCTCTGGGCTCGAAAGGTTTTCTAAGAGTGCTGTGTATGTGGGAGTTAGAAGATAATGCTTCTGAATTTGAGATCAGGGACTGAGCATGGAAAGAGGAAGTAACTATACTTCCTGAGGAGTGAGTCTAGTTCATGGACCACATCTGGAACTGCTCCAAGGGTTTGTCATCTCTGGGCTCAGATGCTTGGGTGCCTGGGTAGAGGGACAGTACTTTTCAGATCAAGCCTGTGAGTGGCTGCTGTGACCCATGGCAGAGGAATCTTCTTAGAGCTGAGCAGGCTGAGATGCTTCCTGAGATGATGACTAGAAACTGTAGGAAATCCATGGCCCAAAATGCATCTGTAGGTGCTTTGTAATTATTTCTAACTTTTATTCTAGGTTTAGGGGTACGTGTGCAGGTTTGTTATATAAATAAATTGTGTGTTACGGGGGTTTGGTGTACAGATTATTTCACCACCCAGGTAATAAGTAGAGTACCTTCTTTCTACTTTTGAAGTCTCTGACAGGAAAAGGTAATATTTGTTTTTAAAAAGCCTTTAGATAAAAATGTTAATGTACATGTTTGGTGCCTTTTACTTTAAAACAACATTCAGATCCAATTTTTCCATTTTGCTCTCACAATAACCCTTTGAAGTAGGACAGTTATTGAACAAGATGAGTATTTTGGCACCTTCTGGAATTTTCTCTGAGGAGTTGGTACTTGGGCCGCTTCAACAGTTTTTAAGGCCATTATTTCTGAAATGTTCACCTGCCCATTTCAGACTTGTACTTTGCTAAAGGACATTCCTGATTGAGTATATAAACTGTGGAGCTAACCTGAAGCCTAGTTTCTAGAAGTTCCTCTTTTTTGGCAGAGAAGGAAGGACTCCCCAGATCTCCTTTTGGGATCTCAGCCTTATCAGAATAACCTAAATTTGTTTTCAGTGATCCCTGTTAGTTCTCTCACTGGAGTGCTGCCTGGGTTCACCTGTGAGAATGTCCCTAGAGTGGCTTTAGACCTACAGTTTCTGCAACTTTTGTCAAGTCAGGGACATTGAAAAAGGTATTAGCAAGAGACCTCTGCCTGCTACTGTCAGGTAGGCTTCCAGTGAATGCTGTGGAGGGTATAGCAGGAAGATTGGTTACTGATGTGATTATTTCTGATCTGTTAATGCAAAAAAATTTTGCTTCTCTTGTCTTCTAGGGATTGTTCCCAGAAAGGGAGACCATTTCATCTCTTCAGGTTACTCATCCAATACCATGAGCCTGAGCTTTGTTCTTATCTTGATACAAAGAAAATTACTCCAGACTCCTATGCACTCAACTGGGTAATAAAGTGAAAGTAGGAACATTTAATGAAAAATAGATTTATATAAAGCTATAGTTAGGTGGGTTTTTTTTTTTCAAGGAAGAGAAAGAAAAGTCCTAATTATAGATCATTACTGTTTAAACCAAAGGGGTAAAATTATTGGCATTTCAAAATAACTTTTTTTGCTCTTCACTCGTGTTAGTTCAGCTTATTTGATATGAAGTTCACTTTTATTGTTTTACATGTATGTGTAAATGTAACTATTTACAACTAATTACAAATAAATATTACAACTCATTTACATATATGTAATAAATATGAATATGTACATGTAATATATGATACATATAGCAGTTCAATTGAGAACTTTGTTTAAATTGTTGATGGTGTGTATAAGAATTGGTATACAGTCACAAGGAAAATGACTTAAGGTTATCAAATGGTTAATATAAAAGAATATAAAGTATAACGCTGTGCTCTATCATTCTGTATTTGTATTTTCAATGGGAGGTCTTACTTTAGGTCAGTGGTCCTTAAACCTTTTGGTGTCAGGACCCTTTACACTCTTAAAATTTGTTGATGATCCATATGGATTATATTGAGAAGTTGTTAAAACTAGACTAGGCGCAGTGGCTCACGCCTGCAATCCCAGCACTTTGGGAGGCTAAGGAAGGTGGATCACTTGATGTCAGAAGTTTGATACAAGCCTGGCCAACATGGCGAAACCCGTCTCTACTAAAAATACAAAAATTAGTCGTGTGTGGTGGCGTGTACCTGTAATCCCAGCTACTTGGGAGGCTGAGGCAGGAGAAATCACTTGAACCTGGGAGGCGGAGGTTGCAGTGAGCCGAGATTGCACCACTGCACTCCAGCCTGGGCAACAGAGTGAGACTCTGTCTCAAAAAAAAAAAAAAAAAAATTGAGGAATTTTAAATGTTTATTAATTTATTTAAAAGTAATTATAAATTTATTACATGTTGATATAAGTAGCCTATTTTAAAATAAACAACTATTTTCCAAAAGAAAATTAGAGTAGTGGCATTGTTTTATATTTTTGCAAATCTCATTAATGTTTGGCTACATCAAAGATGGATTATCATATCTGCTTTTTTTTTTTTTCTTTTTTTTTTTTTTTGAGATGGAGTTTCAAAAAAACTTGTCGCCTAGGCTGGAGTGCCGTGGCGCAATCTTGCCTCACTGCAACCTCCGCCTCCCAGGTTAAGCGATTCTTCTGCCTCAGCCTCCCAAGTAGCTTGGATTACAGGTGCCGGCCACCATGCCTGGCTAATTTTGTAATTTTAGTAAAGACGGGGTTTCACCACGATGGCCAGGCTGGTCTCGAACTCCTAACCTCAGGTGATCTGCTCACTTCAGCCTCCCAAAGTGCTGGGATTACAGGCCTAAGCCACCACACCTGGCCCTTATTTCAATCTGTGATAATATCACATATCATGTAGGCGTTGGAAAATTCTATTGTTCATTTTCGAGGGAATATATATGCAAAAGGCAGGTAAATTCTACATATTTGTGTAACAATAGTTTTGACCTTACAGATCCTTTGTAAAGAATCCTGGGGACTTCTACGAGGTCCCCAGACCACACTTCTGGTTAACTGCTGCTCTTCTGGTTAACTTGAGATCTTTCTAAAACAATGATTGGGTCCTAGGAGACTATATGTTCATATTCTTTTATTATGTATTACTTAACTTTTCTTCAGGAAGAATCCCATTTCTTCCCATTATTAACTGTGTGATCTAAGACAGCCTCTGAGCTTCAATTCCTCATCTGCAAAGTGGAAATAATAGTACTGTACCTACTTCAGAGGATGATAGGATGAGTTAACAATCAGGAAATGGGTAATTGGAGAATTCTAACTGGTTTCACTTCTGGGCTCATTAAATCTCAAACCTCAGTAACCTGTTCTTTAATTCCCTCTTGGCCACAGTCTTGTCAGTTTTTTGTTTTTGTTTTTGAGACGAGGTCTTGCTCTGGTCTCTCAGGCTGCAGTGCAGTGGCACAGTCTTGGCTCACTGCAAGCTCCACCTCCCGGGCTCAAGTGATTCTCCCACCTCAGCCTCCTGAGTAGCTGGGACTACAGGCATGCACCACCACACTTGGCTAATGTTTTAATTTTTTTGTAGAGACAAGGTCTCACTATATTGCCTGAGCTGGTCTCGATCTCCTGGGCTCAAGCAATCCTCCCACGCAGGCCTCCCAAAGTGCTGGGATTACAGGTGTGAGCCAAGCCTAGTCTTGTCAAAACTGTAGCTTCTCTGAGATTCATATGTTGCCACTGAATCTACCTATTTATGTTAAAGTAGTAAACTATTTTTCTTAAGCATTTTAATAATAGAGGTCTCTCTGCCTAGGAAATGCCATTTCTGATGCC
Source organism: Pan troglodytes (assembly GCF_028858775.2). NCBI lineage: Eukaryota > Metazoa > Chordata > Mammalia > Primates > Hominidae > Pan > Pan troglodytes. Next base: position 103,613,625 of record NC_086015.1, read on the forward strand.
AGAGCTCTGAATTCGTGCTGATAGCTGGAGGTTTAAACTGAGTGGTTTCTCTTCAGCTGATATGCCAGATTGTTTGTTTGTTTGTTTGTTTGTTTATTTATTTATTTGTGAGACGGAGTCTCTTTCACCCAGACTGGAGTGCAGTGGCACGATCTTGGCTCACTGCAAGCTCCGCTTCCTGGGTTCACGCCATTCTTCTGCCTCAGCCTCCCGAGTAGTTGGCACTGCAGGCGCCCGCCACCACACCCAGCTAATTTTTTGTATTTTTATTAGAGATGGGATTTCACCATGTTAGCCAGGATGGTCTCGATCTCCTGACCTCGTGATCCACCCGCCTCGGCCTCCCAAAGTGCTGGGATTACAGGCGTGAGCCACTGTGCCTGGCCTCAGATAGTTTACTCTTGCTACTAGTATCATGTTGATGATATAGAGTTTTTTAAGTATCATGAGATGAAACAATTAAAAAGTAATTCCTAAACCACTGTGAGCAATGCAGTGGTAACTTTCGTTGAGCTAAGTGAGCTTAAAGATGACTGTGTATTGCTATTCTGTTTGTATGTACCTCTTCTAATCTGTGTTTGTAATCGTAATTTTTAAAGCAACCACAAAAAACATTAGTAGCATTATGTATTTTAAAAGCCTTGTGGTCAAGTGTGATGGCAATTACATGGGCTGTGGAATCTCAGGCTTTTTTCTGTTCCCAACACCACTCACTAGCTCTGTGAGCTTGAGAAAGTAAAGTAATCCAAGTTCCTCACCTGAAAAAAATGGGGAGTAATTGAAATCTACTTTCTCACCTGTAAAATGGGGAGAAATGTGTTTACTTTCCAGGCCTGTTTTGAGAATTTAAATCAGAGATATTTTTAATAATACATGATAATAGTTTAGTATTAGCTTAGTATTGCACACCTGTTGTGAGAATTTAAGTAAGAGATATTTTTAATGATGTGATAATAGTTTAGTATTAGCTTAGTATTGCACAGAGTGCACTAAATATATGTGTTCCCGTTAATTCTCTTTAGCTGTTAAAAATTTTTTAAATTTAAACTTGTAGATGGAATTATTTCTGTATCTAATGAAAGTTGAATGATCTAAAAATATTACTTCATGCAACTTAAAACACAGTTGGGCTGTAGAGTTGCTTATAAATTAACAACTCTTAGCTCCTGAAATGTATTGAAGGATATGAATGTTGTTTATTTTTTTGTGTGTTTATTTTATTTTTTTTTTTTTGAGACAGAGTCTCACTCTGTCACCCCAGCTGGAGTGCAGTGGTGAGATCTCTTCTCACTGCAACCTCTGCCTCCCAGGTTCAAGTGATTCTCCTGCCTCAGCCTCCCAAGTAGCTGGGACTACAGACACGTGCCATCATGCCTGGCTAATTTTTGTATTTTTAGTAGAGACGGGGTTTCACTATGTTGGCCAGGTTGGTCTCAAACTCCTGACCTCAGGTGATCCACCCACCTTGGCCTCCTAAAGTGTTGGGTTTACAGGTGTGAGCCACTGCGCCCGGCCTAATCTCTTTCAAGTGATGTACAAGTGAGCTTTGGGAGCAATTCATATTTATATTATGATTAAAGTTTTATTAGCTGCTCTTAAATTACCATGTTTGATCCTCACAATTACCTTGTAATTTAAATACTGTGCTGTTATTATATTATAATTATTTTAGTTACTCTTATGGAGCTCAGACCATAATTATGCTAGTTATGCTATGGCAAAGATATGTGCTAGTTACTTTAGGTATTCTTTTCACAATAGTAGTAGAAGATGGGTAGCATTATTCCTCTTTTTTACAGAAGTAAAAATGGAAGCTTTAAAGAGGTTGACATGTCCTAAGTCACACAGTTAATATGTGGCTCCATTGTCCCTTGAATTCACATGTTTTGCCTTTGGATTTCATACACTAAGATTAAGGTACGCATTAAATATCAGGTGCAGATAATTTGATGTAATGTTTCTTATTCATTTGCTTTAATACTTTTAAGAGAACAAGTCACCTCCAGTGGTTTATGTCTCTCATTTCATTTCCTGATTACAGCTTGGAAGTCTTTTTGCATGTTACTGTTCCATTGAAGTCACTCAGGCAATATGGGATGGATATCTACAACAAGCAGATCCATTTTTTATTTATTTCTTAATGTTAATTATCCTTGTTAATGCAAAGTAAGTATCTGGTTGGTTAGATTTTTTTTCCTCTTTTCTCAGGGTGCTCTGTTAATATTTAACTCAAATTGATTTGATTCCCTTTTACAGAGAAGTTATTTTAACACAAGAGTCAGACAGCAAAGAAGAAGTTATCCGTAAGTATCATTTAATGTAGTGAAAACATTTCAGGTCTCTTTATCTGTGTAAGTTACTCAGTTTCCTCATTCGTACATTTAGGAGATTAGTCTAGAAGAGCTCTGAGGCTCCATTCAACTCTCAGATTATATAAACACTCTCCAGGTACAGACCTTAAAGACTATTTTCCTTTATTTTGCCATCTTCATTCATTCCTTCATATTTGTTCACTCTTTCATTCCTTTCCATATACTATTTCATTAGTTTCACTGTTCGAATAGATTGCCCTCCTCTGTTCCTCCCTACCCATCCTTAATTTACCTTTCAATACTCAGTTTATATGATATTTCAATTGTGAAACCTTGGTTCTCCTTTTGGATTCTCCCCACCATATCCCCCACATAGAGATAGTTACTTCCTCTCTATATTCCCTGGCACTTTGTTCTATCTGTATAACAATGTTTATCTTACTGTATTATAATGATTTATTTTTATTTTTTCACACAAGACAAAGTTCTTTAAGTCAGTAACTATTTCTTAGGCATTTTTTATGTTCAGGGGCCTTGGCATTTCTTCATATATGTTTAATAAATAAATCATAGAGTTCTAATTAAGGTTAATGAATTTGATTTGATTGCCTGACACTATTCTTCACTGACAAGAGATTTACATTGGCAGTTTCAGCTCATTTGGAGAAATCCACTTTTCCACAAGTCATTGTAAAAGCACCACTGTTGAGACTCCATTTGCATAGTATTTATGATGAAGATATTTCGGCTCTGATACATAAACAATATTTGCATTTTTCACAAACTACTAAATATTATGTCTATAATATTTCAGAGTTCTTGGAAAATACTCCATCCAGTCTGAATATAGAAGATATAGAAGACCTTTTCTCTCTGGCTCAGTATTATTGCAGCAAAACACCGGCTTCTTTTAGGAAGGTATAAGACCAGAAATGACCAACTATTTTGTATTTCATATTTTGTACATTGTTTTATTACTTTGTATTCACTTTAGTTAAAATAGGTTGTCAATTTTTTCTGTTTCTTTATGTGTTGTAGTTTTGTGTGATTTTTTTTTTCATCTCTGTAAATACCCTCCCTAGTGGAGGAACAGACAAGTTAAAAAGATAGTAGAATGCATCTTACCTCTCTTCTGATTATTGTTATTTCTGATCATAAGAAAATTGACTGAGGTATTTTCTAAATTAGTGCTTTCTTGACTTTAAAAATTATATTACAGGGCCGGGCGTGGTGGCTCATGCCTGTAATCCCAGCACTTTGGGAGGCCAAGGCGGGTGGATCACAAGGTCGGGAGATCGAGACCATCCTGGCTAACACGGTGAAACCCTATCTTTACTAAGAAATACAAAAAATTAGCCGGGCGTGGTGGTGGGCGCCTGTAGTCCCAGCTACTCGGGAGGCTGAGGAAGGAGAATGGCGTGAACCCAGGAGGCGGAGTTTGCAGTGAGCTGAGATTGTGCCACTGCACTCCAGCCCGGGCGACAGAGTGAAGACTCTGTCTCAAAAAAAAAAAAAAAAAATTATATTACAGTAGTAATCCAGTGGAGGAGGTAGAGTTTTGCCACTTTTCTCTGGAGTTCAGGCTTGTATAGTCTTAATAATGCTGAGCTGTCTTATAAAGAAAGGTCATTTAGGCCCCGTAAAGACTTAGATCCTTAGACCAGACAGATGCCTAATAAAGGACACCAGATTAGAAGTATGAGTGATGTGAACTCCTGAAAAATGAAACTCTAAGAAGCAAAAGCTAATAGTGGAAGAGGCACAAGTTTATAAAGCAGACAGGTTTGTATGTGACTTCAGGTGCCCATGAGAGCATTATTGTCTTTTTTTTTTTTAAAGCATTCTGCCATAATAATTTCTAGTTGGTACTCATCGTGTCACTGAAGTGTCAAGATAAAGTTAAGTTATGTTTAGTATACTGTGTTTTAGAAAGCAGGTAAAGGAAACCTTTTAAGATCATTTTCTCTCAAAAATAACTAATTTAAAAAGACTTATTTCTAGGGACCAATTTCAACTATTTTAATAATTTTCTTATATAGAACTCTTCAGTTCCTAACAATGCTGTATAAGTCAGATGGTAGGATAGTAGTTTAAAATACTGAATGAAAAAGAAGTCTTATTTTTTTTCTTATTCAAGAGCTGCACCTTTTATTCTTCAGACATAGTGAATCTGTACTAGCAGTTGTGAATTAGAGCAGCCTGTGGATCAGTATTTTAACTCATTTATGCAACAGATTTCTGCCACATATTTGTTTTTATTAAGATATGAAAAATTGTAAGTAACCATTTTTAAAATTCAATATTAACTACAGGTGGTAGTATAGAAAATAGCTATTTAGAATGTGTTTTTTTTTTTTCTTAGTCTTTCATTTTGTATGAACACTGACAGGGACTTTATGTGACATTTTTGTAGTTCTTAGCCTATAAAATTTGAGATTATGTAGTATTAAGTTTTAAAAAATCACAACTCAAGAGTATTATAATTTTACCTTTTATCATGGTTTAATAAGAATATTTTTAGGAAGAAAGTTTGATTTTTTTTTCATAATGTTTAAAAATTTCCCTTCAAACAGGATAATCACCATCTCTTTGGTAGTACTTTGTTGGGAATTAAGGATGATGATGCAGATCTGAGTCAGGCTCTTTGTCTGGCCATCTCCGTGTCAGAGATCCTTCAAGCGAATCAGCTACAAGGGGTAAGTAAAGGAAACTCAGTTTGTTAGGGGACTGTTCATTTTAAATACAAGGAACCAACTTCCTCCCTGTTCATTGATTCCCACAAAATCAATTTACTGCAACAAGGTGGCTCTTTTGGCTTTTTGAATGATTGTGTTAAATGTTATGTTCAGAGGGTCATTTTAAAACTTGTCAGCTTGTGTGGTGTTTTAATTGTCTACAATTAATTATTGTTGACATTCTTGACACCAGTTTTTGTAAATCGCCATATCTTTTTTCATATTTTCAGTAGAGCAACTGAATGTGGCATTGTATAAAATACTTTTAAAAGGGTGAATTTAGCATTTAACAGTTTCTGGTAGTTTACAGCTAATTGAATTACATGGTTTAGTTCCATACAACTTATAGCAAAGTAGAATTGTGAAAATGAAATTTTCTTCATGAAAATCTAGTAAGTCAGTTTGACCAATGATGTTTTTAATATATGGTCTTTATTACTAGTAGTGCAGCAGTTAACCATGGTGTGTATTTGGAAGGTGTAGTGTATTTCCAAGGTTGAGGGCAGGAAAGGAATGGACGTGGGAAAATAGCCTTTTATGGTAGATCTTTCTTAGTTGGATTTCTTACTGTATCTGTGCTGGTTATTGAGAATTTTCAAAATACAAGCATCTCACTTTTTTCTTATTCAAACTAATATTTAAAAACAAATGAAAACATGTTATCCAGTTTAAAGAGATCCATGTGAACTTCTTTAGTTGAAACTGGTATTTCAGAACATTCTCCCTTCATCCCCCCACACAAAATAGATGTTTAGTTCTTACGTGAATTGAGCTGTTGATAAATTTGCAGATTTATTTGCAAAAAAGAATAGCATATCTACAGTTGTGTTTATAACTATATAGCGTTTTATAATTAGTTTTATAATTAATTATAATTAGTTTTATAGCTCAGACACTCTCCTTCTATGTATTTTAAGACTTTCCAGTAAAGAACAACATCTAAAAAAGAAAAATGTTTTAACTGTTTAAAAGAAATAAAAGTATTTAGGACCTTCGGGTTATTTTCTGTGCTAACTAGGTCCTCCCAATTCCATGTGAGATCCATTTTTTAATGAACTTGTTCCCTTTATTTGGTTAACTGTGAATATTATGTTGTGCAATGTGAACCTCATGGGAAATTCCTGTATGTCAAATGTTGTTTCCGTTTTAGGAAGGAGTCCGGTTCTTTGTGGTGGATTGCCGTCCTGCAGAACAATATAATGCTGGACATTTATCAACTGCTTTCCACTTAGATTCAGACCTGGTTAGTATAAATGCTGATTAATTATTCTTAAAGTAACTTTTTTTCCTTCAGTTCATAAATAAATATATAGGTCCCAGATTGGGGAATTTTTTTCTTTCTGCTTAAGGAGGGAGTCTCTGCCCTTATGAGAAAAGTGTTGGTGTCAGGTTTCCTTTTCACCCAAATACCCTTTTGTGTTTTTGTTGTTGTTTGTTTGTTTGTTTCGCTTTTGTTGCCCAGGCAGGAGTGCAATGGTGCGATCTCGGCTCACTGCAACCTCTGCCTCCTGGGTTCAAGCTATTCTCCTGCCTCACCCTCCCTAGTAGGTGGGATTACAGGCACCCACCACCAGGCCTGGCTAATTTTTTGTATTTTTAGTAGACACGGGCTTTCACCATGTTGGCCAGGCTGGTCTCGAACTCCTGACCTCAGGTGATCCCCCTGCCTCAGCCTCCCAAAGTGTTGGGATTATAGGCGTGAGCCACCACGCCCAGCCCAGATACCCTTTTGGCATCATAAAGGGTAGTTGGAAACAATGCTCACTATGGCTTACTATTGCTTACCATTTTTATGTCAGTAAATTCTGAACTTAGTTTGAGCTACCTAGTATAGCACTTAGCATAGTGCACTGCACCTACTAAGTACTCTCTGGATATCAGCTCTTACTGTAATTGAGTAAGAATTCTGTAGGCTTTATAGTATGAGCCATTTTTAATCATGAGTATTTATGCATATAATAAACTAATATTTAATAAGGGTAGTATCTGGCATATAAGCACTTAGTTATTAAAACTACTATCCTAGGTCATTTAATTTGAAGAATGATAAATAATTGTCAGAGATGTATAGAGCTGTTGGTAGAATTGAGGCTAACATCATTTAAGCCATTCTGGGATCATTAAAGCCTCAGGGATGGGGAACACAGGAATGGTATGAGAAACCTCTTAGCTAAATGTCAAGTCTACCTTTCCCCTTCCCAACTTGTCTGAAAAATTTGATGCTGAGACTGAAAGGGTGTGTGAAAGGGCCTAGGTAATATTGAGGAAGAACTAACAGATATTGTGAGAAAGGCCATCTTAGCTCATCCATATTCTGTAGGTGAACTCTGTGCCTTTCTCTTCCTTGATTCCTCTCTCATTCCTATTTTAAAAATTTACTCAAGTGATTCATGAATACTTGAATTAATTTTTTTTTTTTTCTTTTTTGAGACAGAGTTTCTACTCTGCCACTCAGGCTGGAGTACAGTGTTATGATCTTGGCTCACTGCAACCTCAGCCTCCCAGGTTCTGGCGATTCCCTAGCCTCAGCCTCCCGAGTAACTGGGACTGCAGGTGTGCGCCACCATGCCTGGCTAATTTTTTTTACTTTTAGTAGAGAAGGGGGTTCATGTTGGCCAGGCTGGTCTCAAACTCCCAGCTTCAAGTGATCTGCCCACCTTGGCCTCCCAAAGTGCAGGGATTACAGGCGTGAGCCACCATGCCCGGCTTGAATTTTTAAAAATTTTTAAAGAATATTATCAGCTTACGTAATCTTCCAGACTTTTAATATCTGTTTACATATTTTTTGTTTTGCCACTTGATTTTTCACGTAACAGTTTCTAAGAGATCTTTTGATTTAAGTACATTCTTTCTAATGATGCACAGTGGTCCATGGTACATGTAGGTATACTATAATTTATTGCCTGATTGATGTATATGTGGGTTATTTTTTGTTTTCTTGTAATAATGCTGCATTTAACATCTTTTTATACATTTTGTGAACTTATGCAAATATTTCTGTAAAATAGATTCTTAAAGGTAAAATTGTTTTGATGAGGTGTGTGGATATATACATTTTACTAGAGACCACCGTATTGCCCTTTAAAAAGGTGGAACCCAGCTATTTGGGAGGCGGAGGTTGCGGTGAGCTGAGATCGCACCAGTGCACTCCAGCCTGGGTGACAGAGGGAGATTCCGTCTCAAAAAAAAAAAAAAAAAAAAAAATGGTGGAACCTTCTTACGTTTCAGAACTCTAAATGAGAATGCCATTGGCATTATTGGACATTATCAATCTTTTCTTATCTTACCAGAGTGATGAGTGAAAAATAGTTGTAATTACCGATGAGGTTGAACATTATTTTTTGTGAGTGTGCTGTTTATATTTGCTTTTGTTTTTTACAAATTGCTTTTCTATATGATCTGTCCATTTTTCTATTTTTCACCATACTTTTTGTGTATCTCCATTAAAACAGTTTTTAAACATCTTTGTAGTTATTGTCGTACTTGTTTCCTTGAGGGTAAGAAATGAATATTTCATCCTTGTGTCTCCGTTACCTGGAATAGTGCTGATAAACAAACGCCTTCTGTTATTTCTGACAATCCTCTAAGAAACACATGGTTTACCATCTAAGGGGAAACTAAAAAAATAGAGCTTGTTTTGATCTATAGTTTTATACTCTTTCTGTCTTGATATCTAAGGATACTGTTGCTACTTGTTATTTAAGAAAAAACAAGAACAACAAACAGTTTTTCTCTAGTAGAGAATTATTTTCTTTGTATCAATCTTTGTGTGAATGTTCAACTTTTGTTCTATTGTATTATAGATACATTTATAAATATTTCTCTTATCCCAGGGATTTTATTTATAAGAGCCTTTTTTTTCCCTTCATTTTCATTGTGGCTCTTTAAATATTGGGGTTTTTCCTAAAAAAAATTTCAAATTTACAAATATATGTGAAACACAGGCTTGTCAAGTTTTTAACTTTAAAAAAATTGTCTAGATGCTCCAGAATCCATCTGAGTTTGCACAGTCAGTAAAATCCTTGCTGGAAGCACAGAAGCAGTCCATTGAGTCTGGCTCCATAGCTGGTGGGGAGCACCTCTGTTTTATGGGCAGTGGCAGGGAGGAAGAAGACATGTATATGAACATGGTCCTGGCACACTTTTTACAGGTATGCTGACATAAATTATTTCAGTTTTGTTTGGTTAATGTTATCACCTTTAAAAAATTTACGTAGATAACTTTTTGCTTGTCAGATTTATCTGTACTTTTCTTGGTTTTGTGACTTGTTAAGGTCTTCTCCAGATTTTTCTCATATGCTTATATGATTTTTTTTTATATTTAACTCAAACCATCTGGCATTTATTTTGTGTAAGAAGTAAGATAGGAATTAAAAAATATTTCTCCAGATAGCTTACAAATTGTACAGTTTGAAATACCACCTTATTAATATACCGAGTTCCTCTATGCATCAAGATCTATTTCTGGATTATTATGTTATTTGATCTTTTATTTTTTTTCTATTTGTTATTATTTTTTTGAAATGGAGTCTTGCTCTGTTGCCCAGGCTGGAGTGCAGTGGCGCCATCTTGACTCAGTGCAACCTCTGCATCCCGGATTCAAACAATTTTCCTGCCTTAGCCTCTCAAGTAGCTGGGCTACAGGCACATGCCACCACGCTTGACTAGTTTTTGTATTTGTAGTAGAGATGGGGTTTCACTATGTTGGCCAGGCTGACATAGTGATCTCCGGACCTCAAGTGATCCGCCCTCCTCGGCCTCCTAGAGTGCTGGGATTACAGGCATGAGCCACTGTGCCTGGCCTATTATGTTACATTGATCTTTATGTGTATTTATGTCCTAGTACTTTTTACAGTAACTATATGATTCATTTTAATATCTTCATTTGAAACTGAATAAATACATATGCATATTCATTCACAACACCTAGCCATCTTTCCTTTTTGTGTTTAAATATTGTCTTCAACACAACTAATTTGAATTAGTGATTTTATGCAACCTGTTTCTCTGCTTTTTTAAAAATGTCACTCAGTGATGGCTTGTTTTTTATTATAATAGTTGCTTATTAGGTATTCTTTGGCAGTTTATGTATTAAAGTCCTTACTTTGTATGGTCCTGAACTATGGAATCAGCAAGATGGTAGGCATGGTACACAAGCCACTCAATTTGGATTCATTTCTATTTATGTTGTATTTTACTGGGAATCTGGTTTGAAAAAATTAGTTTAAAGATGAAATCCTTGAAAAGCAAAATCAGAGAAGGAACAGGATATTTTGGAGAGGAATTGTAGGATAATTTTAAATTTTATTAAAGGAAAGAGTTTAGAAGCATACAGAATAACAAAAATAAGGAACCAAACTCATTTCATTCATAAATTTAACTGGTCTACTCTAAAAATGCTTCAGGCCAGGCACAGTGGCTCCCACCTATAATCCCAATACTTTGGTAGACTGAGATGGGAGGATCACTTGAGCCCAGGAGTTCAAGACCACCCTGGGCAACATAATGAGACCCTGTCTCTACAAAAAATAAAAATATTAACTGTGTGTGGATGTGCTCACCTGTAGTCCAAGCTACTTGGGAGGCTGAGGCAGGAGAATCGCGTGAGCTGGGAGATTGAGGCTGCAGTGAGCCATAGTCATGCCACTGTACTCCAGCCTGGGTGACAGAGTGAGACCCTATCCTCAAAAACAAAATAAAATAAAAACGCTTCAGTATAAACTATACTGTATATTGTAAGGGCTGTCATAGGGCAAGAGTTTGGAATATTGTGAACTTTTTTTTAATTATTCGAGTTCTTTATGTGGTTTTATAAATTTTTTCCCCAACTTTTATTATGGAAAGTTTCAAGGAAATTGAAAAGTAGAGAGAACTGAATGCCATAAACTCATTATGAAGACATAACCACATCATTATCATACTTTATTAAAAAAAATTTAACTAGTGTTCAAGTTTCCCTGATTTTCCTAAGATCTAAAACAAGATGTTGACATTTGGTTGATGTCTTTTAAGTTTCTTTTAGTTTATAGGTTCCTTTTTAAAATTTTTTCCTTGCATGTATTTGTTGGGAAAAGCAGTTAATTTGTGTTACAGAGTTCCCCATATTCTGGATTTTGCTGATTACATTCACATGGTGTCATTTATCATGTTCTGTCCCTGGTATTTTCTGTAAGCCAGTAGTTTAGAGATGTGTTCAGACTTCTTTGTTTAGGGGAAGGAGGTTCTGAGGGGGTGATGCCTGCCTCTTTTAGATGATAAATACTATTTAGATGTCTTTTTTGTGTTTCTCTTTTTTTTATTTATATTACTTAGATCCATTATGTTTTTAGTAGTTTGCAAAATGGTAACATTCCCTTATTTCTTCATAATTAGCTGTAATGTTTCTTTTTATATTATCTTTTAATAAAGGACCCAAAATATTTTGAAAGCTTTTAAAAATCACTCTGATTACATCCTAAAATACGGTTTAACTAATTTTGGTTTGACCATTGCACTATTGAAACAATAATACAAGCAAAATCAAGACTTGTTAATAGCCTTGAAGTTGTTCCCTTCTTCCCACCCAAGCACCAGAACTTACAATGCATAATAAGGTAAATGGATATACCTCTCTCTGCCAAAGTCCAAAATGTCAAGGAAATGAGAAAGCCCGGTAATTTAATATATCACTTGGTATTGTATTTATCAGTGTTTTAGAACTAGCTAAAGTTTTAATTAAGTCGCAGTTTTGGAAGAATTTAAATTTTCTTTTCCATTACAGAAAAACAAAGAATATGTGAGTATTGCCAGTGGAGGATTTATGGGTAAGATTTCGATTTATTAGTTTTTTTCCTCTATGTTTCAGAAGAAATTGTATTATCAATAGAGTTGATCTGGAGTGGTCACATTAGTTAAAGGGTAGACTCTTCATTCATTCAATATTTTCAGAAAAGGCAAGGCCAGGAGGACTTACAGATAACAGACAAACGTAATAGGCAATTGAAATTGGTGACTATTTGATGTAAGACTATTTTAATAGATTTGTTTCCAAAAAATATTTTTGTAAAGATGAATGAAAAACTGCCCATATGATTGCCTCTATGGAGAAGAAGGATTAAATGATGGGACAGGGAAGGAAGACTTCAAGGAATACTTTTTATAGTATACCCTTTGGACTCTTTAGGTGTTTTGTTATTTTATTTTTGAACTACTTGAAGGTATTCTCTGTTTAAAAAATGTTAGCTAAGTGGAACAAAATAAACTGATATTTTCAGAACTGCAGACTAATATTTAATAATCTAGGAGAGTAAAATAATTGGCAGGATCTCTGCAGGCAAGTATTGAGAATTTTACTTTGCAGGCAGAGTAATAAGATTTTAAAAGAGCCTGTCTTACATTAGAAAAAGAGATACTACAAAAATACTGAGCTGTAAATGCTGGGGAAAATTAATGATCAAATCAAATCAATATATAAGAATCACATGCTGACCAGTTGTGCAACTGAAGCTCCAAAAATCAAATCAGTATATGTTGAGGGTAATGGAATCTTAGGCTTTAATCATGGGAGTTAGGCTGTAACTTAGGATTTTGGGAACATTAGGATGTATTTCCTCCTGGTCTTTGTTGATATTAACAAGGATTATGATTATCTTCTGTATATCATGACCTGATAACTAACGACTTTTGAGGTTCATACCCAGAGTGATGTACAAAAGGGGTTATTTTAATAAGTAGTGTTAAACATGTATTGGCCCTAGGCTCAGTGTTATTTATTAGGAATCCTGGTAACGATATAAAACTTGATTATTAAGCTTGTAATTCTCAAAAGTGTCTGAAAAGCATTCTTTTATAGTATAACCCAGATTTTAGAAAATTTTTTAAAACCATGAAGTATTTCTTTACCAAGAATAATCTCTCTTTCCGTAACTGTTAATGGCTAACAATGCTTCTTTATTATGGGAGAGATTGATTGATATCTCCTCATGGTATAACAAAAGTCACAATCGGTTTTCTGTTATCCTATATGTCATAAAAATGTTGCAGAAATTATCTGTTAATACTTGAAAGATTTCCTTTCAAAGAAGAAAACGTAAAGCCTATACAGTTATCATCACATTGGCGTCAGTTAAGAAAAGTTATCCATGTACAGAGGGTTTTAGAAGGAAGAATAGGAAGGTTTGCTCTAGCTTGGAGGCCTTTACTCCTTTACAGACGTGCAGAAAGAAATACCTGTGATTATTTCCTTTGGTCCTTTTTTCTCAGCTGTGACATGTTTATTGTATTTCGTTGGTAATGAATTTTTCCAAAGAGTGTTGATATTTTAGGTTTTTGTTTTCTTTTTTTTTTTAATTTATCTTAAGCACTGCAGCAGCACCTGGCAGACATTAATGTGGATGGACCAGAAAATGGATATGGCCATTGGATTGCTAGTACCTCAGGCTCAAGGAGCAGTATCAATTCTGTTGATGTAAGTATATGTAGAGAATATGTTACCAGATTTGGATAAGTTCCCAGAAAAGGTGATTAACTACTAAACCCCCACCATAACAGAAATGGAGTCAAAACATTTCAAACACATGCAATGAAGAGTCATATTATTGTGAGATTAATGAGATGATACAGCAAGCCTTTATTTATTGTGAGATTAATGAAATGATACAGCAAGCCTTCACAGTTAAACTAGGTGGGAGCTCTTGAAGTTCAGCTGCTGAATTCAAATTTCTCCCTGTCCAGCTGTAGTTTGGTATCATTTAGTGACAGTTTTATGTTCCAGCTTAAATATCAATGGGGACAAATCTGGGTCCTGTAAATAGCTGGGACTCTTAAGCAAGCTGATTCCAGGCATCTCCCAGTTGGTTTTTGCCAGAATACTAGGGCTCATAATCATCTCGTGCACACTATGTCTGTACCCATCCCCATCACAGACTTAAATGATTTGGACTTGAGTCTATCCACATTTGAGAATTGGCCAGGCAGAGGAAGACAAGAACAAGTTGCCAATCCTATTTTATTTGATTTTTAGTTATTGAGATGTGTATTACTACCCAGTTTTGCTACAGTGGATAAATCTGTTTTTCTGTTCTTTGGAAATATTTGGGTAATAGGTCTTTTGTGCTTTTCCAGTACTTCAATATTTCATGTCAGTTGAATTAGATGTCATTAAATTATTTTCATAAATAATGGTCCTCACATACCTAGTGATTATTCTTTAAAACAGAAATAGAAGGAAAACTGCAGTACAAGGTCACAGTTAGTAGCTTGGGCTTACAGGTCTGACATACCTGGGTTCAGATTTCATCTACAACTTACTTTCTTCATGATCTCCAGCAAGATCTTTGAGCTGTGGTTTCTCCACCTGTGGAATATAAATGTTAACAACATAACCTTCTTTCTAAGGATAACTTGAGAATTAACAGTGCAAGTAAATGGAAAGTATAGTACCTGTCACCAGATATTTAATAGTAGTTATTACGAAATTGTAACTCACTACCTGTGTTAGTTGAGGTTTATCTTCAGCCATGCAAATCAAAATCAGGTTATTTTCACATCAGCAGATAAGGTTTGTCTGAGAATCTTATTTTTAATTTGATACTCTTATTTTTAACTTGATGCCATTGTGTGAAATCACCATTTACTTAGTAAACGTTTGCTATTTTCACTTTAAATAACTAAATAATATTTCATTTTATGGGTGTATTATAATTTATTCAGTTCTCTATTGTTCAATATTTACATTGTTTCCAGTTTTTTTCTGTTACAAACACTATTTAATTTTTGTAGTGATAAATTTGCATATGCCATGATTATTTTGTCCTGGAAGTGGAATAACTTGATTAAAATGTTACCAAAGTTCTTAGACTTCTGCATTACTATCAAATGGCTCTCCAAAAAACATTCTAATTTATATTCCCATTCACATCACTGGATAGTTTTTCTATTGAAGCTTTTATATTCAGATTTGAAAAACACTGATTGAGGCTATTTTAGAAATTATCTTAAAGAGCATTCTTTTCAAAGTACCAAAGAATTTTTACAGTTTAATTTGGCTCTGAATTTAGATATGGAAATAGAAACATAATTTTTGTTGTTGTTAATGACATTTCTTCTAAAAATGAAAGTAGGCCGGGCGCGGTGGCTCACGCCTGTAATCCCAGTACTTTGGGAGGCTGAGGCAGGCGGATCACGAGGTCAGGAGATCAAGACCATCCTGGATAACACGGTGAAACCCCGTCTCTACTAAAAATACAAAAAAATAGCCGGGCATGGTGGCAGGCGCCTGTAGTCCCAGCTGCTCGGGAGGCTGAGGCAGGAGAATGGCGTGAACCCGGGAGGCGGAGCTTGCAGTGAGCCCACATCCCGCCACTGCGCTCCAGTCTCTGGGCGACAGAACGAGACTCCGTCTCAAAAAAAAAAAGAAAATTTGAAAGTAACAGATGTTCATTTTAGCATCATATGTAAATAAGAAAAGTATAAAGAAAACAAAATCACCTGTAGCTGTTACCAGAGATAATTTTGCCATTCATATTTTAAAGTATTTTCATCAAACCGTTTTTAGTGAATGTGTTTCTTTATTTTAAAAGTAGTGATCATAGCATACCTAGAATTTTATTTTCTGCTTTTTCACTAAACATATGAGCATTTTCTAGCATTTTAAAATGCTATTTAAAAATAATATGAGTTTGTAATGGCTGTATAATTTTCCATCAAATAGTACCCAAATTTCTGGGCACTTCCTTCTCATTAATTCTAAAGAGGAATTAATTGGCAGAAAATAGGATCACTTTTAAATGTTTGACACCCATCACGAAGTTGCCTTCTAGGAGGGTATATATGAGCAATCCCATGAAACAATTTAAGAATTAATACAGCCATGCACGGTGGCTCATGCTTGTAATCCCAGCATTATGGGAATCCGAGGCAGATTAATCACCTGAGGTCAGGAGTTCAAAAATTAGCCAGGTGTGGTGGTAGGTGCCTATAATCCCAGCTATTCAGGAGACTGAGGCAGGGAGAATTGCTTGGACCCAGGAGGCGGAGGTTGCAGTGAGCCAAGATCGCACCACTGCACTCCAACCTGGGCAACAGAGCAAGATTCTGTCTCAAAACAACAACAACAAAAAACAAAGAAAAAAGAATTATACTCGCATCTCCTACATTTGGTACATCAGGATAACTTTTCTTCAGAAAATAAAGGCCTAAGTAGCAATATCATTAAAAAGCAAACATTTACAAGGGATATTTAAAAATGTAGCTGCATGGATAGTAGTTTGATTATACTTTTGCTTATTTTTGAAGACTAGTCTGAGATAAGAAAGGTTAATAGTTTTAACTATTTCTTATTGAATAAATAAGGTAATTTCAGGCTCCACACTCACATATGTGCAAATAGTAGTTTGATCATACTTTTGCTTATATTTGTAGACTAGTCTGAGATAAGAAAGGTCAGTAGTTTTAACTGTTTCTTATATAATAAAAAAGATAATGTCAGACTCCACGCACATATATGTGCCTAATTTTTTATTCTACCTTCTCTTTTTTTTTTTTTTTTTTTTTTTGAGACAGAGTCTCGCTCTGTCGCGCAGACTGGAGTGCAGTGGTACAATCTCAGCACACTGCAACCTCCACCTCACGGGTTCAAGCAGTTCTCTGCCACAGCCTCCCGAGTAGCTGGGATTACAAGCACCCATCACCACGCCCGGCTAATTTTTGTATTTTTAGTAGAGATGGGGTTTCACCATGTTGGCCAGTCTGGTCTTGAACTCCTGACCTCATGATCCACCTGCCTCGGCCTCCCAAAGTGCTGGGATTACAGGCGTGAGCCACCGCGCCCAGCATCTACCTTCTATTCTTAAAATGATTTCACCTAATGAATTAGTTTGCAGCTGCCGCAACAAAATATCATACTACAAACTGGTGGCTTAACCAATGTAAATTTATTTTCTTACTGTTCTGGAGGCTAAAAGTCCAAGATGAAAGTATTGGCAGGTTTAGTTTATCCTGAGGCCTCTCTCCTTGGCTTGCAGATGGCTGCCTTGCCTTGTGTGTCCTTACATGGCTTCTCTGTTTTCATGTGCTCATGTCTTTCTCTCTTATAAGGACACCAGTCAGACTGGATTAGAGACCACCTGAAGACCTCATTTAACCTTAATTATGCCTGTAGAGGCCCTGTCTCCAAATACAGTCACATTCTGAGATATACTGGGAGTTAGGACTTCAACATATGATTTTGGTGGGATTGCAATTCAGTCTATAACATGTAGATAACCATTAGCAGTAGTATGTCTTTTAGTCATTTAGAGGCAGTTAATCCATTATGTTCTTTTTTTAGGGTGAATCTCCTAATGGCTCAAGTGATAGAGGAATGAAATCACTAGTAAATAAAATGACTGTGGCTTTGAAGACAAAATCCGTTAATGTCAGGGAAAAAGTTATCAGTTTTATAGAGAATACATCAACTCCTGTGGATCGGTGAGTTGTTTATACAGTATGAGTTTATGATGAGTAATTAAAACTAAAGAAACAATGTCTTAGAGTAAGTAAATGTTAGTTGAATTTAATGTGTTCCAGAAAAGGATTATAAAGTATATTTTCTATTAGATGATTTCATAGTTTTTATTAGAATTGCAGGAATGTACTTTATATACATAATTATTCTCTCTTACTACTCAAAGATGCAAATAATGTATCTGTCACATCATGCCATTCACTAAAAGAAATTTATGTCCCAGTATGTATCACATTTCATATAGTAGCTGCTTCCCAAATGTCAAATGGATGGAGAATCATCTGCCCAATTCAGTGATCTCATAGTAGGAACTTTTTCCTCTGCTCCAAGATTTTAAAACCTAGAAAATCTGGTCATGCTAAATATAGCAGAAACCCACCTTCTGATGTTTAAGATCAGACCTTCATAGAATTTCGTTTACAAAGCCCCATTTCCTTGTAAATTACAAATGAGGGACATGGTTAACAATTTAGAAATAAGTTTAAAAATATCTGTTATATATATTGTTTCTTATTGTAACTGAGGATACATTTTTTTCTCCACGTATAAGTCTGTTTGATCTTTCTTGTTCCTAGAGTTCAAAGCTAACCTTATAATTGCAACACAGAATTTGTTTTAAGGAAGCCTTATATTGGAAATGTGTTATAGTATTTGGTTTCACTTTCATGTCTTGCAGTATCCTGGGAAAATTGACATATTTTACTTTAAGAATTGAATGTCAGGGATTTGTTGTCTGTCCCTTTATTAAGTATAGTATATATGCATACAAAAGCACATTTTTCTGCATTTAGTAAATAGCCGAGAAGGTAATAGATTATTTTCATTGATCCAAAACATTGTACCTTATCTAAAATGGTCAACTGATAATTACTAAGGTGTTTTATCAAGCCTGAAAGACTTGTTTATGCAGTAAAGTTATGTCTTCTCAAAAGCTAACCCTTTTACCTTTTGTTGGTGCTTCTGAGTTGGAGGACTATTATTGCTACATTTTGTAGCATGAACATTTACAATTTTATTTTAAAATTTATTTGTTGTAAAATGTACTGGTGATAACTAAGTCAAAAAGACTGCTGCCTTGATTAGTTGAAATTGGCTTTTCTTTGTTTTTCTTTGTACTTGGGATGATGGAAACATCTTCTTTATAATGTACACTCTGGGTGAGAAAAACTAAACTGTACCATATTTTTTGTTTTAAAGCTGTTGCATTTTTTTTATAATCATTTTGTTCTGTCCTCTGCCTTGATTTGCTATAGAATGTCTTTCAATCTTCCTTGGCCAGACAGATCATGTACAGAGCGGTAAGCCAATGAGTAGAGCATTTTTCTTGAACCATCCTTTTCCTTTAATATGCTTCATGCCATCTATAAGCCTCATGCTGTCTTGGCTCAAATTTCATGCAGCTATTTCAAATGCTAAACTTTTCTCATTCTGCTTTTAGGAGTGTGTCATGTTTATTGATACACTTTTCTTTTTGTTTTTTGCTTGATCATTTTAATTTCTTTTCCTGCATGCTTGTTTGTATCACCCATTCCACAGATGAAAATTAAGTGTGTTCAAAACCTGCAGTTTTTATTCTGAGACAGGGGAAGGTGAAACAAAGAAAGTATGTGGTCGCGAGTTGGCAGGTTATCTGCTTTGGTGCTCATTTGCTTCTATCTCCCGCCTAGCAGCAGAGAAAATTATAGCACCTAAAAATAGGCACTGTTCATGGTTCAAATTTTTTGTTAATTTGTGTACATTATGTAATTTTATATTTTTAGATTTTTCTTAATAAGATGTATGTATTTAGGTTGAGTTAGCATATATAAATCTCTTCCAAGGAACTACAGTTCTAGGGTTCTGCCTTTGGTTTTTGTTGAAAAAAAATTACATTTTTTTCTAGGTGGTTGATTACTTTAATGTATAATCTGTCACTTCTCTAACCCGAATAAAATGAGGTGCTTCTCATTAAAGACAATAAATTTAAGGTTTAAAAATCTACTGGATCTTCAATTAGGGTAACAAAAGAACTTTACTAACTTAACTCTGTGTGACTTTACAGTTCTTATACTCACAGAATTTTTCAGCAATTTAATTTAGAATATCAATTACAGCAACACCTACAAACATTTAAAAAGAAATTCTATAAATCCTAAGTGGGCCAGAAAAAAAAAATAAATTCTAGTCATATTTTCAATGTAAGTTAAGCTTTGGAATAATGGAATGGAATTTTTCTTGGGTCACTTCAGTATTCTCAGTGACTTGAAGTAGCATTTTTAAGAATAATACTTCACTCTCTAAGACTATACTTTCAGCCGGGCGCAATGGCTCACACCTGTAATCCCAGCACTTTGGGAGTTGGAGGTGGGCGGATCACGAGGTCAGGAGATTGAGACCATCCTGGCTAACATAGTGAAACCCCATCTCTACAGAGCGAGACTGCGTCTCAAAAAAAAAAAAAAATAATAATAATATAATAATAATAATAGTTCACCCTCTAATAACTTATCTTCTAAGAGTTTTGATTTATTGTGACTATTCCTACACAACGCCAATTACAGGACTTCTGCTAATAATTTTACCTAGCACTACTTTAAAGGAAATTGCTTCTTTTAAAATTATAATCTATTTGTGAATCATCCTTTCCATTTTCTTCTGTTATAGGACCATTGAATTAGTCTAATTTTTTTTAACTCCCAAGTTCTCAAATTATTAATTTTTGTAACTTAAATCATCTCTGATCCACAGGTAGATATATTTGTTTTGAAAAGAGAATCTAATGAGAAGTTAGAATGAATTAGGTTTCTTTCTAAGCTCAGTAAATTAAAGCCTACTCAAACCATACTATAGATGTTTCTACTATTACCATGGCAAAAAAGTATAGATATTATGCTTTAAAAAATAGTACAGCTGTTGAATTTTATTCATTTTTAGCCAGTCTTTCAAGAAATGTCTCAATAATCCTTAGCATTCATGTTTATAAAAAATTTGCATTGTATTATAAATCTTGATTAACAATTAATAATTTGTTTTTTAGGATTATCTCTTTACTCATACTTTCTGGTTATTTGGTTATCTGGTTACAGCAAATGCTTATTCGCTGTAAACATTTATCTTTGTTACTTTTTATGTTATGGCAGTTTAATTGTGCTTAATATTAGGAGAAAACTTATAATCTAATCTATATAAAATTTTACAATCTAGATGGCATCAAAGCATTTTTAGATAAAGCTCTTACCTCTGTCTTTGCCTTTTGTAAGAAAGCTGAATCTGAGTTTCAAAGGCATCCAAATTATATCATTTTCTATCTCTCATGAGCATAGTTTGGTAATTTACAGGACAATTTTGTATTAGATATATTTTAACATAAAACCAAATGATTATGTCACTTGTAATTTAATCAGACTTTAAGCCTATGTATTGATTAACCTAACTTGTAATTTCCAAAGAATATTTGTTATACACTAAACTCTCATTATATTTATTGAGGAATGTTATTTTGGAAGAAGTAAATCAACAAAATTAGGCTACACATTTTTTGTGTGTGTGTGTGTGTGTGTGACCGAGTCTTGCTCTGTTGCCCAAGCTGGAGTGCAGTGGCGCAATCTCGGCTCACTGCAACCTGTGCCTCCTGGGTTCAAGTGATTCTCCTGTCTCGCCCTCCCAAGTAGCTGGGACTACAGGTGCGTGCCACCACACCCAGCTGATTTTTAAATTTTAGTAGAGACGGGGTTTCACCATGTTAGCCAGGATAGTCTCGATCTCCTGACCTCGTGATCTGCCCACCTCGGATCTTTCGGCCTCCCAAAGTGCTGGGATTACAAGCGTGAGCCACTGTAACCGGCACAAAAAAAAATTTTATTGATGGTGTGTAAAGTATAGATTTGATCTCTATCTTCTGGGAAATTTGAATTCTAAACCTAAGTAAAGGCCAAGTGTGGTGGTTCACACCTGTAATCTTAGCACTGGGAGGCTGAGGTGGGAGGATCACGGGTCCAAGAGTTCAAGACCATTCTGTGCAGCGTAGCAAGATCCTGTCTCTGAAAAAATAAAAAAATTAGGCAGGCGTAGTGGTACACCCCCGTGGTCCCACACTGTGGTCCCAGCTACATGGGAGGCTGAGGCAGAAGGATTGCTCCAGCCCAAGAATTCGAGGCTGCAGTGAGCTAAGATTGCGCCACTGTACTCTAGCCTGGGTGACGGAGTGAGACCCTGGCTCTAAAATACTACTACTACTACTAATAATAATAACTAAAGGCATGTAACTTGATTTTTTCTCACATTGGAATAGCTCTTGAAAATAGAAGATTTTGAGTGTTTTCATATGTTACATGCACACACCCAAAAAAGCTAGAGTCTTCCTTTGTAGTAGGTAATTTTAGCTGAACCTTATCCTACAAGTAAAACAATGCTTTTCCCCTCAGAAACATGTAGTATTTTATTGACACATTTTAATTTTACCTGTTAGTTTATTTGGGATTACCTGAAAATTAATAGGGTATTAATTTTTATATTACAAAGAGAGGTCACACTTCCTATAGACCTAATCAAGTTTGAGTTTACATGTTATTTATGCCTCTGCCTTTTGAAAAAGAGGCAGATTTTTTTTTTTTTTTTTTTTTTTTTGAAATGGAGTTTCACTCTTGTTGTCCAGGATGGAGTGCAATGGCGCTATCTTGGCTTACCGCAACCTCTGCCTCCCGGGTTCAAGTGGTTCTCCCGCCTCAGCCTCCAGAGTAGCTGGAATTACAGGCATGCGCCACCATGCCCAGCCAATTTTGTATTTTTAGTAGAGACGGAGTTTCTCCATGTTGGTCAGGCTGGTCTTGAACTCCCGACGTCAGGTGATCCACCCACCTCGGCCTCCCAAAGTGCTGGGATTACAGGAGTGAGCCACCGCGCCCGGCCGAGGCAGATTCATTTTTATGGCTTATATTTACACAACAAAAGTAGAATCTTCGTTTCTATTGAAACAAAAGTAACAGGAATAAAAAAATGGGAAGATAACCCTTAAGACACTTGCACTTATATGAGAAGCCTTAACCAATCATATTGGAATTTGAATATTTGGTGTCAGTAACTTATTTTACCTAACAGACATGAAGGTAGCACCAGGCATTGTCCTAATAGTTTTACAGTAAAATTGACTGATTTAGTTCTCACTATAACCCTGACAGGTAGATATTGTTAGCACTATTTTACAGAGGAGGAATCAGAAGCACAAAAGGCTAAATAACTTCCGCAAGGCCAAACAGATCTAAGCATTGGTTTTAATATGGATATTGAAATTGTTTAAAATTTAATTTTTACATATTTAAGAGCATTCAGCCTACCAAGGCCTTATGCCACTTTTGCTAACATAATTTCTTTATCTTCTTTTAATTTCCTTAACATAGCTCTCCTAAAACTATGGGTAGTACATGGGGTTTTGGGGGGGTCAGGTAAGGAATATTTACATTTTGTGTGAATATTCAAATGATGCTTGGTAAAAATCTTTGATAACTTCTTAAGTGATTATTTCTCTCCTAAAATTCTTTGAATATAGGCATGTGAGCAGCAGTGACAGAGTGGGCAAGCCTTACCGTGGCGTAAAGCCTGTTTTCAGCATTGGGGATGAAGAAGAATACGACACAGGTGTAGTAATACACTTAGCTACAGACAGCTTTGCTGTCATTAGGAGTGATTACAGCAGTCATTCTGGGAATAGCCAATCAACTGCTTTTTTAAAAAAATGAGATTCTGTAGAAATAATTGGAGAATCTGTGGCTGTCTATTAAGAGTTTGGTTTTAGACACCTTGAATTGTTGTACGTATTAGAAATCCAAGCACCAACATGGCACATGTATACATATGTAACAAACCTGCATGTTGTGCGCATGTACCCTAAAACTTAAAGTATAATAATAATAAAATTTTTTAAAAAAAGGAATCCAAGCAGAAATGTTGAGTAGAGGCAGTTGATTATAGGTGTCTTCAGCTAAGGAGAGAGGTCTAAACTGATGATAATTTGGAGGCTATCAGTGTGGAAATAGTATTTAAATCCAAGTGATGGGATTGAAATTCCTTTGATCGGATTGAAATTCCTTTGATCAGCCACCTAGGAGATTGAGAGTTGTGGGACTAAAGCACTGAAAATTACAAAATTGAGACATCTGAAGTCTTGAAACTGGAGGCAATATCCTAAAGGGCCACAAGATGGTGATATTGTGTCAGGGAAGTTTGTCTTCTCTGTGGTTATGTTTTAAAAAAAATAATTTAGGCCAGGCGCGGTGGCTCACGCTGTAATCCCAGCACTTTGGGAGGCTGAGGCGGGCGGATCACTTGAGGTCAGGAGTTCAAGACCAACATGATGAAACTGTGTCTCTACTAAAAGTACAAAAATTAGCTGGGCATGGGAGTGCATGCCCATAATCCCAGCTAATTGGGAAGCTGAGGCAAGAGAATCACTTTAACCCAGGAGGCGGAGGTGCAGTGAGCCAAGATCATGCTACTACATTCCAGCCTAGGTGACACAGCAAGACTCTGTCTCAAAAAAAAAAAAAAAATTTAGTCTTTGGTTTATAATTCTACTGTCCAGCTTATCCTAATTAAGCAATCATAACTAATATTGGTTAATATGTGTATTGAGTTAGGTAAGCAGTCATAACTAATATTGGTTAATATGTGTACTGAGTTAGGGAAAAAATATATAAATATACAGAATGAGAAAAAAAGACTCCCAAATCTCACCTTGCTTTTTCCAGTTAGTAATAAATACATGTTGCATATTTTCCATTTCAGCTCATGTATCTCCTCATTCTCCTTCTATCATATAAACATACCATACTTTATTTAGTCAGTCTTCCAGTTGACACTGGTGGTTTTCCAGGTTTTTTGTTTGTTTCAAATGACACTGGATCTTTATATAAAGATATATATGTAGATTAGCTTCTGATGACAGTATATTCAGAGGGTAAATTCTGCTAAGAATTTTAAATTTTAAATCTTACTGCTAAGTAAGATTGCTAGGTTATAGGGAATCACATTTGACATTTTAATAGATACATGAAATCACTTTTCAGAAAACTTGCAGAGAGGTGAATGTGATATTTCTGCTTGTTTCCTTTTCTTCTTTTTTCCCCTCTCTGTTGCCATCTCTTTCTGTTAACTCTCTCTCTGAATATCTCAACTTCTTCCATTAACAAAGGGGAGAGGCAAATGGATGAATAAATTGTGTCATATTTACATTTATCATGTATCTACACACACATATTTACAATATGGAAAATTGGACCATAATGAAAGTGAGAAAACTGAAACTATGTGTATCAGTATGTATGAATTTCAGATGTTGGGAGTAGGGTAGCAGTTGTGGAAGAATGCAGTTGAGTAGTCTACTTTTTATATACATTTATATACATTTAAGTGTATATTTATATACATTTAAGTGTACATATACATTTATATACATTTAAGTGTAGAATACTACTGTATATTATTTAGGGATATGCATATATGTTAAAGCAAAGACATGTATGGAACTGATAACACCAAATTCAGATAATTAGTATTTCTTGGTGGGGAAGGGAGGAGAATGTGAGTAGGAGGAGATACATGAGAGTTTCACTTTTGTTTAAGCTGGTGTAGATAACGTGCGATTTCCTTTTTCATTATGTCTCTATATTTTGCAGTATTTGTTAGAAAGCAAAGGACAGAACCTGTAATTATTTACCTTAGAGACTGTATTATCCCTTTCTTAAATTAGAAAATATAATTATTTTATATTTCTCTTAGGGAAAATAACCCTAAATTTTTACTTATTTATCTCAGGATTGATTTTATTATTTTCCTTAAAATCAAAAAAGCAGCAAGATAAAACGAAATCTGCCGTCTTTACTCTCAAGATAGGTGCCTATTGTTTAACAATTCAGCCATCTCTTTACAGACTAGTCAGATCATAGTTAAGTTATGCATATCAAAACAATTGAAATACCCCAAATGGTTTAATCTTTAAAAGCGTATTCTTAATATTTAAACCTGACTTTGTTACCATATGAAAGTGATGTTTGATAATAATATTTCTGTATTATCAGTGGCATAAGGAAATAGAGTAGCAGGATTAGAATTGATTGCGTTATTCTTTTTTTTTTTTTTTCTTTTTTTTGAGACAGTCTCATTCTGTTGCCCAAGCTGGAGTGCAGTGGCACAATCTCAGCTCACTGCAACCTCCACCTCCTGGGTTCAAGCGATTCTCATGCCTCAGCCTCCCGAGTATTTGAGATTACAGGTGTGCGCCACCACGCCCAGCTAATTTTTTATATTTTTTAGTAGAGATGGGGTTTCAACATGTTGCCCAGGCTGGTCTCCAACTCCTGCCCTCAGGTGATCTGCCTGCCTCAGCCTCCCAAAGTGCTGTGATTGCAGGCGTGAGTCACTGTGCCCAGCCTGTTTGTTTTTCAATCCATATCTTCAAAATACTACTGAAATTTTTTTTAGACTGTTAGGGAATGTATCATTTTAAAAGTTGGTAATATCCATATTTAATACTTTATATTTTTTATAGATGAAATTGACAGTTCTTCAATGTCAGATGATGATAGAAAAGAGGTTGTAAACATTCAGACTTGGATAAACAAGCCAGATGTCAAACATCATTTTCCTTGTAAAGAAGTAAAAGAAAGTGGACACATGTTTCCCAGGTACTTTTAAAAATGTCTTCATAAGAAGTAAAATTGAATTTGGGGAAGTTAATAATACAAAACTGAACTACAGAAGAACCTTTATTTATCCTAGTACAATAAGATATAATTTCCTTCTGTCTACTTGTATTACAGGTCTTGAATTTACAGTATTATGTAATTTTTATTTTGAAAAATTTTATACAAAAATGTTGAAGGAATAGTACATTGAACACCCTTATGATTCTTTTTTTTTCTTTTTGAGACGGAGTTTTGCTCTTGTTGCCCAGGCTGGAGTGCAGTGGCACGATCTCGGCTCACAGCAACCTCTGCCTCCCAGGTTCAAGTGATTCTCCTGCCTCAGCCTCCAGAGTAGCTGGGATTACAGGCATGCGCCACCACCCCTGGCTAATTTTGTATTTTTAGTAGAGACGGGGTTTCTCTATGTTGGTCAGACTGGTCTCGAACTCCGGACCTCAGGTGATCTGCCCACCTCAGCCTCCCAAAGTGCTGGGATTACAGGTGTGAGCCACCGTGGCCGGCCATGATTCTTAGATTTATCAACTGTTACCACCTTTTAATACCACCCCATTTCGTATGTGTATATATATACATATGCATGTATATGTACATTTTTGTCAAACCTTTCAAAAGAAGTCTACAAATGTGACACTTCATCCCTAAATGCTTTAGCATAAACCTCCCAAGTATATGAGCATTCTCCTGCATAACTTCAATGCCATTACCCCACCTAAAAATTTTTGTAAATTAACATCATTTAACATACAGATCATACCCCAAATTTTCAGTGTCCCCAAAGTATCTTTTGTAGTGTGTTTTTTCTTTCTGATCCATGATCCAGTTCATGGTTTACACATTGCATTGTCTGTTATGTGTCTTTAGTCTCACCCTGTGTACAGCAGAACTCATCCCCCCACCCCCTTGCTTCCCTTTTCTCTTCATGATGAATGAATCCTTTGAGTCCAGGTCAATCATCCTACAGAATGTTCCACATTCTGCACTTGTCTGATAACTGTCATATTGTATTACTGTACATAAAAAATGTGAGAGTATTATATTAAAAAGAAGCTGAGATACAGGGGTTGGGTGAGTGTTAATAATACTATGCTCATTTTGCCTTCAGGATCCAGTTACAGAATGTTTACAAAATATGTAGGGAAACCCAACAATTGCCTAGTGATCTTGGATATTAGATATAGGATATGGTGCATTGAATGAGAATAGTTTATGAATATAGGTAATAGCGTTAAAAAATCTGAAACGTAATATACTCCATTTCAATAAAAAATATATTATTGTAGTGATTTCTATGTTGTATGGAACTTTTTATTATATTTATTACATTTTAAATCATTGCAGGATTATCTGTTAATAAAATATTAATTTTGCATACAATTAAAAGGTGTTAATGTGTAGCTTACTTGTTTATAGATTAACCTCTGTTTATATCTTTTAACTCAAATAATTTTATTTAGAGTTGAACATTTCTAATAATTGAGATGGTTGAAACAACACCTGTTTTGAATTAAATTTACTTAAAAATTCTTTTTCTTTTAATGCTCTTTTTGTCTCAAGTCATCTGTTGGTTACTGCAACACATATGTACTGTTTAAGGGAGATTGTTTCACGGAAAGGATTGGCTTATATACAGTCTCGACAAGCGCTGAATTCTGTAGTTAAAATTACATCCAAAAAAAAACATCCTGAACTCATTACCTTCAAGTATGGAAATAGCAGTGCTTCAGGAATAGAAATCTTGGCAATCGAAAGGTAAGATTTTCCTTAGGATAATATTATCTGAATTCAGATATTATCTGAATTACTGTAGTTCACTATAAAGAGTTTGTTTCTTTATTTTGGGGAATGGATGGTGGAATAGGATAGCTGAACCACTTTTAGTGTTTCTTATCGCTTTCTCCGGAGTCCTTAGTCATATGTGGTTTAGCCATTAGCACATGATTTGAGTAAGTGCCATAGCTAATTTCATAAAGTTTCTGACCCAAGCATCCTTATTGTTAATCTGTACCAGTGCTGCACTAATTGCTGGCTTGCAGAGAAATAAGAAACTTGTTTTAGAATATGTTGATATTTTTATTTTCCTTCATCGAAAAATTCTTGTTTTGACAAACTGTCAGTGAACTAAGCAGTGTGCTGGGTGATATAGGTAATTTACAGCCTGGTACAAGCCCCCCTTTGTCTCATTGTGGGTCACTAACAGTTCAAAGACTGGCCCAACAGCTGTGGACCACACTGATATTGATACTAAACTATTTTTTAATCTGTAGATAAAAATATGAAGCCCAGAGGGGTGGAATGACTTCCCAGATCCTAACACTTAGTTTGTGACAGAACCAAATATAGCCTTCCTGACTCCTGATTTGTGGTTTATTATACCTTGCATCAGTTCAAGTTGTTCCCCCACTGGGATTTAGGATTACACTTATTATTTACAGGAGTGCTTGGATAAATAGTAAGCTTAAGGTTATATCGCAGCACTTTTAAATAATCAACTTCAGTTGGAAGAGGAAATTATTCAGCTTCTTTCATCTTGTACTGACAATTAGGTAGCAAACATCATGAATCTATACTGTTTTATGTACTTTGTTAAAAGAAAATAATACCTGATTTGTAAAAAAAAATCACTTTATTGCTTTATGTAAGAATAAATATTTACATAGTGATATTTTCAATTAATAATATAAAGAATATGTCATTCTAATTCTCTGTTAACACATTGATGAGTATCTTCTCAGATTTTTTTTAATGCATATGTTATTTCTCTACTAAAAACTAGATAAATGTGATATAGGCTTGTTTTTGTGTTCTGATTTTTTAAGAAAATAGTATAGTGTGAATATACTTACATTTTAATAAATATAAAATTTTTTAAATTAATTAATTAATTTTTTTTGAGACGGAGTCTCTCTCTGTCACTCAGGCTAGAGTGCGGTGTTGCGATCACGGCTCACTGCAAGCTCCGCCTCCCAGGTTCACACCATTCTCCCTGCCTCAGCCTACCGAGTAGCTGGGACTAGAGGCGCCCACCACCATGCCCAGCTAATTTTTGTATTTTTAGTAGAGATGGGGTTTCACCGTGTTAGCCAGGATGGTCTCCATCTCCTGACCTCGTGATCCACCCACCTTGGCCTCCCAAAGTGCTGAGATTACAGGAGTGAGCCACCATGCCCGGCCCAATAAATATAAATTCTTAGCTTTTTAATGGTAGATATTCTGTTATAAGGATTTCTCAGGAGATTGATTTAACAAGCCTCATGTTGATTGGCATTTACATTGTTTTCATGTGTTTCACTATTAATCTTCTAGTGGGCCTTTAAAAACATGTATGTTTACATAGTTGTCCAATTAGTCTTCTCAGGATAAATTCCTGCAAGTAGATTCAATGGGTGAGAGGTATACACATTTTAATATCTACTTATAAATTA
Organism: Pan troglodytes; assembly: GCF_028858775.2. Taxonomy (NCBI): domain Eukaryota; kingdom Metazoa; phylum Chordata; class Mammalia; order Primates; family Hominidae; genus Pan; species Pan troglodytes. The sequence continues at coordinate 103,643,256 of NC_086015.1, forward strand.
ATCCTAACCAAAGGAGATTTGAATTATGACTCTCTCATGTATAGTAAAAGTTGGGAATTATGTTTTAAAGGCTTTCCCACAAATTTTGCTAAATAAATTGAAGTTTATTATGTATAGATCAACATCTTTTTTTTTTTTAATTCAGAGTTTTGGAAGATAGTCTTAATAGTGGAAGATAAAGTAACTAGATTCTCTCTCTCCCTTTCTTCATTGATACTTATGGTTCTCTATTCTGCCTCGCATATAACACTTATAGATGATTTATACAGTGGAATTGTTAGGTTTTACCGAAAATGCTTTTTTAAAAAAATACCACTATTTTTATTCTCCAAGAAAAGAAAATTGACATTTAATCTATGGTGTTGATATTTTGCAATAGTTATCATAAGTCTTGTCTTTTTAAAATATTTCAGACCTCATAACGCCATTTTATTATGTACATAACCCTCTGTAAAGTTTGGATAACTATAGCTATTTTTTATATAGGAATCTGTTTTAGTGAACTTAAATTACTTGCTTAAAGTCAAACTATTAAGTGTTGGAATTGTCATTGTCTTTGGAATTGGATACCAACAATTCGTGTGTGATTTTTGTAGCTAATTGAAGGTACATCTGTATTGGGGAGTGGAATATTATATTTTTTATCTTGTGTTTTATCTAGCTATTACCTATATTTAATAATGGTTCAAAGAATTTTAGCTTTACACTATATGAAAAATCACATTGCCTTTGCATTTAGATTTTCTTTCGAAATAAGCTTTGGATTATGTTCAAATAAGTTATGGGAGTACATAGGAGGCATCTCTGCTGGCTTTGTGGGTTAGGGAAAGCTTCCCATTGGAGGTGACCTATCAGCTGAGTCTTGAAGGGAAAGCACTGTATTTTTATATACATATACATATGTGTATATATATATATATATATATATATTTTTTTCCCCCCCTTAGGTATTTGATTCCAAATGCAGGGGATGCAACTAAAGCCATAAAACAGCAGATCATGAAAGTTTTGGATGCTTTGGAAAGTTAATATAAAAGAAAATTATATAAAAAGAAATTAAGACAACCAAGAGAAACATGGACATATACCTCCTGACTGAATACTAACTGGAGACCTTTCATTTGCTCATGGGGCTGCTTAAATAGCAGGTCTAAGAAAGTGTAAATTATTATAATCAATCTGTGGACAGTAAACTTTTTAAAAATTTTTCTTTTGCATTTTGGTTTTATAAAATGATGTATTATAAAGGTCAGTTATTAAATTACTTTGAAGTAACTGACCCTGTGCCCTTATGGACTAAGTAAGGGTACAGAATGCAGTTCTGTTTTGAAGAGCTGTTTTAAGGGAACATGCATCACTTTCGGGTTCAAAAACAACTGTACACATACATATCTGCAGTGTCTTCACTGAAAATTAGAGATAGAATTAGTTGAAGAGACTTCCTTAATTGCTACATTGTTTTACTCACTGAGCAATATCAGAAACTAAAAACATAGGTTAATAATTCACTCACTGTTTCTATTCTTCTTAAAAAGAGTGAAATTTTTTTAATGGAATGGTTGAAGATTCCTGCCAACTCAAAATACAGTACAGCTAGTAAAATGTTGAAACATCAGTTTCTAAATCACCTTTGCTCCAATAGCTAATTTTTTGGACACTAAATGCTTCAAAGATAAGAAACTTCATCCTAATGATTTCTAAAGAGCAGTTAAAAGCATTAAAATAAGTAGGTAGGCTGTTAAGATTAAAATTAACATTTTGGGGACAGAATTGTGTCTGTAAAAATGTCATTGGTTTTTATTACAAGTGGATTATTTTATTCATATTTTAAAACAAGTGTTTAAGCCACATTGATTTATCCTCATTGAGGATTATGGTCTGTAACCACAGTAATATCCACTTATATAAATGCCAAATAATCAGAGAGCTTATAAAGTACAATTGTTTTTGTCATCATTTTCTGAAGTTCTTTCTCTTCTTTTGGTTTTGTCCTCTCATTGAAGTTCCAGTGGTTTGAAATTAGTTTTGGACATATTGTCTTAATGTACTGAAAATGGCTCTGCTGTATTTTGCAGCGTTTTTCATTTAATTTATAATGGTCCATATTAGACACATTTGGTAAGAGAAGTCCAGGAACACATTTAGGGCTATGGAATAATATTTTGTAAAATCCATTTGGGAAGTTGCAATACCCACAATCTGACATGTCCTAAAATGTAAGGGATTATCTCTAAGGGGTTGATGGGAGAAATATTTAGATGTACCCTGTTAACGGCCAGTCATTTTGATTTACTTATGGAAATCAAGTGAATAAAAGGCAACATAATTTGGGAAATTTTATTCTAATATCTAATAAAAACAGTTTGAGTGGTTGAAGACATCTGCATGAAATTGCACCTGGGTGTATTACTTGATATAACTCTCCCCTAAAACTGTTGTAATTGCATTTTTTCCCTTTTCTTGGCACCCCTTTAGAAATGTACTGAAGTCTCATTTTTCACCCATTTCAGCCATGGGACATTTTTCATAATATTAATGTAAAGATGTTTGTGTTACTGTTTATAAATTACAATTGTAAATAAATTAATAGTTTGCCCAAAACTTTGTTCTTAAAGACACTGTCTCTCTCTTTCTTTTCCCTATTTGCAAATCTCTTAAGGTCACAAAATTAGAGAATTGAAGGCATGTAGTAAGTTACCTACTACCATGAACTACACAGTTACAGGATTATTTATGACTATTAAATGAAAATACATTTCATTGACTGTTCTAGGCACTTGTGTAGATCATCCTCCCTTCACTGGCCCACTGACCACAGAGCTGGGAATCACTCTGGGGTGGCCACCTCTCATGGCCTCTTGTGATTGCAAAGGTTGCAACTTTAGGAGGTGGTTATTTTTTGTATTTTCAAGATAAGGAAACCAAGGCTCAAAGAAATTGAGTGAAAAGAGAAAATATTCCTCTTATCTCCACACTCCTTGGAAATTATTTTTGTCTGTGAAGGTATACAATTATTTCTCCTATATAGGATTGATGCCATTTGCCCACCATTAATAAAACTTGGTCAGTATGATAAATTTGTATTGACATACTCAACCATTTTTGTCACTGGTATGTTTCACACAGGACCTTTAACTCCTTAGCACGATACTCTTACATTAGACTAACCAGCCATAAATTGGCAGTCCTAGTTAAAATTCATAGTTTGATGTGGGGGAACCCCAACTCTATAGGTTGAATGAGTAATGAATGTAATATCTCAGTTTGATCACTAACATCTTGAACTTAACATATTTATTGAAGTATAATTGACATGCCTTAAAGTCCCCCCTTTCAGTAGTTATTGGAATATCCACAGAGTTGTGCAATTCTAGTTCTAGAACATTTCATCACCTCAGAAAAACAGCACAAATCCATACCTGTTAGTAGTCACTCTCCTTTCCCTCTTCCCTCCAGCCCTTACCAAGCACCATTCTACTTTCTGTCTCTGTGGATTCTGGACATTTCATTATAAAAGGAATCATACAATATGTGGTTTTTGCCAGCTTTTTTCACTTAATATACATATTTTGTTTTTCTAATTTTTAAATCACATCTAACTTCAAAACATATATACACATATACTTTTTTTTGGGTAGGGGGCGGGGATGGAGTCTCACTGTGGTGCCCAGGCTGGAGTGGAGTGGTAAGATCTTGGCTCACTGCAACCTCCACCTTCCCTGTTCAAGCAATGCTCCTGCCTCAGCTTCACGAGTAGCTGGTACTACAGGTGTGCGCCACCACACCTGGCTAATTTTTGTATTTTTAGCAGAGACAGGGTTTTGCCATGTTGGCCACGCTGGTCTCGAACTTGTGACCTCAAGTGATCTGCCTGCCTCAGCCTCCCAAAGTGCTGGGATTACAGGCATGAGCCACCATGCCCAACCTCAAAACATAATATTTTAAAGCTTCATTTGCATTGTAGCATGTATCAGAATTTCATTTTTGTGGCTGAATATTTTATTGTATAGATATAACTCATTTATTCATCAGATGGTGGACATTTGGGTTGCTTCCACTTTTTGGCTATTATGAATAATGCCCTGTGAACATTTGTGTACAGGTTTTTGTGTTAACATACATTTTCAGTTCTTTTGGATATTTACCTAGGAGTAAGTGGAATTACTGAGTTGTATGTTAATTCCATGTTTAACTCTTCGAGGAACTTCCAAACTATTTTCCACTTTACATCCCCACTGGCAATGTGTGAGTGTTCTGATTTCTCCACTTGCTTGCCAACACTTGTTACTGTGTCTTGTTGATTATAGAGATCCCTAGAGTGGCCACTGGGTACACCCACAAGTTCACTAACAGGGCAAGGAAAAACAGGTTGCCCATTTTTCATATCAGTGGAGTTTGATGGAAAGAGAGGTGCATTTTTGGAGTTGTTGTTATGTGTCAGAGACTTTGGAGAAATTGATTAAGGAAGGATTTTCATTTTCCTGATTGATAAGAAAAGAATTCAGCTATGGTCACTTACCCCTGCTAGAATGTTATGCAGTGTATTATGTGGCATGCAGTGTGTTACATAGTGCTTAACAAAAATATTTTTTATCAAGAACTTTTAAGGATCAAGGACTTAGATCTAAGACCTGAAACTATAAAAATTCTAGAAGATAACACCAGAAAAACCCTTCTAGACACTGGCTTAGGCAAGGATTTCATGACCAAGAACCCAAAAGCAAATGCAATAAAAACAAAGATATATATTTGGGACAAACTAAAGAGCTTTTTTCACGGCAAAAGGAACAATCAGCAAACAGACAACCCACAGAGTGGGAGAAAATCTTCACAATCTATGCATCTGAAAAAGGACTAATATCCAGAATCTACAACAAACTCAAATTAGCAAGAAAAAAATCCCATCAGAAAGTGTGCCCATGGAATACTATGCAGCCATAAAAAAGGATGAGCTCATGTCCATTGTAGGGACATGGATGAAGCTGGAAATCATCATTCTGAGCAAACTGTCCCAAGGAAAGAAAACCAAACACCGCATGTTCTCACTCACAGGTGGGAACTGAACAATTAAAACATTTGGACACAGGGTGGGGAACATCACACACCGGGGCCTGTCGTGGGGTGCAGGGAGTGGGGAGGGATAGCATTAGGAGATATACCTAATGTAATTGACAAGTTAATGGGTGCAGCACACCAACATGGCACAGGTATACATATGTAACAAACTTGCACGTTGTGCACATGTACCCTAAAACTGAAAGTATAATTTAAAAAAATTCAGGGCATATAAACAATCAAATTTTGTTCTACCACAAAAAAAAAGTGTGCTAAGGACATGAATAAACAATTCTCAAAAGAAGATATACAAATGGCCAACAAACATATGAAAAAATGCTCAACATCACTAATGATTAGGGAAATGCAAATCAAAACCACAATGTGATACCATCTTACCCCTGCAAGAATGGCCATAATCAAAAAATTAAAAAAAAAAGATATTGGCATGGATGCTGTAAAGAGGGAACGCGTCTATGCAGCTGGTGGGAATGTAAACTAGTACAACCACTGTGGAAAACAATGTGGAGATTCCTTCAAGAACTAAAAGTAGAACTACCATTTGATCCAGCAGTCCCACTGCTGGGTGTCTACCCAGAGGAAAAGAAGTCATTGGTTGGTCACGGTGACTCACACCTGTAATCTCAGCACTTTGGGAGGCCAAGGCAGGTGGATCACCTGAGGTCAGGAGTTCGAGACCAGCCTGGCCAACATGGTGAAACCCCGTCTCTGCTAAAAATGCAAAAATTAGTTGGGCATGGTGGTGGGCACCTGTAATCCCAGCTACTCGGGAGGCTGAGGCAGGAGAATGGCTTGACCCCAGGAGGCGGAGATTGCAGTGAGATGAGATTGTGCCATTGCACTCCAGTCTGGGTGACAGTGCAAGATTCCATCTCAAAAAAAAAAAGTCATTATAAGAAAAAGATAACTTGCACACACATGTTTACAGCAGCACAATTTGCAATTGCAAAAATGTGGAACCAACCCAAATGCCCATCAATCAATGAGTGGATAAAGAAACTGTGATATATATATATATATATATATATGATGGAATACTATTCAGCCATAAAAAGGAATGAATGAATGGCATTCGCAGCGACCTGGATAATATTGGAAACTATTTTTCTAAGTAAAGTAACTCAGGAATGGAAAACCAAACATCGTATGTTCTCACTCATATGTAGGAGCTAAGCTATGAGGATGCAAAGGCATAAGAATGAGACAATGGACTGTGGGGACTCGGGGAAAGAGTGGGAAGGGGGTGAAGGATAAAATACTACAAATTGGGTGCAGTATATACTGCTCGGGTGATGGGTGTACCAAAATTTCACAAATCACCACTAAAGAACTTACTCAGGTCACCAAACACTACCTGTTCCCCAATAACCTATGGAAATAAAACAATTAAAATAAATAAATAAAATGAAAAAAAATAGACCCCCACAAATAATGGGCAGTTGTTTTGAGCAAAGTTTCAAAGGCAATTCAATAGAGAAAGGATAGTCTTTTCAACATACACTGTTGGAACAACTAGATACCCATATACAAAGAAATTAACCTCAACCTATATACCTCAAACCTTATACAAAAATTAACTCAATGCATCATACAGCTAAATGTGCAATGTAAACCTATAAAACTAATAGAAAACAGGAGAAAATTTTCATGATCTTGGGTTAGGCCATAGTTCTTAGACATATGAAAAGCACAATCCATAAGAATGAATCATGTCTATTATCCCAGCACTTTGGGAGGCCGAGATGGGCAGATCACGAGGTCAGGAGTTCGAGACCAGCCTGGCCTGCAAGGTGAAACCCCCTCTCTACTAAAAATACAAAAATTAGTCGGGCTTGGTGGCGTGCGCCTGTAATCCCAGCTACTTGGGAGGCTGAGGTAAGAGAATCACTTGACTCTGGGAGGCAGAGGTTGCAGTGAGCCGAGATCACCACTGCACTCCGGCCTGGGTGACAGAGAGAGACTCCATCTCAAAAAAAAAAAAAAATTCTTAAATTTAAAAATTTTGCTCTGCAAAAGACACTTAATAGAAGGGAAAGACAAGCTACATACTGGGGAAAAATACTGTACTTGCAAAACATACCAACAAAGGATTTTTGTTCAGAATATATAAAGATTTTCACTACAACAATAAGAAAACAAAACAATGGGGAAAAGAAGCAATTCTTCAGAGAAAGATGGGTGGCAAATAGGCATGTGAAAAGACCATCATTAGCTGTTGGGGAAATGTAAATCAAAACCACACCAGTTAGAATGGCTAAAATTAAAAACAAAAAATGACAATACCAAGTGCTGGTGAGGATATGGAATAACTAGAACATTCATACATTGCTGGTGGGTGTACAAAATGGTACAGACACTCTAGACAACAGTTTGGCCATTTCTTGTAAATAAACATATGTTTACTATACAACCCGGCAATCTCTCGCCTAGGTATTTACCCTAGGGAAATGAAAACTTAACATCCACACAAAAGAGTTCATGGTTATAACTGCTATACTGTGCCACCTCTTTGCTGTTTGCTGTCCTGGAAACAGCAGGCGAGAGCTAGTGGCCTCAGTGTTTGCTTTTCTCTTCAGGTTGCCAGCTTTACTCAGTTACCTGTCTAACCCACGTGGGTATATTAAATTGGTCTCCCAACGTTAAGTAACTTGTCCAAAGTTACATGGTGTGTCAGCAAAGTTTTGAACTCAGGTCTCCTGATTTGTAGAGAACTGCATCAGAAATTTAAAAATTCTATGTATCTATGCATTTATGTGTATATTTAGATGCATACACACTCTTTGACTCCTCCCTGTACACAGTTCTAACCCAATATGATAATTCCCAAGTTTGATCCTTTGCTTTCTGTAGTATCATACTCTTTCCTTCTCCGATTGCATCTACTCATAGATTTCTTCTCTTATTCTTTGCAAATAACTGCAATTCTGATTTTCAGCCCCTAATTTCTGACTGCTGTAAGTCACTTGCGTATTGTGGTGTTACGAGGTATACACACACATACATACACACATTTTCAAGCACGGTCCCTGACTCCCATAGCCTTGTTAAGTCTTTTGTTATAATGCCAGTTGTGTTAGGCCTCAGGGGCAGGCCTCAGGAAACAGAATCTCTCTGGCCTCTCCTGCTCTCCTTTCACCTGCCCCAAGGCAGAACTCTAATCTTGCTGATTGTGGGTCTTAAATATCTCCTGAGAGCTCCTGCCCCATCCCTTGGAGGAAGGAATGCTGATAACATAAAGTTCCCATAAAGGCCAATAGAACTGGGTTTGGAGAGCTTCTAGATAGCTGACCACGTTCGTGGAGGTTCTGGAGGGCATGGAAGCTTTGTGCCCCTCCTCCCATACTTTGCCCTACACATCTCTTCCTTGTAGCCTTTGCAACATCCTTTATAATAAACCAGGAAACATGTTTCCATGAGTTCTGTGAGCTGCTCCAGCAAGTTATTCAAACCCAAAGATGGGATCATGGCAACCCCAACTTGAAAGTGGTTGGTCAGAAGTTCTGGAGTCCAAGACATATGACTGGTGCCGGTGTGTCTTCCTCAGGTAGACAGTGTTGGAATTGAATAGGAGGATACCCAGCTGGTGTCCGCTGCTTGGTGGTAGGGAGGAACCCCCTCACATTTGGTCCCAGAATTCTTCTGTGATGATGATTGTTGTGGTGGTGATGTAAGAGCAGAGGAAAAACACGGAGAGTTTTCCTGGAACACATATCCACCTCTCCCCCAAAAACTGAGCTCACGTTCCCCTAGACTCACCTCATACTATGAAGCGGCAGCTGGAGGAATGCTGATGGAAAGGAGAGACCAGTTAGGAAGTGCCTGTAGCAGTCTCCCCAAGGTGAGGAAGGCCTACCTGTGGATGGTGGTGATGGGAACTGAAAGGAGGAATCAGGGACATTTCCTGAGAGTAAGAAGAGCCCTGTCCCTTACCAGAGGTGGGGAATGAAAGACTCGAAAGTCACTGAAGTGACTTAGGTTTTCTTGGAGGGTTGGAAAGCAGGGAGAATTAGAAAACTGGGCATAAATTGTGGTGCCTGTAAGTGCTGGGTGGAGAAGCTCTTTTGGAGGTGATACATTTAGTTTCACATAGTTGAGTTGGAACTGATGTTAAGACATGTAAATAGAGATGGCAGCAGCCGGAGATGTTGAAATAGGTCCTCTGGAGTAAAAATAAAAATCTGACTAGTAACAGCCTGGAAATGGTCATTAAGCCTGTGAGACATGGGTAGAAATGAGAATAGAGACTGAAAAGGCACACCAGATTTTTAGCTGGGCTTTCAAGATCCATTTGGCCTGGTAGTTTTGTTTTTTGGCCTATTTTCATACGTCAGATGAACAGGAACATGGAAACGAAGGCAGAGCTGCTGCAGAGAAGGGACAGTGAGGGGAGTGGTGGTGGGGAGGGCTGCACAAACTTCACCCTTCAGCCAGATTCTTCTTCCTTTGCCTCTAAATCCTTTCACATACAGGTGAGGAAAAGGTCCTGAGGGTGAGGTGATTTGCCCTAGGTATTAACATCTAATCAGTGTCAGAGCCAGAACCAGAACCCAGTGACTAGCTTTTCCATTGTGCCCAGAAAGTTCTAAAGAAAGGTTTAAAAAGCGCACTTTCATTTAGCTTTTCCTTTTCTAGGAACACCCCTAGTGCCCAAGTCAGCAGTTTCCCTGCATGTGACAGAGGGACACAGTACCCATAGGCTTTTGGTCTTGATGGCCTTCTCCTGGTCCTGCTTCTCTCTCTCTCTTTTTTTTTTTTCTAATGGAGTCTGGCTCTGTCACCCAGGCTGGTGTGCAGTGGCACAATCTCAGCTCACCGCAACATTCGCCTCCCAGGTTCAAGTGATTCTGCTGTCTCAGCCTCCTGAGTAGCTGGGATTACAGGTGTGTGCCACCATGCCCAGCTAATTTTTGCATTTTTAGTAGAGACGGGGTTTCACCATGCTGGTCAGGCTGGTCTCGAGCTCCTGACCTCTTGATCCACCTGCCTCCGCCTCCTGAAGTGCTGGGATTATGTTAATTATTAAATCTAGGAGGAGGACACAGCTGTTCCTCCACCAGGCAGTGGCGCCCGGCCTGGTCCTTCTCCTCTAATGGCTCCTTCCCAGGCTCCACAGGCCCTTCTTCTTTTGCGTGTGCCTTTCACACTCCGCTTGTGTGTTCTCATCCAAATTCAGAGCTTCCTCTTAGTTAAAACTGCTGGTGACTCCCAAGTCAATTTCCAGCCCAGACATCTTCTGAGCTTGAGGCTTTGGTCCGGTTGCCTACTGGGCATCTCCACCTGGATGCCATGGCTCATGCCTATAAGGCCAGCACTTTTTGAAGCCAAAGTGGGAGGATCACTTGAGCCTAGGAGTTTGAGACCAGCCTGGGCAACACTGTAAGAATCCATTTCTAAAAAAATGAAATAATTTGCATTTTGAACAAGCACTTCAAATAACATTTCCAGCCAGGTTTAGGACCACTATTAGTTACAATGTTAGTCCAATAAATTTGGAAATCTAGATGAATTTTTTTAACAGGTTGTAAGTGACCACAGGTTGACCCTGAAACCTCATAGGTTAATAAGCATAGCAGAAATGAAAAGGTTTTTAAAGATCTTCCTGCTACAAAGCCAAGTCCAGATAGTCTCTTAAGCTGCAGAAAGACCATAACTGCTATGTATTTCCCCCCAATTTTTTGTTATGAAAGCTTAAAATTTTAAACTTCTACAAAGTTTTAATCTAGTACCATGAACAGCTGTGTCCTCCTCCTAGATTTAATAATTAACATTTTGCCATATTTGCTTTATGTGTTTTCTTTTTGCTGACGATTTTCAAGTCAAACATTCTGACAGTTCATCCCTAATACTTCCTCATTTTCTAAGAGTAAAGAATTGTCACAATCACAACACTATAGCACACAAAATAATTCAGAAAAGCATCAAATATCTCGTTCATATTTAAATCTCCCTAGTTGCCCCCAAAATGTTTTTATAGTGTTCTTTTACAAACCAAGATCTGTTTCAGTATAAACGATTCTGGGGCATTCCAAAAGGTGGTTAAGTTTTGGATTTTTGTTCCACAAGTCTGACAAGGCACAAAAACACAAAACACGAAAATTAAAAAGCAATCTAATAAATAAAAATGCAAAAATCATAGTCTATAGGCTGGGCGCAGCAGCTCACGCCTATAATTCCAGCACTTTGGGAGGCTAAGGCAGTAGGGTCTCGAGCTCAGGAGTTTGAGACCAGCCTGGGCAAAATAGCAAGGCCCCACCTCTATTAAAAGTAAAAAACTTAAAAAAAAAAAAAAGAAAGAAAGAAAAAGAAAAAAGAAAAAGAAATAGCTAGGTGTGGTGGTGTGTGCCTGTAGTCCCAGCTACTTGGGAGGCTGAGGACGGAGGATCGCTTGAGCCGGGAGGTTGAGGCTGCAATGGGCTGAGACTGCTGCACTGCACTCCTGACTGGATGACAGAGTGAGACCCTGTCTAAAACAAACAAACAAAAAAGGATATTAGCAAAGAGATGACAATGTATTCGAGGACTGACTTGTTGAGGGCATGGCGTTGAACCCTCAGCATCTTTCCCGTTGGCCTAGCAGCCTTGTAGTCAGATTTTACAGACGTCTCGCGTGCCTAAACCAACCAGGGTCATTCCGTCCCCGTCACAGAGACTTGTTCAGATAGCTCAAGCCCATCAGCATACGGTGTTAACCTGGCCACAGAGGTGATTCAACCAGCTAGAAGTTCAGTCCTTTTGCGGAGAATCAGCAAACGGTACAAATCAGGGCTTTCCTCCCTGAAAAGTCTGGTTGTTAAGACATTCACCAGCACACCACCTCGACTTAGGCCGTTCCCTTTTGCCCTTTGCCTTTCGAGGCATGCTTTTTCCGGACTGTGTTGCAATTAACCATTTCTCGTTGGTCCGTCCTGGTGTTCCAGGCGCACTGGAATGAACGCAGACCCCTCTCTCCTCCGGGCCGGGGCCAGGAGGAGGGGTGGGGCGGGGCCTCTGACGCGGGCCCCGCCCCACCGTAGCGACGCCGCGGTCCGCCGGGTCTCCAGCGCTCAGTCCGCGCCGCATGTGGTGCTTGTATGCAGAGCGATGACTTGTAAGTGGCGCGGCCGCGCGCTGCAGCTCGAGTTCGGGCCGCGGGGGGAGGCTTTGGAGCGGCGCCGGCGGTGGCTCGGCCGGCTCAGCCCCTCCGCCTCGCGTCCCCGCCGTGCGCGGCCTTCCCTGAGGCGGGCGTCCGCGTGGGTCCGGGATCGCGTGGCCGGGCGGCCGGGCGCACTCCCGGGATTCCAGGCTTCCGGGGTGGCGGGCGAGGCCCAGAAAGCACCAGGCCACCCGGCCGCGCCGGCACCCGCCGCGTCCTGCTTGACAGAGGCTGATGGACGTGTATTTCTCCACGGTGTGGGCCGCGGTGGTAGGATCCAACTCCCTTGGGTGTTTTCAAGTTGCGTGACCTCCTCCAGCCCCGCCCTGCACAAAGGTGCCCAGGCGGTTCTTCCTCTCCCCACTCACTTTCCAGCTCCAGATTTTGACCTGGATTCTTGCTGTGTCACTTACTTTGTTCAGTGACTTTGTGCAGCTTTCCCCCTGCAAGTCCCCTGTTTCTTTATTTGTAAAATGATGTTAATGATGCCTCACAGAAGTTAATGTGTGAAGGACCTGGCACATTGCTTTAAATGTTATTCCTTTGTTGTTTCCTTCGCTCACAGTATTTTATTCTTTTTTTCCGCCCCTTAGTAAGGTCTTCGTTGTTAGATTATGATGAATATTAGGGTAGCCTTAAAAGTCATTGTGTCTTCACTTTACAGATGAGATGGAGTGACTGGCGTCTCGTCCTCAGCATGAGGAACTGCCCAGTGGCGGGGTTTCCCTGCTGCAGCATGTCTGTAGAGTGGGTCATTTGCAGAATGATAGGCAGTCCTAAGCTTAGTTGAGGACCCCGCCCTTGTGGGTGAGATGTGTAGGAGAGGAAGCCATCAGCGTAGCCATGGTGAGCTTTATCTTTCCCACCCTCGGAAGCACAGACATGACAGGGCACGTGGCTCACTCCTGTAATCCCAACAGTTTGGGAAGCTGAGGCACGAGGATCGCTTGAGCTCAGGAGTCAAGAGTTGGAGACCAGCCTGGGCAACATGGCGACACCTTGTCTGTACTAAAAAATACAAAATTAGCCCGGTGTGGAGGCACGCCCCTTTAGTCCCAAGCTACTTGGGAAGCTGAGGAGGGAGAATGGCTTAACGCTGGGAAATGGAGGGGAGACGTTTAGTGGATTTCTCTGCTGTTCTGATAACAGCTCAAAATATCTGTTTGCCCCAGAATAATCCCAGCTTTTATTTCCTGTTTTAGTTTCCCTTCAGATTCTGTAACTATTTAGCAGGCTGCCTTCAAGGTTAAATTTAGTGCTTCTCACTATATTTAGGATAGATCAAGGAATGGGACATCTGAGTTTTCCTTGTAGTTAACCCTGAGCCAAACAGGCCTTCATCAGAGGCCAGGGTTTGTCATTGTTGCCTTTTCTGGAGACATTTGCATTGTTACAGGAAACACCCAAAAGAGATAGCTCTCTAATGGTAGGATTTTCAGACTCTGGAGCAGAGGTGGGATGGGGAGTTCGGGCAGGCCATTACTAATTGAAGGGGTGGGTTGCCCCGCCACACCTGTGGGTGTTTCTCGTTAGGTGGAACGAGAGACTTGGAAAAGAAAAAGACACAAACAAAGTATAGAGAAAGAAGTAAGGGGGCCCAGGGGACCAGCGTTCAGCATATGGAGGATCCCGCCCGCCTCTGAGTTCCCTTAGTATTTATGATCATTCTTGGGTGTTTCTCGGAGAGGGGGATGTGGCAGGGTCATAGGATAATAGTGGAGAGAAGGTCAGCAGATAAACACGTGAACAAAGGTCTCTGCTTCATGAACAAGGTAAAGAATTAAGTGCTGTGCTTTAGATATGCATACACATAAACATCTCAATGCCTTAAAGAGCAGTATTGCTGCCCGCCTGTCCCCCTTCCAGCCCTAAGGTGGTTTTCCCTATCTTAGTAGATGGAACATAGAATCGGGTTTTATACCGAGACATTCCATTGCCCAGGGACGGGCAGGAGACAGATGCCTTCCTCTTGTCTCAACTGCAAAGAGGCGTTCCTTCCTCTTGCACTAATCCTCCTCAGCACAGACCCTTTACGGGCTGGGGGATGGTCAGGTCTTTCCCTTCCCACGAGGCCGTATTTCAGACTATCACATGGGGAGAAACCTTGGACAATACCTGGCTTTCCTAGGCAGAGGTCCCTGCGGCCTTCCGCAGTGTTTGTGTCCCTGGGTACTTGAGATTAGGGAGTGGTGATGACTCTTAAGGAGCATGCTGCCTTCAAGCATCTGTAACAAAGCACATCTTGCACCGCCCTTAATCCATTTAACCCTGAGTGGACACAGCACATGTTTCAGAGAGCACGGGGTTGGGGGTAAGGTTATAGATTAACAGCATCTCAAGGCAGAAGAATTTTTCTTAGTACAGAACAAAATGGAGTCTCCTATGTCTACTTCTTTCTACACAGACACAGTAATAATCTGATCGCTCTTTCTTTTCCCTACACTAATAATTCCTGAAGTTTTGCAGAGCTTCATAGATTATAATGTGCTTTGGATCCTTTACTGCTGCGTCCCACCAGACCATAAGCAGGAACTATGTATCCATCAGAGTCCAGGCAGGACATGGAAACAACACTAGTAACTCGAACAAGGAAAATTATTTATTTATTTATTTATTTTTTTGGAGACTGAGTCTCACTCTGTCGTCCAGGCTGGAGTGCAGTGGCGCGATCTTGGCTCACTGTAACCTCCAACTCCCAGGTTCAAGTGATTCTCCTGCCTCAGCCTCCTGAGTAGCTGGGATTACAGGCGCCCACCACCACACCTGGCTAATTTTTGTATTTTTAGTAGAGACGGGGTTTCACCATGTTGGCCAGGCTGGTCTGAAACTCCTGACCTCAAGTGATCACCTGCCTTGGCCTCCCAAAGTGCTGGGATTACAGGCGTGAGCCATCACACCCGGCGGAAAATTTTATATAAAAAATTATTATCTGGCCAGGCGTGGTGGCTCATGCTTATAATCCCAGCAGTTTGAGAGGCTGAGGCAGGAGGATCGCTTGAGCCCAGGAGTTCGAGACCAGTCTGGGCAACAAAGTGAGACCCTGTCTCTACAAAAAATTACAAAATTAAAAAATTAGCCCAGCATGGTGGTGCATACCTGTGGTCCCAGCTACATAAGAAGCTGAGACAAGAGGATTGCCTGAACCGAGTAGGTCAAGGCTGCAGTGGACCATGTTTGTGCCACTGCACTCCAGCCTAGGCGACAGAACAAGGCCCTGCCTCAAAATAAAAAATATTAGCTAATGGAAAGTGATTATCATAAAAGCTAAAAGGGAACTTTAAAGAACAGAAGAAAAGCAAATATGATGTATAGCTACTACCTCCAGGAAGAAATAAGCTTGGAAGAGCCCCCAACCTCCTTGCTCCAGGGCTGAGCACAGACCTTGTCAGGGCTGGCTATATAATTTGTGGGGCCCAGTCCCCTTGTTCAGATAGCAAGAGAAAAGTGCTGTTAGCTTTTCCTTCTGCAGTATCTCTTTCAACCTCTCATGGTGTTATTTGCTGTTTAATGTCATGTTCTCTTGGACACATGAATACTTATGGGGTAAGTGCAGACTTTTAGAGGTGCCTGGGACCCCTGTCCTGTGAATAGGCATGTGTGCAGCTCACTGGCTGCCAGGTTTTCCCTCTGCCAGCAGCGGGATCGATGTGCTGTGACCCAGCCAGTAGTGGGGAAACTGAGACAGACATCTTCCCTTCCCATGAGCTGGGCTGCTCATGGGAAGTATGTGAGCAGCTTCCAAGGAATCACACTTTCTGTGCTGGGACATACTCAGTATATGGATTGGAGGTAGACGAGAGGCCCATGAACAAACAGTAAGGGACAGGACCATATTCAAACCCAGTCTTTTTACTTTAAGCCATATTCTCATTTCATTCCCTACACTGCATAGTAAGAAGCTGGTTCACTCTAGATTCTTGTGCCTGGCATGGGACTTTGCCCATGGATATTGCTCTATCTCCAGATAGATTTTAGACTATTGACATTTTGGACAGGATAATTCTTCGTTGTGTTATGGAGGGGGTTGTCCTATGCATTGTAGGATGTTTGGCAGTATCCTTGGTCTCTATTCATTAGATGCCACTCATACCTCATCAGTTGTGGCATCAAAGGTATCTTCAGACATTGTCAGATGTCCCCCCGGGGACATAATTGCCTTCCATTTGAGAACTATGGCTCTGTCTGAATCCAGCAGTTCGATCTTCTGACAGCTGTTTTCTTTTGTCTTTGTTCTCAGCTTTCCGCCTGGCCCTCATCCAGCTTCAGATTTCTTCCATCAAATCAGATAACGTCACTCGCGCTTGTAGCTTCATCCGGGAGGCAGCAACGCAAGGAGCCAAAATAGTTTCTTTGCCGGTCAGTATGGGAGCAGCCATTCTGTTCTAGCCACTGTACACCCAAGCAGAACAGTGTTTGCTAGCTCTGGTTGTCCTCTTGTATCCTGGGGTCCAGCAGTGTCCCTTGGAGCCCATAGATTGTTCCGTGTCTGACTGGAGGATGACCTTAGCAAGGTTCTTTGTGAGATAGGATGTGCCAACACGGTCATAGGTCTTTAGCTTTTGGATCTTCCTCTTTGTTCAGATGAGGAAGCCAAAATCCTAGTATATTGAGGGACTTATGGAAAACTAAAATACTCAGTGCTTGGATACTTTGTTCCTTATTTAACTAAATCTTTATAGAACCAGAACATATTGGTTTTAGCACTAAGCCTCCAACATTTTTTTTTTTTAAATGAGCTCTGGGAGAACACCTGTGATTTGTCTCCTCCAACCCACTAGGCTAGCTTTGTAGTCTTACCTGTGGCTACAGGCTCTTTACCCTTGAGATGTCAGTGTTTTTCTTATTAGCTGTGTTTTAACCCTTCGACTGAAAGCAGAGCTAGAAACAGCAGCTATGGCCTCTTACAGCAGAACTTTAAAATGGGTGGGTGTTTTGATCTTTTTTTTTCTCTGCCAATATTTTTCTAGGAATGCTTTAATTCTCCATATGGAACAAAATATTTTCCTGAATATGCAGAGAAAATTCCTGGTGAATCCACACAGAAGCTTTCTGAAGTAGCAAAGGAATGCAGCATATATCTCATTGGAGGTAACTTCCTACCCACAAGGTATAATGACCTAAACATTAGAAACATCTGAATGAGTCAGGTGTGGTGGCGTGCGCCTGTATTCCCTACTTGGGAAGCTTCAGCTTGGGAAGCTGAAGCAGAGAGTTTCTTTTTCTTATTTATTTATTTTTTTTGAGGTGAGGTCTTGCTTTGTCACCCGTGCTAGAGTACAGTGGTGTGATCATGGCCCACTGCAGCCTCACCCTACGAGGCTCAAGTGATTCTCCCACCTCTTAACCTCCTGAGTAGCTAGGACTGCAGGTGTGCGCCACCATGCCTGACTGATTTTTGTATTTTTTTGTAAAGACAGAGTTTCACCTTGTTGCCCAGGCTGGTTTTGAACTCCTAGGCTCAAGCAGTCTGCCCACCTTGGCCTTCCAAAGTGCTAGGATTACAGGTGTGAGCTATCATGCCAGGACTGTTTTTTACTATACTAATAGAGGATTGAGAAAAAAAATTTTTTTCCATAGAGGCCACATACGTAAAGGTAGGTTTATTTTTGTGGTTTTGGAATAAATGTTTAAAGGTTTTATTTGCTTAAATAAAAAATAAACACAGAAAAATTCTATAAATATAGCAAATACAATTTTTTCTGTATGATGATATATTAAGAATTAGAAATGAAGGCAAAGCAAGAAGCCTGGAGATGAAACTGCATTCAGTGATGGAGAGGCTTCTGACTTTACGTTCTTGTCTTTTGGGACACAGTTTTGTTGCAGAACCTGGTGAATTCAAGTTAAGCAATGGGAAATTTTTCATTTTGCCCTAATGTTACAGATTAAGTGTTGCTCAAGATCATGGCTGAATTTCAGGAACAGTTTGGTTATTTTTTAAACCTGTCTTTGGCATCTAACCTAATCATATCGCATCTACACTCTGGAGTTTATCTCTGAAAGATCATATTCAAGAAGGAAAAAAAAAACCATGATTAAATAACCCATAGAAGGGAATACTTATTCTGTATTATAGAATGAGGTGTTGCCTTATTCTAAAAACAAAATGAATAAATAAACTGTAAAAGATGGGTTCTTTATTTTTGGACCCAAGTTATCAGGCTTTTATCCCTTTCTCATGAAAGAATTGCTCTATTCTTTTTCTTATGGTATGTTTCTTCTCTCAATGAAAGGCTCTATCCCTGAAGAGGATGCTGGGAAATTATATAACACCTGTGCTGTGTTTGGGCCTGATGGAACTTTACTAGCAAAGTATAGAAAGGTAAGTAGGAAGTGTGGCATAAGAATTTGTTATCTCTAAGCCAGCAACAATGTGTGGAAAAAAAATTTGCTATGAAGTTCCCTAGTCCCTCTCATTATATCACACATGTATTAGGGTTTTGACTGATTGGCACAGGTGGTTATTCTTGGCCATTTGCATTTTTATATAAGTTTTAGACTCAGCCTGTCAATTTCTGCAAAGGAACAACCTATAGTAATTTTTTTTTTTTGACAGAATCTCGCTCTGTCAACCAGGCTGGAGTATAGTGGCACAATCTTGGCTCACTGCAAGCTCTGCCTCCTGGGTTCACACCATTCTCCTGCCTCAGCCTCCCGAGTAGCTGGGACTACAGGTGCCCACCACCATGCCCAGCTAATTTTTTGTATTTTTAGTAGAGACTTGGTTTCACCGTGTTAGCCAGGATGGTCTCAATCTCCTGACCTCATGATCCACCCGCCTCAGCCTCCTAAAGTGCTGGGATTACAGGCGTGAGCCACCGTGCCCAGCCAACCTATAGTAATTTTTATTAGTATTTCATTGACTATATAGAGAACACTTTGGGAAGAGTTGCCATCTTTTTAGCATTAAATGCGTATACGCATATGGACCAGGTGCAGTGGCCCATGCCTGTAATCCCAGCACTTTGGGAGGTCTAAGTAAGTGGATCACCTGAGGTCAGGAGTTCAAGACCAGCCTGGCCAACATGGTGAAACCCCATCTCTACTAAAAATACAAAATTGGCTGGGTGTAGTGGTGCACACCTATATAGTCCCAGCTACTCAGGAAGCTGAGACAGGAGAATCGCTTGAACCCAGGAGGTGGACGCTGCAGTGAGCCAAGATTGCGCCACTGTACTCCAACCTGGGCAAGACAGAGCAAGACTCCATCTCAAAAAAAAAAATCATATACATTTAGTATCATTAAGTCTTCTTGATGAGTTGACCCTTTTATCATTATGAAATATCTCTTTTTTTTCTTGTAATACCTCTTGTCTTGAATTCTGCTTTATCTCTGCTATCACTATAGCCACTCCAGCCTTCTTATGCCTAATGTTTGCTGGTACGTGGTTTTTCCAGTTCTTTGTTTTTATATTTTAAGTGGATCTCTTTTGTCAACAGCATATAATTGTATCTTAATTTTTTCTTTATTCTGACAATCTGTGTCTTTTAATTGAAGTGGTTAGTCCATTTATATTTAATGCACTTATTGATATGATTGAATTTAGGGATAGAGACATTTTACTTTTTTTTCCCTTTGTTCATCTTTTCTGTATTATTTTGGATTAATTGAATATTTTTTAGAGTTCTGTTTTAATTTATCTATTGGCTTTTTAGTTATACATCTTAGCTTTTTTTTTTTTTTTCCAGTTGTTGCCCTGGGAATTATCATATGCATCCTTAACTTTTCACAGGCTACTTAAGAGTTCATATTATATCATTTCATGTGAAATTTAAGAACCTTATAATGGTATAGGTCCATTTTTCTACCCCACTGCCCCTGCCCTCATTCTTTATGCTATAGTTGTCATTTGTATTCCATGTATATATGTTATAAATCCCACAAAACGGGAATACTTGATTTAAATAGTCATATGTATTTTAAGGCAATTAAGAAGAAAAAAATCTTTATGCTTACCCAAATATTTATAATTTCTGGTGTTTTTCTTTCCTTCCTGAAGATCCTCCTTCTATCTGGTATATCCTTCAGACCAAAGGATCTCATTTAGAATTTTTGTTCTGAGGCTCTGTTAGCTAGGAATTCTGTTAGTTTTTCTTTATGAATATATCTTTACATTGTTTTCATTCTTGAAAGATATTTTTGCTGGAATAGAATTTTGGATTGATAGTTTTCCTTTTTTTCCACTAGTAGTTGTTATCTAGCCTTTTTTTTTTTCTTCCCTGATGAGAAGTGAGTAGTAATTTGTATTGTTCCCTTGGATATAATTTGTCGTTTTTCTCTCCTTCTTTCAAGTGTTTTCATAATCTTTAGTTCTTAGTATTTTGACTCTGATATGCCTAGATGTGGTTTCCTTTGTCTTTGCCTTCCTTGGTACTTCTTGAAACTGTAAATTTAAATCTTTCACTGTGTTTGGGAAGTTTTTTGACACTATTTTGTTAAATATTTTTCTGTTCCTTTTTCTTATGGAGCTCCAGTATATGTACATTATATTTTAAAATATTTTTCCAAGGTCACCAGGCTCTGTTTTTCTGTTTTTGTCTTTCCAATACTTTTTCCTTCTCTTCTACAGATTAGATCATTTCTGTTGATCTTTCAGACTTATTCACTGTTTCTTCTGTCTTCTTCAATTTCCCGTAAGCCAACCCAGTGAAATTTTAAAAAATTCAGATATTAAAATTTTCAGTTCTGAAATACCCCTTTGCTTCTTTTTTATAGTTTTTATTACTCTATGATATTTTCTATTTGTTCATTAAAAGCATATTTTTCTTTACAGTGTTGAGCTTAGTTAGTTTCTATAGCTGCTTTAAAGTCTGATAATTATCACATCTGTGTGCCACAGAATGAGACTATTAGGCCTTTAAAAGGCCCCTGATGTAAATAAACTCATATCCAAGCAAACAACAAGAAAAAAATTATAACATCTGGGTCATGGCAGGATCTGTGTTCATTTGATTGCCTTTTCTTTGCAGTTTGGATCACACTTCTGTTTCTTTGAGTATCTACTAATTTAAGATTGTACAGTGGATTATATGTTGTAGAGATTCAAGATGCTATTACAGTCTTCCAAAAAGTGTTGAATATTTTGTTTTAACTGATGGTTAACTTGGCCGCACCCAAACACCAAACTCTTATCTTCTTTGAAACGTGGGCAGCAACTTTAGCTGCTCTGTTCTATCTGGTTGTTCTGCCCCACTTCTATTTAACTCAGTGATCAGCCAGAGATTTAGAAAGATTTTATATGCAGAATTTAGGGCTCTCCCTCTTTGCTTTCTCCATTTCAGGATTTCCCCCCTTGGTTTCCAGCTCTGGTTCTTCAAGCCAGTGTGATTATGGGTCATTTTCACCACTACTTATCACAGCAACTGGGACCTTGCTTCAGGGTAGCATCTGTAAATAGCACCAGGAAGTTCACCCAGGGCTGTTCCCTGCTTCCACATGTCTGTGTTCTCTTCAGATTTTGTCTGCTTTGTTTTGGTCATTCTTCAGTGCTTTAAGTAGTTGTGCCTTTTATTTTGTCCAGAGTTCATAGTTAACCACAAGAAAACTGGTCTGATAGGAGCTACTGTGTACCTGCTGGAAGAACAGCCAGCATTGGACTATTAACCCAACTCTTTGAAGTATATCTTTTTAGTATTAAGTTTTCCAGTCCATGAATGTGGTATATATCCTGACATTTATTACGCTTTCTTTACTTTCTCTCAATTTCTTTTTATAGTTTCTTGGGTATAATTTTGTATAACATTTGTGAGATTTATTCCTCATTGGTGTTTTTAGATGCTCTTTCATTTTCTGTTTTTGTTTTTGTTTTTTTGAGATGGAGTCTTGCTCTGTCGCTTAGGCTGGAGTGCAGTGGTGTGATCTCGGCTCACTGCAACCTCCACCTCCCTGGTTCAAGCTGTTCTCTTCTTTCAGCTTCCCAAGTGGCTGGGATTATAGGCATGCACCACCATGTCTGGCAAATTTTTGTATTTTTAGTAGAGACGGGGTTTCACCATGTTGGCCAGGCTGGTCTTGAACTCCTGACCTCAGGTGATTTTTAAATGCCCACCTACTTTCCACCTCTCCTGTCAATTTGTCAGTTTGATTCTGATAAGTATTTTTTTTTTTTTGAGAGAGAGAGTCTTGCTCTGTCACCCAGGCTGGAGTGCAATGGCATGATCTCGGTTCACTGCAACCTCCACCTCCCAGGTTTGAGCAATTCTCCTGCCTCAGCCTCCTGGGTAGCTGGGACTACAGGCACGCACAACCACCCCCGGCTAATTTTTTTTTCTATTTTTAGTAGAGACAAGGTTTCACTACGTTGGCCAGGCTGGTCTCGAACCCCTGACCTCAGGTGATCCGCCCACCTCGGCCTCCCAAAGTGCTGGGATTACAGGCATGAGCCACCGTGTCCGGCCTGATTCTGAGAAGTCTTTATTTAGCATTTATATTTTTAAAAAGCAACATATTAGTTACCTCCCATGAGAAACCTAGAGGTTGATTTGCAGACTGCTAGAAAATAGGGGTTATAAAAGGTACAGTATCATTTTTCCAGTTCCCTGTGGTAGAATTCATTTTGATAAGGTGTCAGCCAGCTTGTGGGGTGGATTATAAGCAGTTTGGGGGTGCTGTTTGTATAGTTAATCTTAGAGCACCTTCCATATCTGCCCGGGGAAAGATATTGTCATTACTGCCATGGACCCTGCTGGAAAAGAGGTAACCAAATCCATTATTTGTGATGCAGATCCATCTGTTTGACATTGATGTTCCTGGAAAAATTACATTTCAAGAATCTAAAACATTGAGTCCGGGTGATAGTTTCTCCACATTTGATACTCGTATGTACCAGATAAGTTTGCCTCTTTAGCAATCTCAGTAGAAGACAATCAGGTATTTATTTCTTTTTTGTCTCTCTCCGATTTCTTCACATAACCTAACTGAAAGACCATAAGTGAGAAAGGCAGAGAGTCATCACAGATCTGGAAAGTTCGGGCTTATTTGAGAACTAAGGATTTGACACGATTTTGCCCTTTGATTTGATTGTAGCTTCCTGTTATGGCTTCCAGAGTATACCTATTAGGCTACAGTTGAGTACCTCCCATCTAGATAATAAGCATTCAATTAGAATTAATTTCTCATCTTTACTCTGCTGATGTAAATGATGTCTTTATGAGATGAAGTCCAAGTAGGAATGAGCTTGTAAATTATCTCTGTCCTCAGGTCCTGTGTTAATTTATCCCTGTCAGTGTTTTGTGATCATTATGTCATGGAGGATTTCCCCTGCCACACCATGCTGTAGGGAGTTAACTTTTCATTTGTGCATTTTCTGTTTGGAAACAGCTTACTGCAGAGTGGGTCTGGGCATCTGCTACGACATGCGGTTTGCAGAGCTTGCACAAATCTACGCACAGAGAGGTGAGGCAGTGCAACAGCTGTGTTATGTGGGTGCTTGGAGGCTTGGTTCTAGGCTGGTCTATGTGGGATCCTTAGTCAAGAAAAGCTGGGAGAGGGCTCTTTAATTTCTCCATCTTCAGCCCTTTCACCCCCATGAGGCTTCCCAGACTTTTGCTGTGTATGGATGACAGGGTTTTTGGGGGGTTGTAATTAAACACATCATGTAGCTAAGGTAGGAGCTGTGCTCATAAAGGTCTGGTCTACCCTGAGTCCTTGTTACTGTGTTTGGAGAGTCACTTGAAGCCCAGTAGAAATGAAGTGGATTTCACCACTCAGTACCCCTAGACATTGGGTAGAAGTAGAAATGTGGTCTGTGATATTTTGGTCCAGACGAGGAGAAATGTGCCAGTATCTGGGAAGAGCGAGTTCAAAAGATGTGGGTTCTAGTTCCAACTCTTCCCTTTAATTGGCACAGTACTTTGCTAAAATGATTTCACCTCTAGAGCAGTGTGGTTCTCAGTTTAGTCACAGGAATGATATGAGGATTAAGAAGAGAGAACCTATAAAGCCCCTCGTGTGGTACTTAACAAATACCAGCATCCTTACTAGACTGCTTGAAGCTACTTCCAAATAGACTGTCACTTAACCAAGTGAAGTGGGTGGAAATGGTTTGACTGCCTGCTCAGAAGGTGGAGGTGCATGGGCTCTGGGGTCAGTAGTCTCTGTTGAGCCATATATCAATAAGCGTTAGGGCAACTCCTCTGCCCCTAATTTCAGTTGAAAAGAATTACAAAACATGGTCATTGGCCATGTGGAGCTGACATATGGAGCTGAGAGAAATTTGTTTTTTTTTTTTATTTGTTTGTTTGAGACAGAGTTTAGCTCTTGTCGCCCAGGCTGGAGTGCAATGGTGCAATCTCGACTCACTGCAACCTCCACCTCCCAGGTTCAAGTGATTCTCCTGTCTCAGCCTCCTGAGCAGCTGGGATTACAGGTGCCCCCACCAGGCCCAGCTAATTTTTGTATTTTTAGTAGTTATGGGGTTTCACCGTGTTGGCCAGACTGGTCTTGAACTCCTGACCTCAGGTGATCTACCCGCCTCGGCCTCCCAAAGTGCTGGGATTACAGGCATGAGCCACCGCACCCAGCCAGAGCTGAGAGAAATTTGAATGACAGTTCTCTACCTTATTTTTGTTTGTTTGTTTTGAGGCAGGGTCTCACTGTCACCCAGGCTAGAGTGCAGGCGTGATCATGGCTCACTGAAGCCTTGGTCTCCTGGGGTCAAGTGATCCTCCCACCTCAGCCTCCCAAGTAGCTGGGACTCTAGGCATGTGCCACCACACCTGGCTAATTTTTAAATTTTTTGTAGAGATGGGGTCTCTCTATGTTGCCCAGGCTTTCCGTCCTTTTTTTAAGTGAAGTTGATACCGGTGGGCTAGGGGAGGCCCCCAAACACCAGTCTGACCTTGACCCCAGCCAGTGTCCATGCTATTGACACTATTGCAAGAAGGAATTCAAGGATGAGTCAGAAAATAGTGGAAGTATGGAGATTTATTGCAAAGTGAAAAGTACACACTCAAAAAAGGGAGGGTGTGTGTACTCAAGAGAGTCATGCGCAAGGAGGTTTGGGCCATCTACCTTTATGGGTTTCCTTTTTTTTTTTTGAGACAGAGTCTCAATCTGTTGCCCAGGCTGGAGTGCAGTGGTGCGATCTTGGCTCACTGCAACTTCTGCTTCACAGATTCAAGCAATTCTCCTGCCTCAGCCTCCCCAGTAGCTGGGATTATGGGCGCTCGCCACCATGCCCAGCTAATTTTTTGTATTTTTAATAGAGGTAGGGTTTCATCATGTTGGCCAGGCTGGTCTCGAACTCCTGACCTCAGGTGATCTGCCCACCTCGGCCTCCCAAAGTGCTGGGATTACAGGCGTGAGCCAGCGCACCCACCGCCTTTATGAGTTTCTTTACCAAGGGGTGAAATATTCATGACGCTTCCTAGAAAAAGGTGGAGATTTCTCAGAATTGTGCCACTCATTTTTTCACCAAATACGGGTGTTCCAGAAACTATCATGGCACGGGTGGGTGTGTGATTTAGTATGTTAATGAGCTTATAATGAGGATAATGAAGTCCTAGGTGAAACCTAGGTCAAACCCAGCACCATATTGAGTCCACTGGGTCTTAGCCCTAGTTTCTCAGGGTCTTAGCCCCTAGCGTAGGCAGCTATTTCAACAGTTGCTTTTTGCTAGTCATATGAAACTGCTGCCTGGAATTTTCTGTTCTCTTGCGACCGTCCTGTATTATTTCTGTCTCAAAGTCACATGTGATTTTGGTCATCAACACCACTTTTCTTGTGTGTCCATATGTGTGTGACTTACGTGTTTGTATTAAAGGAATTCAGAGCCGTATCTTAATTGCTGCTGGCACTGTCTGACTTGGCTGACATCTTTTTATGTTTGGGAAAGTTTGAGTTCAGTTCCTGCTAGATAAGGAACAGTGGGGAGGACTGGTGTTGTTGAGTGCTCACTGCATCCACTGTTCTTTGGCTTTTCTCTCCCCAAGGCTGCCAGCTGTTGGTATATCCAGGAGCTTTTAATCTGACCACTGGACCAGCCCATTGGGAGTTACTTCAGCGAAGCCGGTAAGAAAGGAACCATATATTCAAGCCTCTCGGCATGTCCTCTTTGTAGAAAGATTTCCGGTTGGGTGGAGGTGCCAGCCTTCCTGATGTGGATTCTGTCCCTGACTCAGGATGCCCTTGTATCCAAATGCAGTTGGAAAGGATGAAGCTATAAGGAGGACAACTGCGCGTCACTTTCTCCTCAGAAGCCACAATACCAACCTCATGGATTTTGGAAACTGTACTTTTGTTTTGTTTTTTTTTTTTTTTTAAGAGATGGGGTCTTACCATTGCCCAGGCTGGAGTGCAGTGGTGTAATCGTAGCTCATTACAGCCTTGAAATCCTGGGCTCAAGAGATCGTCCTGCCTCAGCCTCCTGAGTAGCTGGGACTACAAACATGTGCCACCATGCCTTGCTAATTTTTTATTTTTTGTAGAGATAGAGCCTCACTCTGTTGATCAAGCTGGTCTCAATCTCCTGGCCTCAAGCGATCTTCCCGCCTCAGCCTTTCAAAGTGCTGGGATTACAGGTGTGAGCCCCAAGCCCTGCCGGAACTGTGGTTTTGGCATTTTCAATATTCAGTGTGTTAGATGGGAAGGGATTTCATTTTTCTGTGATTAGATGTGGATTGGTCCCTCTTAAGTCAGTTCCAGTAACTTTTACAGAGAAATTGAGAACCACAGAGCTTATGTCTTCAGAGCCCCAGAAGCCAATTAAAAGGCAGGGATTAGTTTAGCTTGACCTAGGGAGAGATTTGTGGTCTGTACCCAGCTGATTCTATGCCATTCAGATCAGGATGCTTATCCTACCCCCTACTTCACACCATCCTACTAGTCCTGAGGGTACTGTGCCAAGAAACTCATGAGAAGCTCTTGTTCTTCTAACCTATAACTCCAGGGCTTTGCACAAGCATCTTTGGCAGGTCACAGGTGCCTTTCCTTAGTCTTCTAAGGCTGAGAGGTGGTGAAGGGCAAATAGCATAGGTGGACATAAGATGGAAGGGAAAATGAATGTGACTGTGAGTGTGTCTGTCTGTCTGTAAAGTGCTCTACAGCCCATGAAATGCTGGTCTGAGATGATGGTTTTCTTTAGAATTTTTAAAAGTTGAAGTAATACAAAAAAAGTGTACTAATTTTAAGCATATAGGTTGGTGAATTTTTGTGTATTCACCTGCCACCAAGATGAACATAACAGAACATTTCCAGCCCCCGAGGATGCTCCCTTTTTTGCCCCTTTCTAGTTAGTACTCCTCCCTCTGCCTAGAGGTAGCTGCTATTCTCACTTCTAGAGATGGTGGTAATGTTTAATGTAAGGGAAAGAGGTTTTAGCTGGTTGCATGGTGGAAGATGGGGGTAGGGGTATAAGATGCCATGAGTATTAATGAAGGTACAGTTTTGTCAAAAGTGAGAAGTTTCTGGGATACTGAGATGACCCAGCATGGGTCTATTAAGTCTAGAGGGCTCCGAGGTGAGGTGGTTTGGTGTACCTGGACTGCGAGCTGCAATTTTTGTTCTATTTGAGGTGGTGGGACTGCCACCATGGGCATGGAAGCACCATGTGGCCTGCAAGGTGTATTGCTCTCATAAGTCTACTCCATTCTCTCCGGCCACCTTGACTTGCTTTAACCAGAGAAGCTCTTCTCTTATGTTAGCTTATAGCAGGGTTTCTCAGCAGTGGCACTGTTGACATTTAGGTGTGTAATTCTTTGTGTGGGGGCTGTCCTGTGCATGGTAGGATGTTTAGCAGCATCTGTGGCCTCTACCTGCTCGATGTCAGTAGCATCTCCTTAGTCACAACAGTCAGGAAGATCTCCAGACATTGTCAAATTTGGTGGGCAACATTGCTCCTTGCTGAGAACCACTGGCTTATGCAGTAAGGTAACTTTTTTTTTTTTTTTTAATTATACTTTAAGTTTTAGGGTACATTTGCACAATGTGCAGGTTAGTTACATATGTATACGTGTGCCATGCTGGTGTGCTGCACCCATTAACTCGTCATTTAGCATTAGGTATATCTCCTAAAGCTATCCCTCCCCCCTGCCCCCACCCCACAACAGTCCCCAGAGTGTGATGTTCCCCTTCCTGTGTCCATGTGTTCTCATTGTTCAATTCCCACCTATGAGTGAGAATATGCGGTGTTTGGTTTTTTGTCCTTGCGATAGTCTACTGAGAATGATGATTTCCAATTTCATCCATGTCCCTACAAAGGACATGAACTCATCATTTTTTATGGCTGCATAGTATTCCATGGTGTATATGTGCCACATTTTCTTAATCCAGTCTATCATTGTTGGACATTTGGGTTGGTTCCAAGTCTTTGTTATTGTGAATAGTGCTGCAATAAACATACGTGTGCATGTGTCTTTATAGCAGCATGATTTATAGTCCTTTGGCTATATACCCAGCTACCAATGACTTTCCTCACAGAATTGGAAAAAACTAAAGTTCATATGGAACCAAAAAAGAGCCCGCATCGCCAAGTCAATCCTAAGCCAACAGAACAAAGCTGGAGGCATCACGCTACCTGACTTCAAACTATACTACAAGGCTACAGTAACCAAAACAGCATGGTACTGGTACCAAAACAGAGATATAGATCAATGGAACAGAACAGAGCCCTCAGAAATAACGCCGCATATCTACAACTATCTGATCTTTGACAAACCTGAGAAAAACAAGCAATGGGGAAAGGATTCCCTATTTAATAAATGGTGCTGGGAAAACTGGCTAGCCATATGTAGAAAGCTGAAACTGGATCCCTTCCTTACACCTTATACAAAAATTAATTCAAGATGGATTAAAGACTTAAACATTAGACCTAAAACCATAAAAACCCTAGAAGAAAACCTAGGCATTACCATTCAGGACATAGGCATGGGCAAGGACTTCATGTCCAAAACACCAAAAGCAATGGCAACAAAAGCCAAAATTGACAAATGGGATCTAATTAAACTAAAAGAGCTTCTGCACAGCAAAAGAAACTACCATCAGAGTGAATAGGCAACCTACAAAATGGGAGAAAATTTTCGCAACCTACTCATCTGACAAAGGGCTAATATCCAGAATCTACAATGAACTCCAACAAATTTACAAGAAAAAAACAAACAACCCCATCAAAAAGTGGGCGAAGGACATGAACAGACACTTCTCAAAAGAAGACATTTATGCAGCCAAAAAACACATGAAAAAAATGCCCACCATCACTGGCCATCAGAGAAATGCAAATCAAAACCACAATGAGATACCATCTCACACCAGTTAGAATGGCAATCATTAAAAAGTCAGGAAACAGCAGGTGCTGGAAAGGATGTGGAGAAATAGGAACACTTTTACACTGTTGGTGGGACTGTAAACTAGTTCAACCCTTGTGGAAGTCAGTGTGGTGATTCCTCAGGGATCTAGAACTAGAAATACCATTTGAGTAAGGTAACTTTTTAAAGAGAAGGTTCCATGGCTCTGGCTTCCTTCTACATCTGAGTTAGCCTGAACTATCCTATTTTTTAAAAGAAGGATCTATCTACTTGGGTTAGAAAAATGTCAGATTTATAATGTATGATTTACCTCTTTCCTGTCTATTGACTACAGGGCTGTTGATAATCAGGTGTATGTGGCCACAGCCTCTCCTGCCCGGGATGACAAAGCCTCCTATGTTGCCTGGGGACACAGCACCGTGGTGAACCCTTGGTGAGTAAGGCTAAGTGAGAATAGGCTCAGTCGGAGCTTGAGTGGTGGCTCATTGGCAGATGGGTTTTCTGGTTCCTGAGCAGCCAGGCGCTCACTTCTCACTCCCATTTCCCCACATATCCTGCCAGCTTTCTGCCTGTCTCTGTGAGAGGAGCTTCCATTTGAAAACCATGTGAGAAGCAAATCACCCTGCTCTCATGATCAAGCACTTGGCCTTAGCCCTCTTCTGAGTTTCTGGTGACCTTCACTGTCAGTCATACTTGGATCACATGGGGAAACAAGGCAGCAGTGACAGGCATGTTGTAGTAAGAGACTCTGAAATTTTTGGTTAAAATTTAAGTTGGCTGACTAGTCCCAGGGTAGGAATGAGTTACAGGGTGAGGACTTTGCTTCCAGCATAATGATCAGAGGAGCAGTCAGGATGGTTCAATAAGTGAAACTATGACCCTCTCCCCGACAAAAGGGTGAAGCATTTTATTACTCAGTGGAGCCAGCACATAAGCCTGCCCAGACAGAATTACAGTCATACGCTCATACGCATTCCTTACAGTCTACATTTGTACAGTTTACATCCTACTTACACAACATGGTCTCAACTTGAACTCTCAGGAAATTGTTCTTATTAAGCCCAGTTTATAGATGGTAGAATTACAGAGGAAGCGACTGGAATTCCAGATGTAGCAGCTAGACCTAGTGTTTGAATCCAGGATATTTGCCTTCAGAACTTGGATGTATTCCACACTAGTTCTCTGTATGAAAGCACGCACACACACTGGTATGTATGTCTACATTTCAGGATGAGTATACCAGTAACAAGACTGAGAAGAGTTAAATGTTACTGTGGGGTTCCCGAGGGTTCTGTCTTCTGCCTTTATAGGTAGGGCTCAGAGCTCAATGTGTGTGGTGGGGAGGCCTTGGAAGATATGACTGGTGTGAGATTCCAGTTGGCCTCCTGCACATTAGGCTTGGGGACATTGAAGGACTAAGTTGACTTGAAAATTTTCTTGAACTTGCATCAAGTTCCACTGTCCAGAAATCTTTGAATGCCAGGGCAAATGGGGAAGAATCAGAAAAGAATTCAGTTACGTGTCATAAATGGTGGTGCTTGTATTTGTAACTCATTTGTGCCAAAAGTCTGTCTGTGGCTATCTGGTAAACAGAATCAGTTGTTATGTCAGATTATTTTGGAGAAGGTTCATTTCTCTAGGTAAGGGTTTGAACCCTTGCTCTGGGCCAAGAGACTAGACACTGGAGATAGTTTCTTTTTTCTTTTTTTTTTTTTTGAGATGGAGTTTCACTCTGTCGCCCAGGCTGGAGTGCAGTGGTGCAATCTCAGCTCACTGCTGCAACCTCTGCCTCCCGGGTTCGAGCCATTCTCCTGCCTCAGCCTCCGAGTAGCTGAGATTACAGGTGCACACCACCACACCCAGATAATTTTTGCATTTTTAGTACTGATGGGGTTTCGCTTTGTTAGCCAGGCTGGTCTCGATCTCCTGACCTCAAGCGATCCACCCACCTTGGCCTCCCAAAGTGCTGGGGTTACAGGCGTGAGCCACCGCACCCTTCCTGGAGATGGTTTTACAGGTCAGCCTTACCCTGGATTGATGAAGGAGTGTGGCTGTTCCCTAGTGCAGGGCTCCTGCCAGTGTGAGGTTACCCTCCATCCCCCCATGCCACTTCTACCCAGTCGCCAGAGGTTGAACTCTTTCCCTCAAATCTGAAACTGAAGCCCATTAACACAGGGGTTCAGGTATCACAGCCACCAGGGCAGAGACCCCAGCAGATCTGGGGCCCTGCCTAGGCCCAGCTTCACCACTCTCAGGGAGGGTAGCAGCCCAGGCAGGTATGAAGAGTGGGTCTGGACTGCCATTGTAAAGGGGGGGGTCCACTGAAATGCACTCATGAGGGCATGAGATGGAGCTTCCTGTTGGTGGTAGGTAGCTCTATTGCCAGATCTTTATAATCATCAGATAACCACCGTCTCCTAGTGATTTGCAATTTATGAAACATGATCCATAATTTTATCACTAAGCCCTCACAGAGCTCTTATTTCCACTTTATAGATTAGGAAATGGAGATTTAAAATGCCTTCCCATAAGTCACAGAGCTATTTAAATGATAGAACATAAATCTGTACGACTACCTTCTTGTTTTCAATCTCATACTTTCCCCTTTGGCCTGTGAGCTTGGGAGGAAAAAACAGAGACCTTGAATATCACCAAACATCAGTGAATCCACTCATTCTCTTCTGCATCTTTTTCAGGGGGGAGGTTCTAGCCAAAGCTGGCACAGAAGAAGCAATCGTGTATTCAGACATAGGTAAGATTTTCCTGGGCATGGTTTAGGTCTCTGATGTCCCCATTGTTCTAAGGCCAGACTCCATGGCTGGGAAGTCCCTGTCATTTGGAGGGGTTCCTTTATGCCCCTTCTCATTGATCTCTGGGGATATTCTAGGGTCTGGTTCTCTGGCCAAGCCCTGGGGAGTATATCAGCTTGAATTTTCTTGGTTTGGTTTGAAATGATGCCAGGCCATCTGTGCACCTAGATAAGACCTATGTTACTAAGTTACTTACTAAGACTCTGGTGGTTTATACAGTCAGGGGAAGAAATCCCCTTGGTTAGTGAGGAGTTGCAAATTATTAATATGCACTTTCCTGTTTTTTGCAGACCTGAAGAAGCTGGCTGAAATACGCCAGCAAATCCCCGTTTTTAGACAGAAGCGATCAGACCTCTATGCTGTGGAAATGAAAAAGCCCTAAAGTTTATGTTTCTAATGTGTCACAGAATAGGATGATATGATTCTACAACATAATCAACTCCCTATTAAATTCTTTAATGAAGATTTTTTTTTAAATTCGGCCTTGTCCTTCCTAGGTTCTCTATTGAGATGAGAAAGCCTCATTATGCTGACATTTTCCACGCCACATTAAATAGTTAAAAAGGATGCAGCCTGGAGCCAGAGAGCAGAAAGCTGGGCTGGTTCTGAAGCTTCTTCCATACTTAAGTTGCCTCCAAGCAGTTTGTGAAAGTATCAGATCTTGGTATCCTGGTGATTGATTCACCTAATATAAATATATTTGTGTCATGAACCTCTTATCTGATTGCTGGAGTTAGAATCTCCATCATCTAGAAAATGTGGTCTGGTGCTATTCTTTTCCAAGCAGTACCTTCAAGTTACATTTTTGGTTCATGAGTAGCTATAGAACGCAAGGTGATACATCTTTGGTGTTTGCCAGAGAAGTTGGCAGCCCCACCCCTCCTACCAGCCTTTGCACTCTTCAAATTTAAAAAGGAGCTACTTATCAACCCCAGGCCCTTCTGGTCTTAGAGGAAGGACTGGGCCAACAAAGAGCACCATGGGAGAATGGCAGTGGTGGCATTTAGTGAAGACAATTTAGTATGAATCTCTGCAAAAGATTTTTTTGATAGCGTTGAGTGTCTGAAAGTCCCATTATTTTTCTTTTTTCTTTTTCCCCAGTAACACTTTCTAGCTCCACGGATAAGGAATCACTGAACCTAGTAGTTCTTAGACAGCTTGGTTTGAGAATCCTTTTGCAGTTAAAAATTAGGGACTGAGCCAGGCGCAGTAGCATGCACCTGTAGTCCTAGCTACATTGAAGGCTGAGGTAGGAGGACCCCTTGAGTCCACAAGTTTGAGTTCAGCCAGAGACCCTATCTCACTATATATATGTATCTCAAAGACTTCAATGGGTTTTTGCTTACATGGGCCAGTAATTGTTGAACAACCAGCTATTTGAGAAAAAGCCCTGATTTTGCTGCTTTTCATGGTGTAAATACTTAACCATGGCTGAGTTTGAGCTATCTGCATGACACCTCTAAACACAGAGTTGGGAATAGATGTGCACAATCAGCTCTGGGGAGCTGGTGCAATCCTGCCCTAGCACACCGCTGGTTTAAGATAGATATATCATATAGATATTTACCATTTACCATATTGGAAAGTAAAATGGAGAAAAATTTAAAACACAAGATACATGAGCACACATTCCATTAGCTATTAAGGTGGTGGACACGGTGTCCAAATGACACGGTGTCATTTAACTTCTGGAAAACAACACTGTGTACTGAGAACAAGAGAAAGACAAATGACTTTTTTAAATTAAGTTTTTAATTTATAATTGATGCATAATTTTACTTTAAAAAAATAAGTGTGCAATTTGGTAAACTTTGACATATACAGCTATAAACCACTGCAATCAAGATAACATATTTACCACCCCCAAAAGTTTCCATGTGCTGTATTATAATCCCTCTGGCTAGTCCTTTGTCAGTCACTGATAAATTTTATTACTATAGATTAGCTTGCATTTTCTAAAATTATATAAAAATGAAATCATGCCATTAGTGCTTTTTCTGTATGTCTTCTTTCACTCAAAATCACTTGGAACTCAAAATTACTTCTATCACTCAAAATCACTCAAAATTACATACTCTGTATGTCTTCTTTCACTCAAAATTACTTCTTTCATTTTTAGACAGAAGCATTTAGACCTCAAAATTACTTGGAGATTCATCTGGTATGTGCATTAATAATTCATAATTCATTCCTTTTTTATTGCTGAGTAGTATACAATTTGTTTATCCATTTATCTGCTGTTGGAGATTTGGGCTATTTCCAGATTTTGGCTGTTGCAAAAAAGCAACCTCACAGATCCTTTTAAAGGATGTCAGGTGCTTTCAGGTAACCCTAGACTACAGTACCACTGCTCTCTATCCTAGCAGGCACACTGAAAGTTAAACCTTGTAATAGTGCGAAATCATTTTCTTTTTTAAAAATGTATTTTCTTACTTTTATATATTTTACTCAGTCTCATGACAGATTACATTTTCTTTTTTAAATAGAAAGTCTTACTGTAAAGCCCACATCTGTATAAAAAAATGAAAGAATGATCTGGTTGATGTGGATGTGTGGAACCTAGGAACCTTCTCTTGGATTTTCTCTTATTCCCCAAAAAACTTCATTTCCTCTAAAGAGCTGCTCAGAAGTTTGAAAACCAGTGGACAAGCCATCCTAGCTGTCTTGATGCTAGAGAAGCAAAGACGCTTTACAGAGATGTAGCATTCCTGTAACAGGTAAGGCAGGTGGATGCTAAAACTTTTTACATTTCTTTTTTTTTTTTTTTTTTTTTTGAGACAGAGTCACGCTGTCGCCCAAGCTGGAGTGCAGTGGCATGATCTTGGTTCACTGCATCCTCTACCTCCTTGGTTGAAGCAATTCTCAGGCCTCAGCCTCCTAAAAGTAGCTGAGACTACAGGCACGTGCCACCATGCCTGGCTAATTTTTGTGTTTTTAGTAGAGACGGGGTTTCACCATGTTGGCCAGGCTGGTCTTGAACTCCTGACCTCAAGTGATCCACCTGCCTTAGCTTCCCAAAATGCTAGGATCAGAGGCGTGAGCCACCGCGCCCGGCCTAATTTTCGTATTTTTAGTAGAAATGGGGTTTCACCATGTTGGCCAGTCTGATCTCGAACTCCTGGCCTCAAGTGATCCACCAGCCTTGGCCTCCCAAAGTGTTGGGATTACAGACGTGAGCCACGGCACCCAGCCTTTTGTTTGTTTTTGTTTTTATGTATTTCATTAAATGAATTGTCCTTTTAGTGGTATATCAGGAGATCTTGCCTTCTGGTACTCTTGAAAAATATGAAAAGAAACAACTGAAGTAGGCATCTCCTATAATTAGTATGTAGCATTTTATTCTTAGAAAATGTGTGGTAACCTGGCCCTGGATTTTACCTTTTTGCAAAGTGATATCCGAATAAAATGAACACTAGATTCCCACTTGGAGTGGAAGAACATTGCAGTTGAGGCCTTGGGTAAGTTTTAACTGCCATACCCCTGTACTCCCCGACTTTCTAATGAATTAGACAATGATGTTTTATTTTTGTTTTTTGTTTTTGCATAATACGTTGAAGTCTGCTATCACAAGTTGTGAACCTCTATCTCTTGCAGTTTAGGTAAGGCAACACATTTAATGAATTCACATTTAAGTGAATTCCTCACAG
Source organism: Pan troglodytes (assembly GCF_028858775.2). NCBI lineage: Eukaryota > Metazoa > Chordata > Mammalia > Primates > Hominidae > Pan > Pan troglodytes. The sequence goes on from NC_086015.1 coordinate 103,679,162, forward strand.
GGATGACGACCTCTGTTGAAATAGGTCAGGATGTGCAGTTTGTGGTGAAAGTTCTACTTGACTTTGACCTAGCTGTTTGAAGCTGAGAGCTAACAGATAATAAGTGTTGCACTGGTTGCAAATGAATAAATAAGTAACATTATGGGGTTTTAAATGACCAAGGAGTAGATTGTGACATCGACTGGGTATTTAGGGAAGGACTCCTTCCTGATACCAAAAGTTAGGTCTGTGCAAAGTACACCAAGTGGAAAAAAGTTTAGACAAGAGTTTAGGTTTCAAGATAAATATTCTGCTCTATTGGCACTGGTTTTAAGTCTTTTGTGCTACTTTTTAGGCATTGCTGTGTAAGTTTTGGTGGTGTGTGGGTACAATGAAGCCAGCAGGGAAAGAAAGGGAAATGATGTGTGTGCTGCAGGCTAAACCGGGGCTCTTCCTTATGCCTCATAACCACCTGTGTGTGACAGTTTCACATTTCCTATCAAATTATTATCTTCATTCATTTCTACTTGCGAATGAAGTTCGGAGACTAAGAAAAAGCCAGCTGTTGGAATAGAAAGCACTTTAGGATAAAATGGTCTTGTTAAAATCACCAATTAAAAAGTCAAGCCCCTGATATACAAATAACTAAAACACATACATACAAAGACAGTGCTTCTTGTTCAATGATTTACTTCACAGCTGATTCATAATCAAATGAACAAGAATCTGCAAGAACAGAACATGGTGGGCAGGGTCCAGTAATTCCAAATGTTGTCATCCTAGCTCTTCCTGAAGCATATTGAATCCTCCAAGTATATCCCGTTGTGCTAACTAGGCTTTAAGTCTTTTGTCTGTAGATTCATTCTCAAAGTTTCTCCCTCAGAACAAAGAGCATGCCATCCTGTAAAGTACTCTTCCTGATTTTTTTTCACCCAATTTCTTAGTTTCTTTCAATTGCTTTTCAGACCCCGGCAGGCAGATTCTGCCCTCATCTGTCCAGTGACACTCTTCTGGCAGATTACTAAAGACCGATTTGTAGACCTGTCCATGTGGCCTCTCTCAACACCATTGGTGTGACCTTGCTCATACTGCCTCTCTCACCACTTAACATTGTCCCTTAGATGTTAAAGGTCCTTATATTAATAGTTTTATTTTAGCTCCTTTACATTTTATTTTGTCCTGAGGAATCTCAGCTACATGCATGGTCTTCAATATATGCCGATAATTCTCATTCACATAGCTCTCCTGTTGGCTTTTTCCCACTCGTTTAAAAACAACCACTTCACTTTGCTGGACTCTACCTTGAATGCCTCATTTTCAGCTCACACTCATGCTGTGCCTTTATTTAGATTTGTTGTGGTTGTTTCCCCACATTCTGGAAGCTCCTTACCTAAATCCTGTTTATTCCTTAATGCTTAGCACAATTTATTACTCTTGTTTCCATGGCACTACATTGTACTTCTGTTTTAGAGACTACCTTCCTCTGAAGCATATGACAGGTTCATTTACTATCCAGCCCACCAAAACTCAGTTTTTGAGCTCCTCTATGTTCATCTTTTTATGGCTAACCCTCACCATCATGAGTGCTTAGTAAATGTTGAGTTGGAATGAATTTATTCCTACAGGTTGCACTTGTTCTCTCGCCAAGTGTTCTGGCCAAATAATTCTGGAATGATTTCCTTACCTTAAGGGAGTCTGATCTGGGAAGAGCCTGGGACGTGATGTAACTTCATATGCTGTAGAGCTGAATATTCATTTACTTAAGATCTTAGCTCCATCAGAAAGCAGTGTTGATTCAGAGGCCGGGTATGGTGGCTCACGCCTGTAATCCCAGCACTTTGGGAGGCCAAGATGGGCAGATCACTTAAGGTCAGGAGTTCAAGACCAGCCTGGCCAACATGGCAAAACCCCATCTCTACTAAAAATACAAAAATTAGCCAGGTGTGGTGGCACATGCCTGTGATCCCAGCTACTTGGGAGGGTAAGGCAGGAGGAGGTTACAGTGAGCCAAGATCACACCACTGTACTCCTGGGCAACAGAGTTAAACTGTATCAAAAAAAAAAAAATGCAGTATTGATTTAGAGCTAAGGTCACCTGATGCTCAGGCCAGTAATTTCTCCCAGCATCATGCTGTTGTCTAAGGCAGACACTGTAAAGCTCTACACTGCTGAAAAACTAAGCTTGAGATGCATAAAAGAACACATAGAGATGGGGAGTCAGTTCTCCATACATTTTGTGAGTAGAGGCATTGGTGTTTTGTTCCAAACTATCCAATCGAGAATGTTCATATAATGACAGCTTTGGAAGATAGAGACTATCTTCCTCTGGATCATAGGACAGGTTTGTTTACTATCTGATACAGTCAAAATAGTGTTTCCCTCTAATGCGAAAGTCAGGCCAGTTTGCTTGTGACCTCATTAGATTTGGGCTGTGACGCAAACCCACTGCATGTGCAGTATCCACCTAGCTTGCCTTGTGTCACTCCCATGGGATCTGTGGCTCAAACTCATGTCGCTTGCTGTGTTCTAAATAATTAAGTCTGTTGTCTGACCCAGGAGTCTCATGTCTTCTGCCAGCGTTCAGAAAACTAGTTTTCAAGAAGGGTAACATCTTAGACCTTTTACAGCTCTTGACACAGAGCAATATTGAGAAATAAAATCAGGTAAAAGTTATTTAATATAGCAGTTCAATAATTTAGGCCATGGATCATCTCTGCAGAGAATCCTACCATGCTGCATTCTTGCTTTAAACCTTTCACCCTCTAAAACGATGCCCAAGAGCCAATGTTAGTCATGGTCTTTCTGTATTTGCTCTAGGTAAGCTGTTTCATAGCCTTCCAGGACAACACTTGCACAGGTTATCTTTAAGCACCAACAAAAGAAATGGAGAAATTTGAGCCATGTATCCTGAGCTCTGAAAGGCAGCAATCATCTTGACCCCAAGCATACACCATGTTCAGCTTCCTCCCCTTGGCCAGGTACCACAGCTACTTCTATCCCAGTGATCAGCAGGCCCTCCAGCATGAAGACCTTTGAGAAGGATCTATAGCTGTCAACTCCTAATATGATTTGTGCACTATCACCTTGAAGTAAACCAGACTAGTTATTTTCATGCTAAGAGTTTGAAAACAGTGCCTTCTTTCTGATGTCTCTTGTAGAATATTGGCAGCGGGATCTCAATTTTTACTTTATACCTGAAGGGCAGCTTTTTGGTCTGATAGTTGTAGTGCAATCATTCATATTTTAAATCACAAATACCCCCACCTGTTGATGAAAACTCCAGTCTGTGGCATGGGTGTACATTCACTGCCTAAACCATCTTTGGCCAAAATTTGCGTGTATATGAAGTCATTCTACTTTAGCATACTCAAAGGCATTCCTTTAAACCATTTATCTGCTTGTACACAATAGCCAAAGGAATATTTGTTACTATGGCTGATGTAATAAACTATCATCACAAATTTAGTGGCTGAAAAAAACAAAGTTATTCTCTTTTACTTCTGGAGTCCAAATTCATGGGGCCAAAATGAAGGTGTTGGCACTCTGCTCTAGGGCAGGATCCGTTTCTTGCCTTTTCCAGTTTCTGGTAGTTGCCAACATTCTTTGGCTTGTGGCCACATCACCTCCAGTCTCTGCCTCTGTGGCAACACTGCCATCTCCTCTTCTGTCTAAAACCTTCCTCTTACATAGACATTTGTGACTGCATTTTAAGGTCACCAGATCATCTAGGATAATCTCCCCTTCTCAAGACCCTTCACTACATCTGCAAAGCCCATTTTTTGCCAACTAAAGTAACATTCACAGGTTGCAGGGATAAGGATGTGGCTGTCTTTTGGGGAATCATTACTCATCAGTGTGGTAAAGCTTGCAAGTAAATTAAAATTTTGTCACTTTGTTCACAAATCAATTTAGCAGAGGATGGGAATAGGACTAATTATAACCCGTATCCCCACAACTCCTAAGTTATTTCCTTATAAATACAAATTCCATACAGGACAGTCTTGGGTAATTGTTATTCTATACTCCTAAGTTTCCTGGTTTGGCTATATTGTCCTCCTGTTATAGTCTTATGATAACAATTAGTTGACTTCTACAGGTACAAACTACTATTTAAACTACAATTTGAGTTCCCAGAGGGCAGAAAGTTCTGTCTGAACTGTTTTACAGCCAAAGTTGCTTTTTATTGTTTTGGGATGTATTCTCTAATTATACCACAATTTTCAAGGATAATTATTTCAGGTATGCTTTCTGAGAGACTCCATGTGGTTGAGAACTATGATCAATCTCACTGGTGAAACCAGATTCAAAATAAACTTACTTATCCACAGGGTCCATGTCTGATTGGCAAGCTTCCAGGCTGCTGTGCATGTATGGATAAGGTAGAGGCAAAGAATGAAATAAGTTGGCTCTACCAGCTCTCTGTGGAGCCTTGTTTCACAGTAGGAGGGGTGGATGCTCTCAAGAAACTCCACCATTCATACCAACAAACTTATTTTGCTTCATATGCTAACATTTCCTGTATGTTCCTATTTTCAAAGTTATTTTGAGTTCACAAGAGATTCACTGTGAATTTACGCAATAGCATAATAAATAAATAAACTACCTTTTTTTTTTTTTTGAGACGGAGTCTTGCTCTGTTGCCCAGGCTGGAGTGCAGTGGCGTGATCTCAGCAGGTTCACTGCAACCTCCGCCTCCCGGGTTCAAATGATTCTTCTGCCTCAGCCTCCCAAGTAGCTGGGACCACAGGCGCCCACCACCACACCCGGCTAATTTTTTGTATTTTTAGTACAGACGGATTTCACCGTGTTAGCCAGGATGGTCTCGATCTCCTGACCTCGTGATCCGCCCGCCTCGGCCTGCTAAAGTGCTGGGATTACAGGTGTGAGCCACCATGCCCAGCCTAAACTACCTATCTTTCTATTTAAAGAATAGATAGAAAAGCTTGAATGTAATATTTATTTGGTGAATTTACATGTGAGGTCATTTACAAAAGAAAGATACAGACAGATGCAGCTTTCAGTGCAGTTTCAAACATTTTCACAACAGGCAATAGTCCATGAGAATTTGGAATGACAGTATAGAATGGCACATGCTTCAGTTTCCTTTGTGTTTCTCTACCCAGCCCCAAGATGAAAGAAGGGAGAAGAGTAGAAGAAAATGTCAGTGTTAATGTAAATACAGCCATGCAAATAAAAACTTTTTTAAAGTCAGAGGTCATTCAGAGATGTAGAACATTTCTGTATTTGGGGGTTATCAGAAGGTGCATAATTTAAAAACAAAATGCAGCGGTTTCAAACTTCCCATCATCCAAATCATCTTGAATTATATTAACTGCACCAACTAATTAGTGACCTCCTCAATATTTTCCAAAGATTGACTTTGAAAGGGAGTCATTTCTAATAGTTTCTAAAAAAGATAGCATTTGTAGACAAATCTTTTTGGTTTCAACAGAATTAAGCACCCTTAAGGGGTGTAAAAATGCTCCTTTACTCCCAACAGTGTAAACCATAATTATAATTCGTTCTTAAATAAACCCCTCCCCATCCTGAGTATTTCAAAACAAAAGACCCCTGAAGAACACAACCCTTCCCTCACCAGAAAAATCTAGCATATAAGCAAAAGGATGGTCTTTAAAAGTGGAAAATGGAAATAAATCGTAAAGTGATTTCTAAGTAAGGAGGTGGAGTAAAGCTTAAACACTGTCAGTATCCCTAGTGAAGACCTGGACCTGGGTAGTTAGTCCTTAGAGATCAAGGTTAGCTCACTACAAAAAGCACTCTACATGTCCTCAGCATCTTCAAAAATAAGTGGCTCAAAATTCCTTAAGCACATGTAGCCATAGTTAAAGCACTAAACTTGTTATTTCAGGAAATACTATGCTCTGGCTCCAAGTCTTACATCCTTTTTGACCCTTTAGCCACATGTCCTTCACTAGAAATTTTAAGCTATTTTAATACTCCCATGTATCACACTTACTCTACCTTTATTTGGGTTTTACATACAAGCAATCTGCACTTTGATTTTAAAAAAGTTCTAAAATTTTTTAAAGGATGGAGTCTTGCTATATTGCCCAGGCTGGAGTGCAGTGGCTATTCGCAGGTGCAATCATCATGGCACATTACAGCCTCGAGCTCCTGGTCTCAAGCCTCTTGCCTCAGCCTCCCTAGTAGCTGAGACTATAAATAGTATATACAGTGCCACTGTACCCTCTATCCTACATTTTTAAAAGCTCACCATTAAATAGTACTAATTATTATAGAAAATAGTCACAGACAATTATAAACACACTACTGTTTCATCTTACCTCTTTGTCTGGTCCACTCCCCCATCAATACTCAGTCTTCCAACACATATATCAATTAGAATATTTTGCATCTGCATAATTTACTGCAAGAAAATCTGCTGTTGTGGACTTTAAGAAGAATGTACACTATCCATTAGAGTGGAAAGGGGCCAAGAGGATTAATAAGTGCCACCAAGTTTCTAAAACTGCAGAATCAGAGGCATTGTGCATGCTGACAATGGTTTAAAGGGTCTCTCAATTTTACTTTAATCCCCCATTTAACCTTTGTTTCTTTCAAAAAATCAACTGAAAGCGGTTAACTGAATATAAATCTATTTTACAGCATTTACTACGTTAATTTAAAAATCAACATGCTGTAAAATACTTACATTATTCACACATATATATAAAGACGGAATCATCCAGAACATAATCAACTGCCAACCCCCATTAAAAAAAAAATCAACAAATCAGTTTTTATTTGCATGGCCAATTATCATTTGTACTCTTTGCAACTTTATTTAAAAATCCCTTTAACATGTTCTAATCTTTTGTTGCACAGGGAATAAAAGCTGCAAGACTGCAAACTTCCTTCAACAGCCACACCCACAACACCTAGACATGAAACAGATGTAACAAATAACAACACCACAAACAGAAATACTGATTTCCACCATTCAACACAGTTCATGACAGTGTCTTTAGGGTTCAGTTGAAGAGGGGGTAAACTTTTAAAAAGAGGGTCAGTCTGCTTTCCCCCTGTTTTATAATGTTGGTGGTTTTAATCCGTATTTCTTTGCAACTTCTGTCTGGGCATGGGCGGCATCGCAAAGTGAATACAGATGGGCCATCTCCATTTCCGATTTGGCCAGGTTAATAGCTTTGTTGAACATGTCAATGGCTTTCTCCATGTTTCCTCTAAAAGAACAAAAATTTTAAGTCTCAGATTCAACAAGCACTTCACAATATTCAATGAAGGTTGTAAGTGATGGTACATGAAGTCTGACCACTAAGTTTCTTCACAATATTCAATGAAGGTTGTAAGTGATGCTACATGAAGTCTGACCACTAAGTTTCTACTATCATTCTAGTAAAACGCTTCTTTTAAAATAAACAAGAGTACCTACCACATTGAAAGCACTCAATGAATGTCAACTACTATTACAAATACTATGTGCTTACATTATATCCCTTGTATTCTGTGTTTACTGATAAGAACAGTCAGACTAGGGAAATTGATTGGCTTATTTAAAATCACAATTCTGTCTGGTTCCTAAATTCTACATGTTTCTACTGTTAACATGAGACTCCTTTAGAAAGCAGTGACATAATATCAGGACACTAATGACATGCAAGGGCCTTACCTTCACAGACTGATGTGGGCCCACCTCTTTCTGTTTCATCTCTTACCAGCACATCCCCAACCCCATGCATCTCTACTCTTCAGGCAGTCTATGTGAGTTCCTCACACCTATTCAATAAATACTCAGATTTATTGCCTCTGCCTGATTCTGGTCAAATCCACAGCTATCTAAGAACCAACTGTTTTAAGTAACTAGTATTAGCTACATATATATGCAATCCTACAAAGAATATTAAGTCCCTACTATATATATATACCTGTATATACAGAGTCTAACTGGCATACATGTTAGTAAGGTACATTTTATTGGCATATGTGCCAGTTAGACTATATGCCAGTAAGAGGTACCACTAGGGTGACTATATTTAATCCCCTATTATAATATATGGCAACGTGATAGGCTTATTTTTAAAAAAACTTTTTTCAAGAGTTCATGTTCTGGCATTAGGCCAACAGCTAGCAGATCTGCAAAATCCTAGGATAATCTGCAATTTCATTTATTCAAATTCACTTATTTAATTGTAAGGTTCAGAATGGATTTTTTAAAAGTTCAATTAACATGTGAACAAAATTCCATCAAACCCTATCAGAGGTCTTTAATTAACCCAGGATCTATGAAAGCCTTAAATTAAAAGCAAAGTGTTTTTGTGTGCATTATTCTAAGAAGAATCCACAGCTTCGCTCAAAAAAGATTAAGAACTACCACCCTATCCTATTCTAGTACAAGAATATTTTATTCACTTTAACAAATTAGCAATTAAGAAATAATTTAGGCTGGGTGCAGTGGCTCACACCTGTAATCCCAGCACTTCAGGAGGCTGAGATGGCCAAGAGTTTGAGACCATCCTGGCCAACATGGCAAAAGCCCATCTCTGCTAAAAATACAAAAAGTTAGCTGGGCATGGTGGTGCGTGCCTGTAAGTCCCAGCTACTTGGGTGGCTGAGGTACAAGAATCGCTTGAACCTGGGAGGCAGAGGTTGCAGAGTCAAGATTGTGCCACTGTACTCCAGCCTGGGCTGGAGACTCTGTCTCATAAAAAGAAGAAAAAAAAACTTAATATTTACATGCCACTGTGGGTACAGAATGGTTAAAAGAAACACAATTTTTTTTTTTTTACCAGCCTATATATATTCTGCCTACTGTAGAGCAGGGAGAGGACTACAGGAGGGGCTGGATGATAGGGAATTAAGAAAACTCATGCTGCTTCCTGACAAATGATAATGCCAAGATCAGTGACTGTGGTATCAGTGATATATGAGCTCAAACCCTGTCTTCTCTATTGGCTTACTGTGCAACCTTGTAAACCTAAGCCCTCTGGGCATCAGTTAAATTAGGGATCATATAATCTCCACCTTTATAAAGATGGGGATGAAGATTAATTGAAATAGTACTTAGGAAACATCTAAAGTTTAGTACTTGGCCTAAAGTAGGAAACTCAAATGAATGGCAATACCAATATTAAGATGGTATACAATAAATCCCATATATAAAACAGCTGTCACCTTTTAATGGTGGATCTTAAGAGCAACTCTGGATAAACACTTACACAAAATAAGAGGTTAAGGACAGAGCTGCAAAAAATGTTCTTATCCAACTCTGATTTTAAAGAAAATTCAGGGACTCTGAGTTGATGTTGCAACTTGCCCAGTCATTTGGCTGGATGCTTCTTTGGAGGTGGGTCCAGATTTTCTGGCAACTTGGCTACCAATCCTTATGTCACTGCCTTAGCACATTTTTTTTTCCAACGTGAATAATACAGGTGAAAAGAGGAAAGAACATAACAGACTTTAACATGTACGTAATAAGAACAAAAAGCTAAATATCTATGGAGCTACCATACATTTCCTAACAGACTCCAGAAGTTACCTTTGTACTTCAATAGTTCCCATGGTTTCATAGGCAAAATCACATTTATTGTCAATTTCAATAGCCTTGCTGATAAGTTCCAAACCTCTATCCAGATCTTGCTTCCACTGAAGTTGAAGTAAACTGCAAATGCAAAAAAAAGTCAGATGTGACCATGGCCCAGTATCAGTAGGAATACACACACATTAATATGACTCAATTTCTGCCTTCAATGAACTTATAAGTTAACTTATAAGGAAAAACAAAACCTAAAGCAATATATAATCAGCATCAAATTGTGTTTTTTTCTCAGCTTATATTGGTTTGCTAGTCTAAGTTCCTTATTACAAAAAGTGTTCAATGGTCTAGGCTCTATTACCAATCTTGCATCCCTTATTTTTCACTTTATATAAATTTAAGTGAAGTTTCTTAGGATAATTCAAGTACGCAAGGACACGAACACTTGTGTATGCTTCCTATTTGGATATAAGCCAACAGCTGACAGGATGTTCAGTTTGAAATTAAAACCCTTAACATAGAGCAAGAATAGTACATTAATTTCTTTCTTTTTGTTTTTTTTGGGACAGAGCCTCACTCTGCCGCCCAGGCTGGAGAGCAGTGGTGCAATCTTGGCTCACTGCAACCTCTGCCTCCCAGGTTCAAGCGATTCTCACTCCTTAGCCTGCTGAGTAGCTGGGAATCGGGCATGTGCCACCACACCTGGCTAATTTTTTGTAGTTTTAGTAGACACCGGGTTTCACCATGTTGGTCAGGAGGGTTTCGAACTCCCAACCTCAGATGATCTGCCTGCCTCGGCCTCCCAAAGTACTAGGATTACAGGTGTAAGCCACTGCGCCTGGCCTCCTTAACTAATTTCTGTAAGAATGAAAAGACATCTAGGAGCATTAAGAAGTTTGTCAATTAACTTCTCTACCACAGTCCCCTTCCTCAGTGGCCAAAATAAATACATTTTATTACTATGCAAGAAATTTATTATCTCATTGGAACAATCACAAAAATACATACCCTTTATGAACATATGTTGTAGCATTATCTGGTTCCAAATCAATACATTTATCATACATTTCATCAGCTTTACCAAACTGTTGTTGATCTGTTAATGCCTATGTGAGGAGATACTTCAATTATATTAAGGTAACCGTCAACCTAAGCAGTTAAAAGTATACTTATTATTCATTATAAAAATTTACTTCATTTATTCATTATTACAAAATTATCGCGTTTTGGGGATACAGACTGATTTACATTTTACATCTTAATTATCGGAGTTTTTAGGTGGCACTGCTATAAATATGAAATCTTAACTATCCTCTTTCTTCAGCAAGTGGTTAGTTATATGCCACGGCAGATAATCTCTGGTAAACTGTTCAATACAGATAATCCCATTCTTAGTCACAGCTCTAATATCACATTCTCATAGGTACAGTCACATCACTTATTCATAATTTATCATAATACAGCCCAAGGGAATTTTTTTTTTTTTGAGATAGAGTTTCATTCTTGTCGCCCAGGCTGGGGTGTAGTGGCGCAATCTCTGTTTTCTGCAACCTCCGCCTCTTGGGTTCAAGCGATCCCCCTGCCTCAGCCTCCTGAGTAGCTGGGACTACAGGCGCCCAACACCTTGCCTGGCTAATTTTTGTATTTTTAGTAGAGATGGGGTTTCACCATGTTGGCCAGGTTGGTCTCGAACTCCTGACCTCAGGTGATCCACCCACCTCGGCCTCCTAAAGTTCTGGGATTACAGGAGTGAGCCACCGCACCTGGCCAGGGAATTATCTTAAGGGCAATATTCCTTTGGAAGTATAAGTTAAGATGTATGTGTTAAATGTCTTCAGAGCTATTTGTTTAAAATTATTGATTTTTTAAAAACCAGCTATAACTGCTTCAACTAATATATCTCCAAAAATAATTCCCTAATATTATCTATAATACCTAGCCCATATTCAGTTAACCCCGGTTATTTATAAGATGACTTTTAAGAAGTATGTGAGTCATTATATTTAGCTGTATGGCTCTTAGTCTTTTCATATCTAAAATAAGCCAACTTAAATGAAATATTTTAAAAATCGCTCTTAAAAATATCAAAGAAATGTAGCCAGCACATCTTCTTTATAATAAAAATCAGAAAGATATAGAAAGTAGAAATATTTTTATAGCTTCCATCATTGTGAGCATGGATGCCTTCCTGATATATTTATCTATCTCTATTTACTTCCCTATTTGTTTTCTTTCACATGGTTGAGTTCATTTTGTATGCAATTCTCCCTTTAATAATAGGCAGTGCTGTATCTTGCTTTGTAACTTTAATGTATTTGTAACTTTTAATGGCTGCATAATATACCATTAAGTGAGTGTACCACAATTCTGCAAACATAATTCAATTTTCTGTTAACATTTAGGATTTTCCCCAATTGTTTGTCATAGTTAACAATAATGTAATAAATACTTATTTTGAAAACAAAAGAAGCAGCTATAACCAACTTTTTAAGACAAATCCCACGGCTGAAATGGAAGGCACAGTTCTGTGGATATCAGACTATGCTCAAGCTGTAACTTTGCAAGTTGGCCAGCATCTACGCCAAAGCTTTGAGGGCCAAAAAAGTTACACTAAGTACACATACATATACACACACACGTACTGTATGCATATATAAAGTTACATATACTATATAGTGAAGCTAAAATTAGAAAACAGACCAAAGAAAAGAAATTTGAGTGCAAACTGACTGTAATAATGCTAATGCTGATGAGAAGACAGCTCATACAAACCAAACCTATCTTGAAGGCAGAATGGTAATAGGGAAATATGCTATTGGGAAAGTTCTGCAGAGGAGTTGTTCCCCAGTAGTGGTTGCTATTCGGTGGCCTTTGCTCTTCTAGATGCTTAGAGAAATCTGCACCAAAAAAGCCCTTCTGAATTCCATGACAATGATGAGGATGTTGCTGTCATTTCCTGGTTTGTTACTAATTATAAGGCATAAACTCAAGTGTACCCATTCATACGATTAAAATGTACACTTTAATGTAGTTATATATAAGACCTACCTCTAAAGAACAGATCCAACACAAATCAATTTTCTCATAGTTCCACCCTCAATAAACCCTTAAAATCCTTGTGAAATTGTTCTTATAACCTGCCTACAGATACCATGAAGGAAATTAAAAACAAAATAAGCATCCTTAAGAATGGTTTAAGGAGAGGGGTCAACCAGCGATGGTATTTTTTTTTTTTTGGAAATGGAGTCTCACTCTTGCCCGGGCTGGAGTGTAGTAGTGTGATCTCAGCTCACTGCAACCTCCGCCTCCTGGGTTCAAGCAATTCTCCTACCTCAGCCTCCCGAGTTGCTGGGATAACAGGTGTGCGCCAAACCACACCCAGCTAATTTTTGTATTTTTAGTAGAGATGGGGTTTCTCCATGCTGGCCAGGCTAGTCTCAAACTCCTGGCTCAAGTGATCCACCTGCCTCAGCCTCCCAAAGTGCTAGGATTGCAGGCAGGAGCCACCACACCCAGCCAGGGGATAGTAATTTGTTATCGTTTCCTGTTTCTGTGCTGTGGGGAAAAACCCAACATGTCTTTTGTAATTAAAAAGAAAAAAAAAAAAAGAAAAAGAAATTACATAGAGCAGCAGTCCCCAACACCTTCCCAGCACTTTTGGCACCACGGATTGGTTTTGTGGAAGACAATTTTTGCATGGATGGGGGTAGGAGGAGGAGGGATGATTTTGGGATGAAACTGTTCCACCTCAGATCATCAGGCATGAGAATCTAATGCTGCTGCAGATTTGACAGTGACAGGAGGTGGAGCTCAGGTGGTGATGCTTGCCCAATGCTCACCTGCTGTGCAGCCCCATTCCTACGAGGCCACAAAGCAGCTGTACCCCTGATATAGAGTATTGAGATGGCTAGTTTATGTAGACACCAAAACCAATTTTCAGCTTTAAGAAAGAAAACCGAGTCATTCAGAGATCTTTTATTTGAGGGGAAAATGTATGACCGTCACTACAAGAAGCTAATCATTTTCATTTAAATGGATGATTTAAAACTAAGAAGTTTTCAAGAATTTCATACTACAATAAAAAAATTCAGATTTAAATCCTGCTTTCCATAGCTTCAATCCTAAACCAAGAGAGTTTCAGGAATTTTAGATAAAGCAAAGATAAATTAAAATAAACCATTACAACAACCTAGCCATATAAAAAGGCAGTGACCAGATAGAAAGAAAAGCCTTTCCATGGATATTTTCTCCACCAATTGCATACGGTAAATTTTCCTAAGGTAATTACTTTTTGCAAAACCAATCCAAATGAAGACAGGAGGGAAATTCTCGCCTTAAGGTTCCCCATATTGAGTTTAGGGCCATGATTTCCAAATTGTGTAACAAAGGAGCCTCTTCTGAGGTGATTCGGGACCAACCAGGGGCCATGAGAATCAATCAGGAACAAAGCCACCTGCTTCCAAAGAAGCTGCAACCATGATAGCACTGTTTTCTGATTTCCATACTGAGATTTAGCATATGTATGCAGTTATTTTTAAAAAACCTGAAAAAACATTTACCTGGGCGTATAGTGCATAGCCTTCGGCACACCTTGGAAATTTCTTTATGACCTCTTCAAAACCTTTCATAGCTGCTTGGATTTGTGAAGAGTTGTTTCCCGTATATGCCTGGCGGTACTATAAAAAATCAAAACAGGCCTGTCAAATCAAGAACTCAAAAACTCATGGAATGTTAACATAAACACACAAAATTACATAAATATTTCCAAAAAAACAGGTGATTTGCTAACATAATCTGCAGCATCCAAAAGGGTTCCAAGTAGGTATCTCAGCAGCAGAGAGCCAAAGGTTATGCACAACTAGGACTCCATGGCCACTATACAATTTCAAGATGTTCAATACTGTAGAAGAGGGCATACTAATTTGTAAGAAGTGAACTTTGCAATAAATGAATTTTAAATCTAGTAAAATTTTTGTCATTTTCATTTATAATATATATTTGTGACATAATTTCTTCCTTTAAACTGAAAATTCTTTTACGACTCCAGCCATACAGCTAACTGGAAGTATCTTATTTTACTAGAAAAATTTTTACTTAAAAAAAAAAACAAAAAACAACCTTTTGAGCTTTGTGTTTCTGAATATTAAGAAACAGTTCTATGAAGCAGGGGTGAGAGAGCAAGTTACATGGTGTCATGTTTACAGAGTATTTCCTCAAAATGTTTTTGCTCTTTATATTGATTTATGATGAAGCAGGGAGACCAGTTCTGTTTAGGGAAGTATAAAATCAGGGACAAACATCTATCAAGATGAACCCAAACAAATGTCCAGAGAAATACAAGAGCTAGGTATCAATCAGCACCTTTTTTCCTCAGTAGTTATCCTTTGGGAAAGAAAGAAAAAGACGACTTTGTAGACAATGAGATACTCATTTTTGTTGACGCTGGAAAATAAAAGTGATGTTTAGGAAAATACAAAAGAAAGTAGTACCTACCAATGCAAAACATTTCTGTGCTTGTGCCAGAGCAGACTCAGGTCTTAACCTAATACATTCATCAAAATCTGCCACTGCTTCTTCAACTTGATCAAGGAGTATTTTCAGCTAAGAAAAAAATACGTAAATAAATGTAATTCAACTAGGCGCACCAGTTAAGTATGTTCAGTGTCTCATCTCTATTATTACACCTCAGCATAATGCTGAGCATGTAGTAGTAATTCAATATATAATTACTTTCTAGAAACAGTGATTTAAAAATCTTGAAATTTAAAAGGCAAGATTCCAAAACATAAAAATGGTATCCAACTTATAGAAAGGACTACAAGCCAACCATTTCTGCCCTGCAATTCTGATCACTATTAAGCAAGAAACCCCTTCTTCTAGAAAACTAAACATCCTGTACATTCTAATATCAAAGCAGGTTAGACATCAGATAATTACCTTTCAAATTAATCTTCAGACACTACCAGTAAAGATCAAAATGTCAAGAATTTTAAGAGGTTATCTCAACACTTAACACCCTTCTGAAAGAAATACAGTCATGCATATTTACATTTCAATCAACAGACCACATATACAACAGTGGTCCCAAAAGATTGTAATACTGCATTTTTACTGTACCTTTTCTATGTTTAGATATGTTTTAGACACACAGATACTTACCATTGTGTTACAACTGCCTATAATATTTGGTATAGTAACATGCTATACACGTTTGTAGCTTAGGAGCAACAGGCTACAACATACAGCTTAGGTGTGTAGTAGGCTATACCATCTAGGTCTGTAGAAGTACACTCTATGATGTCCACACAACAAAATCGCCTAATAATGCACTTCCCTGGCAGGACACATGACCCTATTAGGTAAAATTCTCCATTAGAAAGAACTTCGGCTCTTCTGTTATTATTAATGCATAGCCCACACTTTATACCATAATGCATTCCAAGAAGCCATGTTAAGCTGATTATAAAGCCATGTTTTCCCCACCTGAGGCAGTAATTGGAAACTGTTTCTTCACTATATATTTCTACTAAAAAACTAATATGCCTGTTATAAAACTTCAAAAGATAAATATATTTATTTTTACTATTTGGACAGTCCAGACTATTTCCTTATAGCAAGAAGCTCACAAAAATCATCCTGTTGATTCTAGAATTAACTCACATTGCTTACTAAATGTTATTAATGTTTTACTCATTGAAACCTATGAACCAGAAACACCAGAAAAACAAACTTGAACTGGTAAGCCAACAGTTTTTGCCTTCCTTTACTCTTTTTTCATAAGTAAATACCAAAATTAAAGACAAATATTCAAGACAGACTAAACAAAGGCCAATTCAAACTGTAAACCACTGTGATACTTTGTTCACAGCTATCAGAAATTATATAAGAAAACTCAAGAAAATTACATAAGAAATTCTCAAAAATGGTATCAAAGCTCAATCCACAAGTCAGACCTCTAGGTAAGAAAACAGACTTACCTGTCCTCGGTGGTGATAAACATCTGCATTCTGAGGATCGATGTCAGCAGCCATGTTAAAATCTTGAGTGGACAGCAAAGGCTGCTGCTGTTGCATGAACATGCTGCCTCTTTTGATGAGAGCATTTGCTCGAAGCTATATACCCCAAGTGAGGAAAGGTTCATCATTACTTTTTTTTCTTCCAATCTAGTTTCTTTAAATAACAGCTTTTTTCTATAATCTACATATCACAAAGGTCACCCTTTTAAAGTATGCATGTCACCTGTTTTTAGTATATTCACTAAGTTGTGTGTTGATTACCACTATCTAATTCCAGAACATTTTCATCACCCTTAAAAGAAACCACATACAAATAAGCAGTCACTCTCCATCCCCCTCACCTCCTACTCTTCAGCCCCTAGAAAATACCAACCTATTTTCTATTTCTATGGATTTGTATATTCTGGATGTTTCATGTAAGTGGAATCATACATTATATATAGCCTTTTGTGTCTGGCTTCTTTGATTTAGCATAATGTTTTCAAGGTTCATCCATATTGTAGCATGTATCAGTTTTTCATTCTTTTGTTATGCCTGAAAAATATTCCATTGTACAGATATCACATTTTATTTATCCATTCATCAACTGATGGACATTTGAGCTGCTTCCACTTTTTGGCTACCATAAATAATGCTGCTATGAACATTCACATACAAGGTTTTTAAAAAAGCTTTTTAAAAATAGAGATGAGATTTTGCTACGTTATCCAGGGTAGTCTAGAACTCCTGGGTTTCCAAAGTGCTGGGATTACAGGTGTGAGCCTCCACACCCAGCTCTCATGTACAAGTTTTTGTGTTAACGAACGTATTAAATTCTCTTGGGTATATACCTAGGAGTGGAATTACTAGATCATATGGTAAGTTTCTGAGGAATTGCCAAACTAATTTCCAAAAGGGCTTCACCATTGTATTAATATATTTCCACCAGCAATGTATGAGGGTTCCAATTTTCCACATCTTCAAAAACACTTATTATTGTCCAATGTTTTTTATTAGAGCCTTATTGTCTTTTTGATTATAGCCATCCTAGTAGGTGTGAAGTGGCATCTCATGGTGGTTTTGGTTTGCATTTCCCTAATGGCTAATGATGCCAACAATCTTGTCATTTATTATTGGTCATTTGTATATTCTTTGGAGAAATGTGTATTCAGATCCTTTGCCCATTTTTAACTTAGTTTGTCTTTTTATTGTTGAGCTCTAAGAGTTCTTTATTCTGGATACAAGCTCCTAATCAGATATATGATTTGTGAATATTTTTCCCATGTTGTGTGATGTGTTTTCTCTTTCTTGATGGTGTCTTTTCACACAGAAGTTTTTTTTTTTTTTTTTTTTGAGACAGGATCTCTGTCACCCAGGCTGGAGTACAGTGGCACAAGTCACGGCTCACCGCAGACTTGACCTCCCAGGTACAGGTGATCCTCCCATCTCAGCCTCCTGAGTAGCTACGACTACATGCACATGCCATCATGCCCGGCTAATTTTCAGGCATGAGCCACCACCCCCAGCCAAGCACAGAAGTCTGATCACGTCCAATCTATTTTTTTTTTTTTTTTGGTTGCTTGTGCTTTTGGTGCCATATCTAAGAAACTGCTGCTTATCTAAGGTAACAAACATTTAGTCCTCTATTTTATCCTAACAGTTTTATAGTTTTAGCTCTTACATTTAGGGCTCTAATCCATTTTGAGTTAATTTTTGTGCATGGCATATGGTAGGCATCATTACTACTTGCCATTAAAAGTCATGTGATCATGAAAACAATACGTTTCTTTAAAATTTTGTTCAAAGCAATACTACATACATATAGAACAAATAATAACATCCTCCACAATTATAACAAAAACATATAACATATAACAGTTGTAATCATCAGGAAAATCAGCAGAAAATAATATTAAAGATAATATTATGAGGGTATCTTCAATTTGAAAATCTCATTTTGAAAGAAACTTTTAACAATATTTAGGTCTTAAAAACAACTTTTATATCCCCCCAAATATAGGAGAGGAGAGAGGCTACAGAGTTCATTTAATGCAATGAGGAAACAGGTCACAGAGATGTTAACAAACTAATAAGTAATATAGTTAATTGGTGGTTAAATTGTTTTGTTACACTGAATAGAATGTAACAATTCAACAGATGCCCCTGACTCTTAATTATGAAATGTGTTAATACATAGCACATTAAGAATACTTAGAAAATGAAAGGCTGTTCCAACTGTACAACTGCAAGACTTTTGGCATATTTATACATTCTATTTTTAGAACCTTTCTGAATATATTAATGTGTTTTTATTAAGTGTTTTATAACCTGGTGCTACATATTACACATTACTTACAGCATTATCTACAGAATTGCATATCACCTTTACCACTGACCAAATACAGTCCAATATGGTAGGCAGTGGCTACAGGGAGACGATGAAACTACCAGATGCTATAGGAAAAAAAAATTTCCTTTCCTAAATAAAGATAAATATCATTGATATTTATGTTTTCAGATTCACTGCACCAACTACATTATTATTAAGAGTAGTTTCTTCAAAAACAAAAACAGCCCTTTGAAGAATGGCAGTTGAAATGCTTTAAAAAATCTGGCAAAACATAATGAAAGGCATCGCCTTCTATTTAATAATTTCTTCACACACATTTTTTAATGTACCTTCACATTAGCTTCTTTCAAACTGATGACTTTATCTAAATCTGGTTTGGCTGCATTGGCATTGCCAATAAGCAGGTAGAAGGTAGCTCGTAGTAGCAATGCTTCTGCCATGTATTTGCCTTCAGCATCTATTTCTTTTGAGCATTCACTTATGATTTTATCGTAGTTTTCTTCTTCCATATACTGTTTGGCCTTTAAGTATCCAGAACTGAAAATAAAAACAAACATAGGAAATTATTTACTAAGAAAAAATTAAATGTGGCTGGGTGTGGTGGCTCACGCCTGTAATCCCAGCACTTTGGGAGGCCGAGGTGGGCGGATCACGAGGTCAGGCATTCAAGACCAGCCTGGCCAACATGGTGAAACCCGTCTCTACTAAAAATACAAAAATTAGCTGGGCGTGGAGGCGCGTGCCTGTATCCCAGATACTTAGGAGGCTGAGGCAGGAGAATCGCTTGAACCCGGGAGGTGGAGGTTGCAGTGAGCCGAGATGGTGCCACTGCATTCCAGCCTGGGAGACAGAGCAAGACTCCATCTCAAAAAAAAAAAAAAAAAAAAAAAGAAAAGAAAAGAAAGAATTCAATGTTAAAACATGCCACATTTGGCACACCTGAGTTAATTAAGCAATTGTCTATTTCCCCTTAACAAGATAATCAGCCAGTGTGGCATGGAGTTGGGGTGGGGAGGGGCAGTGCGGTTAAACAGATTAGGATTTTTGATGTAGACGGGGATTTTCTTGAAACCTTGGATGAGGAGTTTTAAAAAGGAAGCAGCAGAGTCCTGGATAATACCTCAGCTTAGACATTTAGATACTGAAAAGATGAGCTAATGAGAGACTGATCTGCAACATAGGTAAGGATCCTGTCTTATTCACCTTCATATCTGAGGCACATCAATGGTACTCAACAGTTGTTTAATGGCTAAAAGAAGGAACAGGGAAATAGGAAATAAGTGACTTCAGAGTCACAGAAGCTAAGGCAAGGGGTGTGAGCAGACCTAGAATTAATAACTGAACTTATTGGCTGGATACGGTGGCTCACGCCTGTAATCCCAGCACTTTGGGAGGCCGAGGTGGGCGGATCACGAGGTCAGGAGATCGAGACCATCCTGGCAAACATGGTGAAACCCCATCTCTAATAAAAATACAAAAAAATTAGTCAGGCATGGTGGCGGGTGCCTATAGTCCCAGCTACTCGGGAGGCTGAGGCAGGAGAATGGCGTGAACCCGGGAGGCGGAGCTTGCAGTGAGCTGAGATCGCGCCACTGCACTCCAGCCTGGGCGACAGAGCGAGACTCCGTCTCAAATAAATAAATAAATAAATAAATAAATAAATAAATAAATAACTGAACTTACTAAAGAAGCAAATTTAAAGGAAGACTCTTCCATCAATTAATACTTTAAAAAACACCCTTCTGTATGTTTTAAAAAGCAGTGAGCACAGTATCTCTTATTATTCTTCTAAGATGATGACTTTTATGGAGATGCTTGTAGAAGTAATTTTTTTTAACTGAAATTTGTATTAGGTGTCATGAGGTACATGAGGTATCTTCCAAACATAAGGCATTGTAAATTAAAGTACATTTTCTTATTTCAGTTGTTATATCTGTATAGAGAAAACTGGCAAATGACTTAAAAGTTACGTCAGGCCAGACATGGTGGCTCATGCCTGTAATCCCAGTAGTATGGAAGGCTAACGTGGGAGGATCACCTGAGCCCAGGAGTTCAAGACCAGCTGGGGAAACATGGCAAGACCCTGTCTCCATAATTAAAAACAAAAAAATTTAGCCAGGCATGGTGGTGTGCACTTAGAGTCCCAGCTACGCAAGACATTGAGGCGAGAGGATAGCTTGATTCCAGGAGTTGGAGGCTGTAGTGAGCTATGATCGCAACACTCTACTCCAGCCTGAGTGACCCCCTCTCTCTCCCTTTTGTTTTTTGAGACAGAGTCTTGCTCTGTTCCCCAGGCTGGAGTGCAGTGGCATGATCTTGGCTCACTTCAACCTCTGCCTCTGGGACTCAAGCAATCCTCCCACCTCAGCCTCCCCAGTTGCTAAGACACCACCATGCCAAGCTAATTTTTGTTATTCTTCTGTAGAGACAGGGTTTCTCCATGTTGCCCAGGCTAGTCTCAAACTCCTGGGCTCAAGCAATCTGCCCACCTCAGCCTCTCAAAGTGTTGGGATTACAGGCATGAGCCACCATGTCTGACCTGACCCTGTCTCTTAAAAAAATTTAAAAAGTTATGTCAGCCAAAAATCTTATAAGCTCTATGCTAACCTCTCCTGTAATGACATTCCAATGTTGCCTACATTCTAGTTTTGTTTCTCAGGTCACCAGGCTAAGAAAACACAAACAGGCCAGGTGCAGTGGCTCACACCTGTAATTCCAACACTTTGGAAGGCCGAGGTGGGTGGATCACCTGAGGTCGGGAGTTCGAGACCAGCCTGGCCAACATGGTGAAACTCCGTCTCTACTCAAAATACAAAAATTAGCTGGCGTCGTGGCACGAGCCTGTAATCCCAGCTACTAGGGAAGCTGAGGCGGGAGAATTGCTTGATCCCAGTAGGCAGAGGTTGCAGTGAGCCAAGATTGCACCACCACTGCACTCCAGCCTAGGCGAAAGATACCTCATTATCAAAAAAAAAAAAAAAAAAGAGAGAAAAGAACGAAAACACAAACAATGATTAAATCAGATTAGAAGTAATCCCACTTACTGAAGAACATAAGTGCTAGTTATTTATAAGCATGATTTCTACACCTCACAATAACCTTGTAAGGTAAATATTACTAGGATGATAAAGCTAAGGCTCAGAGTAAAATGGAATTTAAAACTTGGGTCCAATTCCAGTTAGTGTGCTGATGATAGCTAGCTACGTCCTACCATCTCTCAGTAAAGCTTTTAGAATAATGGTATTAAATTCATTATAGTTTTTCTGGGACAAGGACTATTTCTTAACCAGAAGAAGAAAGTATTTGCATAACTGTCACAAGAGCTAATATGACATCTTAAACATTTAATTCCCAACTACAATCTTCTCAAAGATTGTGTATCAATGAACTAAAATTTGTACACTGCAGTATAATTATGCACAGTATCTTCTCTTAAAAGGTCAATAGCAATGGTAGAAAAATTGGAAGATAAAAATCAAAAGCAATTTGTTTCTTCAAACCCTCCAATATGCTGAAGATGCAAAACCCAGTTATGCACAGCTACTAGAACAGTATTTCCTTTTCTTCCTAACTCGTTAAAAAAATCATGTTGATAATAATATTGTACCTTCTCTCAGAGAGGGCTACCCTTGACAGAAAAATACAAGTATTCATAAATACGAATGGAATAAAGCAGGCTAGATGGTTTATATGACATTATATCATTAGGTCTCCAGCTAGAAACACAGTATCCTGTACTTTGGTTTCAGCTCTCTACAGGCTCCAACAAGAAGCCCTCCAAATGGGCATCTTCCTAGACAAGCAGAAAAATCCTTGAAAAAATTCACTCTTTGGGCACCCCTAAAAGTATCTGTTTATAAATTAAAAACTTCCCTGCACTAGAACATCTGCATGTTGAGCTACACAATAATTTTCAAGTTATTGCCTCTATTCAAACACGGTCAGCCACTGGATTCAATGGGAGTCCTTTTGAGAAGATCATATAGGACCTTGAGTAAAAGCAGGGTAGACTCCTGGCAGTAAAACCCTGAGTCACCAGAGAAGTAACAGATACATGCTAGAAAGAAAAGTGTTTTTATAATAATAATATTATATAATTTTTAATTATATTTCTGTCTATCTCTATCTGTAGATAGATAGCTGCTGTTGTGAGATGGCTCAGAACCCATATGGGCCCTAAGGAAAGTTCAAAGCACCCAAAACACCACTAAGTAGACACTATGCTTGACATACTTACTTTTCTTTCACTTCTAAAGCCTCCCCTTCCTTGTCTTTATCTTCATCAGATTTCTCTCCTTTAAGCATGGGCTGGGAAATGATATCATCCGTGAAAGAACTGAAGTAAGATTTGATAAACTGTGGAGATGGCATCAGAGGTTCACGATTCTGAAATTTAGTCATGTTTAAAGACATCAGGATGGGAAATACCAACCAAAGAAGCAGGTACATTGTAGAACGCTAAGAATAACTGTCATAAAAATTGGATTCTCATTTTCAAATAACTAAAATTAAGCTCCAAGCCACAGAACAAAAGACAGTGGAAAAGGTGAAGCTGCCAGTCCCAGCTGTTTAAAGCTGGTTTTAAATGAGAGCCTTTTCCCTCTACAAAGATGTAAGACCACATCTTACACAGGTGCTGAAAATGTTAAGTCCATTTACCTTGGGCTTTCATCTGAAGATCTTTATTACAGGTAAGTGCCACTGAAAACCATACTGAAATCACATTTCCTGTTTTGATTATTTATTTGAGGCGTAGCCACCCAATTCACAATTATGGGAGTATTTTGTTCCTCCCGAAACACAATTACCGTTTTAAATAAATAAGTTTTAAATAAAGTGGAAATAACACACCCAAAAGGCTCTCATAATGTATTTTGAATGCTTTATCTATAAAATTCAGCCCAAAGAGTTTAATGGAAACATGCGATTTTTCATTTTATGTATAACAAATATCATTACTGTTATTTTGGTAATGTCTTCATATTTGAAGGAATAAAAAAAGGAATTGGCTTTATAAGTAAATTATTTAATCTAGGATAGATAAAAGTGGGATAGACAGAGAACTAAAAAGGAAACCTAAGAGAAAACCCATATTGATCTGTGGGCACTCTCTGGGGAGAGATTCAATTCGTTTTAATTTAGGATAATAAAATAAATATTTTAAGTCAAATGGTCACCTATCAAGTGATAAATATGCCTAACTTTAGTACTTTACTAAAGACACTCTGAGAATAAATACATAGTGGCAATCATTTACCATTTTAGGGGAAAAGCTTAAATAGAAATTTAAATACCACTTACCTGAAGCTAGATAAATCATTAATGTTTTTTAGTTTCCTGTTTCAGCTTAGAAATGAAGCTATCACCTCCCTGCCTTCCATACAGGGTTATAAATTTAAAGTGAAAATAAACTGTTACAAGAAAGGGATTTAAGTATCAAAGGAACAGGATACAAATTCTAGTTCTGCCACTTATTAGCTATGTGATATTATGCATGTCATTAAACGTCTAGTATCAGTGTTCTCATCTCTAAAATGGCAATAGAAATATTTGCCTTATTTATCTTATACAGTTGTTATAAAAAAATCAAAATAATAATATGGAAGGTATTTTGTGATTTACAAAGTGACAAACAAACAGATTAGAAAATGTGGAAACTGATCTGTAACCTATGTAAATATACATTATTTTATATTTTCTTACCATCTTGCAATCCAACCAGTCTAATTACTCCACACTATGTACAAGGAAACTAGGTTCCTTCGAGGTTCAATTTATGGACTCTACCATGGTGTTTTACAAAGTGATTTTGAGAAACACTAGTCTTATGAGATGCTCGAGAGAAAAAAAAATCCATGGTTTAAAGAGACTGGGGCCAGGCACAGTGGCTCACGCCTGTAATTCTAGCACTTTGGGAGGCTTAGGAAGTTGGACGGCTTGAGCTCAGGAGTTCGAGACCAGCCTGGGTAACATGGTGAAACCCTGCCTCTACTAAAGTACAAAAAAATTAGCCAGACATAGTGGTGCATGCCTGTAGTCCCAGCTACTTGGGAGACTGAGGAACGAGAATTGCTTGAACCTGGGAGGCAGAGGTTGCAGTGAGCCAAGATAGCAACTGCAGTCCAGCCTGGGTGACAAAGAAAGAAAAAACAAACAAACAAACAAACAAACAAACAAAAAAACAGAGAGAGAGACTGGGAACCACTACAGCCACTACAGCTATACCCCTCTTAGAGATTCACAACACACCTTAGTAGATTATTAAAGTCCTGCAGTGAAGAAACTTGTTTTAACTGTTTCACTCAGCTAATATCCAGAGATATAAAATTAAAAATACAGATTACTAAAATCAATTCAAGAAAAACCAAGTTATTATTAAAGGAAAAAGGAACAATTATCTCGCTATTACTGGGATTTAACAGTGAATCTCCAGTGATGCTTAGTGATGCCTATGGTACTCTCTTTACTTACATCTCACCTTGGGCACTTAACTACCGCATGCCTTTTATACATAGTAACAGTCAGTCTCTCTCACTAAATTTTAATTCTATAAGGGCAAGGGCCATGTCTTTGAACCCATCCCTCTAAAATGCCAAACATGTAGCTTTGTTTAATAAATGATTGTTGAATTAAACTACCTGTTAATAATAGCCTAAAACTAATGCCAACTTACTCAGTATACCTTTAAAAACTTTAATAATATAGAAAAATATTTTTCTGTGAAAGGCCAGATAGTAAATATTTTAGGCTTTGGAGTCTATACAGTTTGTCACAACCACTCAACTCTGCTGTTATATCTCAAAGGCAGCTGAAAACAACATGTGACTGAACATTATTTATAAAAACAGGTAGCAGACTGGATTTGGCCTATGGGCCACAGTGTGGCAATCCCTAACACAGATGAATTCCAATATTCTCCAGGTAGAGTAATGGACAGAGCATATATTCTTACTGAAGAAGGACAAGCCATAAAAGCCAAAGATAACAGGAAGAAGAAATATAACCCAGTTCTAATTGCAGTTGTTGCCATTACCACTATGCCTAAGCTTAAGCAGCATAAATTAGAAAATACCCTTCACAATGTACACAGTACTCCCCCATTCCCCAAATCAGATCAATTTACCTTATATTTTTCCTTGGCTTTCTCTTTTCCAAGGAGTTTAAGAACTTTATCGGCTAACAGCATGCTTTGTTGATTTTGGAACCCTTCTAATATACACACAGCAGTGACATCTAGAAATGATGAAAAACACAAGGGTAAATATAAAATTATTGCAAAGATGGGTCAACAGCATCAAATGGGTACAATGTAACTACAGAAAGCCAAACTAAATTCATGGCCAAATGGGACTGTTTCATTTCCAATTAACTGATTCTTAATACCTAATTTTATATTCTCTATGACCAAACTGAAAGCTCAGAAAGTCACTCCAATTCTCTGGGGTTTGCTTTCCTTAACTGTGAAATGAAAGGGGCTATGCTGCATGATTTCTGATGTTTCTCACCACTCTAACATTCTCTTCTGGCTAGCAACTCTAAGGCATATAAACATAGTGTGGCTCTCTCATGTCTGGTGTTTGTTTATAGGCCTCAGAGTTATTCCCTGTCTCCAAAGCCATCTTGCCACAGAGCTCTCAAATAAATCTGCCTCAATACCATTTTCATCTGGTTATGTCACAGCTCAAGATGCATGCAGTGGTTTGAAATTAAAAAGTAAGTGGTTTCTTAACCTCTCAGCCTTTCGTTCAAAGCACTCAAACAATGGACGTCTCGTCTCTTTCCGAATTAAATTTCTTGCAATTCCACATCCTTGCTCCACCAATCAAGTCAATCTGCTGATATATTCCCCTGATAACCACGGCTAGCGCCAATGTCAATGTCTTTTTTCCCATCCTGTTTCTTCTACGTGACACTTCGATCAACCTCCTCTCTGCCAGTTATTGTGTTAGTAACTTCAAGGTCTGGTTCAAAACTCAGGATTCCCTTTTCTAAAACAACAGTCTTTTCACACACTACCAAAGTATGTGCCACCACAAAACCTCAAATTTTGCTAAAATGTTCTCTAAAATACCCTCATTTGGTAATCTACACTTTTCTTTTCAGAAAGGGGCCTTTTCCTTTTACTGATGCTTTTAAAGCAGACAAATATTAAGTGGAAAGAACTTTTAGATTGTAGAAAATTATACTTTGGTTTTGCTTCATGTCACCTAGAAGAATGTACTTTAAAGGCTGGATGTATACTGTTAATTGCAGCTTTGGAAGCAGAGAAATGGCCAATCAGAGACCACAGAATATTTATGGCATTTAATGAGAATGACAAATTCACTCTGAGGCTTTGTACCAATTACATCATTTCCAATTAGGTGTAAATTAGGTATAAAACAATAATTTCCAATTGGGTATAAAATAATGTTTGAAAATACCAAGGGCAAAAAACAATGTTTTCTTTAACGATTCATCTCAAAGCTATGTTTATACATATTATAAACACAGCTCTCAAAGCTATATTTATACATATTAAATGAAATATGTAGAACCTTAGAAACACTATCACTTGCTAAAACTTCTTTTCTGATTTCCTTATTCAGAGAATTATACTAATGCTCATTAGCTGCTAAGTTTAAAATGTGTAGTACATAAACTCCTAATCTTAATAGTCATTTAATTCCATAGTTGAGAACAGAGACAATACTTAAGTATCAGCAATCTTACTTTAAACTAGAAGACACAATCTTAAGTGCAAAGGAATCCAACTTTTAAAAACAACTGATTCTTGCACTCACAAGGCAGTTTCATATACATTTACCAATGACTACAAAATATTAAGTAATTTTCATATGTAAACACAAAATTACCCTCACCTTCTAAACATTCCTTCTTATTGTCTAGCTTCTCATGGGCTTTTGCACGTCTAAAGAGAGCTTTCACATATTTGGGATTAAGTTCAACAGCTTTTGTACAATCTTGTGCCACTTCTTTCCATTTTTGCTGTAATTGAAAGTATTTTTAAAAAGTCACACTAAAGAAAGTACTGTTCAATAGAAATCAGTTTAAACTTGATAGGCTGAGTATTAAAAGTCCTAGAATAAAAAAGTATTCCTAATACAAAGAGTTAATATCTGCAATACATTACAACAGCTCATATAAATATCAAAAAGTTAAAGAAATAGCCTCAAACTGTTGAGGAGAATAGGGTCACCAGAAACTTTCTATACTATCTAATTTTATAAAATGTGAAATATACTTAACTTTGGAGTATATCTGTAGTCAGTAAAACTACAGAATTTGTTCTTTAAAAAGTTTTGCAATTAATGGAAATAAAAACAACATCCCATAATTTTGAAACAACTTCAAAAAATGTATTAGGTTTATTTGAGTAGCTTTAACTGCAACTTTAAGCAAATAAAGAGAAAGAAAAGGAACAGAAGAAACAACCTAGAGTACATACCAACTGTTCAAAGGCAGCAGCTCTGTTTTGATAAAATGTAGAAAGGTCAACATTCTTCTCTGTAGGGCACAAGCTAATAGCCTCAGTATAGCATTGAATAGCTTGTTCATATTTTCCTGCTTTAAAATATTTATTGCCTTTATTCTTGGCTGCTTGGGCTCTATCAAGAGAGTTCTGAAATGAGAGGAAACAATTATCAAACACTAATCAACATTCACAGACTCAGACCACAGTAATTAAACAATAAATTGATAAAAACAGGAAGACAGAATGGCTGTTTACAATGTAAGTTGCTTCATACAAATATCTTCATGGAATAGATTCTAACTAGTAGGATTGTTGAGTCAAAAAGCATATCTTGGCCAGGCACGGTAGCTCATGCCTATAATCTCAACACTTTGGGAGGCTGAGGCGGGTGGATCACTTGAGGCCAGGAGTTTGAGACCAGCCTGGGCAACGTGTTGGAACCCCGTCTCTATTAAAAATACAAAAAATAGCTGGGTATGGTGGCACACGCCTGCAGTCCCGACTACCCGGGTGGCTGAGGCATGAGAATTGCTTGAATCTAGGAGGTGGAGGCTACAGTGAGCCGAGATCATAGCACTGTACTCCAGCCTTGGTGAGAGATTGGGACTCTGTCTCCGCCTGCCCCCCCAAAAAAGCATGAGAGGTGTCTTGCTATGCTGCCCAGGCTACTCTCAAGCTCAAGCAATCCCCCTACCTCCATGTTCTAGGCAGATGGGATTACAGGTGCACACCACCATGCCCAGCTAAAAGACACAGACACAGACACAGACACAGACACAGACACACACACACACACACACACACACACACACATATATGTATATACTTTTTTTTTTTTTTTCTTGAGACAGGGTCTCTCTGTCGCCCAGGCTGGAGTGCAGTGGCACAATCTTGGCTTGCTGCAACCTCCACCTCCTAGGTTCAAGTGATTCTCCTGCCTCAGCCTCCCGAGTAGCTAGGGCTACCGGCGTGCACCACCACATCTGGCTAATTTTTTAATTTTTAGTAGAGATGGGGTTTTGCCATGTTGCCCAGGCTGGAGTCTTATATGTTTTTAATTTCAAAAACACTCAGACTTTTTCAAAAAGGCTGTAGTACTTTAAAGTTTTTAAAGGATTTAAAGTGCGCAAAGGATTTCTAGGAAGCTCTAAGTATCTAAGATCAGAATATTATATAGCTACTTTAAGCTAGCTAGTGTCAACCAGAATGTATATTTTAAAATTGATGTGGGAGGATGAAAGGAACCAAGACAAGCACATAGAAATTAATAGATGAACTTAAAATCTTCCATTTGTCAGTAGACTTAATTATGTTCCAAAAGCTTTGAGACATAAATTTAATTTCAAGGATACATATGTTTCAGGACTATGAATATGTGCCAGGACTAACAGAGACTGCTACAGGACTGACAGAGAAACACCCACAAAACACCCACAATAAAGCAAAACTAGGAATCCCTTATGTAGTTGTGGGCTCTGGGGGGCAATCGTCAGGGTGATTGCTAGAAAACTTGCATTTGAGACAACCTCAACAATCCTCCCACTCCACTGGAGGAAGCAGAAATCACATTAGAGTAGGGCTGTGTCATTCAGGAGTGAGGATCTTCTATATGAGAGACAAGTGGCCAGGTACCATGGCACACACCTATCGTTTCAGATACTTGGGATGCTGAGGCAGAACTGCTTAAGCCCAGGAGTTTGAGATTAGCCTGGACAACATATTGAGACATTGAGACCAGACTCTCTTAAAAGAGACAAATGACAGTGACAGGGCATACCATACCTTGCCTCTGTTTTTTAAGAGACCACACAATCGAGAATTGCTAACAAAAGGGAAAAACAACCCATAAAAAAAGAGGCCCCCAACTCAAATATAAAAGTAGTATCTGAGAAAGCAGGATATACCAAGCAAACAAAAAATTTAGTTTCAAAAAAATGAGAGGCTATCTTCCCATCATTAAAAGAGGTTGCTTTTAAAGAGCACCAATTAGAAATCTTAAAAATGAAAAAAGATTATTACAATTAATTCAGCAGATTGGCTGTATATTAAAGAAGCAAGCTGAGGAGCGAATTAACCAGTAGAGAATGGGGGAAACCTGACAGAATGCCATGGAAACAGAGGACAGGGAGGTGGGAAGTTTGGAGAAATTAAATGACATGAAGTATAAATCCAGAAGTTCCATCATTTGCCTATGTGGAGTTCTAAAAGGAAAGGCATAGAAAAAAAAATCTAAGGAATTGGAGAAATTCTCGGAGTTGAAGAAAAATGACATGCATTTTTAGACACATCATGGTGAAATTTCACAACAAAAATCCTGAAAGTATTTAAACAGAAAAACAATCCAGTGCCAGACTGTCACCAACATTTGGTATAAAAACCAATTAAGTAACAATTTCAAAGTTCTTTTTTTTTTTTTTCAAAGTTCTAAAGCAAGATTATTTTGTAACTAAAGTCTTATACCTAGCTAAACTAGCATTTGAGGTTGAACACAAGAACAGAAATAGAAATGTACAGCTTCCTTACCACTAAAAATAAACCCCCAAATAAGGAAATGACCAATACAACAAAAAGCAGAAAGGAAGGAAAAATAAGAAACAAAAAAGCAGAGTAAATATGGCAGTAATTGCTAAACATGTAAATAGTAAAAATAAATGTGAGTAGTTTAGAGCCCTGCATTGAAAGACTTTCAAATTGTTTAAAACCAAAACTAACTACCTGCTGCCTATAAGGCATGATGTAAAACCAAATGACATACTAAGGCCAAACAATTTTTTTTTTAAAAAAGGAATGTAAAAAGTTGTGGAAGGTGAATACTAAAAAATAAAAATTAAGGTAATATAGACAAAATACCATTCAAAAGCATCACATGATGTCCAGATAGTTTTACTGATAAAAGGTTCAATCTGTAAAAAAGGCACAATAATCATGAATCTTCATTTATCTAATAAAGGTTTAAAATAAACTCAATTGGCTGGGTGCAGTGGCTCACGCCTGTAATCCCAGCACTTTGGGAGGCTGAGGCGGGTGGATTACCTCAGGTCAGGAGTTCGAGACCAGCCTGGCCAACGTGGTGAAACCCTGTCTCTACAAAAATAGAAAAATTAGCCAGGATGGTGGCAGGCACCTGTAGTCCCAGCTACTCAGGAGGCTAAGGCAGGAGAATCACCTGAACTCAGGAGGCGGAGGTTGCAGTGAGCCAAGATCACACCACTGCACTCCAGCCTGGGAGACAGAGTGTGACTCCATCTAAAAAAAAAAAGAAACAAAGGAAACAGACTCAAGTATCATTGTCTCATGCACCACTGGCTCCAAGACAAAAGGTCATTAAAGTTAAAGACAAACAGAATCATCAGGATAATTACATCTTTTTCTTTTTGCCAAGCAAGTATAATTGAATTTATTTTAGTTGATATGATTCTACTATACAATAACCAACAGTGTAGTCTTTATCCTGAAGGACCATACTGTAGACTAGTGTAGGAAACAAACAACCGTCAATCTCGCAGAAGAACTATTACTGATAGAAACGCTAAAATCCCATTATGAAAATGTACAGTTATACGCCACATAACAATGTTTTAGTCAATAACAGACTGAATATACAATGGTGGTCCCATAAGATTATCATGGAGCTGAAAAATTCCTATTGCCTAGTGATGTCACAGCCATTGTAATGCACTACTCATGTACCTGTGGTGCTGCCGGTATAAACAAACCTACTATGCTGTTAGATGTATAAAAGTATAGCATATATTGGGGCCGGGTGCAGTGGCTCATGCCTGTAATCCCAGCACTTTGGGAGGCCAAGGCAGTAGATCATTTGAGATCAGCAGTTTGAAACCAGCCTGACCAACACGGTGAAACCCCATGTCCACTAAAAATACAAAACAATTAGCCAGGTGTGGTGGCGAGCGCCTGTAATCCCAGCTACTCAGAAGGCTGAGTCAGGAGAATCACTCGAACCTGGGAGGCAGAGGTTGTAGTGAGCCAAGATTGCGCCACTGCACTCCAGCCTGGGCAACAGAGAGAGACTGCATCCCAAAAGAAACAAAAACAAAAAACAGGCTGAGTGCGGCGGCTCACGCTTGTAATTCCAGCACTTTGGGAGGCCGAGGCGGGCGGATCATGAGGTCAGGAGATCAAGACCATCCTGGCTAACACGGTGAAACCCCGTCTCTACTAAAAATACAAAAAAAATTAGCCAGGTGTGGTGGCGGGCGCCTGTAGTCCCAGCTACTCAGGAGGCTGAGGCAGGAGAATGGTGTGAACCTGGGAGGCGGCGCTTGCAGTGAGCCGAGATGGCACTGCTGCACTCCATCCTGGGCAACAGAGTAAGACTCCGTCTCAAAAAAAAAAGTATAGCAAATACAATAATGTATAGTACATATACTTGAGAATGACAATAAACAACTGTGTTACTGGTTTATGTGTTTACTATACATATACTATACTTTTTGTTATGTTAGTATACTCCTACTTTTTTTTAAAGTTAACTATAAAATAGCCTCAAGGCAGGTCTTGAAGGCAAGAGCTACTCCAGAAAAAGGCTTCTTATCATAAGAGATGACAGATCCCTGCATGTTAATGCCCTTGAAGATCTTCCAGTGGGACAAGATGTAGAGGAGGACAGGGATACTGATGATTCTGACCTTGTGTAGGCCTAGGCTAATGTATCTGTGTCTTAGTTTTTAACAAAAAAGTTTAAAAGTTTTAAAAAAAATTTTTTTAATAAGACAAAGCTTATAGAGTAGGGATATAAAGAAAGAAAATATTTTTGTGAAGCTGTACAATGTGCTTGTGTTTTAAGCTAAGTGTTACTTATTTTTTAAGAGACAAAGTCTCCCTATTTGTCCAGGCTGGTATCGAATTCCTGAGATTAAGCAATCCTCCCACCTTAGCCTTCCAAGTAGCTGTACGTTAAGCTAAATGTTACTAAAAAAAGTTAAAAAAATTTAAAAGTTCATAAAGTTAAAAAGTTACATACAGTAAGCTAAGGTTAATTATCGAAGAAAAGTATGTTATAAATTTAGTGTAGCCTAAGGGGTATAGTGTTTAAACAGTATACTACAGTAGCATTCAGTAATGTCCTAGGCCTTTACTTTCACTCACCCACTGACCCAGAGCAGCTTCCAGTCTGACAAGCTCCATGTTAAGTGCTCTAAAGAGGTGTACCATTTTTTATCTTTTATACTGTATTTTTACTGGATCTTTTCTATGTTTAGGTACCCAAATATTTACCACTGTGTTACAGTTGCCCACAGTATTCAGCACAATAAAATGCAGTACAGGTTTGTAGCCTAGGATCAATAGGTTATGCCATATAGCATAGGTGCGTAGGAGACTGTACTATCTAGGTTTGTGTCAGTATACTTGATGAAATCGACTAACGATGCACTTATTGGAACACATCTCTATTGTTAAGTGATGCATGACTATATATTAGGTGGTTGGTAAATTTTTGAGCCAACAAGCAGAAAATTATTAGTCCAAAGAGTAGCAACTGCATATACACACACACATAAATCCAATATTATTCAAGTGAGACACATGATCTAAAGTAAATACTTCAGGTAATACACCTAAGAAAACATTGGGAAACATATCTTTTCAAACAGTATGGAAGATTTCTTTCTTTTCTTTTTTGAGACAGAGTCTTGCTCTGTCACCCAGGCTGGAGTGCAGTGGTGTGACCTCGGCTCACTGCAACCTGTCTTCCGGGTTCAAGTGATTCTTCTGCCTCAGCCTCCTGAGTAGCTGGGATTACAAGTGCACGCCACCATGCCAAACTAATTTTTGTATTTTTAGTAGAGACATAGGGTTTCACTATGTTGGCCAGGCTTGTCTTGAACTCCTGATCTCAGGTGATCCACACACCTCAGCCTCCCAAAGTGTTGGGATTACAGGCATAAGTTACTGTGCCCGGCCTGGAGATTTCTTAAAGAACTAGAATAGATCTAAAAAGAACTAGAATAGGTCTACCATTTGATTCAGCAATTCTACTACTGGGTATCTACCCAAAGGAAAAGAAGTCATTATATCAAAAAGACACCTGCATGTGTATGTTTATTGCAGCACAATTCACCATTGCAAAGATATGGAACTGGCCAGGCGCGGTGGCTCATGCCTGTAATCCCAGCACTTTGGGAGGCAGAGGTGGGTGGGTCACCTGAGGTCAGGAGTTCAAGACCAGCCTGGCCAACATGGAGAAACCCCATCTCTACTAAAAACACAAAATTAGCTGGGCATGGTGGCGCATGCTTGTAATCCCAGCTAGTCGGGAGGCTGAGGCAGGAGAATCGCTTGAACCCAGGCAGCAGAGGCTGCAGTAAGCCGAGATTGTGCCATTGCACTCCAGCCTGGGCACCAAGAGTGAAACTCTGTCTCAAAAAAAAAAAAAAAAAAAAAGATAGGGAACCAACCTAAGTGCCCACTGATAAAAGTGTAGTATATATACCCATGGAATACTACTCGGCCATTAAAAAACAAACATGAAATAATGTCTTGCAGCAACTTAGATGGAGCTGGAGGCCAATATTCTAAGTGAAGTAACTCAGAAATGGGAAACCAAATACCATATGTTCTCACTTATAAGTGGGAGCTAAACTGCAGGTACACAAAAGCATACAGAGTGACATAACGGACTATGGAGACTCAGAGGAGGAGGGTGGCAGAGCATGTAAGTGATAAAAAAAAACCTACATATTGGGTACAATGTACACTTGGGTGATGAGTGCACTAAAATCTCAGACTTTACCACTATACAATTCATCCATGTGACCAAAAACCACGTGTACCACAAAAGATATTGAAATAAAAAATAATAAATATATCTTTTCTCTCTTCAGTGTACTGAGACTTGTCAAACGAGGCAGAACCTAGGAACATACCCCTCAGCTCTTAATGACATGAAATCTACTGTAGAAAACAGGTTACATTTTGAAATGAAAGCTACAATATTAAGGTACAATCCAGGTAAATCTAGTGGAATACAAAGTAAGAAAATCAGGTTTTGCTTAGGATAGTCAGTGAAGGCTACTCATGAGAATCCGCTCTGAAATAAAAATGACTAACAAAAGACAGGAAAGTACTCCAGGAAGGAAAAATAACCCTAAAAGGATTAGCCCACATATAGAACCTCAGGAGATCAGAAATGCACCAGCCTCTAAAAACAAGTCCTGCAACATGATTACATGACTACATTGCAAAAAGCTGTCAATGATATACATCTGGCAATAAGAAAACTATTATAAATCCTCAGCATTTATAAAATATTAACCTGATGATCACGTACAGTCACTGTAAAAGAAAATGAGCTAGAATTAGGTACATTAATCTGCGTGTGAGAAAATAAAATGGGTATTAATTTGTCACCATGATGACACACTTATACCCAGTTAAAATATACCTGAGATGGTTTGATGTTTCTCTTAAAATGGTTTTATTGTTTCAAATTTCTCAAACTCAAAAAGCATATATTATACTTGAATCACAGCTTTATAGAAGTAGCAAATAACTCTGGAACACTTACTGTATGAGAAACAATGTTTCAATACTTATTGACCAACTGTTACTTTCTTTTCTTTCCTTTTCTTTTCTTTTTTTTTTTTTTTTTTTTTTTGAGATAGAGTTTTGCTCTGTCGCCCAGGGGGGCACGATGTCCACTCACTGCAACCTAAATAACTCTGGAACACTTACTGTATGAGAAACAATGTTTCAATACTTATTGACCAATTGTTACTTACTTTCTTTCTTTCTTTTTTTGAGACAGAGTTTTGCTCTGTCACCCAGGCTGGAGTGCAATGGCAGGATCTCAGCTCATTGCAACCTCCACCTCCCGGGTTCAAGTGATCCTCTCCCCTCAGTCTCCTGAGTAGCTGGGATTACAGAAACCCACCATCATGCCCGGCTAATTTTTGTATTTTTGTAGAGATGGGGTTTCACCATGTTGGCCAGGCCAGTCTTGAACTCCTGCCCTCAGGTGATCCACCTGCCTCAGCTTCCCAAAGCGCTGGGATTACAGGTGTGAGCCACTGTACCTGGCCAACCAATTGTTACTTTCATATGAATCAAACCTAGGATAATAATACCTAAGATAATAAGGATTCAAACCTAATAAGGAATAAAACCTAAGATAATAAAAAAGTCCTTTCCCATTTCACGTCTGGAAATTTTAAAAACGACAACCAACCCCACCTACTAAATCATAATAACTCTTTACCTAGGAAGAATATACTTTTATAATGACTGCTTCTGCAGGATTATGATTGTAGGTCATGCATAATCAACTGATTTACAAAAAGTATGCCCAAATGAGGTTTAAGATTTACGGCTGGGCGCGGTGGCTCACGCCTGTAATCCTAGCACTTTGGGAGGCCGAGGCAGGCAGAGCATGAGGTCAGGAGATCGAGACCATCCTGGCTAACATGGTGAAACTCTGTCTCTACTAAAAGTACAAAAAATTAGCAGGGTGTGGTGGCACTCGCCTGTAATCCCAGCTACTCGGGAGGCTGAGGCAGGAGAATCGGTTGAACCCGGGAGGCAGAGGTTGCAGTAAGCCGAGATTGCGCCACTACACTCCAGTCTGGGCAACAGAGTGAGACTCCATCTCAAAAAACAAACAAAAAAACCCAAAACAAACAAACAAAAAATTCACCAGGCATGGTGGCGAGCTACTCGGGAGGCTGAGGGAGGAGAATCACTTGAACCCAGGAGGCGGATGTTGCAGTGAGCAGAGATTGCACCACTGCACTCCAGCCTGGGTGACAGAGCGCAACTCCAACTCAAAAAAAAAAAAAAAAAAAAAAAAAAAAAGAGAAAGGAAAAAAGATTTCCACGGAATCCAGCATTAACTGGTAGAACAAAAATGAAGAGCTGGAAAATTTGAAAACTATACCACTTGTGAAATTTATATATATATACACACACACATATATAAAATATAAACTTAGGGATGTCAAAGGAACCCTTATTAGTCAAAAAATGAAACTTCATTCATTCAACACTTGCTATGCACCTGTATTAGGTTCTGGCAATACAATGGTGAACAAGATAGAGCCAGTCTCAGCCTTCACAGATTCAAGAGCATAGCAGGAAACAGCAATAAGCAATTCTAGTACCACGTGGTAAGTGCTATAAAATGGAAAAGTCCAGGGTGTTATAAAATCACATAGTGGTGTGCTTAGGTAGAGAGAAGTTTCAGAAAAGATGAAATGACCTCTGTATTGTGATAAGGAGACTAAGAATCCATGAGGCTGGTATCAGGTTTTTTTTTTTGTTTTTTTTTTAATCAGGAAAATGGAGTACCTCAGAAGCAGCAGGAAAAGTTATGACATTTAGAGCACAATATGAAATACTGCCAAGGATTAAGATAAAGATTGAAAAGTGTTAACTAAGCTTAGAGGGAATGTCATTGGTGTCCCTGATTGATTTTTTAAAAATGACTCAAAACAGATCATTTGGGGGAGAGAATGACTTCATTTCAAACAAGATGACCAATAACAACAGTTTATGCAGTCCTCGACCCTTTACTAAAATGTGTAGGTACATCTTCCCTTTCCTACTGTAGTAGGCTGGCTTAGATTATTGGTTCCTAACCATTTCACGTGGGCTAAACTCATTTCATGGGCTAAACATATTTAATGCTAAATATGAACACAAGAATGATGCATTTTTTATCATCAGATTAAATAACAATTGGACAAAAAAGTTACTATGAAGTCAATAATGCTTTTAAATAAGTGCATTTTTCTAGAAAATCACAGGATGTTTGAAAAAGAAGTAGCTGGGACATTGGTACAGCCAGGATACCATGCTTGGAATATATGTGTGGTGGTCCCTCGTGATGACTCAAGCCCACAGATTGAGAAGCACTATGGATAATATGATCTTCTAAAAAGCCTTGCAATTAAAAAATTTTTTTTAATTCTTCAAGTTTAAAAAAATTACTGAAGCAAAATGGCACATCATGGTAGATTTTATAATAGTTCAAAATGGAATATGATCTAATACTTTAAGCACCTCAGTCTTAGACACTATCAACTGTGACTAAATGCTTTTCTTCAGTGATACCCCAATATTCCCATTAATTAAAACAACTATGAATATCCTTTGCACTTCCTTTACAAGTTTTTGCTATCCCAGAAAAAAGGTAATTGTGCACACTAATTGTAAAGGAAAATCTCCAACCCAATAGACAGAAGTCCAGTAATTCTATCAGATCATTTTACATTAAGGTAAACATAAGCCAAAAGACAAAAATACAGATTTTCCATTCTATTTTCTGATATCAAACCCTAAACAGGCAAATATTTGTCTATTTATTCATTCCTTTAAAAACTGTAGCTATTGCTCAGGTGGAGAAAGGACAGTTAGGGCATCAGGATTCTGCCAGTTTTCCATCAGTGAAAGCAAATGCTTCTGGTTGCGAAATCCACCGAGGATGCCAATTTAGAGGTGCTATTCAAATGTACAGCAGTTTATCCAACCACAGATAAGAAATTACAATTACTGATCAATTAATTACATTTAGATAGTCTAATAATAACTCTAAGGACCAGACTATTAAAAGAAGACAAAAGTAGTCTTTCAATATTTACTGGTCACCAACAGTTAAGATATAAATTTCCAGTTTAAAAAAATCACAAAGACCTTCCTATTGTTGCTTTACCAAAGAACAATCCAGTAATTCAAAGATTACAGGTGTAGGCCTACAAATTCCACAAGATGGACAATGGTAAGTGCAAATGTTTTGCCTTATTTTATTTGGGGCCAAAAATAAATCATTTTAAGGCAGTTTAAGTTACACAAAGAGTCCAATCTTAAATTCTAATTTTTAACAGCAGTCAGGTGAATAAAAAGTTATTTGTGGTCAGGGGCAGTGGCTCATGCCTGTAATCCCAGCACTTTGGGAGGCCAAGGCGGGTGAATCACGAGGTCAGGAGTTTGAGACCAGCCTGGCGAACATGGTGAAACCCTGTCTCTACTAAAAATACAAAAATTAGCCAGGCGTGGTGGTGTGTGCCTGTAATCCCAGCTACTTGGGAGGCTGAGGCAGGACAATCTCTTGAACCCAGGAGGCAGAGGTTGCAGTGAGCCGAGACCTCGCCATTGCACTCCAGCCTGGGTGACAGAGTGAGACTCCGTTTCAAAAAAAAAAAGTTATTTGTAAAACTAAAAAACTCTGAAATATCATGAAATTAAAAAATCATCAGTGTTGATCCAGACAACGTGGAAAAGTGGAAAAGAGGAATTAGGACATCTAAAATCTGAAAAGGAGATGGCTAGGTTTTATCAAATACCAATGGTACAGAACCCCTGGGATGAGGTGGGGTGGCTGAAACCACAATGAAATGTTAAAATCTAGTTTCGGCCAGTGAGGTGGCTCGTGCCTGTAATTCCTAGCACTTTGGGAGGCCGAGGTGGGTGGATCACCTGAGGTCAGGGGTTTGAGACCAGCCTGGCCAACCAGGCAAAACCTTGTCTCTACTAAAAATACAAAAATTAGCCAGGCATGGTGGCGCATGCCTGTAATCCCAGCTACTCGGGAGGCTGAGGCAGGAGAACTGCTTGAACTCAGGAGGCAGAGGTTGCAGTGAGCCAAGATCGTGCCACTGCACTCCAGCCTGGGTGACAGGGTTAGACGCTGTCTCAAAAAAAAGAAAAAAGAAAAAAAAAATTTAGTCTCATGTATAGAAACTATTTTTATTTTTAATGTTTACAGAACTGAGAACTTTTTGGATCTTTTATTTTACCTACTATTCTTCCATGATTAAAACTAAATTAACAAACGAAATAGAAAATGACTGGAGAATTTCAAACATCCAAAATTGATGTAAGACAAGTGATAATTAATTCAAATAATCCTCTTGATAACTACTTTTAATAGCAGTGAGCTATTATAAATGATCATAATGAGAATCATCAATTTTTAGTACTGAAAGAAACAGAAGAGATCTAATATTTTAATCCTCTTATTCTACAGGGATGACGCTAAGGTCAAGGAGACAAAATGACTTTCCCAAAGTGACAATGCTGGAGAGCCCACTATAAAGCTTACAAATCCTAGTTCTAACACAGTCCATAAGTTCTTCTACTATCCAGTCACAAACCTTTTAGAAAATAGGTAATGCTTCACTCTCCCATAGGAAAGATCATATGGCTTTCTCATGG
The DNA here is from genome assembly GCF_028858775.2 of Pan troglodytes. Lineage (NCBI taxonomy): Eukaryota > Metazoa > Chordata > Mammalia > Primates > Hominidae > Pan > Pan troglodytes. Next base: position 103,719,640 of record NC_086015.1, read on the forward strand.
CCTAGCACAATGCCTCACACACTGCAGATACTAGTTTGTTCATTCCTACACCAAAACTTCCTTTAAAGCTAATTTGACATCCTAGTAAAAATATTTTCGCCCGGGCACGGTGGCTCACGCCTGTAATCCCAGCACTTTGGGAGGCCAAGATGGGCAGATCACCTGAGGTCAGGAGTTCAAGACCAGCCTGGCCAACACAGTGAAACCCCGTCTCTACTAAAAATACAAAAATTAGCTGGGCATGGTGGCGCACGCCTGTAGTCCCAGCTATTCCGGAGGCTGAGGCAGAACTGCTTGAACCCAGGAGGCGGGGGTGGTGGTGAGCTGAGATCGCACCACTGCACTCCAGCCTGGGCAACAAAGTGAGACTCCATCTCAAAAAAAAAAAAAAAAAAATTCAACCTGAATAGTATAAGATGGAAATGACTTGCATACGTATTTAAGTGTATACACTTGGATACAATTAGAAGTTACTTGACCAACAGTATACACTTATGTATAAAACTGGGAGATATTTGACCAAACGTTTCTCTGACCTCGACTTACTCTGGTACTACCATTGAACAACTCCAGACCCAGAGAAAATCCACCACACCCAATCCCAGTATTGTCAAATGCAGCCAGACTAATTCTCTGCACAGCTGTCAGATACCAAAAGGATTTAACAGTCAGTTCACCAAAACCATACAAAGCAGTTCACTAAATACTCCAATGCTTGGCCTCACATCAGAGAAACTGTATCATGCATATTAGGCTTGGTCATGTACATTTCCAGGTGAAATGGAAAAACTGAATTTAAGATGCTTCCAATCAAAAAGTTTAAGAAGTCACTCCCATTTTTTTTTTTTTTTTTGGTATGTGTGTGTAGGCCTGGACCTGGGGCAGGGGGCTGTGTGCAACCAAGCCTGGTGAGCATTGCTGTGGCCGCTACTCTTGTGCAGCAAGAGGGGACAGTGCAGTGCAGAGCGTTTTCTGACAAAGGCCAAGGGGTCCGGAGTGCAAAAGGACACCTCGGGGCTGGGGCATGGCAGGAGAGGTTACGGGCGCTGAGTGCTTGCAGCCAAGGGGGCTTCGGGGTTGCTGAGAGAGGACGAGCCTTGGGAGCTTGACAGTTCTGCTTACAGTTCAGAGGCTGTAAAACAAATGCCACTGAACACCATTTCACTCTTTAGAACCTGTGTAGTCTTTCTTTTTCTATGTAGAAAGCCATCTAATCGTTTTTGTTTTTGTTTTGCTTTTGTCAACTAACCGTCACTGTAGTTGCCCACTTACCTCCAGCAAAAACACACTCCAAAAGGGGGAGTGGCTCATTATTAAAAGGCTCTTAGCGATTAGGTTGTAGGCTTTGGAAATCACAGAAACAGTTCGTATCACGATGTACCAATTGTTAATGGAATTTAGCTTCCTTCACTTATTAAATACAATCATCACATTTGCAAATGCCCCACTCCCATCTACAACACTAGGGATAAATGCTGTGTCACTGAGAAGAAAAGCAAAGGATTTTTCTGAAACCAAAAGCAAACTGTCAAAGAATGCCAGTAACCTGTCATCGAGCTACTCTATGCCCTCCACTGGCAGCCAGAAATGAGTCTCCCTAAACCCAAGTGTTGTGCTGCCGCTTGGCAGCTTCCGTCTGATGGGAAGCCCCCTCACTGACACAACCCGCCAAGGAAAAGCTGCACGAGCCAGTTTCCTCCTCTACGGCCTGGGGCTGCTTCTCACCATGTCCAAGTGAGCACCGGGACCTTCAGGGTGTCCGCTGCCCGGGGCCGGACTGGCCCTGCCCTCTGGGGTCTTCCGTTCGCTGTTGCGCTTCAGGCCGCTGGCGTCGCCCCGGCCTCTGGCCTCCCGGCGCCGTTGCTGCCGACTCCACAGGTATATGGCACCCGCGCCCAGCAGCAGGGGTGCCCCGACCGCCAGAGCCAGCTGCCATCGCGGCAGCCCCCCCGTGCCCGGGCCCGCAGTCCCGCCGCCGCCCACCCCACTCCCGGAGCTCGGTACAGCGGCTGCGACCACCGCCGCCTCCACAGGTTTAGAGGCGGCCATGACAAGTGTCCTCTGCCACCGCCTCCCTGTCTGTCGCGAGCGCCACAATCACCAAACAGCGTGCGAAGGAAGACCGAGGGAGGGAAGGAAAGCAATGAGCGAGCGAGCACGCTAGGCAGAGAGAGCGGACGACAGAAAAGGGCCAGAGGTCACCGGAAGCCCAGGGCATGCCGGGCCAGACCTGGCCGTCCTTCTCCTCCAGTCTCAACCGAAGAGGGAGAGGAGGGGCGGAAATCACTTCCGGGTTAAGGGAAAGCGTGGGTGTGAGTGGGAGTCCTCGGAAACCCTTTTTCTTTCTTTTCGCCCCGCTGCTGTTCGGGAGATTGACTTCCGGAGTCCCCGTCGTAGCTGGTGTTGTCCCCTCTACCTTCAGGAAAGAAGGGCAGATGGCCCTCTTGCCTACTGAAGCCGAGGAGGAGCGCGTATACAGCGGGCTAAGGGCGCTCAAGAGATCCGAGTGGAAGAAAAAGCAGCGCCACAGCACTGGAATGGGCGGGAGTGGCAGAAGAGTTGTGAAGGCTATTGGCTAGCAAGGGTGGTGGGCGGGGCGTAGACCGAGCTACCCAGTTTCCTGGTCGATTTCGGATCCAGTTTTCCAGTTATAGCCACGTTGGCACCTCTTGAACCTCTGAGGCCGTTAGCACGGTTTTCTGCCCGCGTGCCCGAGAAACCAACGGATTAGAAGGACTTTTAAAGATGTGTGAGGAAAGAGCTCACCGCTGAAGAAGGCTGCTGCATCACTGAACTTCTTATCACTAACATAGCCAGATTTTAGTTTGGACGAATTTGAGGTTATAGGGGAGATAGCGATGGCAGAAGACTAGGTGGAAATGGCACATCTAGGTTGGCTCCAGTCGAAACGGTTTGAGCGTGGTCGCTGTGGCTCATCGTCGGCACCAATTAACGAAGCGATGACATCTGCGTTGTTAGGGGTTTCTTAAACTGAGTTGGTAGAAATGCGAAGCGTCAGGGTTCCCGCCGGCTTCGAGCCTTTCTTGGCGTATTTGTATCTTGAGCTGATTTCTGCGTCAGCCCACATCTCGCTCTGATCCGCACACCCGCCGGGTTGTTTTGCAGTAGCAGTCTCAGCCCTCTTCTCGTCTCATTCCCAAATCGTAATTTCAGTTCACAGCTTTTTATCTATAATAGCTTTATCAACTCTTTTTCCGATGCTCTGCACCAGATCTCTTAAAATATAAAATTACCTTGCAAGGTATTGTTTGGAATACACGGTATTTTCATGAAGACAACTATTAATAGAAAAATCAGAGTCCAGAACTATGGTTCTCCATTTCTGGTATACTGGTTTGCAGAAGCCTTACATTAAAATTTCATAAATGATTGTTTTGCTGTTAAGTGCAACAACATCTCAGTAGAGCTACATAAAGATTGAAAGGAGATATTTTATCAAGTGGCACCAGAATGGACTGATTAAAATAGAATGGCCTAATTGGAAAGAATTTCAGGATCACCGGTTTCTCCTGCTTCATGTAAGTTCCTATTAGTAAATTGCCTTCAGGCAATAGGGTTTCTTAGCAACAGACTAAAAAAATGGGCTAAAAATAGCAGTGGAATTGAGTTGATCGTTGCAGGCAATAGGCTTTTCTCCCCTCCTGATCCCCCAATCCCCAAAGGCAAATTTTCTGCCCCTTAATATAAGCTCTGCCTTGCCTTTTTCAGAACACAAGTTAGGATTTTTTTTTTTTTCTGAAATTTCAGTTTTGCTGTGGCCTCTTGGAGGATTGTAGAGTGCTAACAATTACAAACTTGATAGGAACTAAAACATATTTGAAGTTTTTTTTTTTTAAACCTTTTTCTTATTTATTGGAGTAAGCAATACACTGTTACGGTTAAACTCCAAAAGTTACAGAGTTTACTGTGAAAAGTCTTCCTTCAGTCCCTGTCCTCAGCTGCACAGTTCCCCTCTCCAAAGGGAATCGGTGTTATTTTCTTGAAACATTTTTTGGATTAATATTTATCTAAAGGCCTGATTTTGTTTGGCTTTATTTTTAAGGTTGGCATTAGTAAACGAATCTGTTCTGGTTACTTTTATACTTTGATAAACATCTCATTTCCATTCTCTAGCCTATGCTGCTCTATTCTCTCATTTTCTCCTCCATTTCCTAATTGATGGTACTGTAGAGCCAAATAGAGTGTCGCTTACTGGCTTTGGGACCTTACTGATCTGATGCATGTTTTTCTAATCTGTGAAATGGTGAAAACATCTACCTCTCAGGCTATAGTAAAGATTTAATTAGATAATATTTAAAGTTCTTTTGATGTTTGTTACAAAGTAATAGATATTTGATGATTAGTTCTCAGTTTTTCTAAATTTTAAAGTAAAGAAGTAAAATACTGCCTTTCATTTCTAAAAAATTAAAGTTCTGTATATGTGAACATAGACATTATCTTTTTCTTGGTAGATTAGTGGAACTCAACTGAAGAAGCTTTCTTCGCCTTTGATCTGTATCTTAGGAGGCAGTTAAATGAGATAGTCTAATGGACTAGGTTGTGGAAGACCTGAGTTTTTTTTTTTTTTTTGAGATGGAGTTTCGCTCTTGTTGCCCAGGCTGGAGTGCAATGGCGCCATCTTGGCTCACTGCAGCCTCCGCCTGCAGGCTTCAAGCAATTCTCCTCCCTCAGCGTCCCAGTAGCTGGGATTACAGGCGGCTGCTACCATGCCAGGCTAATTTTTTGTATATTGGCCAAGCTGGTCTTGAACTCCTGACCTCAGGTGATCTACCTGCCTCGGCCTCCCAAAGTGCTGGGAATACAGGCATAAGCCACCATGCCCAGCTGACCTGAATTCTTATTCTAAATTTTAATACCACTGAGTTGTGTGTGTGACCATGGGCAACTCTGCTTTCTTTATAATGTGAGGAGGGGTGGATTAGATTACTTTTAAGGCTCCTTATTGTTTTAAAATGATGTAATTCTGTCCCTTCAATTGTCATTGCTACATGAAAGGCCTTTCAGATGGCTAGAGTTGGTAAATAGCTGGTTGACTGGTGTCCAAACCTTCCAGCCAGTGCACAAATCTGCTTATATTAAGCATGTACATATAGAACAGCTCTATTCTCTTTCAGCTGTCTGATGTTTTCATTCTGTTTTTCCTTACTGAAAAATTACTGAAAAGAATTGTCTACATCTGTTACTTATTTGGCACCCATTTCATCCAAAATCTGTTGTAATCTAGTTTACAACTTTATAATTAGGCCAAAAGTGCTTTAGAAGTCATAAAATTCATTGTGGTTTTTTTGTGGGTGGGGGAGGTTGGCTGTCACCCACTTTTACTTGATATCACTGATTATTCTCTCCTTGAAATGTTCTTTTCCTTGGCTTCAGGAGAATAGATTCTTCTGGTTCTTCTACGCTCTGACCAAACTCTAGATCAGTGCTGTCCATCACAGCTTTCTATGATGCTGGAAATGACTTATATTTATGATGTCCAATATGGTAGCCACTAGCCACATGTGGCTATTGAGCACTTGAAATGTAGTGTGACAAAGACTACAGTTTTCATTATTTAATTGATTTAAGTAGTATCATGTGGCTAATGACTACCATATTGGGCAGCACAGCTCTAGATATTCCTCAAGTGAGGAATTTATTAGAATATGTCTTCTTCTTTATCTTCAATCTCTCCATTAGTAACCAAAGTAAATCTCATTGCTTCAGGTACCATTTCTATGCAGATAATCACTGTCTATATATCTTTTGGCATAGCTTCCCTTTTTACCTCTAGCCCTATATTTCTTACTACTTACTGAGCAGTTTTGCTTGGATTCCTGACTTTTGTCAAAAATATAACTCATCATTTTCCCCACTCATTCTTTCTCTTTGTGTTATCCTTTTTTTTTTTTTTTTTTCCAAGATGGAATTTCGCTCTGTTGCCCAGGCTGGAGTGCAGTGGTGTGATCTCGGCTTACTGCAACCTCTGCCTCCTGGGTTCAAGCGATTCTCTTGTCTCAGCCTCCCGAGTAGCTGGGACTACTGGCGCCCGCCACCACACCTGGATAATTTTTTGTATTTTTAGTAGAGACGGGGTTTCACCGTGTTAGCCAGGATGGTCTCGACCTTCTGACCTCGTGATCTGCCCGCCTCGGCCTCTCAAAGTGCTGGGATTACAGGCATGAGCTACTGTACCCAGCCTGTGTTATCCATTTTTTCTAATAATACCACTATTACCTTAGCAGTTACTCATATTTGAAACCATAGACCTTTTTAGACCTCTCTCTTTTTCATCCTTACCTACCCAAGCACAAATGATTATGCTGTTGTATTTATATACACACATAAACACAAAATCAGCTGTGAAGTCTTCAACAAATTCAACTTTGTTGTAATATCTTTCTTATAGTTTTTTCACCCATTCTGACACTTCTTAGTTCATATAAGTGAAAACTCCTAAGAGTATGTATAACACATAACAGATACTCAATAAATAGTTTCTTCCCATCTTAGTACAGGCTGCTATAACAAAAATATCATAAAACTACTTAGCTAATAAACTATAGAAATTTATTTCTCACAATTCCTGAGGATGGGGGTTTGAGATCCGTGTGCCAGCATGGTCAAATTCTGTAAGAGCCCTCTTCTGGGTTGAGGACTGCAAATTTGGTTTGTGTCCTCAAATAGTGGAAAGGGGCAAGAAAGTTCTCTGGAGTCTCATTTTTATAGGGGCACTCATCCCATTTTTAAGGGCTCCATCCTCATGATCTAATCACTTCCCAAAGGCCTCAACTCCTAATACTATCACATTCCCCTCTTTTTTATCTTTTATTCATTTCCTTCATCTTGCCTAAATCCTATATTTGCTTGCTTCCCAGATAATTTCTCTGCCTCTAATGCCTCTCTTCTATGTGTCACCCTGCACCTTGATATCAATTTACTCTTCCTATAGCATAACTGTAATTTCACTCTTGAGCTGAAAGACTTTTAAATCCTCTTCACTTTCACTATAAAGTTCAACATTTCTGCCCACCCATGCCTCCCTTCATACACCTCTTCTCTTTCCTTGGTCTACGATATTAGCACCTAGCACTATTAGAAATTACCTATGTGGGCCGGGTGCAGTGGCTTGTGCCTGTAATCCCAACACTTTGGGAGGCCGAAGCGGGCGGATCACCTGAGGTCAGGAGTTCAAGATCAGGCTGACCAACATGGTGAAACCCTGTCTCTACTAAAAATACAAAAATTAGCCGGGCATGGTGGCACATGCCTGTAATCCCAGCTACTCAGGAGGCTGAGGCAGGAGAATCACTTGAACCCCAGAGGCGGAGGTTGCAGTGAGCCGAGATTACCCTATTATACTCCAGCCTGGGTGACAGAGTGAGATGCCGCCTCAAGAAAAAAAAAAACTCTCAGGTGTACACTTGTCTGTGGGAAAAATAAAAAAATAGTGTGATCCCCTCAATAGGATGTAAGCCCCATGAGGACAGAAACTGTTCATTTTGTACAGCCAGAGCCCAGAATATAGGTGGTGTGATGGGTAATTTCATGTGTCAATTTGACTGGGCCATGGGATACCCAGATACTTGTTTAAACATTATAAATGTGTCTGTGGTGGTGTTTTTGATTCCTTGATTTTTATTTTTTTATTTTTATATTTTGAGATGGAGTCTTGCTCTTGTTGCCCAGGCTGGAGTGCAATGGCATGATCTCGGCTCACTGCAACCTCCGCCTCCCGGGTTCAAGCGATTCTCCTGCCTCAGCCTCCCAAGTAGCTGGAATTACAGGTGCCCGCCACCATGCCTGGCTAATTTTTGTATTTTTAGCAGAGACGGGGTTTTGCCATGTTGGCCAGGCTGGTCTTAAACTCCTGGCCTCATGATCCGCCTGCTTCAGCCTCCCAAAGTGCTGGGATTACAGGCATGAGCCACTTCGCCTGGCTGATTTTTATTTTTAGTGTATCTATTGTCGGTTTTTGCTTCAAAAAACATAGATATTACAGGTTATTTTAGACTGATAACAAGTTAACTTTGATTATTTACACATACACATGCAAACTACACTTTAACTCCACTTCCTTTCCTCAATATTTTGTGCTTTCAATTTCACAATTTAAGTATTTTTATATTGCATATCCATCAACAAGTTGCTGTAGTTATTAATTTTAATACTTTTATCTTTTAGCCCTACTAAAGATACGTGATTTACACACCCTCATTACAGTATTTAAATGCTACAATTACAGTATCAGAGTATTATAAATTAAATTTAGCTATGTACGTATTTTTACCAGGGAGTTTTATACTTTCAGATATTTCTGTGTTTATCATTAGTGTCCTTTCAGCTTGAAGAACACCCTTTAGCATTTCTTGTAAGACAGGTCTGGTGGTGATGAACTCCCTCAGATTTTGTGTGACTAGGAAAGTCTTTATCTCATGTTCATTTCTGAATGACAGTTTTGCTGAGTACAGTATTCTTGATTGACAGTCTTTTTTTTCCTTTAGCACTTTGACTATATCATACCACTCTTCCCTGGCCTGTAAGATTTCTGTTGAGAAATCTGCTGCTAGGCATATTGGAACTGCCGTATATGTTACTTGCTTTTTTTGTCTTGCTGCTTTTAGGATCCTGTCTTTGTCTTAGATCTGTAGAGTTTGATTATAATATGTCTTGTGATAGTCTTATTTGGATTGAATCTAATTGCAAATCTTTGACCTTCCTGTACCTGGCTATTTATATATTTCTCCAGGTTTGGGAAGTTTTCTGCTATTACTGCTTTAAATAAGCCTTTTACACCCTTATCTTTCTCTACTCCCTCTTGAATGCTGGTAACTTGCATATTTGCTCTTTTGATACTATCCCATAAACCCTATAAAGTTTCTTTATTCCTTTCCACTCTTTTTCCTTTCTTCTCCTCTGTATATTTTCATATAACCTGTCTTCAAGTTTACAGATTCTTTCTTCTGATTGATCAATCCTGCTCTTGATGCTCTCTATTACATTTTTACATTCATTGTATTTTTCAGCTCCAAAATTGGTCTGATTTTATTATTTCAATTTATCTGACCATTTATTATTTTCCTAATTTTGTTGACTTGTTTCTCTGTATCTTCTGAAGTTCTTTGAGCTTCTTTAAAACAGCTGTTTTGAATTCCTTGGCAGATAGTTGATATATCTGTGTCTTTAGGGTCTATCGCTGGCATCTTATTTTGTCTGTTTGGTGATGTCATGATTCCCCGATTGTTCTTGTGGTCATGTGTCAGTGTGTGTGCATTCAAGAAGCAGTTACTTATTCCAGCCCTCCCAATCTGGCTTTGTCTGGGAACATCCTCTAACAGTAAGCCTGTCCAGAGATTCTAGGCAGGTCATTTGGTGTGGTCTCCGAGCCTGTGACCACTGCAGCCCTTCCAGCTCTAGGGAGTGCTATGTACTCCCTACTGTGACCAGCACAGTGCCAGGCTGAAATCCCATAGTGAAGCTGACTTAGCACTGGGATGGAATCCTGTCGCTGCTGAGGCTGGTGCAGCACTTGGGTGCACCCAAAGCCCACAGCTGCTGAGGCTACTGCAGCACTGGGGTACATCTGAAGCTTGCAGCCACTGAGGGGGCCTGCCTGTTGCTGTGGGTTATTTGGATCCCAAGACCACTGTAGTTGGCTGATGGTGATGTGGGCTGGAACTCAAGTTTGTCTCACAGGGGCTATGGTTTCCCATCTGCTGCCGGGATGGGTCTAGAGTCTCAGTCTGCAGTTACTGGCCTGAAGTCATGGGTCATAGGGGGGTCTACCCAGTGCTGAGTTTTACTGTGACAGGCCTGGTATTGGGGTCCAAGGCAAAGTCTTACCTTTACTTTCCTCTCTTCCTCCCAAGCAGACAATATCTTTTTCCGGGCTGTGCTGCCTGGTCTTGGGGGAAGGGTGACATGGGTAATGTAAAACTGTTCTTCCTACCTACTTAAATGTGTCTTTTCTTATTATTATGCTATAACCAGGTGCTATAATCTCTCACCTGGTTTCCTTAGCTCTCGTGAAGGTATTTTATACATAGATAGTTGTTCAAATTCATGTTCCTCTGTGGGAAAATTGCTGGAGAGTCCTATTCCACCATCTTGCTCTACTTTCCTCTGTGAGAGTGTTTTGGATGAGATTGATACTTGAATTGGCAGAGTGAGTAAAGCAGATTGCCCTCAGTGTGGTTGGCCCTCATTCAATCAGTTGAGGGCCCAAATAGAACAAAACTTGACCCACTGATGAATAAGAGGGAACTCCTCCTCCCTAAGTTCCTTGAGCTGGGATATTCATCTTTTCTTGCCTTTGGACTTGAACTGAAATATCAGCTCTTCTTAGGTGTAGAGCCTAGTGACTTTCAGACTGAAAAGATACTATCAGCTCTCCTTGGTCTCCAGCTTGTTTACTATAGGTCTTAGCCTCCATAATTTTGTAAATAAATAAATAGGCTGGGCACGGTGGCTCATGCCTGTAATCCCAGCACTTTGGGAGGCTGAGGCGGGTTGATCATGAGGTCAGGAGTTCGAGGCCAGCCTGGCCAAGACTGAAACCCTGTCTTTACTAAAAATACAAAAATTAGCTGGGTGTGGTGGTGGGCGCCTGCAATTCCAGCTCTCTCTCTCTCTCTATATATATATATATACATACACACACACACATATATATACACACACACACACACACACATATATATATATATATATTTTTTTTTTGAGTCTCACTCTTATAGCCCAGGCCAGAGTGCAGTGGCGTGATCTCGGCTCACTGCAACTTCCGCCTCCTGGGTTCAAGCGATTCTGCCTTAGCCTCCCGAGTATCTGGGATTGCAGGTACCCACCACTGTGCCCAGCTAATTTTTGTATTTTTAGTAGAGACGGGGTTTCACCATATTGGCCAGGCTGGTGTTGAACTCCTGACCTCAGGCGATCTACCCACCGCAGCCTCCCAAAGTGCTAGGATTACAGGCGTGAGCCACCACACCCAGCCTAAATATATATTTGTATATATTTAATTAAATATATGCATAAATATATATGTATATAGCTTACATCTATCTATCTATCTATCTATCTATCTATCTATCTATCTATCTACCTATTTTATCTGTCTATAATTAGTCTTGTTTCTCTGAAAAACCCTAATACAGATTTTGGTACTAGGAGTGGGGTGCTAATGTAACAGAAAAATACCTAAACAAATGGAATTAGCTTTGGAACTGGTTGATGGGTACAGGCTGGAAGATTTTTGAGGTGCCTGCTAGAAAAAGCCAACATTGTTGTGAGGGAAGTGTTGGTAGAAATATGGATATTAAAAGCAATTTTGGTGAGGGGTCAGAAAGTAAAGAGGAGACCTAGAAACAAAGCTTCCATTTTCTTAGAGAATACATAAATACATGAACAGAATATTCATTCAAATGTGGATGTTAAGGGCCATTTTGGTGAGATCTCAGATACAAATAAAGAACAGACAGTTGGAAACTGGAAGGTGATCTTTATTATAAAGTAGCAAAGAATATGGCTGCATTGTGTCCTAGTGTTGTGCAAGGTAGAACTTGCAAGTGATGAAATTGGATACGTAGCAGAGGAGATATCTAAGTAAAGTATCAAAGGTACACCTTGGGTCCTCCTTGCTGCTTATAGTAAAATGCAAGAGGAGAGAGGTGAATTGAAGAAGGAATGGTTAGGAAAAAGGAGCCAGAACATGGAGACTGGGTACAACTCATGGACTTAATCAGCCATCTCATCAGAAGCCAAGAATAGAGATGGGATTTTACCAGCAGAAACACTGCTGGCTGAGACTAAGGAAACAGAAAAAATGAGACAGGATGAAGGAAAGCTATCAGACTTAGATTTTACAGGGTGGGACCATAGAGCTATTTGGCTCTGAAAATGCTTTATCCTTCAAGAAAAGGGAAGACTGACTCCAACAGCAATTCAGAAATCCTCAGGGCTGCCAGTCCCACTACAGGCCCAGGGAGTAGGTCTGAATCCTTCTGTTTTTCAAAGAGTGGGTGTGCCCTTCCAGTTTTGGTGGGTCAGGAACCCTTGCCTACTATATCAGGGTCAGGGTCAGGTTTGCCCTAGCAGAGAGCTTGTGGACTGGCCTTACTCCTTAAGCTGAAGGGGCAAGGCTACCCTGTAGAGCTGTGAGAATGATACTACCACCCGAGTGGGCCTGGGGGGCAGAGAGTTGAACCAAAGAGGGTTATTCTCTAGCTTTAAGATCCAAAGGAATTTTCCTTGCTAGATTTTGGACTTGTTACAAAAGCCATCACCTCTTCCTTCTTTGCTATTTCTCCCTTTTGGAGTGGGACTGTCTATCCTATGCCTTGTCCCATCATTATATTTTAGAAGCGCATGACTTGTCTGGTTTCACAGGTTCACACCTGCAGAGAATTTTGCCTCAGGATGAATCACACTTCAGTTCTCTCCCATACCTGATTTAGATGATATTTAATGAGACATTGGACCTTAAGCTTTAGAGATGATGTTGTAATGAGTTAAGACTTTTAGCACATTAGGGTGGGATGAATGATGAATGTATTTTGTATGTAAGAAGGGCATGAATTTTGGAGGCCAGATGCCCCACTCTTAGTACCAAAATCTGTAGTACTCTACAAGTGTTGCTGTAACAAAATACCACAGACTGAGTGGCATAAACAGCAGAAATTTGTTTATCATGCTTCTGGAGGATGGGGAGTCCCAGATCAAAGTTCAGGTCTGTTTGTTTTCTTGTGAGGGTTCTCTTCCTGGCTCACTGTAGGCCACCTTCCCTCTGTTTCTCACATGACCTCTTTGTATGCATGCAGAGAGAGAGAGTAAACTCTCTGATGTTTCTTCTTATAAGGGCACTAATTTCATCAAACCAAGGCCCCACCCTCATAATCTCATCTAACCCAAATTACCTCCCCAAAGTCCCATCTCCAAATACCATCACATTGGGGGTTAGGGCTTCAACATATGGATTTTGGGGGAACACGGGGGACAAAAATATTCAGTCCATAATAGTTAGCATATAATAGACAATAAATACTGTTTTAAGTAAATAAATATTCTGCTAAAGGTATCAAAGAAGGAAAAAGTGACATTCAAGATTGTATTAGCCATTTTTGTGTTGCTATAACAGAATACCCGAGGCTGGGTAATTTCTGAAGAAATTTATTTAGCTCATGGTTCTGCATGCTGAGAAGTATGGTGCTGGCATCTGTTTGGCTTCTGGAAGAGGCCATGTGCTAGATCAAAACACGGCAGAAGTTCAAAGAGGATGTGAACATGTGTGAAGACAGACCAAACGAGAAACCTTGCTTTGTAATAACCCACTTTCTTAGGAACTAATCTGTTCCCAGAGAGCTAATCCAGTCTCTAGAGAGCAAGAACTCACTACTGTGAGAATAGCACCAAGCAAAAGGGATCCACCCCGTTGACCTGAACACCTTCCATTAGGTACCACCTCCCAACTGCCACATTTGGGATGAAATTTCAGCCCGAGTTTTGGTGGGGACAAACAAACCATATCCAAACAATAGCATAGATGGAATAGGTAGGATTTGCATTTACTTAAAAAATATTTATTGTCTATTACATGCTTCCCCTAAACTCCCAGAATACTTTTTCTGGGACTTTCTCAAAATTTACTACTTTTCTGCCTTGTTTTATAGTATTATACTTGTCCTAACTCATCTACTGGATTATAAGTATCTCAACATCAGAAGCTGTGTCTGATTTATTTTGTATCCTGTACAAAATCTACAATGCCTTCTCTAATTCTATATGTCAGAGCAAAGTAATGTGTTTTCTCTTTTGTATTAGACCATCCCTCAGATTCTATTTCTTCCTCACAATTACTGTATTGCCATAATTATTCATTCTCATATCTGCTGCCTATGCTCAATTCTGAGTCCCTGAAGGGCAGGGAGCATGTTCTAGTCATCTTTGTACTCCTGTATCTGTAAGAGGGTTGGGCATATGATGAGTGCCTGTTAACTTATTTATCCACCCAACACAATACCTGAAATATGGTCAATGCGAAATAAAAAGTTGATGAAGTGTTTGTTGAACAAGTTTCTAACTGATATTGTTGTCAATATTAACAGTCTGGTACCACCATTGCTGTCCAATACCACTGGTGTCAGCCGGGACACCAATTGCTCCTGCTGCTGCAGCTGCCGCCACCAGAAATAGTCTACTTCCATCACAACCACCTTTATAGCCTCTGGCTAGATCCCAGTCCCTAGCATGCTGTGGTCACTGCTACCACTTCCACCACTGAAGCTGCTTCCTGGAAGACCTGATTGGTTTGTACTTTGTATCTCATTTATGATATATGGAAGCCTGTTTCTTTTGAGCCCTTATGCGGTTATTTTTTCCCCCCAATCCTGATGGTTTCTGCATTATTCAACTTCCATCAAAGCATCAGTTGAGTGGGTGGTACTGCTTCACTTCTCAGGGGGAATGTCACTTTATGATTCAATCAAGTGGTTGCCCTTTTTACTGTCAGAAGGAGCATCTGCATTTATCTTCAGGGAACAATCTGTAGTAACACTAGTTTCCTCTCCTTAGCTGTGACTGATAGCTCATATGTATATTTTATGCACTCATTTGCCACCTTTCTTCCCACTCACATGGATTTATAAGATCTTTCCATCTTCATCAGTTTAGTTCATTGCCACCCAGAAGAATTTGTGTCATTTGTAAATGCAGAATTGTTGCCCTGCACTTTAATTTATAAAGATATTACATACAGATTATGCTCATGGTGCCCTACACAAGAATGCTGGGGCGAGTGGGTGTTGAGGTCCAGCATGCACTTTGCTCAGCACAGCCTTCTGTCAGGCTGGGTCTGCCTGGAGAAAGGTGCTTCTTTTTAAGATTTGCATGAAAATGCTGGTCCATTACTAAGTGATGGGCCTACAGTAGAGTATTCACTCATAAAAGGCATTCAAACTAGCAGCCATGGTTATGCAGTGCTGTTCTCAGCATTGCTCTAGCATTGAACCTGAGAGCCTCTAGTCTGTGCTTTTCCATCTTTCTGCCATTTTTTCCCGACCAGTGGAAGATAGCCTTAACTTCAACAATGAAGAAAAGACCCAATTTTGTCAAATTTTGAAAAACATTCAAAGCTGCAAAAAAAAAAATAGTTTCTGTAACTATGTTCTGACTATCTGTTGCTGCTTCACGAACTACCCCAAAACTCAGTGTCTTGAAACATTGCTTTATTACATATCATAATTTTGTTGCTCAGGAATTTGGACGTGGCTCCTCTGGTAATATCAACAGAGATTACTCCGTGTTATTCAGCTGCTGAATGGGTTGGTCTGAAGGGTTCAAGATGGTTTAATCAAGGTTAATGAAAGTGGTCAGGTGCGGTGGCTCACGCCTGTAATCCCAGCACTTTGGGAGGCCGAGGTGGGTGGATCACTTGAGGTCAGGAGGTTGAGACCAGCCTGGACAACATCGTGAAACCTCGTCTCTACTAAAAATACAAAAATTAGCTGGGCATGGTGGCAGGCACCTGTAATCCCAGCTACTTGGGAGACCGAGGCAGGAGAATCGCTTGAACCTGGGAGGCAGAGGTTGCAGTGAGCCGAGATCGCACCGCTGCACTCCAGCCTGGGCAATAAAGCTAGACTCAGTCTTAAAAAAAAAAAAAGTTAATCAAAGGGCAGATGATCCTGCGTATACCTGATCTAATCAAGAGAGCCCTTCAGAGAGGTCAAAGAGATTGGAAGTGAAAGAGATTTTTCCTGCTGGCTGTGAAGAAGCAAACTGCTTATGGAGGGGCCACATAGCAAGGAACTCTAGGAGCTTAGAGTCATCCCTGGCCAACAGCCAGTGAGAAAATGTCCTACAACTAGAAGAAACTGAATTCTTCCAATGATGGGTGGACTTGGAAGACACATGAGCCTCAAATACCTTGATTTCAGTCTAATGAGACCCTTAATAGAGGACTCAGCTAACCTGTGTTCAGAATTCTAAATCTTGGAGACCGTAGGATAATAAATTAGCGTGGTTTTAAGCTGCTAAGTTTGTGATAATTTGAAATACAGCCAAAGAAAACTAATAAAGATACCTAAATAACAAAAAGGGTAATTCTACCGCATACCATACACAAAATGGCAAATAGATTAAAAACCCAGAAAACTAAAACTTTAAACTTTTAGGAGAAAATGTGAGAGAATATCTTGATGACTTTGTGATAGGGTAAAGGATAAGCTTATGAAGAAAAAGATCAGTTTGGGTACATTAAAAGATTTTAACTTACAGAAAACATATACTGCAAAAGAGTCGGAAGATAAGACATACTGGGAAAAGGTATTTGTGATGTTTAAAACTTACAGAAGGTTAATATACAGAATACATGTAGAACTCCTATAGATCAATAAGAAAAAGACAACTCTGAAGAAAAATGAGCAAAGGATATAAACAAGCTACTTGTAAAAGAAGTGCAAATGGAAAATATACATATGAAAACATCCTTAATCTCACCAATAAATAGGGGAATACAAATTAAAACAACAATGAAATTTCATTTTGCATCTACAATATTGGCAACAGTTTTTAAATTCAGCAGTACCAGTGAGGCAAGGATGTCAAAAAATGGAATTGTAAATTGATTGAACTACTTTAGAGAGGCAACCATTATGAGTATTTTTTGTGGGTTCCTTTTCTAAACTGTTAGTGTTTAATAAAATGGAAGATTCAGATACCTCCAATCCAGAAATTTCACCTCTAGATAGACAACACACTGCACACACAAGAAAACCTGTTTAGGGCACCATCGCTTGTAATAGCAAAAAGTGGAAATTACATAAAAGCTTACCAGTAGAAGAGTGGATGGATTATTATAAAGATAACACCCTTGATGTTATCTTTCACCATTCAAGCAAAGAATTGGAACTTTGCCACCACCTTAGAAGCTTCTTCTATGACTGCTATCCAAATCACAAATCCTCTTCTACCACTTATAAGTAACCATTATCTTGACTATCAACAATAGTTTACTTGCTTTAAAAAAAAGGTTGTGTTGTCACCCAAATGTGCAACGCCAGATGCTGTGGTTTAGTCTTGCCCATTAGCAAAAATTGATATGTTTTCTAAGTTTCTTGTAATCTATATTGGTAGATGAACCTAGAGTCTGGACTAGACCAAGGTTTGATTCCTTTGCAAGGCAGAAGGCAGATAATGTCTGATTGTCTCTCTGTAATATAAGCAGCCACTTATGCTTAATGCTCACTAATTCCATGGTGATCACAAAATGGCAATATTCTAATTCTTTTCTATTCTCTCATTTTCATTTATTAGTTGGAATATTTTTATAAGGGGAAATTGAAATTCAAACTGTTCCATCTGTGGCTTTGAGTCTTTTTGAAAAACAAACAAAAAAGCCCTAGTTGTCATTCATAGTTTCCTTGTTCTGTATTATGTCAAGAGGTTCCAAGGTCATTTTGTTTATTTCCTGCAACAGACCAGGAATCAGCCATTTCTTCAATAAGCCCTGTTTTGTTTTGTTTTCTTTGTCTTTATTTATTTTTTAATCTTTTGTTGCTGCTGCTGCTGTTGTTGTTTAATGAGAATTGGCATTTCAAGGCCATAATCTGGGTGTTCATTGCATTTGGGTTGGCCCTTGCTTCTAGGCCTTTTCAATGGACAGAGTCAGGATATAAATAATACCTTGAGTATATCTTTTGTGTGTGTGTGTGTGTGTGTGTGTGTGGTGTTTTTGGTCTGTCCTTTTTTAAAAAAAATATTTTGGTTAAATATATAAATACATTTTTTTGTTTTGATTTTTTTTTTTTACATTAAGTTCCAGGATACATGTGCAGAATGTGCAGGTTTGTTACATAGGTATACATGTGCCATGGTGGTTTGTTGCACCTATCAACCCATCATCTAGGTTTTAAGCCCCGCATGCATTAGGTATTTGTCCTAATGCTCTCCCTCCCGTTTCCCCTAACCCAGCAACAGGCCCAGGTGTATGTTGTTCCCCTTGAGTTCATCTTGACCTGTCCCATTCAAATTCATGTCTGCCACAGTTGATTTTGCTAGGTATAAAATTCCTAGCTCATACCTTCTTTCTTGCCTTGTTTATCTTTTTGTGTCTGTGCATATTTTTTATTCTAATTGTGCTGACAGTATGCTTTTTGGCAACCATACTTCCAAAGCAATGTTTCCTTGGTATCTTAAGTTCATATATTTTCCTTGGCCATAAAACATTGCTGGCAAAAAGTCTGATGATAATCTAATCGTCTTTTCCTTATAACTCATGCTGTCTATTACCTCCCTCTCCCTATCTCTGCCCAGGTTCCCTCAAGGAATCTTTCTTTCTCTTTTAAAATATAGCAAACATATTATGATATGTCCTGGTGTTGGTTGTATGATGATATTTTCAAATATACAGTATACTTTTTCTTTCTTTCTTTCTTTCTTTTCTTTTTTCTTTTCTTTTTTTTTTTTTTGAGACAGGATCTCATTCTGACACCCAGACTGTAGTGCACTGGTGCGATCTCAGCTCACTGCAACCTCCACCTCCCAGGCTAAGCACTTCTCCTGCCTCAGCCTCCCAAGTAGCTGGGATTATAGGCCCGTGCCACCATGCCCTGCTAATTTTTTTTGTATTTTTAGTAGAGATGAGGTTTCACCATGTTGGCCAGGCCGGTCTTGAACTCCTGACCTCAAATGATCCACCCACCTTGGCCCTTCAAAGTGCTGGGATTACAGGCGTGAGCCACCTCGCCCTGCCAGTATACTTTTTCAATACGTAGTTTTAAATCTTTTTTTCTTTTCAGGAAAGTGTTTTTTTGAATTACAGTATTTGCTCTGTTCCCTTGCTTTGCTTTTCTTTTTCGGGGAGTTCATTATCTATAATGTCACTCTCCTTTGCATATCTTTATAATTGTTAGTTAGTCTTGAATTCTTTTGATTTCTTTCTTCATTTGTTAAAAAAAATCTTCTTTTTTATCTTGTATTTATTTGGAGACATTATTGGTTGCATTTTTTACTCATTCCTTCTAGCTTAACCTTTTCTGACATGATTTTTTCCCTTTATTTCTAATTCTTTCCTGAGTTTTATCATATCATTTGTATGTTATTCTAATTCTGTTTTGTTCTTTCATTTCTCATACCACTTTTTTTTTTTTTTTTTTTTGAGATGGAATCTCACTCTGTCGCCCTGGCTAGAGTGCAGTGGTGTGATCTTGGCTTAATGCAACCTCTGCCTCCTGGGTTCAAGCAAATCTCCTGCCTCAGTCTCCTGAGTAGCTGGGATTACAGGCACCCACCACCACACCCGGCTAATTTTTTTTTTTTTTTTTTGTATTTTTAGCCAACGATGTTGGCCAGGCTGGTTTCGAACTCCTGACCCCAAGTGATCCAACTGCCTCGGCCTCCCAAAGTGCTAGGATTACAGGCATGAGCCACCATGCTCTGCTTCACATCACTTTGTAACTATCATTTAGTTCATTTTGAAATAGTGGCTACCAACATTGATCTGTTTTGTAGGTACTTTTTTTTTTTGGTCATGCTTTCATTGTCTGTAGGTCTGTATTCTCATTTTTAAAACAGAAATGCTGTGTGAGATTCTACTTTGATATTTTCTGTCCCTCATTTTTATGTAAAATTCTTGAACTCTTAGAATGACATAGGGTGCAGGAAAGTTTTTGAAATTCCACAGAGCTTCCTCTTCTGTTGTGTTTGTATAGTGTTTACAAATATGGCAGCTTGCTTTCTAAGATGTGCTGGCTGTGTTCCCCATCCCATTTGGTTTTAGATCCACTCTTTTCTTTATCTCTGTTGTCCCTGTCTATTGCAGTTTTGATTCCACTCTTCACAGTTTCTCCTCAGTGTGAGGCTTTGTCCTAGAAGGTCAGATTTGAGAGTTTATGGTGGCTGGACAGTTCAGCCCTTTCAATCCTTCTTACCACAGGCTTTTTGTACTCACTCAGTGTTGGAGAGAACAAATCCCTCCCAGTTTCAGCTACTATTCTCAAATTGGTTCCCTGTGCTTTCCAAACTATTGGCTATTTTGTGGTTCTCCTGTTCTCAGGTCTAGAGGATGCCCTGTTGCTTCTTTCCTCTTCCTCCTGCATGGGCAACCATACCAGGTCTATAGCTGTTGGTGGTTTGACCCCACAACCTGCACTTGGGAGTAGGGCACATCTTGAGGGGTCATCTTGTCACTTAGTTTTGTCGTAGAGCTGTCTATAGGTTTTTTTCTGCTACAGTTGCTCTATTAGTTTTCATGTGGGGATTCAAACAGATTAAAAACCTATGCTGTCATCGTTGCTTTCTTCCCAGAGTACCTCTAACTCAACAGCATTTTGATCCTGTAGCTACCCATTTAGAGAAGTTTCTTTTTCTTGATATAAGTCATTTTTCTTTTTTACTTTTTATTATGAAATAATGACAAGAAGTTGCAAATAAGTGTACACGGAAGTCCCATGCATCCTTCACCTACTCTTCTAATGTTGACATCTTGTATAACTATAGTATAATGTCAAAACCAGGAAATTGACATTGGTATAATCCATATAACTTACTCAAATTTCACTAGCTATGCACACACTCATTTGTGTGTGTGTGTATGTGTGTGTGTAGTTCTGTGCAATTTTATCACATCCATAGCTTTGTGTAACTGTCACAATCAAAGTACAGAACTGGTCTATCGTCAGAAAGCTTCCTCAAACTAAACTCTGATAGCCACTTCCTCAATCTCTAA
Source organism: Pan troglodytes (assembly GCF_028858775.2). Taxonomy (NCBI): domain Eukaryota; kingdom Metazoa; phylum Chordata; class Mammalia; order Primates; family Hominidae; genus Pan; species Pan troglodytes. Next base: position 103,740,359 of record NC_086015.1, read on the forward strand.
CCCATGGGAACCGCTAAATCTGTTCCTCATCTCTATGATTGTGTTATTTAAAGAATGCTATATAAAAATTATTTCTATTTATATGGAATTATATTTTATTTATATAATTATAAAATTCCTTTTGAGATTGAACTTTTTTACACAGCATAGTTCTCTTGAATATGTCAGGTTGTGTGTATCAAGCCTATACATTCATGTGCAGGCTCTTGCATGATCATAGGTTTTAATTTCTCTAGGATAATTGCCTAAGAGTACAATCACTGGGTCATATGGTAGATGTATTTTTTGTTTTAGAAGAAACAGGCAAACTATTTTTCAAAGTGGCTGTACCTTTTTTTATTCCCATCAGCAATGTATGAATGATCCAGCTTCTCTGCTTCCTCTTCAACATTTGGTGTTAATACTCTTTTTAAATTTTACACATTCTGATAGGTATGTAGTAATATTGCATTCTGATTTTAGTTTGTCTTTACCTAATGGCTAATGATGTTGAACATCTTTTCCTGTACTTATTTGCCATTTGTATATCTTCTGAGATCAGATGAGATTGGGTACATTCAGGGCGTTATGGCCATGGACACCATTTGTATATCCTTCTCAGTGAAATGTCTTTGATGTCATTGGCTTGTTTTCTTGTTTTCTTTTCTTTGCCTGCCTGCCTTCCTTCCTTCCTTCCTTCCTTCCTTCCTTCCTTCCTTCCTTCCTTCCTTCCTTCCTTCTTTTTGAGATGGTGTCTTTACTGTCACTCATGCTGGAATAAAGTGGCATGATCACAGTTCACTGTAGCCTCAACCTCCCGAGCTCAAGCGATCCTCCCACCTCAGCCTCCTGAGTAGCTGGGACTACAGGTGCATGCCACTATGCCTGGCTAGTTTTTTAAAAAAAAAATTTATAGAGACAGGGTCTCCCTATGTTGCCTAGGCTTGTCTCAAACTCCTGGGCTCAAGTGATCCTCATATCTTGGCCTCCCAAAGTGCTGGGATTACAAGTGTGAGCCACCATGCCTGGCCTTTGTTTTCTGATTGGATTGTGTGTTCTCTTAATGTTGAAATTTGAAAGTTTTTTAAAAAATGTATTCTAGTTACTAGTCCTGTGTCGGATACATGGTTTGTAAACATTTTCCACCAGTCTTTATCTTACTTTTTTCATCCTCTTAACAGGATCTTTCATAGAGCAAAAGTTTTTAATTCAGTGATGTATAATTTATCAATTTTTCCTTTTATAGATTATGCTTTTGGTGTCAAGTCTAAGAACTCTTGCCTAGCTCTTGATCCCAAAGATTTTCTCCCATGCTTTTTTTTTTCTAAAAGTCTTACAGTTTACAATTTATATTTAAGTCTGTGATCCATTTTGAGTTCATTTTTGTGTAATGTTATTTTTTTATTTTTTGAGATAAGAGTCTTGCTCTGTTGCCCAGGCTGGAGTGCAGTGGCATAGTCACGGCTCACTGGAGCCTCAATCTCCTGAGCTCAAGTGATCCTCTTGTCTTGGCCTCCCAGAGTGCTGAGATTACAGGCATGAGTCACTGCACCGGGCTGAAGACTCATTTTTTTAAACTGTGGATGTTCAATTGCTCCAACACCATTTGTTGAAAAGCCTATCCTTCCTCCATTGAATTGCTTTTGTACTCTTTACAAAATTCAGCTAGAAATATATGTGGGTCTCTTTCTTGATTCTCTTGCTGGGGCAGTTAATCTGTATTCTATTCAGTCTACCCACAGTATGGAGGGAAATCTGCTTTACTCAAATTCCACCTATTTAAATGTAAATCTCATCCAAAACAGCCTCACAGAAACATCCAGAATTAATGTTTGACCAAATATCTGGGCACCATGGACCAGTGAAGTTGACACATAAAATTAATTATCACCCTGTATTGTATTTTATTTTGAGAAGTTTCCTGTGTCATTAAATCCTATGATTTTTGATGATTGCATAGAATTCTGTTGTATAAATATATCGTAATGTATTAGCCTGATCTCCAGTTGTTGTACTTTTAAGATGTTTCCACATCTTACAAGTTTTTGCTATTTTAAATAATGTTATGTGAACAAACATCCTTGTATGTACCTCTTACTACCCACTTGTAAAAAAGAGAGAAATTTCTGGGTCAAAGGATGCAAAATTTTTTTAAAGCTTTTAAATGCATCTTGCCATATACCTTTCCATAAACACCTTATTCCTGCTAATAACATGTGATATTTGATCCTCAGAAAAGATTGTTATGGAGGTTCAAGTTTTTTTGTTTTAATAGTCTGAAAACTTCACATTATTTTTTAACTCAAACTTTAGTTTTTGCCATTTATTTTCCTAAATGTTGTATTTTGTCAGTTTTCTTTATGTGTATGATGATCCTCTCCTTTATTGAAATTGCAACATTTTGTCCCTCTCAAATATGAGGCACTCAGGACTCTCAATTCCCCCAGTTCTTGTTTGGATCACTTCTTATGGAGAGGCTTGTAGATTCAACAGAAGTGCTGAGGCATTACCTTTAGATTCTGTGACATTGCAGTTAATAACTGAAAGGAAGCCTTTTCTGAAGTATAGCACACTGATGAACTGGATTGATAAAGTCTTTTTTTTTTTTTTTTTTGCGATGGAGTCTTGCTTAGTCGCCCAGGCTGGAGTGAAGTGGCATGATCTGGGCTCACTGCAAGCTTCGCCTCCCGGGTTCAGGCCATTCTCCTGCCTCAGCCTCCTGAGTAGCTGGGACTATAGGCACCTGCCACCAAGCCCGGCTAATTTTTTGCATTTTTAGTGGAGACAGGGTTTCACTGTGTTAGCCAGGATGGTCTCGATCTCCTGACCTTGTGATCCGCCTGCCTCAGCCTCCCAAAAAGTTTTTTACATAGTAGTAAATTTTAACAGTAGTAGCTCATCTGTTTTAGAATAATTGGTGCCTAGGGATTGAAGAGACCTTGAGAGGTCAACCAACTAATAACACTTCTGGAGACAAAGCTACAGAGATTTCATCTTTGGCAGATGAGAATCAGGGCTGTGTTTGAAGGTCTCTTGTGTAAGAGATGATTTATTGGCTCTTCAAAATCTCTTCCAATGTCTAACAACTATTATGAAGCCCACCATTAGCCAAAATCCTGAAGAATTTAATGATGCTTAATGCCAAGGTAACTGGATATTTATATAACCAATATTTTATAGGCAAATCTCTGAAAACATACCTTTCTTTGTCTCCTCTTTTTTTTTTTTTGCACCACTAGTGGTATAGTTTAAAAAACAGTTCTCATAATACATGCTTCATGGCTTTTTAGAATAAAAAATAATGGTGATATAACCTTAGAGACATGCTTTAGGACACTTGGTTAAAAAAGGTGTGTCTTTGATGACCACCTCAAAAGACTGGCAAACTTCACAGTATAACTTGATAACATACAAGGAAATGGATGATTATACTATGACACGTTGCCACTAAACAAGAGTCTGACAATCAGGTCATTGAATAGGACATAGCACACAGTTTCAAGTATTTAAGCACTGCTTTCTGGGAAGTAAAAACTGACTCAAAACCACTGATGTATTTTGACCGTTAAAAAAAAAAAAAGATGTAGCAGTTTAGCTCTTCTGGACATAGCATTTCCTTTCTAGAATGAGACCGGTTCAGTCAAGCTTGAAATCAGTAAGAGGAATGATGCTTTCCCTTAACTGTTAAGAAAAAGAAAAATGAAATAAAAGAAAAATAAGTTACTACTGCAACAACGGCATGGCACTGGGACAGTGAAATAAATAAAGGGAAAATTGGATGGGCGTGGTGGCTCACTCCTGTAATCCTAACACTTTGGGAGGCCGAGGTTGGAGGATTGCTTGAGTCCAGGAGTTCGAGACCAGCCTGGGCAACGTAGTGAGACCGCATCTCTATAAAAATAAATAAAGGGAAAATCATTTTCTCATAATTGCATAGTCTCCTAAGAGAGAGGGCACTGAGAAACCACTTGACAGCCCAAGGATCATTTTCACTGATTACCTGGGCACCCATGATATCCGTTCACTTTATGAGAATACACACACTACAAGCTTCCTATTCTGTAAGAGAAGGTATTTTTTTTTTCACATTCAGCATGATAAGAAAATTCTCATTTTCTTGAGTGTCAGCATGATACTCAAATTCTCAGCTCAGAAGTTGCAGCTGTCGCAGTCACTTGGCAGCTTTTGCATCATCCTGCAGGCTCAAAAAGGTGCAGGGTCAAAAGCGCAGCTCCCTTTGGTACGCATCCCCAGCAGCATCTCCTCAAGGCAGGTGCCCAGGGCCCTTACTAGGGAAAGCAGGTGTCTGGGCTTCAGGAGTGGGCTGGAGCCTCCCCTCAGGCCAGGGCTCCCAAGAAAGCCCAGAAGAGCATCTCTCCCAGTGCTGAAAGACTTGACACTTTCTGCTAGTGCTTTTTTGCTGCCCCATGTTTGTTTTAAGAACCTTAGCGTAGTAGAGTAGGGAGCTATCTTTTCCTCATGTTTTTAAAGAAGAAATAGGCTTAACTAGGGGAAAAAATGGAGTTGGAAGTCTCATTTTCTTTAATGTAGTCCAAATCCCTTTTTCTTTCTGGGGTATATTTACATCTTGTTGTTTTGGGAGAATTTTTGATCAAAGATTTGAAGAGTTCCCTTTCCTTCCAGTATTAGGAGGTTCCCCAGGACCAACCTGAGGTTCATGACTTGCTAAAAAGGACTTATAAGGCTCAGCATATAGTTGTACTCATGGCTAAGATTTATTATAGTGCAAAGATACAAAGCAAAACAAGTAAAGAGAAAAGTTGCATAGGGAAAGTCTGGAGGAAATCTGGCTCAAGCTTCCAAGAGTCCTCTCCCAGTGGAGTTACAAAGTACACACCTAATTCCTCCAGCAATGCTTTGTGGCCATTGTGCAAGGCAAGTGTTTATTATGGAGGCTCAATAGAGACTCAGTACCCCAGATAATGACTGGGTGCTGGTCAGGTAGGCACACTCTGCCTACCACATACACAAACTCCAGATTTGCAGAAGAAAGTCAGTTGTTCAGCATAAACCACATTAGTCGGGCAGTTTAGACCACTCTTATAATTTAAGGAAAATGTTATGTCACTGCAGGAACTGTTTACCAGCCAAGTTCCCAGAAGCCAGCTAAGGGCTAACCTTGCAAGCAGGTCCTTCTAAGGATGGGCAGTTTCAGGCCTGCTATATTAACCATTTTCTGTGTAGCTGATCTCCTTGGTCAAGGCATTTTATAGCAAAATTATTAACAGTAGTGTCCCATGACACAGTATGAAACTAACCTGAGTATTGACTTTACTTAAAATCCAGAGGTCTTGGATTTAGCCAATTAAAACAAATCCCATTAGCTATAAAGGTTAATCTTAGGAAGCCAGGTGGCTTTCTCCTTAAGGTTTTGTATTAACCTTTTTTAACCTAGCCCGAGGCATCAATTCGAGCACAGCACGTCTCTGGGTAGTAAATTGAAGCTGACCTGCATGCCTTCTTGGGCTGAGGCAGGCCAAGATAGTCAAGATATGTACACAGGAAGGACAATCCCAGAGAGCATTCTTAGAAACAAAGAATTCAAGTTCAGTTACCCCAATGAAAACATGCGTTAGTCAGGTAGCACAGGTTAGCAGAGCCCCCAGTGTGTCTTCCCACCGTGGGGACTTCAGCCTACGGTTTCCCTGTCCAGTCTAAATAATTCAGCTAAGTTCTTTGTTTTAGAAGGACTGCCCGAAGGCAGTTTGTTTCTTTCAGTTTTTCTCCTAAGTGTGGACAATATCTGGAGGTGTTCTTGGAAACTAGAGGAGCTGGGGCCAGTTGCTGCTATCTCATAGTCAGTGCTGTTGGGTGTGATCATAGGCTCAGCAGTCAGTTTGAATCAAGCCAGCATCCTGGAAAGGGAGCACTGGTGTTCAGGAGCAGTTCTGAAAAACAGATCATTAATGCCCTCTTTCTCCTGCATCTCCCCAGGTGCCGGGTTTTTTTCTTCTGTGCTATTATGCAACAGTGTGATTCATTCAGAAATCATAACTTTACCTTTTCCCCAGCCATTGTTTATTCTTATCTAGACCATTTATAAGGAAGGGTAGAAAGGGTTGGGTGTAAGAGGGACAAAAGGATTTACATAGAAAATCATTGTTTCATGTAACAACCAGAAAAAACACATCATGTTCCAGAATGGGCTAGGCCAAAATCCTGAATTTTCAAAGTTTTCAGACTGTGTTCACATTACCCTATCCCTTTTGTCCTGATTATTTATTCAGGAAGCAGCCTAGAAAATATCAATTTCTGTCTAGGAACAGCTGCATTTATCAATCAAACTGCCTAACTAAGAAGAGAGGTGAGCAAAGAAGAGTCAGACTATCAATCCATCATTGCAAATTTCAAAATACTCTGGCAAGCTGAACACAAATTAATAGCAGTGAGCTATCCCATAAGGGGTCAAGAGCCCTATCTGTCAGGAGTGGATGGAGGGGTCCCACTCTCTGTGATGTGCTCTCCCCTGGCTTGCAGCTTTTGACAGGGTTCTTGGGATTCATCATTTCTGGTGCAACTAGTTGGGTTTCAAATGGTCCTATCAAAGAGCAAGCCCTTTCCCGTAGGCATCTGCAAGTGACCCATGTGATTCGGATAGCAGAGTTTATGGCCCCACAGAGGAGTGTTGTAAACAAACCTGCAATAGTCCCCGAGGCTGAATTATGTTCCTTGAGCCTATGCCTGTCTTCAGAGATTGGAACAATCGCTTACAGACAGTATCAAGCTTAGCATAAGCTCCAGGCAATTAGGATCTATGAATTCAGGATTCCAAACTAGCTAGCAACTTTTCCTCTATAGCAGCAGCAAAGCCAAGAAGATACAGGGCCAAACAGCTTTGTTCCAAGTCCAATTGACAAGAAATGTTTTCTAAGCCCTGTTTACATGGTCAGATTTAGAGTCCAACTGACCCACTCCAAAATATGCACGTTAGGCTGGAAAATCATTAGCCTGTAAGGGTCAGACAGACACCTGATTATATAAGAACTTATTAGTAAACTAAAAACTGCTTTTTAAAATTCAAAAGGTGTTTTTTCCAGTGGAGATGAGCTATGCTTCTATGTTGTCTACCTTTTCCCATAGGCTCCAACAGGCAAAAATTATAGCAAAAATAATCAGTTATGGAGATTTCAGTACTTAAATACTCAGAGTTTACATTGTAATTCATCTAGTAGCAACAAAAATCAAGAGGTGCATATTCTTCTAATACTTCTTATAGAGTAGCTTTCCCTAACTGGGGTAATCCCTCAAGCATTTATGAAAGTATAAGCATATAATATTTTACATCAGTTTTTATCATATATTCAGGTGCAATAGCCACAGAATAGAAGCCATTTTAAAAAATCTCTCTTTTTTTCATTGCAGGTTTACTCAAACTCCTAGTAGTAAAGTGGTAAATTCAGCGTATATGATTCACATTATACCTGGTGAGAGATTCCCAGTTGGAATGCAAGGGGCTGCTGTACGAGGCGATGGGGTATTATTTCCCCCCTCCCCTTTCTTGCTGGTATATCTAAAGCCTTGTTCTAGCTCTTGGAACTGACTTAACAAAAACGTTAAAAGTTTGCATTGCTTTCTCTTCCTTCCCACTTGGAGGAGAAAGCAATGCAAACTTTTAACATTTTTGGCCCATGCAAAATATGTTTTGGGAATGTTTGGGCCCTTTCTCTTCTCATCTAGAGGAGAGAACAAAACCCAAAGGCATCAGCCAAGCTGCACTTTTTAATCCCTTCATTTTAGCTACCCGTGGCCAAAAGCAGCCAAGGAAGCTAATGAACCAATTGTCCTGGGGTTGGATCTGTCATTTTGAATTCTGTAGGTAACTTTTACCTCTCACAACAGACATCATCTCAGCAGTTGATTCATACTATAGATGGCTAGGTAGCCACTGGGCATTGAAGGTTCACTATCATGTCTTCTTCATCCTTCCTTTTCCCAAACCCTGTTTTAACAATAGTTCAGTGGTTTGGGTTGTTTTTTTAGCAAATCCCACTTCTGATAGTAGCTGTCATCCCCAGTTTGGGGATTTGCTAGAACTCAGCATATAGTTGTACTCATGGTTAAGATTTATTATGTTGAAAGGATACAAGGTAAAACTGAGAAAGAAAATGGAAAAGGCATATGGGGTGCAGTCTGGAGGAAATTAGGCACACTCTTCCAAAAAGTCCTGTTCCAGTGAAGTCCCACAGGATGTGCTTAATTCCTCCAGCAATGAGTTGTGATAACACAGGAAGTCTTGGCCATTTGCAAAAAATAAAAATGTTAGAAGATATGTTAAGCTTTGGCTACTTTTCCTTAGTAACATAAAAGTTGTGATGCCATGCTCTGTAAACATTGGTCATAGTTATCAAGCTTATCTTTTTGCAGCTCAAGGAAGGATTTTCGTATGGCAAATGGCCAAGAATTCCTGATTGAAAATGCGAGACTTCTCCAAGTTCTCTTGAAATACTGGCAGGATGGTGGAAAGAGCCTGGACTTTATTTTTCTATTCCCCGCTTCAAACTTGATTTTGCCGCTTAGTATTAATTTCACTTTGGCAAGGGGTGATCTATTTGCATCTCAACTTCCTTATCAGTAAAATGTCATACAAATCTCCCAGTCACAGGGTTGTTATAAGAAAATTAGCATATATGGGATCTGGCGTGGTGGCTCATGCATGTAATCCCAGCACTTTGGGAGGCTGAGACAGGCAGATCACGAGGTCAAGAGTTTGAGACAAGCCTGGCCAACATGGTGAAACCCCATCTCTACTTAAAATACAAAAATTAGCTGGGCTTGGTGGTGGGTGCCCGTAATCCCAGCTACTTGGGAGCCTGAGGCAGGAGAATCATTTGAACCTGGGAAGCGGGGGTTGCAGTGAGCTGAGATCATGCCATTGTACTCCAGCCTGGGCAACAGGACAAGACTCCATCTCAAAAAAAAAAAAAAAAGAAAATTAGCGTATATGGAATACTTGGCTCCATACTTGATGCAAAGTAGGAGTTCCATAAATGTAATATTCTCTTTACTTTGAAAAAAATGCCCACTAAAAGACAGGGACTATAAAATTTATATAAACTTTATAAAAGCCCCAACTAGAAGTAACCTAAATGACAGCCTAAAATGACCATCACTAGTAGACTGAATTTTTTAAAAATTGTGGCATGTTGATGCGATGCAATACTACACACAGCGTCAACTATTGTTACTGCAAAAACATGGATATATCTCACTGACATCATGTTGAATAACACAGGATAATGCATACTGTATAATGCCATTGAAAGTAAGTTCAAAAACAAGCAAATTAATCTATGGTGACACAGATCATTAATGGTAAACTTTTGAAGGGAGTATGGATTGGAAGGGGGATACATGGAGCCAGTTGGGGTGCTGGCAATGTTTTATGTCTTTACCTGCATGGTGGTGGTAACACAGGGGTATATGTATATAAAAATTCATCAAGCTGTGCACTTATGATTTGTACATTTTACACGTACTTGTATATTATTTACATGTGTACATATATAAGTAATACCTCAATTTTTAAAACTACTCCTTTTGATCTAGGAGCTGGATTTTATATCAATATCATTTTATTAGGAGAGTATCTAGCTCCAGATATGACATGGCAACAGCTGGCTACCTTGCAAGCTGTGGTCAGTCTGTTCCTTGTATGTGGCCCCATTTCAGAGCTTGCCTGGAGCTGACAGGCATATTGTGAGGGTCATGCTCCATCATCATTGACAGCTGGAGATGCCATCACATGTCATTGGCAGCAAAGCACAGGGAAAACCAGGCAGTGGACTCTGCATCCCACCCTTAGGCTGTGAGGCACAAGCCCCAGCAATGGAAGGATTAGAAAGCCTCTCAATTTAAAAAGACAAGGGGAGGGGAATGTGGGCTGCACAATTTATAAATAGACATTGCCCAAGGCTGCCTGATGATGAAGTGGTTGTTTAGTAAATCTTTCTCCTTTAAGGATGCCAGTATCGGAGACCATTTTAAAAAGACCAGTTTCATTTTGTCTTTTGGGAGAGATCCTGGGTTTCATTGTCAGCCCTGTTGGGTGATATTTCCCTCTGTCGCATTTAGGGACAGGCCTTCAGTATTTGGCATCACCTTTACATGGAGCACAAAGATGATGATGATGATGATGTGTCTTTTGCCAAATGGATGAGCAGCTTCTGGGGCCACAGCTGGAGAGAGGAGGATCAGAGAGGACTCCGGGAACGCCACCGACTGCAAGCCACCAGTCACAGGAAAACCTCCCTGCCCTGCCCAGTGAGTGATTGTCATGGAACCGGAGGGGAGAGCTGGAATAGGGGAGGGGGTTTCTCTTAGATAATTTTTTGAGGAATCTTTGGATATAAAGTTTTCTTTGGTTTAAAACCAGTACTTCTGAGTCTTTCTCATACCCACAGAAATCTCTCTTATTATTTCATCTTGTCTTTCAAGGGACCTTATTGTCATCTAATGGGTAATGATTTCTTCATTTTTAGTTGTCTGAGATATCTTTAACTACTCTTCAGAGCTCCTGATAAGCCTGAGATAATCCCACTGAGTGACGGAATTTAAGCCAAAGGAAAGAAACTTGATGCTATACTTAGTCTGTGTAGCCTTGTGGCTCAATGTGTGATTTCCGTTTGAAATACTGAAAATTGTTCCACTCTTTGGTAGACCTTCTAAGGAACTGGGGATCCCACATAACAAGTCACTACCTTTGAGAAATTTGACACACTTGTTTTTCTTCCAGGGAGTCCATTTGGTTTCTAGATGGTAGAGGGAGCTAAAACTCTCCTGCCCTCAGCACTGTTTTGTTATAGCTAGGCAGAGCACCTGATATCTGAGGAACAAGATGCTAGCAGGAAAGCTCCCAAGAGGGGAATGGGTGGGCTTGGTCAGCTGTGGACTCAGTGACATGTACAGGCGGCTATTCTCTCTGCTCTACTGGCATGCTAGAAGGCTCCACAGTAGACATGTGTGTCCTGTGCTTCATAGTTACACAGCAATAATACAGCTTTTCTTTTTTATAAGTCCCATTAAATGTCAGCTACCAGAGGATAGTTTCTCAATCCCCTGCTGTTGCCAACCCCGGAACCAAGTAAGTTTTGTTTGGGGTAATATTATTTTATTTTTAACTTCAGGCTTCCCAGACACATAATGTCTATAAGACATATGAAAGTGTGTAAGGCAACCTCTATTACTCCTGGTGATCAGCAAGTTTGAGGAAAGAGAATTCTTTGAGACACAAATATTTCAAAATATATCCCTTGCCAAATGCATACTCAGGGACAAAGGGCAATCTTCAACCCTTCTTTCAGCTTCAGGTTGCTAAAGTGAAAAAGATGGGGGTGTTGGACTGAGTGATCTCTAAGAACCCTTCTACCTCTAACCTTCCATGTTCTGTTATAAAATAAACACCTGCTTATTGCCTCTCATTTTAATATATATTCCACAATGAGCAAAATATCCAGGCTGTGTGAACCAGGAGTATGATTAGTTTCCAGTTTCCAGATGTGAGAACAGGGATAAACAAAAACAAAAACTGTAATTTACTATTTATGACAATGGCCTCTTGGAGCCACAGGAAATATGAAAACATAGAAAGAAACATGGTTTACTAGTTCCTTGAATAAACTTTAGCATCTATGGGGCTTTTAAAACAGAGATAGTTACCCTATTTACAGAATTCACTTTTAGGTTACAATGTTGTTTGCCTTAATCTATGGAATCACAGCATCTATTATGTATAACATTTGTAAACTGTGTCCTTATGACATCTTTATCTGCTTATCCCTGCTTCGGGCATTTGCCTGAATTAACCTGTTTAGATTCTCTGAGTCAGCAATGAATTCCATAATTATTAGACTAACATGCAGAATAAAAATTGCTGGATTAAAAAAGTTAAAAATATGACTGAATAGAATGGAGAAACAATAAGCATAGATCACAAATCAGAGGAACCAGAGGTCAATGGGCAGAGTACTGGAAAGTAGTTGGGGAGTCTAATTCTTCATTCTTTGTCTACATAATGCTGTATATGTATAAGTGAATCTACACTTGAATACTTTCTATCTCTAAAATGTAATCAAATATTCTTACTTTTGGTGTGGTGCCATGGTTCACACCTGGAATCCCAGCACTGTGGGGGTCCAAGGCAGGAGGATCACTTGAACTAAGGAGTTTGAGACCAGCCTGGGCAACATAGTGAGACTCTGTCTCACAAAAAAAAAAAAAAAAAAAAATAGCAGGGTGTGGTGGTGCTTCCATAGTCCCAGCTACTTGGAAGGCTGAGGTGGGAAGATCACTTGAGCCCAAGAGGTCGAGGCTGTAGTGAACGGTGATCATGCCACTGCTTTCCAACCTGGGTAACAGAATGAGACCTTGTTTATATATATATATATATTCTTATTTTAAGGAACAATTTGGTTTTCAATTTTTTGTCTGCTTTGAGCTAATGGAAATACCTTAAAGAGAAAAGCTTACTCTTATCCTTACTTTTTTTCTTCTCTCCTGACTGCTCTAAGGCCCTTCCCTCTCTCAACCTTTTAATAATCTATAACCATCAATATTACATTAAGTATTATATGCATAGGAGGAGAAGAGCTTTCCCCCTTGCCTACTTTGAATGTGGTTTCTTTTTTTCCCCACTTCTCCTTGAATGTAGTTTCTAATACATCTTCATCAGTCTCATGATTCACACAAAACCACAGTGATCAACATTAATTAATTTAACATATTTATTGAACACCTACTGTGAGCCAAACATTGTCCGAGTATCACAGGGTGAAAGAAGACATGCCCAGTCCCCACACTTGTGGGACTGTCAGTCTAGTAGAAAATACAAATTTGGCAGCAAGAATTAGGTACAACAAAGGGTAAAGCTTAGGCATTTTTATAGAATGCTACTTTTCCCCCAGACTCATTAGAACCTATGTTTGCTGAATTAAAGTGAATAAAGAAATCCAATGTTATTGTTCTGCTATGCTTAGTGAAAAAACATAATATGAAGTCTCTCGTTATTAAACTGACTTGCCTTCTCTCTCCAACATCATATAAATATAAAACTGAAATAAAACAGTTTCCCTGTCATTTATTTATTCTGTGGAAGTGCATTTTTAATACTTTTAGTCTGTTTAGCTTTCTAGTCATCATCTCCTTCAGCTTAACATGGTTCTGTTAACATTGTTCTATGTCGTCTGGGGCTCGTGGAAGGGAAGATTGTGCTAAATGAAAGATCTTTGGGAGAAGAAACCGAGTTTATTGGCCCAGGGCTTTTGTAACTCCAGACGGACCTCCACAGTGCTGCTTCTATGCTCCACGGAAGTCACCATATGTACTTGCCCACATGATATACTTTGAAGGATACAGAATAAGTCTCTACTGATGTACACCCAAGATTTTTTCTTTTTTCTTTAAAGTTCTGGAATACATGTGCAGAACGTGCAGGTTTGTTACATAGGTGTACATGTGCCATGGTGGTTTGCTGCACCTACCAACCCGTCATCTAGGTTTTAAGCCCTGCATGCATTAGGTATTTGTCCTAATGCTCTCCCTCTCCTTGCCCTCTACCCTCTGATAGGCCCCAGTGTGTGCGTTGTTCCCCTCCCTATGTCCATGTGTTCTCATTGTTCAACTTCCACTTGTGGGTGAGAACATGTGGTGTTTGGTTTTCTGTTCCTGTGTTAGTTTGCTGAGGGTGATGGCTTCCAGCTTCATCTATGTCCCTGCAAAGGACATGATCTCATTCTTTTTTATGGCTGCATGGTATTCCATGGTGTATATGTACCACATTTTCTTTATCCACTCTGTCAGTGATGGGCATTTGGGTTGGTCCTATGTCTTTGCTATAAATAGTGCTGCAATAAACATACATGTCTATGTGTCTTTATAGTAGAATGATTTATATTCCTTTGGGTGTATACCCAGTAATGGGATTGCTGGGTCAAATGGTATTTCTCATTCTAGATCCTTGAGGAATCACCACACTGTCTTCCACAATGGTTGAACTAATTTACTTTCCCCCCAACAGTGTAAAAGTGTTCCTATTTCTCCACAGCCTTGCCAGCATCTATTGTTTCTTGACTTTTTAATAATTGCCATTCTGACTGGTGTGAGATGGTATCTCATTGTGGTTTTGATTTGCATTTCTGTAATGATCAGTGATGTTGAGCTTTTTTCATATGTTTGGCCGCATAAATGTCTTCTTTTGAGAAGTGTCTGTTCATATCCTTTGCCCACTTTTTGATGGGTTTGTTTGTTTGTTTCTTGTAAATTTGTTTAAGTTCATTGTAGATTCTGGATATTAGACTTTTGTTAGATGAGTAGATTGCAAACATTTTCCCCCATTCCATAGGTTGTTCACTCTGATGATAGTTTCTTTTGCTGTGCAGAAGCTCTTTAGCTTAATTAGATCCTATCTGTCAATTTTGGCTTTTGTTGCAATTGCTTTTGGTGTTTTCATCATGAAGTATTTGCCCAAGCCTGTGTCCTGAATGGTACTGCCTAGGTTTTCTTCTAGGGCTGTTATGGTTTTGGGGTTTACATATAAGTCTTTAATCCATCTTGAGTTAATTTTTGTAAAAGGTGTAAGGAAGGGGTCCAGTTTCAGTTTTCTGCATATGGCTGGCCAATTTTCCCAGCACCATTTATTAAATAGAGAATCCTTTCGCCATTGCTTGTTTCTGTCAGATTTGCCAAAGATCAGGTGGTTATATAAGTGTGGTCTTATTTCTGAGTTCTTTATTCTGTTCCACTGGTCTATGTCTCTGTTTTGGTACCTGTTACCTGTTACCATGCTGTTTTGGTTACTGTAGCCTTGTTGTATAGTAGTGTGATGCCTCCTTTTTTTTTTTCTTCTTTTTTCTTTTTCTTTTTTCTTTTTTTTTGAGTTGAAGTCTCATTCTTTTGCCCAGGCTGGAGTGCAGTGGTGAGATCTCGGCTCACTACAACCTCTGCCTCCAGGGTTCGAGGAATGCTCCTGCCTCAGCCTCCTGAGTAGTCAAGACTACAGGCATGCACCACCATGCCTGGCTAATTTTTGTATTTTTAGTAGAGATGGAATTTCACCATGTTAGCCTGGCTGGTCTTGAACTCCTGACCTCAGGTGATCTGCCCACCTCGGCCTCCCAAAGTGCTGTGATTACAGGTGTGAGCCACTGCGCCCGGCTGTCTTTTTTTTTTTTTTTAAATTAAATTACCTTTCTCCATTGTATATTCTCCCTCCATGCTCTCAATTTAAAGTGATGAAAGATATTTGTAATTTTAGTTTTTTATCGTTGATCTACTTTCAGATGGCTGCACTCTCATTCTTATAGTATCTCACTACAGGGCAGGTGGGGCATGGCCCTCTTAGGGGAGTTCTCACAAACCTGGGAGAGAACACATACTATCAAGTGTCATGATTGGCAGTGGCTTCTTGTATTTCAGATTATATTTGAATTTAATTTTCATAGGAGGCAATTCCTTAATCCAAGGAAATGAAACTAATGATAGAATTTCAGGTACCAGTGAGAACTCTATAGGGAGCTTTTAGCATAATGTTCTGTGGACTTTTCTCTCTTCTTCTAGGTGCTAAGGTGGAGGAATTGCTAGAAAGGCAGCGGAGAGGAGTGGTCAGGAGCAAGTGCTCTGGAGCTGGCCTCCCGTGTCCTTCATTTACTAGCAGCATAACTCTGAGCAAGCTGCTTGAGCTCTCTTTGCCTCCAATTCCCCACATGTAAATGGGATTGGTGATCATAGTACAGACCTCATAAAGGTGCTGTGAATATTCAATAAGTAATGTATATACAGTGCTTTGAACAGTGCCTGGTACCTATTAACTTATTTATTAAAAAAATAAGTTTTTTTTTACACTAAATGCTATACAGTGTATACATTTAGAAAAGGAGAGGGGACTTTATTTCTTGTAAAGCTTATAGCCTGCAAGTTGGCCATCCCACAGCCTGGGAAGCATAGCCTCCAGAAAGACTGGACATAGGCACTTCAAAGGAGGAGGGGTAGGGGGTAGGAGCTTTATGCTGAACAGGTTGGCTAAACTTCCATATGCAACAGTTTATAGGAGGAGCTATGAATATTCGTGAAGGTGGTTCTGACACAGTTCTGTGGACACAGGAATTTTGAACAAACATGCATGTAGCATGTATGACCCATGTTCACTTTGGGACAGAGACTTAATATTTAAACGTATTACAATTAGGCCCTATTCATGAAAAGATCTTCTTAGGACAGGAAGGTGAGTGAGTGTGCAGCCCCCATAAACTGGCTAGAACCAGTCCATGGTTGGTAGTCTTGTCAGGAGAAAGTTATTGAAATCAATCTCTTGTCCAATCAAAACTGCAGTAATGGCTGGTGGAACAAGGGAATCAGCTAGTCAGCATCTGATGGAGCTGCAAATTGTTTTAATACTGCTTATGTCAGGGCCGGTGCTTGTTTAGCTGCTAGAGGAAAAGAAAAACCTTGTGGCGGTCAGAACATAGTTTATTCTTTAAGTGTAGGGGTGCACAACTTAACCCTTGCCTGGCATGGCCTTAGGTCCTGTTTATAATTAGGTATCTTATTGCCACAAAGGCTTTGTTCTGTCAGTGTTAGGATCTCTATTTTAACATTAATGCTGGTCAATTGTTGTGTCTAAACCATAAAAGACAGGGAGTACAACGAGGCGCATCTGACCTCCCGTCCCGTCATGGCTCAGAACTAAGTTTTTAAGGTTTTTATGGAATCCCCTTGGTGAAGAGGGGGTCTGTTCAGTTGATGAGGGGCTTAGGATTTTATTTTTAGTTTACATACCTAATAAGATGCTTTCCTTCTCCCTTTTCCTTTTCCCCTCCCTCATCTCCTCCCTCTGCATCTCCCTCTCCTCCTCTGTCAGAGGTGTTGACACTTAGAAATTTTTTTCCAGATGCCTTCAGTTAATTACTGCACAAAATTCTAGAGTTTTTCATTTTCCCTTTACTTCATTGTCTTTTATGTTTCTCTTTTATATTACAATGGGAAGATAATTGGTAATTTTATATTGAACATTGGCAGGTAACATGTTCTGTTATGGACTGAATGTTTGTGCTTCCCCTTCCCCCATTCATATGCTGAAGCCCTAATCTCCAATGTGATGGTATTTGGAAATGGAGCCTTTGGGAGATAATTAGGGTTAGATGAGTTCATGAAGGTGGGGTCCTGGCCTAATGGGATTAATATCCTTAGAAGAAGAGACATCAGAGAGCTTTTTCTTTCTCTCTCTATCCCCACATATGCATAAAAAAAAGCAGTCATGTGAGGTTGCAGTGAGAAGGCAGCCATCTGCAAGCCAGAAAGAGAGCCCTCACCAGGAACTGAATTAGCCAGAACCTAGATCTGGGACTTCCTAGCCTCCAGAACTGTGAGAAACAAATTTCTGTTGCTTAAGCTACTCAGCCTATGGTATTTTGTTATAGCAGCCCAAGCTGACTAATACATTTTCATAACAAGCATCATCACCAGAGAGTGGAGAGCTAGTAGGGAAAACATTATTATACATGACCTAATTTAATGTCATTTGGGGTTATGATCTCAGTGGCATATGGTTTATATGGGCTTAGTTTGGCTACTGCAGCTTTGGGATGAGTAAGACAAGTCCTTGAATTTTGCTTTAGGAAAAGATTCCAAGTTCCTGAGGTGTGAAGCATTATAAGCTCACAGGAGTTTCTTCTTATAGCTCTCTGTTTGGCCACTATATAACTTATGATATGGTGTTGGTGACAGTTTTGCATTGATTTAGTGTGTAATAGTGTGACCAAGCAGGGTCTGTTCATTTCCCCAATTAAAAAAAGTTATTTTACTGATTAGTTTAAAACATTGTTTGGCTTCCCAAAAGGATGTACAGTGCATGGTTACTAAGCTTATCTTTATTATTTCTCAAAGAACTATCATTTTACCAGTTGAATATTTGAATGTTTTCCCTGATAGTGTTTCCAAGTATAGCTAGTCCACTCATTTGTAGTCCTCTTGGCTCTGATGATAGCATTAGACTACGTTATAAAATACTCCTCATATAAAATTCTTTCAGATGAATTCCTGAAGACCTATAGATTATTATTACTAACTTTATAATAGAATTCTGTTTAAATTGGTACATGGCTAAAAGTCACATTTACAGGCAGTTTCACATGGAAATAGAATAAAGTTGTTGCTGTTGTTAAAGATAAAGGATTTAGTACTGCCAATCCAGGAACCAGATGTCACATGCTTAGGCATGTCACTTTATCTCTCTAATAAAGTCACTAGTCACATAAGTCTTAGGCAAGACTTAGCCTCACTAAGATTCATTTTCCTCATATGTAAAAGGGGAAGAATCACTCCCTTGTTGACTTTATTCTGAAGTTAGCTATCAAGGACCTGGCCCCAGAGTGCCAGGTACATACTGTGCACTAGGACTCAATATGGGTCTTACTATGCCAGCACCTGGATCTTTCTCATTATGTCTCATCTTGCTGTTAACCATTGACTACAGGGTGGGAGGGATACAATTGAAGGGTGATTGCAATTACAGCCAGAATAAAGAACATCGAGTAGTTAAGCTCTTGAGGTGAATATATTACATAACCAATTTCCCCCTCCCCAACTTTCCTTTTAGGTTTATTGGCACTTAAAGAAAAACAACTTTCTTTTTTTGGATCTGTTTTATGTTCAAAGCAATATTGAGCAGAAGGTACAGAGATTTTCCATAGCCCCCATACTCCCAGATATGCATACCTCTCCCATGATTAACCTTCCTGACTAGAGCGGTATATTTGTTTCAATTGATGAACCCATGCTGACACATCATTATCACCCAGAGTCCATAGTTTACACATTAGGATTCAGTCTTGCTGTTGTACATTTTATGGGTTTGTACAAATGTATAATGGCACGCACCTACCATTATAGTGGCATACAGAATAGTTTCACTGTCCTAAAAACCAATTTCTTTTTAAATGAGAACCAATGACTTGGGGACAGAGAGCGCATGGGATTTTCTTTGACAGAGATTGTTGTTCTGGGTCCACAGGGGAAAGAGTCATGCTGTTTGGAGCACTCTAATCAGGAGAGTCGGTGTACAGGGCAGTCATTTCCCTCACAGTCAGTGCCTGCTGCAATGCTGTAGCCCAGGAGCCCAGGGTGAGCTCAGAGTGTGAGAAGATAGCAACCCAGGTGCTATACAGCATGATTCACAAAACGGGGGATAGATAGGTGAGGCTATTTTAAGCCATTTGGGACATTGTTTTAGGTCTTATTGAGGAAAATTACCTTAGGAGGGCATATAGAATTCCAAAAATAGAGCTCGCATAGCAAGTAAACATTTTTTAAGAGGAGGAGCTTCTCCCTGTCCCAATTACAGTTCTCTTTTAGGCCCATTTTCCACAAAGTCATATGCCAAAGCGAAGAGACAAACTGCAAAACCTATCTGCTGTAAGGAGTTTTAAGTACACACTTTACGTTGTGATCAGACTCTTGCCATTCTTTTTAGGCTCCTTAATGGAAAAGGACGTTTGTACAAACATCCATTTCACTCCCAGTCACAAAACTTTAATTTATTATTATTTTTTTCCTGACAATATAACACATGTTCCCCAGATATAACTATGAAAAATACTAAAAAAAAAAAAAAAAAAAAAAAAAAAAAAAAAAAAAAAAAGGAAAAGGAAGAAAACAATAGCACACCACAGAGAAAAACTTTGGTAAGAGTTTGATATGTTTTAACATTACCAATCTTGGGATATTGCCCTACTTGAAATCCCTCAATGTCTCATTCCAGCTCTCTTGGTTCCTCTTGGTCCACTGTGCTCCCCAGCACCACTATGCCCGCAAGCTTCTTCCATGGCAGTGGATCTGCCCATGTGGTGCTCATCTCCAGGCAGAAAGCAGTCCTTGTCCTCTAACCCTTGCTCATCCTTCAGCTTGTCGCTCAATCAGCACACATTCACAGAATTCTCTCTGGATACTTCTCCTCTACCCTCCTAACACCCACCCCAATATATATAGTTTTACCCCGTTCTACCTTCTCATTGCACCTTGAACTTCCCCTTTATAGCATTTAGCCAAGGACGTAGGCACATGCCCTAGTTGTTTAACATCTATCTCCTATGCAGATGCCATCTCTAATAGCCTGTTTTGCTCCCCATCCTATCCACAGCACCTACTACCATGACTGACCTATTTAGTAAATGGACTAATATATACAGATTTACCTTAGGTATCTTAGCAGCTTTACATATCTTTAACCATATTTCTGATTATTATTTGAGAGTAAGTTTCTAGGTATGCATATCTAGAAAGATATGCATATGTTTGCCAGTGCTGCCATAACAAAATACCACACACTGGGTGGCTTAAACAGGAGAAATTTATTTTCTTACAGTTCTGGAGGCTAGGAAGTCCAAGATTAAAGCTTCTTCTGAGGCCTTGCTTGTTTGATTGCAGATGGCTGCCTTCTCACTGTGATTTTCCATGGTCTTTCTTCTGACAGTGAGCAACTCTGTTGTCTCTCTACCTGTTCAAATTTCCTCTTCTTGTAAAACACCGGTCAGATTGGATTAGGGCTCACCCTAATGGCCTCATTTAACGTAATCACCTCTTTAAAGCCCTATAGCTAAGTGCAGTAACATTCAGAGCTGTTGGGGGTTAGGGTTTCAACCTGTGATTTTGGAGAGATATAGTTCAGCCCATAACAACATACAATGGCTGGATCTAAGGAGGGGAATAGTTTAAACTTATTATTTTTTCTTTTTTACGTCTTCTTGGATACCAACATTTCAAGCTTCTTAACACATATTTCTCAAGGCTTTCTAAGAAGGCTGCACACATTTTTAATCCCATCAGTAAGGGGTGATAGTTCCTGTCTCCCTGTACTCTTGCCAGTGTTGGTATTATTAAAACACATTTTTTTTGCTAACCTGAAAGGTAAAAATATTGTTATTTTATTTTACATAATCTTTGACTGCTAATTAAATATTAACATTTGTAACCATTTGGTATTTCCCTTTCTTTTATTCTTTATACTGTACATTCAATATATATTTAATGAACCCATGCTATGAACAAGGCAAGGTGCTGGGTACTAGCAGAGAGTAAAACATAGCCCTTGATATGATGCAGCACACAATCTAGTGGAGAAGAGAGGCACTGAACAAAATTACCCAAATTATTAATTACAGTTGTGATAAGTATCCCAGAGGAGAAGCATTGGAACCCAGGAGAGCATCTGGCAGGAACCTGAACCAATCAGAAAGGTAGAAAAGGCTTTCTGAGGAAATGCAGCTTTTGCTGTGACTGAAGGATGATTAGCCATTAGAAAGATGAGGGAGTAGGGTTGTGGATGAGGTCACTGGCAGGGAGGAGCCTGTGCCAGTGCCTGCGCTACACAGGAGCAGGTGAGCTCAAGAAAGAGATCAAAGACCAGTGAGAAAGGAAAGATAGAAAAGGAAGACTAGTCTAGAACCTTGGGGAGCCCCAACAGCTATGAGCTGATAGAAGGAAGAAGTGAGCAAATGTCTAAATTACAGTGGCAGCAAGATCAAAGGGAAAGCAGGAAGGTGCAGTGGTAGCAAGCAAGGAAACAGTGTTTTCAAAAGGCTCCTGTGGATAACAGAGTTGAATGCCACTGAATGACTTAGATGAAGACCAAAAAGTGCACAGAATTTGGCAACATGAAGACCAATATCCTGATCAAAATTAGCTGTGGGCGAGGAAGCTGGACTGGAGTGAGTTGAGTGAGTCAGAGAAATTGAGAGAGCAAATGTCATAATTATTTCAAAAAGTTTGGCTTGTCTAAACTGTCTGTCCTTTGCCCATTTTCCAATTGTGATGTTAATGATTGATGTCATTATATTATATGATCTCTTTTTATTTGTGTGAGATGTACTGATGTATCTTTAGGATATTTATTAAACATTAGCAATATGCAGCAAATTTTTTAAAGTTCATTTTTTACCTATAGTTTAAATTTATGTTGCTTTTGATACGCATTAGCTTTAAATATATATATATATGTAAATTTTATTTTATTTTTACTTTTTTGAAGATGGAGTCTCACTCTGTTGCCCAGGCTGGAGCGCAGTGGTGCAATCTCAGCTCACTGCAACCTCCGCCTCGTGAGTTCAAGTGATTCTCGTGCCTCAGCCTCCCGAGTAGCTGGGATTACAGGTGCCTGCCACCATACCCAGCTAATTTTTTTGTATTTTTAGTAGAGACAGGGTTTCACTATGCTGGCCAGGCTGGTCTCAAACTCCTGATGTCAGGTGATCCACTCGTCTCGGCCTCTCAAAGTGCTGGGATTACAGGCATGAGCCACTGTGCCTGGCCCTAGCTTTATATTTTTATATAGTAAAGTTGATTTTTTCCTTATGACTTCTTCCATTGTTCTTTTGCTTAGAAATTCTTTCTCCATATAAGAATTACATGAATATTTACCCTTATATTTCCTAAACATTTATGGCTCCATTAAAAAATTTTAAAAATCATTTTGGAGTTTATTTTTACATATCAACTTAAGGCTTGGCGTCTTTTGTTTTAGTGTTCTAATGATGGAGTAGTAAGCAACAAAGCTAGTCTCAGGATGTTCTACTTAATGTTTTAACCAATTGATTCTGCTGCCTCACTGTAGGAGAAAAGTCTTACTGATCAAGAAGATGTGAACCCTGAAAATCTGAGACAGGTCTCAGTTAATTTAGAAAGTTTATTTTGCCAAGGTTGAGGATGCGCACCTGTGACACAGCCTCAGGAGGTCCCAGCGACAAGTGCCTAAGGTGGTCAGAGCACAGTTTGGTTTTATACATTCTAGGGAGACATGAGACATCAATCAACATTGCAATATGAATATCGGTTTGATCTGGAAAGGCAGGACAACTCAAACCAAGGCAGGAAGACTCAAAGTGGGGAGGAGGCTTCCAGGTTATGGGTAGATAAGAGACAAATGGTTGCATTCTTTTGAGTTTCTGATTAGCCTTTCCAAAGGAGGCAATCAGATATGCATTTATCTCAGTGAGCAGAGGGGTGACTTTGAAAGAATGGGAGGCAGGTTGGCCCTAAGCTGTTCCCAGCCTGACTTTTCCCTTTAGCTTAGTGATTTGGGGGCCCCAAGATTATTTTTCTTTCACATTTCCCTCCTTTTTTAAAAAATAAAATCTTTTGGAATAAGTATTTTAGAAGAAAATGAGTCTCTGGTCTCAGGTTTCATCTGATCTCTCACAGATAGGATGGTTTATTCCTAGACAGGTAGGTCCTGAGTTGTTATGCAGGCTCATTTTTAGCAAGTTGTGAAGTCTTGTGTCCTATGAAGAGAAAATAGGAGGAGGAAGGAAGAAAAACAACAACAAACAAAAGAACAATTCTGGAAAATCAATATTGGTCACATTACTCTGAAGTCCATACATCAGTAGGCAGGTATTAGTGGCTTATGTATGTAAATAGGTTGCTGTTATTTTCTTCTGAAGTTTAAGTTGTCTAGCTTCAGTTTGCAGGGCTTTATGAAAGCACAGCCTGGATTTTGATGACTCCAAATGAGAAAAACATGGGGAAAAAAAGCAGGAAAAAATGGAAAACAATGCTTTGAAGACTTGGAGCCAAGAAAATACAGAATTCGGTCCAAAATGTAGAAAATAATAAAAATTGAAAAACATTAGGCAAGACTAGAATCTAACAACAGGTGTGCTATAGTTTTTGAAACAATTTTTCTCTCTCCAGTTTCCCATTTTTACCAAAGACAAATCATGGTAGGACTGCTGTGCTTTATTATACTTGGCCTAATCATTTGTATACAGTTCAACAAGAATAATTATTTTTTACATAGGCTTTTAAATTGGCTTTGATGGAACTTTGTTCCATAGAAGGAATCTCAGATAAGACTTTTTTAAAAGCTGAGCTGAGTTGGGTGATCCTCTCCTCTTGAGGTTCTAAGATAAAACCTGAGGCTCCTAGGCCTATAAGAAAGTTACATTCTTTGCTTACCACAGGTCAGGAACCCCATACAGGAATTGCGTAGACAAGTTTGCAGCCAGTTTTCCCCAGGGATTTTATTGGCTTTGTAAGTCAACTTTGATTCCTTAAAGGAAAGCACACCATTCCAGTCAAAGTCTTGGTAAAATAAGAAGTTTCTCTAATTGTGTCCTGTTGTAAATGAAAACAGATTCTTATTGCACTTAAGCAAATAACTGTATTGCCATAAGTTAAGAATACTCCCAAACAGTTTCCAAATTCTGGAGAAATCAGGTAGAGAGAAAACAAATATGCTCCAAATTTTGTTCATAGGAGTATACTTTACTCAGTTGTTAAAACCTATTGTAAATAGCTTAAAACTTTTCTTGACTCTGAAAAACAAAACAAAGGCTCAGCAGTGTTTTAGGCAAAAAGTTAAAAAGATTACTTCAGACTTCTATTATTAGTTTAGTTGATGAGTTAATTCCTGCTCTGCTTGATAGTCATAAACATTTCAGCTCTCCATGAGTCCTGAAGTTTTTCTTCTATTCTGATGTCACTGTCTCCAAAGTTATCAGAAACCTCATTCAAGAGCACCTGTTAAGAGTTTTATAGCTGATTATAAAACCACCTCCTAAAGAGGATCAAAACAAGACAATAATTGTCCATGGATGACAAAAAAGTTGTCATAAAGACACAATTGACAAGGAAAATTGTTACTTATGTGGCACACAATAATTTAACCTAACAATTATAATTATTACTTATAATGTCCATTAAGTCATATCAGAATTATAGGAGTTTCCCATACTTCTGGAACACATACCAATAACATATTTATAGAAATACAGCCCTAAGAAAACCAAACACCATTTTATATTTGATAATGCTTCCTGTATAATTGTAATACCAACTAAGCCAATTATGTCATTTTTGGACTTTAGGGAACCTCATATCTTAAAGGACTAATTAGGTCAGGAAAAGACATAATTTATTATTTGATTTGGAAAATTTGTCAAATATCCAAGATTTAAAACACTTGATATCACAAAATAGGATCACAGGTCATTGTGAAATAAGTCATTTCATTTAACCAAAGTAATAACTCAAAGGATTTTTTAAAAACGGTGAAATCTTCATTCTTTGAGATAGGAGACTTAATTTTCCAAACAGTAAGCCCTAATAAAAACTGCATGAAGCCAATTAAATTTGTTTTTCAAAATTTTATAAACAATCTATAAAATTTTAATCTTGTCTGTAAGATATACCTTCCATAAGCCTTTGAAAACCTTTATAACCTTTATTAAGGCGTCAGCTAATGCTTCAAGAAAACCATGTTAATTTGACATAGGGGCCCATGTGCTGGTCTTGCATCAGTGTGCCTTTGACATTGATGATTAATTTATAGGGAAACTGGCTAGGTGCAGTGGCTCATGCCTGTAATCCCAGCACTTTGGGAGGCTGAGGTGGGCAGATCATTTGAGGTCAGGAGTTTGAGACCAGTCTGACCAACATGGTGAAACCCCATCTCTACTAAAACACAAAAATGAGGCAGGCATGGTGGTGGGCACCAGTCATCTCAGCTACTTGGGAAGCTGAGGCAGGAGAATTGCTTGAACCCAGAGGCGGTTGCAGTGAGCTGAGCTTGCACCACTGCACTCCAGCCTGGTAGACAGGGCGAGACTCTCTCTCAAAAAAAGTATAGAGAAACTGAACTTATTTTATCTCTCAAAATTAGCCCTTACAATTTCACACACCCACCTCTTCCTTGACAGTCCCCAGGCCTTGAGGAGTTGAATAGCTTTAATTTCTGGCCCTGGGTCTCAGGAATGCAGTTTATTTTGATTGGCATTTTCTACAGGGCCTGAAAATAGGGCTTTAATTGCTGTCAGTGTTTAACATTTATCAGGACTTGGTTTCCTTTTTAGACCCAGGAGTCAAAGCCTGTAACTCAATGTCACAAGTATTTAAAAGTGTATACAGAGAGATACACGATGTAAGAACCTTAATTAAAAAACATTTTTAATCTCAGTTTATTTTAGCAAACCAAAAGCTAATAGTATTATGACAACTGGATCATATCAAAGTTTTTGGTTTTTAAAAATATATATTTAGAAAACCCCATCGTCTCAGCCCAAAATCTCCTTAAGCTGATAAGCAACTTCAGCAAAGTCTCAGTATACAAAATCTATGTGCAAAAATCATGAAGATTCCTATATGCCATTAACAGACAAACAGAGAGACAAATCATGAGTGAACTACAATTCACAATTGCTATAAAGAGAATAAAATACCTAGGAATCCAACTTACAAGGGATGTGAAGGACCTCTTCAAGGAAAACTACAAACCACTGCTCAATGAAATAAAAGAGGACACAAACAAATGGAAGAATATTCCATGCTTATGGATAGGAAGAATCAATATCGTAAAAATGGCCATACTGCTCAAAGTAGTTTATAGATTCAATGCCATCCCCATCAGACTACCAAAAACTTTCTTCACAGAATTGGAAAAAACTGCTTTAAAGTTCATATGGAACCAAAAAAGAGCCTGCATTGCCAAGACAATCCTAAGCAAAAAGAACAAAGCTGGAGGCATCACACTACCTGACTTCAAACTATACTACAAGGCCATAGTAACCAAAACAGCATGGTACTTGTACCAAAACAGATATATAGACCAATGGAACAGAACAGAGGCCTCAGAAATAACACCACACATCTACAACCATCTGATCTTTGACAAATCTGACAAAAACAAGAAATGGAGAAAGGATTCCCTATTTAAGAAATGGTGCTGGGAAAACTGGCTAGCCATATGTAGAAAGCTGAAACTGGATCCCTTCCTGACACCTTATACAAAAATTAATTCAAGATGGATTAAAGACTTAAATATTAGACCTAAAACCATAAAAACCTTAGAAGAAAACCTAGGCATTACCATTCAGGACATAGGCGTGGGCGAGGACTTCATGTCCAAAACACCAAAAGCAATGGCAACAAAAGCCAAAATTGACAAATGGGATCTAATTAAACTAAAGAGCTTCTGCACAGCAAAAGAAACTACCATCAGAGTGAACAGGCAACCTACAGAATGGGAGAAAATTTTTGTAATCTACCCATCTGACAAAGGGCTAATACCCAGAAGCTACAAGGAACTTAAACAAATTTACAAGGAAAAATCCAACAACCCCATCAAAAAGTGGGCAAGGGATATGAGCAGACACTTCTCTAAAGAAGACATATATGCAACCAACAGACACATGAAAAAATGCTCATCATCACTGGTCATCAGAGAAATGCAAATCAAAACCACAATGAGATACCATCTCACACCAGTTAGAATGGCAATCATTAAAAAGTCAGGAAACAACAGGTGCTGGAAAGGATGTGGAGAAATAGGAATGCTTTTACACTGTTGGTGGGAGTGTAAATTAGTTCAACCATTGTGGAAGACAGGGCGGCAATTCCTCAAGGATCTAGAACTAGAAATACCATTTGACCCAGCGATCCCATTACTGGGTATATACCCGAGGGATTATAAATCCTGCTACTATAAAGACACATGTACACATATATTTATTATGGCACTATTCACAGTAGCAAAGACTTGGAACCAACCCAAATGTCCATCAGCGATAGACTGGATTAAGAAAATGTGGCACTTTTACACCATGGAATACTATGCAGCCATAAAAAAGGATGAGTTTATGTCCTTTGCAGGGACATGGATGAAGTTGGAAATCATCATTCTCAGCAAACTATCACAAGGACAGAAAACCAAACACCACATGTTCTCACTCATAGGTGGGAATTGAACAATGAGATCACTTGGACACAGTAGGGGGAACATCACATACTGGGGCCTGTTGGAGGGTGGGAGGCTGGGGGAGGGATAGCATTAGGAGAAATACCTAATGTAAATGATGAGTTGATGGGTGCAGCAAACCAACCTGACACATGTATACTTATGTATCAAACCTGCATGTTGTGCACATGTACCCTAGAACTTAAAGTATAATTAAAAAAAAAAGAATTTAAAAAAATCCCTTTATTATGACTTACACAGACCTTTCACAACATGCTTAGATTTTCTGGTTTGTCCTGAGCATCCCTCTTTCTTAAACAACCAGTCATTTTACTCTAGGACTAAATTTACCATACAAGAGTCTTTCTCCTGTGAAATTATTTCTCTTTAAGCTTTCTTACAAGAGAATTCCCTCTTTATTTTGATAACTTTTTTTTACATTGCTCTTGTTTCCTGGTTCCTGTTACCTTGTTTTATATATGAGCTTTAAATAAGCTTTGAATTAGACAAAAATTGTTCTTCTTTTTTAAAATGAGACACCTTTTCTTTAAGAAAGAATGTTTTCCTACAAATATATTTTTAACTGGAAAATACCCAAATAATGAAATCTCTATTCTTTAGATTAACTTTAGATTCTAAATTATGATGAGTTTGTCTGCAAGTCTTTATCCCATTACTCTTACCTCATTATTTTATTTTAATTGTTTACCTAGATTATTTATGAAAACTGTGATAGTCATCATTTAAAGTTATGGAAACAGCATTGTAAGATTATAACTGAGACAGTGAAAAAGATTAGACTTCACTGACTCCATCTTGCTTTTAACCTCCTTTTAAGCTGTTCTTGTTTATTCCTGGGCATAGGCTGAACTAACTTTGGGAGAAACTTAGTTTATAATTTACTTTGAAACAAAGACAATAACAGTCCTTTGCCAAAACAAACCTCACTGCCTGTGGACTAGACTGCCTAAAACCACAAGATTAGAAGTTATGGTAATCTTACTAAATTCAAAATGTAGCTATTTTTATTAAACGAATATCAATGTCATATTTATTAAATATTACATGAGTAAAGATCATTCTGTTTTTGGCTGGGTTTATAGTTCTGTAACCCCTATGTCAAATTTTGTCACCTTGTAGTATTTGGCAGGGATAAGCATAAAATTACTTGATTAATAAATGCAAACAAATATGTATGCTGGCAGTTCTTAAAACATTTATAATATTATTTTACCAATAATTTTAAAGTTAGCTTACTTTTTAAGGGTTTTACTTAAGTTACATAAAGTTGAAAACGCATTTGACTAGTCTTTTCTTTTTTCCTGATAAAGTATTTGATTCAAGTGCTTTTATTTTTCTTTAAACCAATTAGTTAGAGCTCTTTTATATATTTTCAGTAGTGAAACACTGTGTACACAACACATAAATACATAGAGGTATTACAGATGCTGAAGGAAGTACATCTTACAGATTCATAAAACCGTTTTTTTTCCTATCTTAGACATTCAGATTCTTAATAACCTGTTTCGCAACCCTAGGCAGTTATCAGCTAAATAGCTTTAAATTTGCATATTAAAGGAAACAACTCAGGTGAAAAATGTAGTAGCAAAACTTACATTATCAGGTATGGAGAATAAAAGTCGGGTGTGCTAGAGGGAGATTAAAGATGGATGTCAAATAAAACATAAAATCATAAAAATCTATTATAGGATTGTATAAGGAGACTAATTTTATTTACATGGGGACTACCTGTCTTTTAACTGGATCTCTGAGCTTTGGGCAGAGCCCACATTGAATTCTGGGTTTCCAAAAACGGAGAATTACCCGGAGGCTAGCCCATGTGTTGTTTTCATAGTGCACTTAAACTTTTTTTTTTTTAAATAAAGACATTTCTAAGTGTCTAAATACATTCTTCTTTAAAAATCCAAGGGTATCCTCTGTTGCAATAACTATTTTAGTAATAAATCAGGTGACACAGTACAAAAGCAAGCAGTTTAAAAGCTGAGACAAACTTGTCTGTTTACACTCTTGTGGTTCCATAAGGAAAAACAGGTTTCTCCCCCAAAGGGAGTCTGGCACTTTCTCCGTTTTCATTAAAGAACCCTGGGCTATTATATACTATTTTAGGTCTCTCATGCAGCAGAGGATGCAAGAGAAAGGGGAGACAGCAGAAGTAAATGAAGAAAACAGGGTTCAGTCAACTGAGAAGAAAAAAACTTTTGCTCATAAAAGGACAAGGTCCTAGGAGACAAAACAAACAAACAAACAAAATCAAACCAAAAAAACAACCAAAAACATAAAGGCCTTTTAAATACAAACACACACACATAACACATATACACACACATCTTGAATGTTAGCTTTTAATTAAGCTTACTTTAGTCATTGAGCTCCTTAAAAAAACCTTTTAAATCTTATTACCATATTTTAGTTAGGAAAAATTGTAGTTATTTCAGAAGTACCAAGTATCAAACCAGAAAGGGCTTTATTTAAGAAACAAAACCCAGGCTGTCATGGTGGAAAAAAGAAGGCAGGACCTTAGCTATCAAACTGCAATGCGGGGTGACAGTCATTGCTTTCAGCTTGGCCTGGCTAGCAAAAAGATGGCCTTGTTATGTAAATAAAGACTCTTAAGTAGTCAAAATAAAAAAATCTTTCCTTTTTTTATTTTTCCTTTTGCTGGTCGTTTTTCTCCACACCATACCACTTTTTTTTTTTTTTTTGGTGGGAACGTAGCCACTTCAGAGGCCTTGTTCCCCATATTTTTGGAAATTTCCTTTGGATTTGATCAAGTCAGATAGAGTTGATCAAACCCAATGGGAAAAAGACTGAAACAATAACAAAAACAGAAACAAACAACAATAAAAAAACAGTTAAACGATGGCACAACTTATATGGTCACTGAGTGCTCTAATGGCAAGGAGAAATTAATGCCAACTGGATGTTAATTTTTTTTTTTTTTTTTTTTTGAGACGAAGTTTCACTCTTCCTGCCCAGGCCAGAGTGCAATAGCGTGATCTCGGCTCACCGCAACCTCCACCTCCCGGGTTCAAGCGATTCTCCTGCCTCAGCCTCCCGGGTAGCTGGGACTACAGGCACACACCACCATGCCCGGCTAATTTTTTGGTATTTTTTAGTAGAGACAAGGTTTCACCATGTTGGCCAGGCTGGTCTTGAACCCTTGACCTCAGGTGATCCCTCCGCCTTGTCCTCCCAAAGTGCTGGGATTACAACCACGCCTGGCCTGGATGTCAATCTTAACTTTAGCCAAGACAAACTTTAATTCAGTTCCTTACTTAGGCATGGGTCTCAGGCTGTAGACTGCTCTCTACCATCCTAAGAAGCAGGAAAACAAAACAAAACAAAACAAAACAAAAACAACACCTCATCTTCCCTGTTGGAAGTGAGCTCAAACTCCATAAAGGAGTTACCTGCCTTCCATCATCATGGCAACAGGAAATCTTGCCTGCCTTGTTGGAAGCAAGTAAAACTCCAAAAATAAATAAATAAATAAATAAATAGAGAGAGAGAGGAGTTGTACAGCAAAGTAAACTTTAGATCTTGACCAAATTTTGGGAGATCAGGGACTCTCTGGAGGGGGTGGTCTCAGACCTCAGCAAATTGTCCTATTGGTTTGAGCCATAAAGTTAGCTTATGCTGGTACCAAGCAGCAATGGGAGATTTGTCAAAGGTCAGGGGCATCTCCATTCAGAATCCCTTCATGGTTGCCAAAATGTGAACCCCCAAAATCTGAGGCAGGTCTCAGTTAATCTAGAAAGTTTATTTTGCCAAGGCTGAGAATTCATGCCCCTGACACAGCCTCAGGAGGTCCTGATGACATGTGCCAAATGTAGTCAGAGCACAGTTTGGTTTTATACATTCTAGGGAGACATGACATATGCAAAATGAACATTGGTTCGATTTGAAAAGGGAGGACAACTCAAAGGTGGGAAAACCCAAAGTGGGCAGGGGTCTTCCAGGTCATGGGTAGATAAGAGACAAATGGTTGCATTCTTTTGAGTTTCTGATTAGCCTCTCCAAAGGAGGCAATCAGGTATGTGTTTGTCTCAATGCATGAGATAAATGAGTGAGCAGAGGGGTGACTTTGAAAGAATGGGAGGCAGGTTGGCCCTAAGCTGTTCCCAGCTTGACTTTTCCCTTTAGCTTAGTGATTTGGGGGCCTCAAGTTTTATTTTCCTTTCACAAAGATAATATATCAATTCAACATGAGATTCATTTAGTTACTAGTTTATAAACATTCTGCCTCT
Source organism: Pan troglodytes (assembly GCF_028858775.2). NCBI lineage: Eukaryota > Metazoa > Chordata > Mammalia > Primates > Hominidae > Pan > Pan troglodytes. The sequence goes on from NC_086015.1 coordinate 103,772,339, forward strand.
GTGCTAACATTGCACAGTCCTTTTATACTGTAAATTTTTTCATTCTGTATTCTCAGCTTCCTGTGCTTCCCAGAATTCCATCATCTGACCGCCATCCTAGAAGGCATTCTCATGAGGACCAGGAATTCCGATGCCGATCGTCTGACCGTCTTCCTAGAAGGCATTCTCATGAGGACCAAGAATTTCGATGCCATAGCCACGTACGGGATTACAGAAAATACTCAGAGGATGGGTCATTCAAGGAGCCACTGGAATCAAAAGGAAGATCCCATTCCAAAATTGAGAAATTTTCAGAGTCCTTTGAACGGCAACTGTGCTTTAGAACCAAACGTTCTGCCTCTTTGGTATGTAACAGAGCTACTGAATATTTAAGCCACTTTAAAAAAGGAAACCCAAAGGTTTTGTCCTCTTTATGATTGAGGGGAACAAATGTAACTTCTTCATTTACAGCTTGGTAATAAGATCTTTGAAAAATGACATTCAGTTTAACATAACCCAGAATGAATTTTTAAAGAATATTATTTATAATTGAAGACATCTGGTATAGGAAGATTTCCCAGAACATTTTCGTTACCAAAGTCTTCTAGTTTTCCTTTCTTTTTTTTTTTTTTGAGATAGGGTCTTACTCTGTTGCCCAGGCTGGAGTGCAGTGGCCTGATCATGGCTCACTGCAGCCTCGAACTCCTGGTCTCACGTGTTCCTCCCACCTCAGCCTCTTGAGTAGCTGGGACTACAGGCATGTGCCACCATGCCCGACTAAATTTTAAGCTTTTTTTTTCTAGAGACAGGGTCTTGTTATGTTGCCCAGGCTGGTTTCAAACTTCTGGGCTCAAGCAATGCTCCTGCCTCGGGGTCCCAAAGTGCTAGGATTCCAGGTGTGAGCCACCACACCCAGCCCCCTAGTTTCTTGAGCCTGCTTTCATCAACCTTATTATAAATAATTGTAACTCATTCCCCTTTTACAATTTGGAAAAAGAAAAAAAAAACTGCCCCATGGCTTCTCTCCTTTCATATTTAATCCTCTAGCAAATAGTCTATGATGGTGTTTTGTTCTCCTATACTTAAAAAACACAAGAACGACCAAACACTGTCTGGTAAGTATCCAGGAATAGGAGTGGGCTAGGTGCTCATGGTGACGTCATGGGAGTCAAAGTAAAGCAAAAGGAAGAGACAGACATGAAATAGGGGGAAGAATAGAATCTCCACTGGTGATGCTAAACTTGATACATAAAGTAATAAACTAAAGATCAGTTAATGTGGGGGTAGTTTCAACTCTGCAGCATGCTCACTGACTGGCCTTGAGCAAAATGCTTCTTTTTTGTAGGTCTTTGGTTTTTTGTTTTATTTTGCAAAACAGGAATAATAATGGGTCACTGCCATGTAGTAGACAAAACAAATAATTGCACCTAAGTGTAATGACTTCTGGTTCTGGAGCTAGACTCTGTGAGTCCACTGGTGAAGATACTTGGGTGCTTCGTATTTCATTGTCCACCTGAGCACAGTGCTCTCTACCTAGCAGACTGGCTGTTGGGACTGTCACTATGCATCTTTGCCTTTCAAGTGACACCTCACTTTTGCTCAGAGTGACCCTGTATCCATATGGTTTCCCTTCAGTAGGCTGCTTTCTCCACCTGATCATAAGAGGAACAAGGAAGGGAGAATAGTGAACAGCTGTCATTTTACTGTATCTAAACCTTATTATCAAGAATTCCTGTAATCCCAGCACTTTCGAAGGTTGAGGCCAGGGGATCACTTGAGGCCAGGAATTTGAGACCAACCTGGGCAACATAGTGAAATCCTGTCTCTACGAAAATTTAAAAAAAAAAAAAAATTACCAGGCATGGTGTCCTGCACCTGTATTCCTCACTGCTTGGGAGGCTGAGGTGGGAGGATCTCTTGTGCTCGAGTTTGAGACTGCTGTCAGCTATGATTGGGCCCATTGTACTCCAGCCTGGGCAACAGAGCAAGACTCTCAAAAAAAAAAAAAAGAATTCCTGTTTTGTCTTTTTAAAAAAATACTGTTTGTTTTCATATTGTCTCAGGCTTAGAGAAATGTTGCAAGAATAGGACAAAGAATTCCCATACACCCTTCACCTAGATTACCTCCAAATGTTAACATGTCCCTATTTGCCTACACTATCTCTCCTTTTCCCACCTCCAAACACAGGCACAAGAACATTCTCTGACATAAACACAATACAATAATTAAACTCAGGAAATTAATACTGATATAATACTATTATCTCTAATCCATAAACCTTACTTATATTTTTTTGCCAGTTGTCCCAATAATATTCTTTATAGTGAAATTTGAAATCATGTGTTGCTACCAAGGTTCATGTCCCTGTGCTCTATTTTACCCTGGAGCACTTTCTCAGTCTTTCCTTGTCTTTCACGACATTAGCTAATATTATTATTATAAGCCCTAAAAGTGTATAAAGTCATTTTGCTTAAAAAGATATTCATCATATTATCTCTAAAATACAAAATATGCTTGTTGCATTCATTTTCCACATTCTTCCTTTTGGGTTCCAAGATACTTAGGGAAGCATTTTCTACTTTTTAAACTCAAAAACTCTTTTTCACAGTTATATGTAATAACTAGAAATCTGTTAGGAATTTATAAAATTATGTTAATATTTGCACATTAGATAATAACTAATTATAAATTGAATATTTTACTTTACATCAGTTTTTAGAGAGTACATTATAAAATCTTAATGCAAAATTAGAAATTCTGAACATATACAGATACACTTCAACTTTTCCCTATTTGATAATCTACACACTTTCCTAAGGCTAACTACATTAGAAAGTGTTCTTTTTCAGTAAATTTAAAAATGATTTATATCGTCTTTTGTTTGGGGACCAAATGTATACTAATACCTAGATTTAAATTTTACATATTTTGACATAAAAAAGAACCAGAAACTGTTTCTGTGTCCTGATCATGACCAACAATGTTAAATTCTTTCATTTTGATATTTAAAAATTCAGTTGGCTTCTTTTGATAATTTTCACATTTAGCATCTAAGAGATGTGATAAAATGTATTTCAGGGCATTATTTACAAGCATTTCTCAGATAGTCTTTAATCATCACTCTATTTTCTCTTTCTTATACCATTTTGATAAGAGACCTTCATGACTGCGTTAACATTGTAGAGCGGCTGACACCACTGTTGTTAAACAGATGCCTCAATAACTCTCAACTAACACGGCTGAGCAAGCATGACCTTGCTCATGTGACCACCACTCACCACTGCTTAACTTCACCTGATAAGCACTCAGGGGTTTCCCAACATTTCTAGTTCAAACAGGAGAGGAGTAATGATTTTGCTTGTTTATTTTTTAAAACAGAAGGATAAATAGATACGGTGGCCACATTTATCCATGCCATTGTTTTGATAATTCCTCTGAAAGGCACCCTCTGGCCATACAACTAAAGAAGCAACCCCCCACCCTCCAGTAGGTCCCTATCACTCTGTTTACATTTATCATTACACTTATCACTATTGATTATTTTTTCATTTCCTTTTAGGTTTATTGATGACTGTCTGTATCCCTCCACCTAGGTGTAATATCTAGGAAGTAGGTCTATTTAGTGTTATATCTCCTGATCCTACAACAACAGTTTATGTTCAATTAATCAGTGAATAATGTGGAATCCTGGGGACACGTGTCGGGGGGTGTTAATCTGGTTGGGCGTCATTCCTTAACAGTTCATTCTTCCCACAGTCCTCACATTAAAATTTAGTGCAAACTCTACTATTAAAGTACTTTAAGGGAGTGAACACAGAAAGCTAAGAATCATTCCATGTGTGATCTCATTTGCCACTTTCCGTTTCAAAAAGCACCAGGGAACTATTAATTTCATTGTGCCATGAAATCACACCCCTCAGTATGTTCAGAGGCAAAGAGTCACAGGCATGTGCAGGTTGTACTTCCTTCCCAGACCATCTGCTGATGTCCAACCCCCTCTATTCTTTTCTTTGTGACCGAAACCTTTAGCAACATCCTTAGGTTTATGCTAATTTATTTCTAGAAACCAAGAGGTGGAAGTCTGCTAAACCATCAGGGCTTTCTCCATGTCTGATTATTAAGAGAAATGTGGAGTGTTGTCAGCTGCTTGTGCATTTTTACCTGTTTCTGATCTTTCCCTTTCAGGGACCTGAAAGCAGAAAGGAGAGAAATGAAAGAGAATGCCTGAGGATGGAGATAAAATCCCGAAAGAAAGTAGAGGAAGAAAGGAGCTCTAGGAAAGAAGAACATGGAGAAGCACACATGGCTCCCCTGTTTGAAAAAGGGCCTGAATAATACTCTGCTTCCGCCTCATGACATCAGATGCTACTGTTATGGTTTTTTTCTTTGAGCCCCAATTCACCATTTCAGGATGTGGATGGGGGCGGGGTTGGGGGTAAAACCAGCTATAAAAAGCAACTGCAGATGCTGACTGACTGCAGTGGGCAGGGTATGTAGCTGCTGCAAGATGACTTGCATCATACCCCAATTACTGCTGGCATCTTAGTTGAGAGTATAATCTGCTTGGTTGCCTTTTTATGGGAATAAAGAGAATAAAAGGTATTTTAATAGAATAAAGAAAATTTGAAAATATAATGGAAGGTATTTAAAGAGCCACCCACATAGCTTCACCAACCCTTCTTACACATCAACTCATAAATCATCTTAAATAAAAGTCATTGGTATGACTCTTGAGTTTACTTTCTTATCAGAAGTAATTATGTAAGTATGTCTAATGGCCATCATTTAAGGAGAACTGGTAATTAACATGCCAAGTACTATGCTGGATGCTTTAATGCATTACCTAAAATAAGCTTCAGCACTCTGAGGTGGGACCTTGTATTAGTCAGGATTCTCCAGCGAGAAAGAACCAATAGGATAGAGCTAAAGATAGATCCATAGAGATAGAGATAGAGATAAATAGGGATAGAGAATATATGAGAGGGGATTTATTAGGGGAATTGGCTAACATGATTATGGAGGCAGAGAAATCCCAACATAAACTGTCTCCAAGCTGGAGAACCAAGGAAGCTGGTAGTGTGGCTCAGTTCAAGTTCAAAGGCCTCAGAACCAGGGAAGCCAGTAGGGTGGCTTAGTCCAAGTTTGAAAGCCTCAGAAACAGGGCAGCTGATTATATAACTTTCAGTCCTAGGTTGAAGGTAGGGTAGGGGAGAGTCACTGGTACAAGTCCCTGACTCCGAAGGCCACATGGAACCTGCAGTTCTAATATCCAAGGCAGGAAAAAAGGGCATCCTAGCTTTGAGGGAGATGGAGAGAGAGAGAGAAAGAGAGAGAGAGACAGAGAGACAGAAAATTCTCCTTTCCTCTGCCATTTTTATCTATCCAGGTCTTCAGCCAATTGGATGGTGCCTGCCCACAATGGGTGAGGGTGGATCTTCCTTATTCAGTCCACTGATTCAAATGCCAATCTCTTCCAGAACCACTTTAACAGACACATCTGTGCAGAAAGAAATAATGCTTTACCAGCTGTCTGGGTGCCCCTTAATCCAGTCAAGCTGGCACCTAACATTAACCATCACAGACCTATTTTTTTCTTCACTTTCTAGATGAGGAAACAAAGTTTAGAGAGTTCTGTACCTTGTTGGTGTGGTGGCAGAGTTAGGGCCAGAGCCCAGTTCATTCTGATGCCAGAGCTTATGGTCCTAACGTGAGGCAGGATGTTCATTTTCCTCTAGTAGCAGGTTCTGAGATAGTCTGTGTGTGATGTGCATGTGAATGAGTGGATGTGAGTGAGAATAGCAGGAGTGAGGGTAGGTTGCAGTTTTGATTACACGGGTGTAGACTGATTCTCTGAGGTCAGCTTTATGCACTGGGTTTTAACTTTGTGGAACCATACTCTATCACTAATTGTTTTCCCCTGAAAGCAAAGATACTGGAGTTCTCTAATGCTCTCTCTGTTTATTCCTCATCTGTCTTAGACTTTCAAATGCCCAAGGGCAGCTTACCCGTTTTGTGAAGAGGAAAATCCCCCAAAAGTACTACTCATAACTAATACTGTAATTGATTGCTTATGCAAGCATTGACTTTGACTTAGTAGAAATAAAAAGGAAAAGGGGAGTGTCAGTTTGTTCTCACACTGCTATGAAGAACTGCCCAAGACTGGGTAACTTATAAAAAAAGAGGTTTAATTGACTCACAGTTCTGCATGCCTGGGAAGGCCTCAGAAAACTTACAATCATGGTGGAAGGTGAAGGGGAAGCAAAGACCTTCTTCACATGGTATTAGGAAAGAGAGAGCTAGTAAGAGCAGGAAAAACTGCCTTGTAAAACCATCAGATCTCATGAGAACTTATTATCATAAGAACAGCATGGCGGAAACCTCCCCCATGATCCTCCCACCTGGTTTCTCCCTTGACAAGGGATTATGAGGTTTACAATTCAAGATGAGATTTGGGTGGGGACACAGGCAAACCATATCATTCCATCCCTGGCCCCTCCCAGATCTCATCTCCTCACATTTCAAAACACAATTATGCTTTCCCAGTAGTCAAAGTCTTAATTCATTCCAGCATTAAACCCAAAAGTCCAAGTCCAAAGTTTCATCTGAGACAAGGCGAGTCCCTTCTACCTATGAGCTGGTAAAATCAAAAGCAAGTTAGTTATTTCCAAGACACAGTGGGGGTACAGGCATTGGGTAAATGCTCCCATTCCAAATGGGAGAAATTGGCCAAAACAAAGGGGCTACAGGTCCCATACAAGTCCAAAATTCAGTGGGGCAGTCATTAAATCTAAAAACCCCAAAACAATCTCCTTTGACTCCATGTCTTACATTCAGGGCACACTGATGCAAAGGGTAGGCTCCCATGGCCTTGGGCAGCTCCACCCCTGTGGCTTTGTAGCCCCTCTGCCCAGCCCTCCATATACCAGCTGCTTTCATGGCTAGTGTTGAGTGTCTGCAGCTTTTCCAGGTGCACAGTGCAAGCTGTCAGTGTATCTACCATTCTGGGGTCTGGAGGATGGTAGGCCCTCTTCTCACAGCTCCACTAGGCAGTGCCCCAGTAGGGATTCTCTGTGGGGGCTCCAACCCCACATTTCCCTTCTGCACTGCCCTAGCAGAGGTTCTCCATGAGGGCTCTGTCCCTGCAGCACACCTCTGCCTGCACATCCAGGTGTTTCCATACATCTTCTGAAATCTAGGCAGAGGTTCCCAAACCTCGTTTCTTGTCTTCTGTGCACCCGCAGAACCAACGTCACATGGAAGCTGCCAAGACTTGGGGCTTGCACCTTCTGAAGCAACAGCCTGAGCTGTACCTTGGTCCCTTTTAGCCACAGCTGGAGCAGCTGGGATGCAGGGCACCAAATCCAAGGCTGCACACAGCAGGGGAGCCCTGGACTTGGCCCAGGAAACCATTTTTCCTCCTAGGCCCCTGGGTCTGTGATGGGAGGGGCTGCTGTGAAAGTCTCTGACATGCCCTGGAGACATTTTCCCCATTGTCTTGGTAATTAACATTCAGCTCCTTGTTACCTGTGCAAATTTCTCTAGCCAGTTTGAATTTCTCCCCAGAAAATGGATTTTTCTTTTTTACCATATTGTCAGGCTGCACATTTTCCAAACTTTTATGCTCTGCTTCCCTTTTAAACATAAGTTCCAATTTCAGATAATGTCTCTCAACTTCAAAGTTCCACAGATCTCTAGGGCAAGGGCAGAATGCCACCAGTTGCTCTGCTAAAGCGTAGCAAGAGTGAACTTTGCTCCAGTTTCCAAAAAGTTCTGCATCTCCATCTGAGACCATCTCAGCCTGGACTTCATTGTCTACACTGCTATCAGCATTTTGGTCAAAACCATTTGACAAGTCTCTAGGAAGTTCCAAACTTTCCCACATTTTCCTGTCTTCTGAGCCCTCCAAACTGTTCCAACCTCTGCCTGTTACCCAGTTTCAAAGTCACTTCCACATTTTTTGGTACCTGTATCGCAGTACCCCACTCTCTGCAGTACCAATTTCCTATATTCGCCCATTCTCACACTGCTATAAAGAGCTGCACAAGGCCAGATGCAGTGGCTCATGCCTGTAATCCCAGCACTTTGGGAGACCGAGGCAGGTGGATCATCTGAGGTCAGGAGTTCAAGACCAGCCTGGCCAACACAGTGAAACTCCATCTCTAATAAAAATACCAAAAATTAGCCAGGTGTGGTGGCAGGCACTTGTAATCCCAGCTACTCGAGAGGTTGAGACAGGAGAATTGCTTGAACCTGGGAGGCAGAGGTTGCAGTGAGCCGAGATTGTGCCACTGCTCTCCAGCCTGGGTGGCAGAGTGAGACGCCATCTCAAAAAAAAAAAAAAAAAAAAAAAAAGAACTGCCCAAGACTGGGTAATTTATAAAGAAAAGAGGTTTAAAAGAGGTTTAATCGACTCACATTTGCACATGGCTGGGGAGGCCTCAAGAAACCTACAATCATGGCAGAAGGCGAAGGGGAAGCAAGGACCTTCTTCACATGATGGCAGGAAAGAGAGAGCTAGCAAGAGCAGGGAAAATTGCTTTATAAAACCATCAGATCTTGTGAGAATTCATTCACAATCATGAGAACAGCACTGGTGAAACTTTCCCCATGATCCAATCATCTTCCACCATGCAAACACTGCTCACTGCAGCCTCAGCCTCCTGGGTTCAAGTGATCCTCCCACCCTAGTCGCCCCAGTAGCTGGGACCACAGGCATACACCACCACAGCCAGCTAATTAAAAAAAAAATTATTTGTAAGGTGGGGGGGTTTCCCTATGTTGCTCAGGCTGTTCTGAAACTCCTGGGCTCAAGAGATCTTCCTGCTTTGGCCTCCCCAAAGTGCTGGGATTACTGGTGTGAGCCCCCACGCCTAACAGAACAAAAATTTTAAATGTGTTTGTTTACCTTCTCGGAGATAAATATGGTTAATGCCTTGGTGTATGTACTTCCAGAACGCTATTTACGTGTACATGTGCACATGAACGTAAGTGCACATCAAACACTTTTTCAGTCATAATCTCATTTCAGTTAAGAATATATCATTAACATCTCTTTAATCAATAAAATTGTTTATTACATAATTTTAAATGGTGTTTAAGTGGAGTCAAGTCACTTTGTTTTTTTTTTTATTGGGACGGAGTCTCGCTGTGTCGCCCAGGCTGGAGTGCAGTGGCGCGATCTCGTCTCACTGCAAGCTCCGCCTCCGGGGTTCACGCCATTCTCCTGCCTCAGCCTCCCGAGTAGCTGGGACTAAGGCGCCGGTCACCACGCCCAGCTAATTTCTTTATTTTTTTTTTAGTAGAGACGGGGTTTCACCGTGTTAGCCAGGATGGTCTCAATCTCCTGACCTCGTGATCCGCCCACCTCAGCCTCCCAAAGTGCTGGGATTACAGGCATGAGCCACCGCGCCCGGCCGTCACTTCTGCCATAAAAACTTTCCCTCATAACATACCAAGAGATACCATTCTTGATAGCCAATAGTAACCAACTTAGCTATCTTCCTTTTCATAGAAAACTTCTTGAAGAGTTATCTACATTTCCCCTCAGTTTTGAGTCTGCTGCAATGTGAATTCTATCCTTACCCTTTATAGAAACCGTTCTCTTCAAAGTCACCCTTGAGCTCCTTACTGTCAAATTCTGTGAAAACATCTCTTGACTTTGCTTGACTTTCTAGAATCATCAGACATTGCTGATTACTCCCTCCCTCTTGAAGCCCCCTCTCTGGCTGGCTGTCGAGGCTTATATTCTTCTGGTTTTCCTTGTACCTCTCCGATCACTGCTGGTTGTTTTGGTGCTTTGGTGAGAGATCTATATACCTTAAATACGGATTTTCTTCAGAGCTCTGTCTAAGCATTTGCCTCAGTTACCTTATCCTCCCTGGGTAATCTCAAACACGTGCAGGGTATCGGCCACCTATGTGCTGGTGGCTCCCAAATCTGTCCCTGTGGTGCAGACTCTCTCCTGAGCAGCACACTCATATATAAAAGCATCCTTTGGACATATTAGTTACAGGTTTCACAGACATCTCAAACTCATCTTTTGAAAGTAAACTGTTCTTTCTTGCCCTGTTTGCTCTCCTTCTGCCCCTCTTTCTGTGTTCCCTATCTCAGTGACTGGTAGCATCATTTACCAGTTGCTCGTGGAAGAACTTACCTGGGTTTGAAGCCACTTGTACTCCTCCTTTTCTCCCATTCTCCATCTAATTAATCATCAACTTGTGTCTATTTTGCCTCTAAATATCACTTGGATCTGCCGAATTCCCTCTATTCTCATTGCTACTACCTGATTTCAGGCCCTTTATATCTGGCTTCATTTCTTACAATAGAAATAATAATATTTTAGATATATTTAGTTAAATCAAATATATTATGAAAATTAATTTTTATCTTTTTTCCTTATATAAATGTAGTTACTAGAAAATTTAAAACGACATATATGTCTCATATTATATTTCTATTAGATAGCACTGATCTATACCTTGGCTAACTTTCAAACCTCTTTTTATATTACTAACATTTTAGTTTTTAAGTTTAACTGAGCTTAAAATGTATTTAAATTTAATTAATCCAAGGTGCTATTTTGGGTTAATTGGCCTAATACTAGTTACAACATTTTAAGTAAATTTTGTTATACCTAAACTGTCTTTCTTCCGTTCTTCCTTGTTTCCATCTTTCTTCTCAAAATAAAAGTGCCCTGTCTATTCATATTCTTTCTTGTGCTATAGTATAGCTCATGTAGGCTTCATTATGTAATGGAATGATTTCCTTACATGTCTGTCTTCCTCTCTAGCCCGTGAACTCTTAGTGAGAGAAACCATATCTTAATCATCTTTCCATTCCCAAAACTCAATAGGCACCTATCACATAGTAGCATCTCAATATATAGCTGGCTTTCCATATGCACAGGTTCTACATCAAGAGATTCGACCAATCACAGATCAAAAACATTCAAAAATAAAACCAATAATAATAATAATACAACAATAAAAGACCATCCAAATAAAAACAATACAGTATAGCAACGTTTTGCATAGTGTTTACATTGTGTTAGGTATTATAAGTAATCTAGAGATGATTTAAAGTATGTAGGAAGATGTGAATAGGTTATATGCAATTACTATGTGATTTTATATAAGAGACATGAGCATCATCGGATTTTGGTATCTGTGAGGATCCTGGGCCAACCTCCTGTGCATACTGAGGGACGACCATATACAGTTTGAGGGTGTGACTCTAAACAAGCAGAACCCTAAAACTTGAATTAATTCTGCCTATTGTAGGCCAAACACTGTCATAGATTACTCTCTCACAATGAAAAACTGTATTTGTAGTTGATATTTTCCCTCCTAAAATGGAAACTTTTTTTGCTTATAAAAGTAATAGCTGACACACTTTCAAGTAATGCAGAAAACAATATGACAGCCTCCCAGAAAAGCCAAGTGTTGTTATGACCTTAATACAGCTCATTATTACTGTCAAGACATTCTGGTTACTCTACTCTAGGGGGCAGACTTGAACCAGCATTTGGACAGGTAATGCTGGACTCAAGCCTCAGTGTTTGGCCAATGACAAAATCACTATCGTTATGTTTTTCTTTTCCTTTCTTTCTTTCTTTCTTTTTCTTTCTTTCTTTCTTTCTTTCTTTCTTTCTTTCTTTCTTTCTTTCTTTCTTTCTTTCTTTCTTTCTTTCTTTCTTTCTTTCTTTCTTTTTTTAGAGTCTGTCACCCAGCCTGGAGTACAGTGGTGTGATCATAGCTCACTGCAGCCTTGAGCTCCTGGGCTCAAATAATCCTCCCCACTCAGCCTCCTAAAGGGCTGGGATTACAGGTGTAAGCATCAAATCTCTTAAAAGCTTCTTCACTATCACGAGAAAAACATGGGGGGAACTGCCTCCATGATCAAATCACCTCCCACCAGTTCCCTCCCTCAACACGTGGGGATTACAATTCGAGATGAGATTTGAGTGGGGATTCAGAGCCAAATCATGTCAGATGGTAAACAAAAATCAAAGAAAAATATAGCATAATGTCATGAAGAATCAAAAACAGTTAGGAAATAGAGATAATGGGAATGCTTTTTAAGAGTGAGTTTCCAAAAAAGCCTGTCTGATGAGGTGGTATTTGAGCTGAGGTATGAATGAAATGAGGGAAAAGGGTCTCAGGCAGCAGCGCAGCAGTGTAAAGGCACTAAGGTAAGAGCTTGCTTGGCTTCTTTTAAAAATAGCAACATATTCCTGGAAAGGAGTGCATGACAGGTGTGCAATGGAAAACGAAGCTGGAAAATGCAAAGGGTGGATAATCTGTTACCTAGGTGGTTGTTATTCTAAGTGTCATGGGAAGCTATTGGAAGGTTTTGAGTGAATCACATGGTGTGACAATTTCAGGGAGGGATACATCACAGAGGCAATATTGCTATGCCACTTCAGACATATTACCATGCTGCTTTCCCAAAGTTCTGTCATTAGTCATTGTTAGCTCTGTGGCTAGAAGACAAAGAAGAGTTTCTTGAAGTGGGAAAGAAAATTATGGTACTCTCCTTCTAAGTTGAGAATATCCTCTTGGCAAACAGCATGGTGCATGAATAGGTTTGTTGAATGAGTGAAAGAAATAATGAATGAAACAACAGTGAAGGCATTTTTTTTTTTGAGACAAAGTCTCACTCTGTCATCTAGGCTGAAGTGCAGTGGTGCGATCTCCTCACTGCAACTTCTGCTTCCCGGGTTCAAGTGATTCTCCTGCCTCAGCCACCCTAATAGCTGGGATTACAGCATGCCCCAACATGCCTGGCTAATTTTTCTATTTTTGGTAGAGATGGGGTTTTGCCATGTTGGCCAGTCTGGTCTCAAACTCCTGGCCTCAAGTGATCAGCCCACCTTGTCCTCCCAAAATGCTGGGATTACAGGTGTGAGCCACCGTGCCCAGCCAGCAAAGCCATTTCTTAAGTATTATAAACATCTTGAAACAGTTTCCTCTCTGCTTTGCTAATTCGTGGATATTTACTAAGGGCTGCATGTACTGCAGCGTAATAGATGGGGCACACCAAGATGAGTGAGACACAGTCCTTGCCTTCAAGGAACTTCAATTTTTGTTGGAAAAATAGACATATACACAAAACAGAATGCTTATATTGAGATTTTGGCTGAGGCATCAAGATACACAGCTGTCCTTCAATATCCATAGGGGATTGATTCCAGGACCCCCTGTGGATACCAAAATCCATGGATGCTCAAGTTTCTTATATAAAATGGTGTAGCATTGGCATATAACCTATGCATGTCATTCTGTATACAGTTGACTTTTGAACAGTGTTGGCTTAAACTGTGCAGGTCCACTTATAAGCAGATGTTTTCAACCAAACACAGATGGAAAATACATTATTGAGGAATGTCAAACCAGTGTATATGGAGCACCAACTCTTCTTATACGTGGGTTCCAAAGGGCTGACTTCAAGACCTGGGGTATGCATGGCTTTTGGTGTACTTGGGAGTCCTGGAACAAATCCCCCACATATAACAAGGAATAACTGTACTTTTAATCATTTCTAGGTTGTTTATAATACCTAATACAATGTGAATGCTATATAACTAGTTGTTATACTGTACTATTTAGGGGATAATAAAAAGAAAAACAAATTTGTGGATGTTCAGGGCAGACACAACCATTTATCTTTTCTCAAATATTTTTTCATGGTTGGTTGAATCCCTGGATGTGGAACCCACAGATACAGAGGACTGACTGTAACAGATGCTGTGTACCAAAATTAGGAGTTTTGCAAAATTGATAAAATACCTAAATGTAAACCTGAAAGTATAAATTTCCTAAAAGAGAACAAAGGGAAAAAGTTTTTGGACACTGGCAGTGGCAGTAACTTTTTGGATATCATACCAAAAGCTCACTATAAAAGCAAAAATAAATAGATGGGACTATATCAAACTAAAAAGCTTCTGCATAGCAAAGGAAACAACAAAATGAAATGGCAACCTACAGATTGGGAAGAAATATTTGCAAACTATATATGTATAAGGGGGTTTAAGCTGCCATATGAAGAAGCCCGTGGGGAAGGAATTGAGGGTGACCTCTTGCCAGTAGTCGTCAAGGAAATGCCCTCATTCTGAAAACCTGCAAAGAACTGAATCCTGCTAACAGCCATGTGAACTTGGAAATGGATCCTTCTTTAATCGAGCTTCACATGACTGACAACTTGATTGCAGCCTTGTTGATAAATACCCAGGCAGGTAGGGGCGGGTCCCTGGTGAAATTCAACCTTCAAGCCAGAAACAGTCCCAGGTAAATCCTTGAACCGGATTGAGAACCCGCCCTCCTGTTTGGCGTGCTTTCCTCTGATTGATACTCAGCCTTCAACTATTTTACATATACCTACCCTTTCCTAATTTGTTTCCTACACTATCATGCCCATTTTTAAGTGGTGTCTTTGACTTTTTTGCATACTCACAAGCTAATCAGCACGCACTCCCTATTCTGAGCCCATAAAAAGCCCTGGGCTCAGCCGTATTGGAAACTCTCCTACCTTCAGGCAGGGGAACTACCCCTGTGTAACTTCCCCACTAAAAGCTGTTTCATCACTCAGTAAAACTTCCTGCCTTGCTCACTCTTCCAGTGTCCATGTATCTACTTCTTCCTGGTTGTGAGACAAGAACCCAGACCAAGCTGAACCTTAGTTCAGAGCAAAAAATTCTGCATCATTTTGGAGGCTTGTCCAGCATTTGTCAGAAGGTTGAGTAAAATGTGGACCCAACAATCTCTTTCACTTTTGTTTCTGAGCTTTCTTATCCTCAGACTTTTTCGGAAGGCAGGGGATACTGCAACCTGTCCCCCGCCCCCCTGTTGCTCTCAGGGGTCAGGAATGTTGGCCTTTGTCCAACCCAGTCTTTTCTATGGCATTTTCCTTCTTTTTTCAGGACTGTAATGGCACCTATCTTTTCTTTTACAATAGTGGGCATGTTCCACCCCCACCCCAATGGCCACAGGCATGCACACAAGACAGATTGGCAAGTTCCCTGCCCTGCTCCCCTCCTGGCTGGGGCACACGGCACAAGGGTCCCTCATGGCTGGCCGGCCAGCATTTCTCACTTGCCGTCCCCTCCTGCTAGGTGCCCAAGGAGTCTTTCCTCCCCTTGCTGAGCCAAGAAGGAGGAGACAGCAATTAAAAGTTTCTTTTCCTGTTGAAGAAACCCACTTGCATAAGAATAAATAAGAGGTTTCTACCCAAGGCATCTTCCCAGCCCTGAACTTAAGCTTTTTTTCCTTCCTTTTCTCCACCCTGTCAGCAGTTAACACAGCCCTGTAGATATAGGGAGTTTTCTATGCAAGAGTTTTTTTTCCTCCTTTTGGAAGGCATCTTGTTAGGCCACAGGACACCCTTTTTCGCTCCCTTGTTTGAAGAGGACCCAGCTCCTCAGCTTTATCTTAGCATTTGGCTTATGGTAAGGAGGCAGCAGAGGAGCAGTCCCGCTGGCTTCTGGCTGCAGTCTGGCGAGGGACACCTGGGACTTGATGAGTCCATGTACCCACTGAGGCAGTTCTTTTGTCCCAAACTCAATTCCAAGCTTAGAGTTGAAGACTCAGGATAGAAAATTGAATATGAGGGGTCCAGAGGCAGACAACAATGGAAGTTAAAATGCAAAGCATAAGTGACCATGGCTAATTCCTGCCAATTAAACCAAGCCTCCTGTTTCATGGATAGAGGTCATGCCTGTATCCATGGCATAAATGAGGCCTAGGGAACTCAAAGGTTATGACAACAGGCAAGGACAGGGCATATGTGGGTGAGTTCAAATATTCCCACCCCCCTTGGCCCTTCTGTCACTATGAGTGAAAGCCACATTGGCACCCATGGGTGGCACCTTGCCAAGGTCGCTGGGACTCGAATACAAGGACATAAGAAAGAAAAGAGATGCCTATTTTTTCTCTCCCTCATGTACCCTGGGTATTCACTGGGAAGTAAAAGGAATTGGGGATGGCTTATCCACTCTTCCCAGCTGGGTAACAATTCATCTTCCCAAAATGGGGTCAGTAGCACTTGCTCTGTTTTAGTCCATGCACCCACTGAGGCAGTTCTTTTGTCTAAAGAACCATTCATCTTTAGTTCGTACCTCCCTTGAATGCATCCTGAGTCCTGGGGGGGCACCTTGGAAAAAAAGCCTTCTTTTTCCTTTTTCCTCCTCTGTCCTCTCTTTGTGGATGGGTAATTGCATCCCCATACTATAGGACACTCTCCTTGGATGCATCCTCTAAACTAGGAAAAGTTAATTTACCAAACCTTAAACTGCTTGGCTTACAATTGAGCTCAGGGGAAGGGAACCCAGAAGCCTGACATGCCAGCAAAAGGGTAAAAGTTTTTTTTTACCCAGTCAGACTTTTGGCCTTGTTAGGCCAAAGTCTTTTGGCCTCACTCTCCCTGTGCAAACTGATAGAAAAAATGGTGAGGATAACTGCTTATATTCTCCATAAAGTTTTGATTAATGAAAAATGATTTATGAGGCTTGTCTTAAGCTATAGCCAATCTGGTGTGCTTTGTGTGTTTTTATGTATGGTTCTGTCAGAAAGAGGGGTGCCTTAGGATAGAATGTTGGCCTAGGACCCTATATGCCTGCTGTTCAAGTTAGCCCAACAAACTGGTCAGTATCAAACTTTGCTGCAGGCCACCATATTGTTTTATGTCCTTGGGAGCTTGAAATGTAACCACGTGGCAGTACTTAATTTTAGTCTCTGCCATTTTACAATGGTGGCCTGTGTTCAATCCTGGCTTGGAGAATGAGTACTTTCAAGTAAACAGCTGTGTGACTTCTACCATTTGCTGATTCTCTTCCCAACCATGAACAACTTCTAGCTTCCATTCTCTGAGTTACCTTTAGAGGTTCTAGATTTTGTAAAAACTGCTTACCATCTTTTTGAATATATACCTCATACATTCATAGTTAAGTCATAACCTTAATTGAAGCTTGTTGGTTTCACCTGTGAGGTTACTTTTGGTAAAGTTCAAAAGCCAGAAATGTTGGCGGGTTCGCATGGCTAAGGTTGGGTAACAAGGGATTTAAAAGGATTTTCTTAAAGAATTCTCAGCTTAATTAAAAGTGGATATCAAAGCTATAGGTATATTTAAGAGACCTTTATGTTTTTCTGGAAAAGGTTTTTTCTCAGTTGACTGAATTACTTTTCTCCATTTTGTCTTGCCACTCTTAATGCACACATGAGAGGCCGTAAGATAACTTCTCGGCACATGGGACTCCTTGGGAAAAACAGAGAGAGTGCCACTGACCCCATTTTGGGAAGAAATCTCTGTTTTCCTCATAGAACCCCAGGAATTGAAAGTGGATAGATCCCTCTCAAAATCTGTTTTGGTCTTCCAGCTATGCCTGTTTATTGGGCCCTAGAAACTGCATGCTTTCCTAGCCCTGTGTATTAGTTGGTTTTCACACTGCTGATAAAGACATACCCAAGACTGGGAAAATTATAAAGAAAATGACTTTTAAGGACTTCTAGTTCCACTTGGCTGGGGAGGCCTCACAGTCATGGTGGAAGGTTAAAGGCATTTCTTACATGGTGGTGGCAAGAGAGAGAGCTTGTACAGAGAAACTCCCATTTTAAAAACCATCAGATCTCATGAGACTAATTCACTGTCATGAGAACAGTCCAGGAAAGACCCATCCCCATGATTCAATCATCTCCCACCGGGTTCCTCACACAACACGTCAGAATTATGGGAGCTACAAGATGAGATTTGGGTGGGGACACAGGTCCAAACTATGTTATTCTGGCCCCTTCCAAATCTCGTATTTTCACATTTCAAAACCAATCATACCTTCCCAACAGTCCCCCAAAGTCTCAACTCATTTCAGCATTAACTCAAAAGTCCACAGTCCAACATCTCCTCTGAGACAAGGCAAGTCCCTTCCAACAATGAGCCCGTAAAATCAGAAGCAAGTTAATTACTTTTTAGATACAATATGGGTACAGGCATTGGGTAACTACAACCATTCCAAATAGGAGAAGTTGGCCAATACAAAGGGCTACAGGGCCCATGCAAGTCTGAAATCCAGCAGGGCAGTCAAATCTTAAAACTCCAAAATGATCTCCTTTGACTCCATGTCTCACGTCCAGGTCACGCTGATGCAAGAGGAGGGTTTCCATGGTTTTGGGCAGCTCTGCCCTTGTGGATTTTCAGGGTACAGCTTCCCTCCCAATTGCTTTCACAGGCTGGTGTTGAGTGTCTGCAGCTTTTCCAGGCACACAGTGCAAGCTGTCAGTGAATCTACCATTCAGGGGTCTGGACTGGTGGCTGTTTTCTCACAGCTCCACTAGGTGGTTCCCCAACAGGGACTCTGTGTAGGGGCTCTGACCCCATGTTTCCCATCCTCACTGCCCTAGTAAAGGTTCTCCATGAGAGCCCCACCCCAGCAGCAAGCTTCTGCCTGGGCATCCAGGCATTTCCATACATCTTTTGAAATCTAGGCAGAGGTTCCCAAATCTTAATTCTTGACTTCCATGCACTCGCAGGCTCAACACCATGTGGAAGCTGCCAAGGCTTGAGGCTTCCATCCTCTGAAGCCGTGGCCTCAGCTCTCTGTCAGCCCCTTTCAGCTGTGATTGGAGCAGCTGGGACGTAGGGCACTAAGTCCAATCCTGCACACAGCATGGGGACCCTGGGCCTGGCCCATGAAACCATATTTTCCTCCTATGCCTCAACCTCTGGGCCTGTGATGGGAGGAGTTGCCACAAACATCTCTAACATGCCCTGGAGACATTTTCCCCATTGTTTTGGTGATTAACATTTGGCTTCTTGTTACTTACACAAATTTCTGTAGCTGGCTTGAATTTCTCCTGAGAAAATGGGTTTTTCTTTTCTATCACATCATCAGGCTGCAAATTTTCTGAACTTCTATGCTCTGTTTTCCTTTTAAAACTGAATGCCATTAACGGTATCCAAGTCACGTCTTGAATGCTTTGCTGCTTACAGATTTCTTCTGCCAGGTACCCTAAATTATATCCCTCAAGTTCAAAGTTCCACACATCTCTAGTGCAGGGGCAAAATGCCCTTAGTATCTTTGCTAAAATATAGCAAGAGTCACCTTTGCTCCAGTTCCCAACAAGTTCCTCATCTCTATCTGAGACCACCTCAGCCTGGATTTCATTGTCCATATCACTATTAGCATTTTGGCCAAAGCCATTCAACAAGTCTCTAGGGAGTTCCAAACTTTCCCACATTTTCCTATCTTCTTCTGAGCCCTCCAAACTGTTCCAGCCTCTGCCTGTTACCCAGTTCCAAAGTTGCTTCCACATTTTTGGGTATCTTTTCAGCAGTGCCCCACTCTACTGGGACCAATTTACTGTATTAGTCATTTTTCACACTGCTGCTAAAGACATACCTGAGACTGGGTAAATTATAAAGAAAAAGAGGTTTAAGGACTTACAGTTCTACATGGCTAGGGAAACCTCACAATCATGGGAGAAGGCAAGTAGCATTTCTTACATGGTGGTGGCAAAAGGAGAGCTTGTACAGGGAAACTCCTGTTTTTAAAACCATCAGATCTTGTAAGACTAATTCACTATCTGAGAACAGTGTAGGAAAGACCCACCCCTATGATTCAATCATCTCCCGCTAGGTCCCTCCCACAACACATGAGACTTATGGGAGCTACAAGATGAGATTTGGGTGGGGACACAGAGTCAAACCATATTATTCTGATTACTCTGTTTCTTGAAGGACTCCACCCTGAGGTCAATAATCAGATTAGGAGATTGGCAAATGAAAAGTATTACAACTACTGGATCTTCTTCTGTCTGTCTGTGTAATCATATATGTGTTATATATGTGATGTTTATATAAAAAAGAGCTCTAATTAATTGGCTTAAAGAAAAATAAGTGCTTAGATCAAATATTTTTTGAAGGAAAAATAAAAGCTGTAATGTCTTTTAGTTCATGTGACTTTAATCTTTGAGAAATAGAGGCAATTTAAAGGTAATTGGTAAAATACAAATGTCATAAAAATGTAAATATGTGGGCTGAATCATGTAGGTCAGATGCTAGATTTGCTAAATGTTTTAAGGTTGTAAACTGAACTGCTTCTTTGGCCTTTGAGAATTGTTCAACTAGCCTGCTTTACAACTTGGTAAGGCCTGGGGACATATGAAATTAACCATGCGCTTAATTATACTGGAAGGAGTCAGAGTTGAATTGGTGCCTAGAGCATAATTAAAGCAACTTATCAGATTTTACATTAAAGTTAAAAATTGCTAAGAGTTACCATTATAACACGTAATTGAGACAACTGAAAATAGATTTACATACAAGGTATGTAAGAACTGTTAAATGTATTTTTAGTAAAAGATTATAAGAAGGCATAGAAACGTAAGTTTTTGCCCATGGTTAAAGGATTGTTTTGAATTAGATGAGATAAAGCTGAAGGTTTAAACAAGTTGTAGAAGGATTGTAAAAAATTAATCCTGCAAAAGAAATTTTGTGCATGAACATATTGACTAAATTTATAAGGGTATTGTATGGTTTTTCCATAAATTGTGCATTGAAATAAAAGCACAACGAAGTTCTCTTAAGGCACAAATTGGCTCTCTAGCAAAATTTGTAAAGAATTATTAGAGGTTTATAAGAGTCTCACCTCATGGTCAAACTGGTAAAATTTGATAGAATTGTCTGTAAGGTTTCATTAGAAAATTCGGGTTGACATTAATAGTAGACTAATGCAAGGGTAAAATTTGGCTTTCTCTCTTGAATAAGATTTTCATGTAATAGTAAAGGATAATTAAAGTTTGTTTGCCTTTTTTAAAATTTGTCAATTCTTTATTGACAATTGAATTGGGGGATTAAAATCTTTCTAAGTTACTGTGATTTTTTAAAAATTATACTTTAAGTTTTAGGGTACATGTGCACAAAGTGCAGGTTAGTTACATATGTATACATGTGCCATGTTGGTGTGCTGCACCCATTAACTCGTCATTTAACATTAGGTATATCTCCTAATGCTATCCCTCCCCTCTCCCCCGACCCCACAACAGGCCCTGGTGTGTGATGTTCCCCTTCCTCTGTCCATGTGTTCTCATTGTTCAATTCCCACCTACGAGTGAGAGCATGTGGTGTTTCGTTTTTCCTCCTTGCGATAGTTTGCTGAGAATGATGGTTTCCAGCTTCATCCATGTCCTTACAAAGGACATGAACTCATCATTTTTTATGGCTGCATAGTATTCCATGGTGTATATGTGCCACATTTTCTTAATCCAGTCTATCATTGTTGGACATTTGGGTTGGTTCCAAGTCTTTGCTATTGTGAATAGTGCCACAATAAACATACGTGTGCATGTGTCTTTATAGCAGCATGATTTATAATCCTTTGGGTATATACCCAGTAATGGGATGGCTGGGTCAAATGGTATTTCTAGTTCTAGATCCCTGAGGAATCGCCACACTGACTTCCACAATGGTTGAACTAGTTTACAGTCCCACCAACAGTGTAAAAGTGTTCCTATTTCTCCACATCCTCTCCAGCACCTGCTGTTTTCTGACTTTTTAATGATCGCCATTCTAACTGGTGTGAGATGGTATCTCATTGTGGTTTTGATTTGCATTTCTCTGATGGCCAGTGATTATGAGCATTTTTTTCATAAGTTTGTTGGCTGCACAAATGTCTTCTTTTGAGAAGTGTCTGTTCATATCCTTCGCCCACTTTTTGATGGGGTTGTTTGTTTTTTTCTTGTAAATTTGTTGGAGTTCATTGTAGATTCTGGATATTAGCCCTTTGTCAGATGAGTAGATTGCAGAAATTTTCTCCCATTTTGTAGGTTGCCTGTTCACTCTGATAGTAGTTTGTTTTGCTGTGCAGAAGCTCTTTAGTTTAATTAGATCCCATTTGTCAATTTTGGCTTTTGTTGCCATTGCTTTTGGTGTTTTAGACATGAAGTCCTTGCCCATGCCTATGCCCTGAATGGTATTGCCTAGGTTTTCTTCTAGGGTTTTTAATGGTTTCAGGTCTAACATTTCAGTCTTTAATCCATCTTGAATTAATTTTTGTATAAGGTGTAAGGAAGGGATCCAGTTTCAGCTTTCTACATATGGCTAGCCAGTTTTCCCAGTACCATTTATTAAATAGGGAATTGTTTCCCCATTTCTTGTTTTTGTCAGGTTTGTCAAAGATCAGATGGTTGTAGATATGTGGCATTATTTCTGAGGGCTCTGTTCTGTTCCATTGATCTATATCTCTGTCTTGGTACCAGTACCATGCTGTTTTGGTTACTGTAGACTTGCAGTATAGTTTGAAGTCAGGTAGTGTGATGCCTCCAGCTTTGTTCTTTTGGCTTAGGATTGACTTGGCGATGCGGGCTCTTTTTTGGTTCCATATGAACTTTAAAGTAGTTTTTTCCAATTCTGTGAAGAAAGGCATTGGTAGCTTGATGGGGATGGCATTGAATCTATAAATTACCTTGGGCAGTATGGCCATTTTCACAATATTGATTCTTCCTACCCATGAACATGGAATGTTCTTCCATTTGTTTGTATCCTCTTTTATTTCCTTGAGCAGTGGTTTGTAGTTCTCCTTGAAGAGGTCCTTCACGTCCCTTGTAAGTTGGATTCCTAGGTATTTTATTCTCTTTGAAGCAATTGTGAATGGGAGTTCACTCATGATTTGGCTCTCTGTTTGTCTGTTATTGGTGTATAAGAATGCTTGTGATTTTTGTACATTGATTTTGTATCATGAGACTTTGCTGAAGTTGCCTACCAGCTTAAGAAGATTTTGGGCCGAGACGATGGGGTTTTCTAGATATACAATCATGTCATCTGCAAACAGGGACAATTTGACTTCCTCTTTTCTAATTGAATACCCTTTATTTCCTTCTCCTGCCTAATTGCCCTGGCCAGAAATTCCAACACTATGTTGAATAGGAGTGGTGAGAGAGGGCATTC
Source organism: Pan troglodytes (assembly GCF_028858775.2). NCBI lineage: Eukaryota > Metazoa > Chordata > Mammalia > Primates > Hominidae > Pan > Pan troglodytes. Next base: position 103,795,248 of record NC_086015.1, read on the forward strand.
CTGTCTTGTGCCAGTTTTCAAAGGGAATGCTTCCAGTTTTTGCACATTCAGTATAATATTGGCTGTGGCTTTGTCATAGATAGCTCTTATTATTTTGAGATACGTCCCATCGATACCTAATTTATTGAGAGTTTTTAGCAAGAACGTTGTTGAATTTTGTCAACGGCCTTTTCTGCATCTATTGAGATAATCATGTGGTTTTTGTCATTGGTTCTGTTTATATGCTGGATTATGTTTATTGATTTGCATATGTTGAACCAGCCTTGCATCCCAGGGATGAAGCCTACTTGATCATGGTGGATAAGCTGTTTGATGTGCTGCTGGATTTGGTTTGCCAGTATTTTATTGAGGATTTTTGCATGGATGTTCATTAAGGATATTGGTCTAAAATTCTCTTTTTTGGTTGTGTCTCTGCCCGGCTTTGGTATCAGGATGATGCTGGCCTCATAAAATGAGTTGGGGAGGATTCCCTCTCTTTCTATTGATTGGAATAGTTTCAGAAGGAATGGTACCAGCTCCTCCTTGTACCTCTGGTAGAATTCAGCTGTGAATCCATCTGGTCCTGGACTTTTTTTGGTTGGTAAGCTATTAATTATTGCCTCAATTTCAGAGCCTGTTATTGGTCTATTCAGAGATTCAACTTCTTCCTGGTTTAGTCTTGGGAGGGTGTATGTGTCGAGGAATTTATCCATTTCTTCTAGATTTTCTAGTTTATTTGCGTAGAGGTGTTTATAGTATTCTCTGATGGTAGTTTGTATTTCTGTGGGATCGGTGGTGATATCCCGTTTACCATTTTTTATTGCGTCTATTTGATTCTTCTCTCTTTTCTTCTTTATTAATCTTGCTAGCGGTCTACCAATTTTGTTGATCTTTTAAAAAAACCAGCTCCTGGATTTATTGATTTTTTGAAGGGTTTTTTGTGTCTTTATTTCCTTCAGTTCTGCTCTGATCTTAGTTATTTCTTGCCTTCTGCTAGCTTTTGAATGTGTTTGCTCTTGCTTCTCTAGTTCTTTTAATTGTGATGTTAGGGTGTCAATTTTAGATCTTTCCTGCTTTCTCTTGTGGGCATTTAGTGCTATAAATTTCCCTCTACACACTGCTTTGAATGCGTCCCAGAGATTCTGGTATGTTGTGTCTTTGTTCTTGTTGGTTTCAAATAACATCTTTATTTCTGCCTTCATTTCGTTATGTACCGAGTAGTCATTCAGGAGCAAGTTGTTCAGTTTCCATGTAGTTGAGCGGTTTTGAGTGAGTTTCTTAATCCTGAGTTCTAGTTTGATTGCACTGTGGTCTGAGAGACGGTTTGTTATGATTTCTGTTCTTTTACATTTGCTGAGGAGTGCTTTACTTCCAACTATGTGGTCAATTTTGGAATAAGTGCAGTGTGGTGCTGAGAAGAATGTATATTCTGTTGATTTGGGGTGGAGAGTTCTGTAGATGTTTATTAGGTCCGCTTGGTGCAGAGTTGAGTTCAATTCCTGGATATCCTTGTTAACTTTCTGTCTCGTTGATCTGTCTAATGTTGACAGTGGGGTGTTAAAGTCTCCCATTATTATTGTGTGTGAGTCTAAGTCTCTTTGTATGTCACTAAGGACTTGCTTTATGAATCTGGGTGCTCCTGTATTGGGTGCGTATATATTTAGGATAGTTAGCTCTTCTTGTTGAATTGATCCCTTTACCATTATGTAATGGCCTTCTTTGTCTCTTTTGATCTTTGTTGGTTTAAAGTCTGTTTTATCAGAGAGTAGGATTGCAACCCCTGTCTTTTTTTGTTTTCCATTTGCTTGGTAGATCTTCCTCCATCCCTTTATTTTGAACCTATCTGTGTCTCTGCACGTGAGATGGGTCTCTTGAATAGAGCACATTGATGGGTCTTGACTCTTTATCCAATTTGCCAGTCTGTGTCTTTTAATTGAAGCATTTAGCCCATTTACATTTAAGGTTAATACAGTTATGTGTGAATTTGATCCTGTCATTATGATGTTAGCTGGTTATTTTGCCCATTAATTGATGTAGTTTCTTCATAGCATCGATGGTCTTCACAATTTGGCATGTTTTTTCAGTGGCTGGTACCAGTTGTTCCTTTCCATGTTTAGTGCTTCCTTCAGGAGCTCTTGTAAGGCAGGCCTGGTGGTGACAATATCTTTCAGTATTTGCTTGTCTGTAAAGGAGTTTATTTCTCCTTCACTTATGAAGCTTAGTTTGGCTGGATATGAAATTCTGGGTTGAAAATTCTTTTCTTTAAGAATATTGAATATTGGCCCCCACTCTCTTCTGGCTTGTAGGGTTTCTGCCGAGAGATCTGCTGTTAGTCTGATGGGCTTCCCTTTGTGGGTAGCCTGACCTTTCTCTCTGGTTGTGCTTAACATTTTTTCCTTCATTTCAACCTTGGTGAATCTGACAGTTATGTGTCTTGGGGTTGCTCTTCTTGAGGAGTATCTTTGTAGTGTTCTCTGTATTTCCTGAATTTGAATGTTGGCCTACCTTGCTAGGTTGGGGAAGTTCTCCCGGATAATATCCTGAGGAGTGTTTTCCAACTTGGTTCCATTCTCCCCGTCACTTTCAGGTACACCAATCAAACATAGATTTGGTCTTTTTACATAATCCCATATTTCTTGGAGGCTTTGTTTGTTTCTTTTTACTCTTTTTTCTCTAATCTTGTCTTCTCACTTTATTGCATTAATTTCATCTTCAATCACTGCTATCCTTTCTCCCACTTGATCAAATTGGCTATTGAAGCTTGTGCACGCATCACAAAGTTCTCGTGGCATGGTTTTCAGCTCCATCAGGTCATTTAAGGTCTTCTCTACACTGTTTGTTCAGTTAGCCATTCATCTAACCTTTTTTCAAGGTTTTTAGCTTCCTTGCAATGGGTTAGAACATGCTCCTTTAACTTGGAGAAGTTTGTTTTTACTGACCTTCTGAAGCTTACTTCTGTCAACTTGTCAAATTCATTCTCCATCCAGCTTTGTTCCATTGCTGGTGGGGAGCTGCGATCCTTTGGAGGATAAGAGGTGCTCTGGTTTTTAGAATTTTCAGCTTTTCTGCTCTGGTTTCTCCCCATCTTTGTGGTTTTAATCTACTTTTGGTCTTTGATGTTGGCGACCTACAGATGGGGTTTTGGTATGGATGTCCTTTTTGTTGATTTTGATGCTATTCCTTTCTGTTTGTTAGTTTTCCTTCTAATTGTCGGGTCCCTCAGCTGCAGGTTTGTTGGAGTTTGCTGGAGGTCCACTCCAGACCCTGTTTGCCTGGGTACCACCAGCAGAAGCTGCAGAACAGCAAATACTGTAAAACAGCAAATATTGCTGCCCAATCCTTCCTCTGGAAGCTTCATCCTAGAGACGCACCCACCTTTATGAGTTGTCTGTCGGCCCCTACTGGGAGGTATCTCCCAGTCAGGCTACACAGGGGTCAGGGACCCACTTGAGGAGGCAGTCTGTCAGTTCTCAGAGCTCAAATGCCGTGCTGGGAGAACAACTGCTCTCTTCAGAGCTGTCAGACAGGGATGTTTAAATATGCAGAAGTTGTCTGCTACCTTTTGTTCAGCTATGTCCTGCCCACAGAGGAGGAGTCTAGAGAAGAGGTGGTAGGCCTTGCTGAGCTGCGGTGAGCTCCACCCAGTTCACACTTACCGGCCACTTTGTTTACCTAGTCAAGCCTCAGCAATGGCAGACACCCCTGGCCAGGCTGCAGCGTCGCAGGTCGATCTCAGACTGGTTCACTAGCAGTAAGCAAGGCTCTGTGGGTGTGGGACCCGCTAAGCCAGGCACTGGAGGGAATCTCCTGGTTTGCAGGTTGCTAAGACCTTGGGAAAAGTGCAGTATTTGGACGACAGTGTACTGTTCCTCCAGATACAGTCTGTCACAGCTTCCCTTGGCTAGGAAAGGGAAATCCCCCAACCTCTTGTGTTTCCTGGGTTAGGCGATGCTTTGCCCTGCTTTGGCTCACCTTCTGTGGGCTGCACCCACTGTCCAACCAGTCCAAGTGAGATGAACCAGGTACCTCAGTTGGAAATGTAGAAATCACCCGTCTTCTGTGTTGATCACGCTGGGAGCTGCAGACCAGAGCTGTTCCTATTCGGCCATCTTGGAAGTGACTCTCAATCTGCATTTCTTTTTTAAAAGCATTATTTTTAATTGATAAATTAAAATTATATGTAATTGTGTACATTATCTTATGAAATATATATACATGTGGAATGGCTAAATTAAGTGAGTTAACGTATGCATTACTTCATATATTTATCATTTTTTTCTGTGGTGAGAACACTTAAAATCTACTCTCTTAGCAATTTTGAATACAATACATTCTAATTAACCATAATTACCATACAATAGATCCCTTTAATTTATTCCTTCTATCTAACTGAAATCTCATATCCTTGGACCAACTTCTTCCCAACTTTCTGACCCTGTGCCCCACCCACCACCTCACCAAGCTCCTGGTAGTCACCATGTAACTTCTACTTCTATGAATTCAAATCTTTCATGTTCCACAAATATGTGAGATCATGTGGTATTTGTCTTTCTGTTCCTGGCTTATTTCACATAACACAACGTCCTCCAGGTTCATCCATGTCTTCCCAAATGACAGGATTTCCTTCTTTTTTATGGATAAATAGTATTCCATTTTGTATGTATATACCACATTTTCTTTATTCATTCATTTGTTGATGGACACTTAGATTGATTCCAAATCTCGGCTGTTGTGAATAAAGCTGCTGTGAACATGGGTGTGCTCTTTGACATACTGATTTCATTTCCTTTGGCTATATACCCAGCAATAAGATTGCTGGATCATATGGTATTCTATTTTTAATTTTTGGAGGCACTTCCACACTGTTTTCCATAATAGATATTCTAATTTAAGTTAATGTAAATTAGGAGCTTTGTGTTTCTTACCCATCTTTGTATTTCCAGTGTCTGGCCCCCAGCAGTCTGTCAATCTTTAGTTGTGGAAAGAATGAGGGAGTGGAAGGAATTGGTGAGTTTCTATTGTTATACCCTTTGGGATTTCATTCTCTCTATCAAGTGAGTTATGAAAGCATTTCTTTTAAATTCATATGATATTTTATCCCCCAAGAGAAATTCTTGTAAATGCAATTTCCTCATCTTTCTACATAACCTTAAATAAGAAAAGAGGAGTGTGGGCCAGGATAATATGGGAGGGAAAGGTTTTAATGGAAGATTAGGGACCACGGGGACCTACACTAACAATTGTGAAATGATTTAAACTTGCAGTTTGAAAGCCTTTTGGCAATTGTTACAGCCACCAGATTAGTTAACATTATTTTTTATCTCAATTATTTCAACAGTCTCCTAGATTGTCTTCCCATCATTAGTTTTTTTTCCTACCTCCTTTCACCTTGCACATCATTTCCACAAAGATAACTCATGAAAAAGAAAGATTGTGTCACTTGCTAGTTTGAAGACCTTGACTGGCTACACATTGTTCACAAAAGTAAATAAAAAAGCCTTGAGCAAGACATCAAATACCCCTTCTAGCAGGTTTTCAAACATTAAGGAAGACATTGTTTCAAACTCTTACTTTCTTCCAGCTCTCCTCCCTTCTCATTGTTGTGTGTACTGTATATGGTATCTTTCTTCATAGCACATATTTTCATTGCTATTGTGTAAACTGCCTTCAAGTGTTTTGGTGGAGTGATAGGTGCAAACAAATTAAATCTTCATAATGACTATTGTGTCTGTTTAGACACATCAGCTGGGATGGGCACTGGCTAGTCATTCATTAACAGGGTAATAATATTGTTGTACTGGTCATAAACCACTTTAATAGGATTAAGGAGCCAACCAGGTACTCTGCCAGGAATCTCTCTTGTCATATCTGAGATAATTCCATCATCCGTGATTAGTGAATTTGCGTTTAAAGTCTGCTCAGTATGTTCTTACAAACAAGTGGCTATATTTCTCACTCCTCAATTTGCAAACATAGTGAGATAGTTAAGTCACTATTCCCAGAGAAGTACAGGAGCAAATAGAAAAAAAGTGAAAGAGGGGGAATGAGAATAACCAATCAGAGGTCTTTTAAAGATCATGATTCAAGACTGTCTAGCTCAAACTCCCACTTGAGGCAGGAACTCCCTCTGCAATGTGTCTGCCAAGTTGCCCCAGCTTTTCTTGATTAGTTTAAGGGCTAGGAAAGCAGATTAACCTTCATAGTATGATAATAATAATAATAATAATTATTATTATTATTAATTATTTCACTGTATTAAAGCTCTAGTAGTTGATATTGTTATAATCCTGTCCACTCTTTGACCCCCAAAGATCCTTTCCCATCCTGAGCTGAATTCTTTGAAGGATTCCATCCACATGAAACTTGGTCTTTTTATTTCCCTCTGGTACCCCAAAGCAAAGGTCTTAATCCTCTCCTGAATGATGTCACTACTGTTCCTTTAAGAGCTCTCATGCCTTTCTCTGCCTCTCTGTTGCCATGGGGTCTCCTCAGGTGAACATCCCTGCACCATCCATCATTCCCTACAAAACCTAAGTTCCACAACCACATTGCCCTAAATGGCTTCCTTTGAACCCCTCTAAAATATGGTGTCCATACTAATAAAAATGTAAATGAAAACAAGAGGCTATTTAAAATGATAAATTGGCAAATGTTTTTAACCAGTAATTCTCAATACTTGAGAGAGTGAGATGAGATTTGTTCAACCTTTCTTGAATGTAATTTGTGTCTCAAGAATATTACAAATATTATTACTATTTCACCCTGTACATTTCCTTATAGGAATCCATTCTTAAGAAATAATAATTGTGGGATCAAAGATTTTTGTGTAATGGTGTTTTTTACACTATTTTGCTTAAATACTCCATTCTGAACTGCTTTGTTAAGGTATAACTGGTATACAATAAACTGCACATATTTAAAGTGACAATTTGATAATTTTCTTTTTTTATTGTGGCAAAATATACAGAACATAAAATTTACCGACTTGATAAATTTTGACATATTGGAAACCTTCCTTTTTGCTCCTTCCTCCCATCATGCTCTAGACAACCACTGATCTACTTTCTGTCACTCTATTTCCTTCCTTCCTTCCTTCTTTCTTTCCTTTCTTTCCTTCTTTCTTTCTTTCATCTTTCTCTTTCTTTCTTTCTCTTTTTCTTTCTTTCATTATTTCTTCTCTTTCTTTTTTGAGGCAGGGTCTCATTCTGTTGCTCAGGCTGGAGTGCAGAGGCAAGGTCTTGGCTCATGGCAACCTCTGCCTCCCTGCTTCAAGCGATCATCTCACCTCAGCCTCCGGAGTAGCTGGGACCACAGACATAGGCCACCACGCCTGTCTAATTTGTGTATTTTTTTTGTAGAGACAAGGTTTCCCCCATGTTGCCCAGGCTGGTTTCAAACTCATGTCTTCAAGGGATCTGCCCACCTCGGCCTCCCAAAGTGCTGGGATTACAGGCGTGAGCCACCACTGCTTGCTATTCTTGTATTTCTGCCTATTTTTGCTTCATGTAGTTTGAGGCATATATAACTTATTAGGTGTATATAACTTAGAGCTGTCATATCTTCCTAATGCATTGAACTTTTTATCATTACAAAATATTTCTATTTTTATTAATGTTTTTAAAGTCTATCTTGTTTAGTATTAAAATATAACCATATTAGCCTTCCTTTGTTTACTGTTCATATGGTTTTTATTTTTCCATCCACTTATACACAATCTATTTGTCTTCATATTTTAGGTGCTTTATTGGTAAACAGCATATATCTGTATATGCATTTGTGTGCATGTGTGTGTGTGTGTTTTATCTACTCTGACAATCTGTCTTTTATTTCAAGTGTTTGGTTTATTTACATTTAATGTAATTACTGATATATTGCTGTTTAAACTTACCATATTACTCTGTGCTTCCTATTTGCTTCATCTGTTATATGTTCCCTTTTCTCTCTTTTATTAATTTCTTTCAAATTTCATATTTTTGCCTATTCCATTTCCCCCTTAAATTAGCTTGGTAGCTGTAGCTGATACCTTGCATCATATCCTCTTATCCTACTTCAGATTTCTGCTGCGACTGTAGTAGAGAGCTCCTTCTGAGTGCAGCTTTACCTCAGGTGAACAGCATCTCATTTCCAGCACTCAATATGTATTTTTCACTTTCAGTCCCAGGGACTTCTCTGATGGCAAAAGGGAGCAAGTGTCCTAACCCTTAAAGTTTCGCAGAAGCAGTTGCTTCCCCTCTTCTGGAGGAGACTAGTTTCATTTTCCTGGTAACCATAAAAAAACTCCCTCAGATGGCTGCTTCACAGGGCGATGTTCACCCTTCTTGAGATTAGCTCATGCTATATGTCACTGCCTACAGACCAACAGCTTAAGAGGAGAAATAGTCTTCACCAAGATTAAATATCTTGCTTTCCAAAAGAATTTCAGGACCCAGCTAATATGAATCAGCAGGAACCAGGAGAACATATGTGAGTATTGGAGTATATGTGGTGAAATATTGACCAGACAGGGAAGAATTTATCAACATGGTAGCACTCTCTTCTGACTCTGAATTTAGTAACCTGGAAGGGACATTTGGAGTCCATACTAGTAGCCTGCTGGAATGACTCCTTGAAGCTTGGGCATGATAAGGATTTACAATAAAAGAGGTGGTGTGGTGGCTTATGCCTGCAATCCAAGCACTTTGAGAGGATTGCTTGAGGCCAAGAGTTTGAGACCAGCTTGAAAAATATAATGAGACTCCATATCTACAAGAACATTATAAAAATTTAGTTGGGCATGGTGGTATGCACCTGTGGTCTCAGCTACTCGGGAGGCTGAGGTGGGAGGATCACGTGAGCCCAGGAGTTCGATGCTGCTGTGAGCCACTGTTATTGTGTCACTGTGCTCTAGCCTGGGTGGCAGAGCAATACACTGTCTCTAAAAAAAATACAAAGAAAAAAAGGTGGAAATGCCAGATCTGCCTTGGCAGAATATTGAGGGAGGGAGGATCAGAGGGCTTGGGGAGGTAGATTTATTATATGAGACTAGAGATCTCATCCCTTGATTATGTTGCCCAAGAGAACCCAGAGTAAACGGAATCCATTGCAATCATAAGGAATTCATTAGTAAAGTAGTAACACACTTTGTGTTTTTGAGCCCTGGTGACCATCCACTATTTAACAATAGGAGATACTGCCACAGTGCTGGGCTCCCTAAAAGCAATGATAAGATTTCAGAATATGAGAGTGCAGGTGAGGATAAGCTGGACTTAATTACTGTAATGGGATGCAGGGTTAGAGTACCAGTACTTACCAGAGTACTTAGTGCCTTGGCAGGCAGGGATCTGTGGTGATGGCTAACAGACCATGGTGTTTCTGTTAAGAACTGTGAAGGTTCTGAGATTTTCCCCTACATGTAAGCTAACAAACTAGTCTACCACAGTGTTGTGGATGATGACAAAGGACATGAGACTCTTGCGTCAGGGACAAAAGGTGGTTTATTATTCATAGTCACAGCAGGAGCCAGATTATCAGCATTCGCACTGGTTCCCAGAATACCAAATCCTACAGGATGACATGGTGAGGGCCAGTTGATATCTAAACATGCAGCAGGTTTCTGAGCTTAGAAACTTCCAATATTTTATAATGCTTGCAAGCAAACCTTTCCAACTTCTGCCCTGAAATAAGACATTGTCTTTATTTTTTTAAAAATGCCTTCTCCTCTGGAAGGAGGCATTATCTTTATTTTCCAAGGCTGTTTGCTCTACCTCCTTGAGCTGATAGTCTAAAAAAAGGCTCTCTGTGTCTCTGTTCATAAGATATGCAGAAACCTGAGACATCAGTGAATTGTCTCCTAACAATATTGACCCTTGTTTTTATAATACTATCTTCACTTGGGGCAAATTTTCCCATGAATATGCCACTCCATCAGCCAATCTGATTAACTTGACCAATAGAGCTGGGACCAAGTCTCTTTAATTTGTCCCATACAGCATTTAATTAAGGCCACTATCAACAGGACTCCAAATATCAGGAGTCCCAGAATATTGACTTCAAATCTACCTCCCTTTCTGCCCAGGCTCCTGGATTAAACCAGCTGACCAAATGCCACAAACCATCAGAATCTATCTTTGAAAGCCAAATGGCTTTTTCTTTAGGTTTCTGTGTTGACCTTTCCACTAGGCCCAAAAAGGCATTAATCTTGATTCAATAGGATGTATGAGTGATGGTACAGACTCTGACTTGGTCTGGAAGGAGAAAGTCTGTCATCTGTAACAATCCTGGCTAGTGAGTTGAGACTGACCCGAATGCCTTTAAGGACCAAAGTGGTGTCATTGATGACATCATTTAAAGTAAGGGGTAAGTCTCGCATCATCTTTTTTTTTTTTTTTTTTTTTTCAGAAAATGTCTTATTCTGTTGCCCAGGCTGGAGTGCAGAGTAGGGTGATCTCAGCTCACTGCACCCTCTGCCTTCTGGGCTCAGGTGATCCTCTCACTTCAGCCTCCCAAGTAGCTGGGACTACAGGTGTGTGCCACCATACTCGGATAACTTTTTGTATTTTTTTTTGTAGAGATGGGGCTTTGTCACATTGCCCAGGCTGGTCTCAAACTCCTGAGCTCAAGCCATCTGCCTGCCTCAGACTCCCAAAGTGCTGGAGTTACAGACCAGAGCCACCACACCTGGCCCATCATTTCTAATTATACAACTTCCATTGTTGGAAAAACTACCAGGAGGGTGTGCATAAGAAATGCATCATTTACCCTCTGGGAAGCTTCTCCAAGTAACCAGGGGTAGTCTCACTTTTTTTTTTTTTTTTTTTTTTTGAGATGGAATCTCACTCTGTTGCCCAAGTGGGAGTGCAGTGGCCCGATCTCAGCTCACTGCAACCTTCACCTCCCAGGTTCTAGCGATTCTCCTGCCTCAGAGTAGTCTCATTTTTTAAAGAGATCTCCTTGGTGATCTGAAAGTTTCATAATCTGCTGGTAGTGTTTGTTTAAATGCTAGTAGGTCTCTTCTGACAACTCCTAAGATGCAACTCACTATGGTTTTTGTTGTTGTTGTTGTTTTAACAGACAGGATCTCACTCTGTTGCCCAAGCTGGAGTGCAGCAGTGCTATCATAGCTCACTGTAGCCTTAACCTCCTGGACTCAAGCAACCCTTCTGCCTCAGCCTCTGGAAGAGTTGGGACTACAGGTGAATGCCACCATGCCAGGCTAATTTTTAATTTTTCGTAGAGATGGGGTCTTGTTATGTTGCCAAGGTTGGTTTTGAACTCCTAGCTTCAAGAAATCCTCCCTCCTCAGCCCCCCCAGAGTGTAGGGATTATAGGCATGAACAACCAGGCCTGGCCCACTATGTTTTTGGGAGGGAGGCAAGTTAATGCCAAACTTCTCAAGAAGGATGGTACTGGAGATGTGCATGGTTCCCCTAGAAAGACCAGGATTGTCGACAATTGCTGGGGCCCTCAGGGGAACCCACATCAGTGGGGTTGGGGGAAGGAGTACAAATGACAGTTCTTCCAGTGTGGCTTCCTGGCTAGTTGGTAAGTCTTGGGGTTCTTAGTTAAGTTAGAAAAATTGAAGCTGGTTGTTTTTGGAAAGACTGTCTGAGGGTAACCAGTCCTATCTGTCCTGTCTGTCCATGCCACTGGCTGAGTGGCATTTGTTTACCCCCAAGAGTGACTGAGAATGGGAGTGATGAAGACATTCAGAGGTGTTGACAGGTGCTTGGTGTGGGAAGTATAGGAGTTGGGGCCATCCTTTGATGTTGCCAACAGTCTTCTTGGTAAGGTTAAGGGAATGGTTATCAAATTGTGGTAAGAACTATCGGATGGGGTGGCAGAACCACAGTCAGTAAAATTTAAGGTGCTTGCAACAGTTTGGGAGAGCGTCATTAAGGCATTTTCTCTGGGGAGGAAGGCTCTAAGGCAGTTCTGAAAGACAAAGTATCACTAATGTCCCTCTTTCCTCTGTATATCACAGGGTCTAATGTGTATCTTCCTCATGTGCCAGGCTTGTTGCTTTCCTTTCACCCCAGTCGTCCCCTATTCACACCAAGCCCTTTTGTCCAGAGGGTCAGGTGCAGGAAAGATAGTACATTTTGATAAAGTTTATAGAGATCCCTTATGTCCACTCCTTGGGCCCACACAGGATACTATAGGAGGACTCGGTGAGCAGTGTACTCAACTCAACTCTTAAGTGTTCATTACCTTTATGACTAGGACAAGGTCAGTCCAACAAGAGATTGCAGGTGGCTGAACCAGAATTAAGTTTGAATCCCCTAGCCTTTTGTCCAGCCTAACTCTGAAGGTCACACCAACCCAGCTGGCCTAGTGTTACCATTAAGAGAAAGAATGAAACATCATGCCCAAGAATGGTCAGGTCAGGATCCCAAATTTTCCTAACTCTCTGCTTCTTTCATCTGGAACATGACCCAGGAAGCAGCTGAGCAAGATGATCCCTTTCTGGAGAGAGTTGCATCCAGTGACCAAACTGCATTACTAAATTGTGGGGGTCAGGAGGAGGTGAGGGAGATAGAGTCAGAAGTATTTTTTTAAACTTTTTCTTTCGAGGTAATTGTAGATGCACATGCAAGTTGTAAGAAATAATACAGAGAAAGCCTGTGTACTCATCACCCAGTTTCCCCCAATGGTAACATTCTGCAGAATTACAATATCTCAATATCTCAACAATATCCCATGGATACAGTCAAGCTATTAATAAACATTTCCATCACCACAAAGATCCCTCACGTTGTTCTTTCATAGCCAAGCCTACTTCCCTCCTACTCCACCATCTCCTTAATACCTGGCAACCACTTATCTGTTCTTTATTTGTATAATTTTGTAACTTGAAGGATGTTGCACAAATAGAATTACAAAGTAAGTATGGAAAGCATCCAGTCTTTCACATTCAGTATAAGGTCAGCTGTAGGTACTTTGGTAGGTGTTCTTTATCAAGTGTGGAAATTCCCTTCTATTCTTCTTTTTCTGAGCGTTTTTATGGTGCTGAATTTTGTCAAGTGCTTGTTCTACATTGATTGATATATTCATGTGATTTTTCTTTTCTTTAGCTTGTTCATATCAGGAATTGCATTGATCGACATTTGCTTTTTTTTTTTTTTTTTTTGAGACAGAGTTTCACTCTGTTTCCCCAGCTGGAGTGCAGTGGCAACTGCAGTCTCAATCTCCCAGGCTCCGGTGATCCTCCCACCTCAGTCCCACCTGTACCTGGGACTACAGGTGTGTGACACCATGCTGGGCTAATTTTCATATTTTGTGTAGAGATGGGGTTGTGTCATGTTGCCCAGGCTGGTCTCAAACTTCTGGGCTCAAAGGATTCGCTGGACTTGGTCTCCCAAAGTGCTGGGATTACAGGCATGAGGCACCACGCCTGGGTTGATTGACTTTAGAATTTTGATTTTGCATCCCTGAAAAAAACTCCACTATGTTGTGGTGTATAATTATTTTTATATATTGCTGAATTCTGTTTGGTAATACGTTGTTAAAGATTTCTGCATCTTCACCTTGTTACAGCCTGGAAAAGGCGGGAGTCTAGGATTTCTACTCAGCCTCTGTTCATGTAGGAGTGAGTGGGGCCAGGGTTTTTCCTGTGGTGTTTGGCTGAAGTAGAGCCATTACTGCCTAAAAGTTTTTTTGTCTTTCTAGGCTTCCCATTTCCTGGTCCTTGACTAGAGAGCGCAGGGTTCGTTGAGACTTTTTTGTCTGTGCCTGTTGTCATTTTTGGGTTGCTGGCTTCTTCAGCTCCAAGTTTGGGACAAAGAAACAACAGAAAGCAAGCCCAGGGAACTCAGCATCATGTCATTCCTTGGGTTCTGAGATTTCTAGCTCATCTGTCTTCTTCTCTCAACCTCTTGGAGTTTCCAATGTTGGAAAATATATGAAGTCCAGGATTTTTTGTTGTGCTTAGCAGGAGAAATGGAATATTGATGTCCACTCCATCTTCCTGAGAGTAGAAGGATTCTTTTTTTTTTTTTTTAGTGATTTTTGGTCAATATCAGATGCCTGTTGATGGTAATGAGTGTGGAGGGTTAATCAATACCTTGACTATCAGCCCATTGTTGAGTGGCTTCTGTGATAAAAAGTGCAGCATTGTGAGATTACAAATGATTCAGAAAGCTGAACACATGACACATTACTTTCAAGGGCTACATTCAAATGTTGCTCCTTTGTGGGTTTCCTTGACTGCCAGAAGGATTGGGGTGTTGTGGTTCCACTCATGTAGTGCCACTTTACTTGATGAGCAGGCTCCTGCATTTGTGGGGGTCTTACAGAGTTATGATAACATTGCAGTCAGGTCCATTGAAATTGAGGTGTCTGACTGTCCAATTGTGGCAGACAGACTTGTAGGTGGCCCCTGTGATCTCTATTCTCTGGCTTTTCAGAACCGTGGATGGCCATTGGGAGCCTAAGAGCAGTCTTTCGGAGCTAAGGGCAGCCTCTAGCTCACATCTAGAAAGAAACTGGGGAGTCAGTCCTAGAGCTGCAAAGAAATGAATTCTGTCAATGCCCTGAGAAAGCTTGGAAGTGATTCTTCTCCAGTAGAGCCTGCAGATGACAATGCAGCCCGGCTGACACCTTGATTGCATCCTTGTGAGAGCATAAGCAGAGGATCTAGTTTGGCCATGCCTGGACTTCCAACCTTCAGAAACTGTGCAGTGATATACATGTGTTGTACAAAGCACTAAGTTTGTGGGAATCTGTTGCGCAGCAATAGATGACAAATACACCAACAAACAAGACATTATCATTGTAGTGAAAGCTTTGGACACTCATAATAAATTCTGACCCCTGCAGGGATGGCAAATTGCAGATGAGTTTATGTACCTATGATGGAGTGCTGCAAACATATGTTTGGAGACATCTGTGGTAGGCTGGGATAGGTGCTGGGTCTTGGAGATTATTTTAATATCTATTTTATAAGGTACTTGTAAGAATTAAATGTGATAATGCAGGTAAAAACTGTTTAATGCAGGGTCTGGCGCCTTCCCTGGCGTGCAGCCTAGTGAGTGTGGCTCTTGCCCACTTAATATTTCAATGAGGGAACGTTTCTGTCAATATGCACAAATTATAATGGCAATTGATTTGCAGATCTCTTCTTTCCTCCTCTCCTTCTAACCCACTAATCAAAAAACTGGTTAACCCTCCAACTGCTTTCCCAAGTTCAAAGCAACGTTTGGCGCAGTCCTTTCTCAATTCTCACACAACAAAGCAGTATTTCTCGGTTCCCTACAACGACCATCACTCAATACAAAAAACCAAGCAGGTCTGCCAAACCACTCTCATACCCAGTCCTGGTCATCTCCGCAGGAACAACTTCAATTCTGGTTAATAAGGACTTCAACGAAGGGTTCATTAAGGTTTTCCCTCCACCGAAAGAAAGAATACCGTCCCCAGGGAGCAGGCTCTTGGGCCCTATTATTTGCTCCCTGGAGAAAGTGAAGAGAGAGGAATCCCAAGGCGTGGCCTGAACGCCCTTTGGGGGCGTGGGCAGCCCGGAGCCCCAGCCTCTTCCACTCCAAGCACCAGGCGCGTCTTATTTTCAGCCCCCAAACGGCTACAAATCATCCGCCTTATTTTCAGCCTCCAAACGGCTACAAATCATCCTGTTTAAACAAAGCGGTCTGTCTAAAAGGAGGGGCATAACAGGGCCGGGGCAGGGGCAAGACCTGGGAGTAGGCAACCTCCCTCTCTGCCCCGAGCCGTCCCGGGCGCGCAGCCGCCGAGTGCCACATCAGCGACGGCGCTGCACTTCCACGTTCCCTTAGGATGCAGCCAGCGGGCCTGAGGGAGGGGCGGGCCCGAGGCCCTCCGGAGTGGCGGGCCGCCCGGCCAATCGGCGGCAAGTGAAGAGCTGCGGCCACCAATGAGCTGGGGCTTGTGCCAGCCGCGGCCGCCGAGGCCCGTGCCCCGCGGGGGGAACAGATGAAGCACATCTGGACAGCTGTGCTGAGAAGCTGTGCGGCCCCCTCGCGGGCCGACGTCAGCCGAGCACGTCCCCCACGTCCTCTCCTTCTCGCCACTTATTATTTATTCGTTTTCCCAAAGAAGCGACTAGGGACCCAAGTTTAAAAATTCCCCCCCCACCCAATGCGAGACGTGGCCAGATCCCATCCAACACACGGTTTAATTTTCATGGGGCTCTGGGATCAAAAGAACAGAAACAGCAACAACAAAAGCCCAGCCGCTGTCTGATTTTAAGCTGGCAAAGTGGGAAAAATAAAGTGTTGAGTAAACAGACCAAGTTGGGTAAGTTTTGGATACGTGCTGGATATCATATTTCTCTTGCCGTGATCTCTATCCTGTGTCTTTTTACTGTTCTCACCAGCTTTCTCTTCATCAAGGGGAGAAAAGTAACACTTGCTGCGACAAACTGGACCCTTCGCTCCCTTCTCTTCCGTTTCACTAACATTTTAATTTAATTTTTTTGGTTTGCTATTCTTTTTTTTTTTTTTTTTTGGTGAGCTAGTTTTAAATATCCTGGGAGCAGCAATGTGACTGATATTCTGTTGTAAACCTCTAACTCCAAAATTGAATCTATTGATAAATTTATTTCTCTATTTTCTTTCTGTGAAAATACTGTGGATATTTGTAAAGCCAAAATCGTTTTTTATCCCCAACTCTGGGACTGTTTTGATGGGAGATTGAGAAAATTATCTGATCTTTTCAGAATTAACACGTTTGCTTCTGTTAATAGGATGTCTAATATAAATTATGTAAAACCTGGGTTATGCAGGTAGTTGCTGGATTTTTCACTTAAATCTGGAGGTAGTTGCAAGTCAAATATATATCTTTTCGGTATTCTCCTATCCATAGTGGGAGACCTGAATTCCTTTATAATAGTTAAAAACAAACAAACATGTGACAGACCACTTGTGTGTTCATAAACTTATAATTGTATATATATACCATATAGTATATATGCACTATATAGTATGGTATATATACTATATACATGCTATGTATACACTATGCTATATGGTATATATGCTCTATGTATGCTATATAGTATACTCTATATACGCTATATATATTTTGTTGTTGTTGTTGTAGTTTGTTTGTTTTTGAGACAGTCTCGCTCTTGCCGCCAAGGCTGGAGTGCAATGGCACGATCTCGGCTTACTGGAACCTCTGCCTCCCGGGTTCAAGAGATTCTCCTGACTCAGCCTCCCAAGTAGCTGGGATTACAGATGGCTGCCACCGTGCCCAGCTAATTTTTGTATTTTTAGTAAAGACGGGGTTTCGCCATGTTGGCCAGGCTGGTCTTGAACTCCTGACCTCAGGTTATGTGCCTCCCTTGGCCTCGCAAAGTGCTGGGATTACAGATGTGAACCACTGCACCCGACCTTATAATTGTATATTAAAACAATAATTCTATCAAAATAATATAAAATTGTTATATGTACATGCTTGCAGATAGTTCCGGTATACATTTCAGGATTTAGAAACAGAATGATGAAAAATATTCAGTTAAGTGAGTGGCCTGAGACCCACTCCATCTGAAACATCTATAATCCCCTCTGTTTAACCAATGTTTTGGATTTGAGACTTTTGTCATATGTTATTTACTGTCATGGGAGAGCTGGATAGAATGGATCTTTAATTTCCGGCTCAGAAAGCAGTAGATGGGAACGTAGAACGATAATTAAAAGTTGCAGCCTGGGCGCAGTGGCTCACGCCTGTAATCCCAGCACTTTGGGAGGCCAAGGCAGGTTGACCATGAGGTCAGGAGATCGAAACCATCCTGGCCAACATGGTGAATCCCTGTCTCTGCTAAAAATACAAAAATTAGCTGGGTGTGGTGGTGCGCACCTGTAATCCCAGCTACTTGGGAGGCTGAGGCAAGAGAAACTCTTGAACCCAAGAGACACAGATTGCAGTGAGCCAAGATCACGCCACTGCACTCCAGCCATCTCCAGCTCTGGCGACAGAGTGAGACTCCGTCTAAAAAAAAAAAAAATTCTGAGTGTGTTTTTGATTCAGAAAGGTAATGCATACAAAGTGGATGGAGCAGCTGAAGTGATTTGCAGGGAAGCAGGCTTAGAAGGAACAGTATTGCAGAGAAGCAATGTAAAGAGCCAGCTGGCCTGGTTCAATTTACAGCCCTACAACAGTAACTTACCTAGGGCAAGTTACTTAGCCCCCCTGTGCCTCAGCTTCCTCCTCTGTAACATGGAGAGTTTCCTCCTCTGTGGTGAGTTTCCTTCTCAGTTCCCTCATCTGTAATGTGCTAATAATAATGGCACCTACATCATGGGGTTGTCTCGAGTACTGAGTTAGCATACATTAAACACTTGGAATAGTTCTGGCCTGTAGTCCCATAGCATGTCTTTGCTGTTGTACTCACTCTTTGTTATCTTCCTTCCCAGCCTGCACTGTTGCACATCAGTTTCCCCAGCTGCCATTTTGACTTCTGCTCTAGCAACTGGTATTAACTGAGTGCTGACCACTTGCTAGCCAGCATTGTATGAGGCTATAAGGAGAGAGAGTCTTGAATGAGGAGTGAGGGAGAATTGATCTTCTTAGGAAGATCTAGAAGGTTCTGAAATGCAGGGGATAGAAAAAGGCTATCTGTTGTAGGATGGCTTCAGAGAAGGGCTTGCGTTTCTGGGAATGGGTTTTGTCAAACAGTTTTGGTTTGGGAATGGGAGGAAGGGAAGGGATTATAGAGGAGCAGGAACATTTTAGGAGGAAGGAGACCTTTTGCAGGGGCAAAGGCACTATGGCTGGAAAGTGAGGAGCTATCCTGTGGATGTTGGGACATTGGGATAATCTGTGGGAGGTTAGTTGGAGGAAAGTTTGGAAAGATGGGAGAGGTGGGAAGGGACAGCATAAATTACCTGATAAGGAAAGAGAGGCTTGGGAGGTAGATTAGTGGGGAGATGGCAAGCCGAACTGTCAGCAGTTACACAGAAGAGGTGTTTCTGGAATAATCCATCTCTGGGGTCCTGTCTTCTCTCTTGCCCAGCATTCCCTTCCCATCTGCTCCACTGCTTCTATAACCTCCATCCAGGTCCTGCAGGTTGGGTGGGTAGGGATGGGCAGTGAGTCTGTGTTTTGGACTCATTCCATGGTGGCTGTCTTGGAGCTCTGTTTAAGTGGTCTGGTGCTCAGGGCAGTTACCCAGGCTACTTTTTGTTAACAGGCCATGCCCTAAAATCTTTGACATGGATGTGATTGTTACAATGCTTCCTATCCGCATACACGCCCATAGTGTATGCCGAGTAGCTCTTTCTCATCCTACTGATAGAATCATCTACTCACATTTTAACACATATAACTTCATAACTTACAATTATTGAAGTAGATAAGAACTGTAATATGCACTTAAGTGGAGAGTCACTTTGGAGTTCCCTTGCTTTCTCTTCCCTGAGAGCATTGTTCTGTGGTAGAGAGGTGTGCCTGATGCTGCTGTTGACCACCTGTGTGACCTCAGGCAAGACATTGAACCTTTGTGGTCCTCCTTGCCATCATCTGTGAAATGATCTCTAGAGGCCCTTTTTCTCTCACATAATCATTTATTCGTCTCCCCGGATCCCTGGAACAGTCCATTATTCACAGATGCCTATTTGATACATCTGTGACTAATATTTTCTGATCACTTAATACATGGAGAACGTTCTGATGATGGTCATGTCCTCCTCACATCCTCCTGTGAGGGTTGGTACCTATTTGTGTCCTGTTTTTCTAGTTGAGGAGACAAGGGCAAAGGCAGTTTAAGAAATTTGCCCAAGATTACACAGTGAACAAGTGGCAGGTGTAGACCCAGTCTAACTTTGTAGCCCGAGCCTTAACCAATAGGCTATGCTACCTTAGGTATAATACAGCTATGGCTGCTCTTCTTGTTTGTGGTGGTGATAGTTGAGAAGTACATGGAAGGAAGATCATTGGAGAAAGGGCATATTTGGAGATATTGATTTGGTAAAATTTGCCTGGCGGGGGCCAGAATATCAATGTGAATCTTGTCTATGAAATGTGCTCCATATGGAGACAGGAGACATGTGGATCTCATTGCAGGCATGCACTCTGTCTTTTCACCTTGTTTGAACAAAACCCACATAGCACCTGGTTGTCTAGCAGACACTCAATACATGTCAATTGAATGACTGTCCCCTTTGAAAAAGGAAGTTGTGACCACACTATTTTTATTTAAAAAAATAAATTGAGAAACTATGAAATGTCCCAAGACTTGTGGGAAAATGGGTCAGATGCCAGGTAAACATTCTACTTCTGCTTTTGGGGCATCTCACTTCCTCTTTTTATTTCTGGACATGCTGTGGTTTTGGGCTAAGAACTTCTCATGGTGAATATCAATGAAGGTCTATTTTAGGTATATAGTTATTAATCTTACCCATTCTGGATTTGGCATCTATCTTTTTGGGAATTCATTCCTTAAATATTTTGTGTATTGAATCAACTTTAAAATATTTGAAAAATGTTTTAGGTTGCTCTTTATCTAATGTAGTTGCTCTTTTCAGTATGGCATAGTGACTAAGCACACAGGCTTTGAAGTCAGACTGTGAGGGTTTGAATTCCAGATCTGATTCTTACCAATGTGGCCTTGAGCAAGTCACTTTCCTCTAGAAGGTTTTATTGTCTGTAAAATGGGGATACTCATACGCATTACATGAGAAAAGCCATGGAGAGCATTCAGTATATTGTCTGGCTCACAGTAAAGCCTGTACATGTAAGCAATTCCTTTTTTATTGTGGTAAAATATATAACATAAAATTTACCATCTTAACCATTTTTAAGTATACAGTTCAATGGCATTAAGTACATTCACATTGTGTGTAACCATCACCACCATCCATCTCCAGACATTTTTCATCTTCCCAAACTGAAACTTAATACTCATTAAACAATAAATCCCTGTACCCCTTACTTTGTCAGCTTCTGGAACCAATATTCTACTTTCTATTTTTACGAATTTGACTATTCTAGGTACCTCATATAAGTGGAATTATATAATATTTATTCTTTTATGTTTAGCTTATTTCATTTAGCAAAATGTCTTCAAGTATCATCCATGTTGTGGTATGTGCCAGAATATCCTTCCTTTTTAAGGCTGAATAATATTTCATTGTATGTATATACCATCTTTTGTTTATCCATTCATTCATTGGTAGAGGGACTTAGGTTGTTTTCACCTGTGATGGTTAATTATGTGTCAACTTGTCTAGGCCACAGTACTGAGCTATTTGGCCAAACATTATCCTAAATGTTTCTTTGAAGATATTTTTTAGTTGATGATGTGGTTTGGCTTTGTGTCCCCACCCAAACCTCATCTGAAATTGTAATCCCCATAATCCCCACGTGGAGAGGGAGGGACCTGGTGGGAGGTGATTGGATCATGGGGACGGTTTCCCCCATGCTGTTCTCGTGATACTGAGTGAGTTCTCATGAAACCTGATGGTTTTAGAAGGGACTCTTTCCCCACTTGCTTTCTCTGTTTCCTGCCACCATGTGAAGAAGGTCCTTGCTTACCCTTTGCCTTCTGCCATGATTGTAAGTTTCCTAAGCCTCCCCAGCCGTGTGGAACTGTGAGTCAATTAAACCTCTTTCTTTTATGAATTACCCAGTCTTGGGTATTTCTTCATAGCAGTGTGAAAATGGACTAATACAGATGAGGTTAACATTTAAATCAGTAGACTTTGAGTATGGCCTCCATAATGTTGGTAGGCTTCATCTAATCAATTGAAGGCCTCAATAGAAAAAGATTGAATTCCACTCAAGAAGAGAGAATTCTGCCTCCAGACTGCCTTTGAACTTGAGACTACAGCAAGTCTTCCTTGCACCTTCAGCCTGCTAGCCTACCCTGTAGGTTTTGGACTTGCAAGCCTTCACAATTGTGTGAACCAATTCTCAAAATCAATCTGTCCGTGTATGTGTGTGTGTGTTTGTGTGTGTGTGTGTGTGTGTGTCCCCTGTTGGTTTTGTTTCTCTGCAGAACCCAGGCCCCTAATTAATACACCATCTTTTGGCTACTGGGAATAATGCTGCGATAAACATTGGTGTACAAATATCTATTTAAGTTTATGCTTTCAATTATTTTGGGTGTATAACCAGAAGTGGAATTATTGGATCACCCCTTATTTTTAATATTTTGAGGAACCATCCTACTGTTTTTTCACAGCAGCTGCACCATTTTATTTTACATCCCTACAGCAGTACACAAGGGTCCCAATTTCTCCACATTCTTACCAACACTTGTTATTTTCTGTTTTTAATGTAAAAAATAATAGACATCCTAATGTGTGGGAAGCATCTTGTTGTGGTTTTGATTTGCATTTCCCTAATGTTTAGTGATGTTGAACACCATTTCATGTGCTTATTGGCCATTTGTAAATCTTTTGCCCATTTTAAAATTAGGGTTTTTTTTTTTCGTGTGTTGTAGAAATTCTTTACATATTCTGGATATTAATTCCCTATCAGATATATTATTTGCAGATATTTTCTTCCATTCTTTGGGTTACCTTTCCACTGAGTTGGTAGTGTCTTTTGATGCATAACAGTTTAAAATGTTGATGGTCTAATTTCTTTATTTTTTTCTTTTTTGCCTGCACTTTTGGTGTCATATCTAAGATATGATTGCCAAATTCAATGTCCTGAAGCTTTTTCCATATGCCTTCTTCTGAGAATTTTATATTTTAGCTCATATGTATAAGTCTTTGTTCCATTTTGAGTTAATTTTGTAAATGGCATAAGGTAATAGGTGTTCACCTTCATTCTTTTGCATGTGGATAGTTAAGCAATTCATTAATAATTTTTATCAACCATTATAATGTTTGTCTCTATGTAGATATCATAAGCATAGACATAGCCATAGTTTAAAAATATTAATTCATTCTTGACATCATTTTTCTAATTATATCTAAAGTACTGATTTTTTCTTATAGAATTACTAAAAAATTCTGTACTTGGATCAGGTGCAGTGGCTCACGCTTTTAATCCCAGCACTTTGGGAGGCTGAGGTGGGTGGATCACTTGAGGCCAGGAGTTCGAGACCAGCCTAAGCAACATAGCGAAACCCCATCTCTAGTAAAAACACAAAAATTAGCTGGGTGTGGTGGCATGTGCCTGTAATCCCAGCTACTTAGGGTCTGAGGCAGGAGAATCATTTGAGCCTGGGAGGTGGAGGCTACCGTGAGCCGAGATTGTGCCACTGCACTCCAGCCTGGGCAACAGAACAAGACAAACAAACTAACCAACCCCTACACTTTATAGCTTTTAGTATTTCCAAGAAAGAAAAATTAGTCTGGTGGTCAAATGGCATTGGTGGCTGATAGCTATTTTTTTTAAAAACTATTTTTACCTTTTTGTGGTGTTTAGAATTAAAAAAGCAACATCCCCATGTTGCAAAAAATTGAAATAGATTGTAGAGTCAAAAGTAATGGTTCCCCTTCTATTTACATGGTTTCTTCCCTTCCACTACTCTCCCCACAATTAAACTTTGTTAATAGTCTGCTCTATATTTTTCTAGACCTTCTCCAAGAGTCCATTCACAGGTATAGATTTAAACATAAATATTATTTTAAAATATACATGGGACCATATTTTATGCATTGTTCAGACCTTGTTTTTTTAAAAAGTCTCAGTGGTATAAAATACACACATCTCAGTCTGTCCACTGAGACCCAGAGATCTCGTGAACATACTGTGTCCTGGAGAACAGACACTAGCACTCAAGTGAAAGAATGTTCTTTTTCTATAACACGTAACAGTGGTATTGGGTTACATTTGTTGAATGAATGTTCTTTTTCTATAACACGTAACAGTGGAATTGGGTTACATTTGTTGAACGAGGCCTGTTTGCCCTGTTCCCTCTCTCTGGACTCTTGGCTCCTCTCTGTGAGCCATCAGATTGACTGTTTCCAGTCTCGTCTGACTTTCAATGTCCCTGCCAAGGACTCTCACATTCGTCTGTCTCAGAGAAAGCTTGGAAGACAACAAATCCTTTCCCGCATCCACCCATCACCGCTTCTGAGCAGCCTGGGCCCCTCTGGTGCCATCAACAATCTTGAAGTGGCAACAGGTCCAGAGGCAAATGACTCCTTCCTTCCTGCTGTTTTATGCAAAGATTGCTATCTTCTGTGGCTTAGTTTATTTCTCCTTCAAGAGAAATTTTAAAAAAATGACCAGCAAGGTGGTGCTTTCCACAGCAAGGAAGTGGGTGGTATGCCTGCACCTTTCTCCAGAATTCCTGGAATTCCACAGGCTTAAAAACATACACAATATTTTATTAAATTCTTTTTAGTAGATGAGAAAATTGATTTTTAAGAATTATGCTTATGGAAATTGATGTTTAGAAAGGTAAACTGTACTACTTGTAAAATTCCACAGGCTTAAAAACACCTACACAATATTTTATTAAATTCTTTTTAGTAGATGAGAAAATTGATTTTTAAAAAATATGATATGCTTAAGGAAATTGATGTTTAGAAAGGTAAACTGTACTACTTGTATAGTAAGCAAAGAATATGAAAATTTATCTGATTTTAGTTCTCTTTTCATTCAACACTCCCGTTGCCTCCAAAAGATAGCACATTGCCCTTGAGAATTCTACAAACTAGTCCTGTGGTACTTAACCAATGTACAGCTGAATTGCCTGTGGAATATTTAAAAAATACACCCATGCTTGTCCTGCCCCTGGAGATTCTATTTCAGAAGGTGTGGAGTGAGGCCAAGGCATCTGTGAAAAGCTCCCCAGAGAGCTGATGGTTGGCCTGGGTTGAGAATCATGGATCTAGTGGGAGGAGTTTCCCAGCTAAAGTTCCAAACCCTCACAGGTGGGCTGGTGTCCTTCATTGCTGATGACGCTTAGAACTGGCCTCAAGCAGTCACAGTTGGAGGAAAGCTCTACCTAAGGTCCTAATTAAAAACAAATAAATTGGATGGAAACTCCTTCTTCTTGGGATGTTTACAGAGGTTACCTTTTTATCCTGTTGCCTTATTCCCATGAAAACTCACTTGTCTAACTAAGCTGAAAGGTGGAATCTTTCTCACCAATATTTGTAGAGCTCCTATTAACTTCACTTTTTTGGGAGCCAAACTTCCCTCAGTGCCGCAGTTATTTCGTGGTAGTAACATAGGTGTTTAGGAGACATCTGAATTCCCTCTCAATGACCTAAAAGTATAATTAGTCCATTTTCTAACATGAGTCAACAACTAGGGTTGCCACATAGACCCAATTCTTAGTAGAGACTGTGTCTATCTCGGACTCAGAGTTGACCACTAATTACATTTCAGTTAAAAAATATTACTTTTAATTTATCTTAAATTTCACAGAAGAAAAAGAAACCAAGGTGAAATTTAAGGAATTTCTGAACTTCAGACAAATATCTCTTAAAACAAGACACATTAGTTCCTTAAAGATTCCTCTAAAAAATATCAAACTGTTGGGATTATTAACTACTCTCATAAAATTCAGAATACATTCTTCATATCCAAATAGACCTGCATTTTATATAACTACCCTCACACTTTAAATTAAAAAAAAGAAAAAGTTCCAGATCTGACTTTGATATGTCTAGGTATGGATCTTTTTTTTTTTTTTTTTTTTTAACACCTTTTCTCCTGATATGTCCTTTCAATTTGAGGATCCATGTTTTTCTTCATCTCAGGGAGTTTTTCACCAATTATCTAATTTTTTCTTTCTCTCTCCTTACAAACCAGGCATAATTCAGACTAATGATCATGGCAGAATGTTAAAGGCAGATTAAAAGAAACCAAAATTGAGAGCTACATCATAATAAGAAATGCATTTAGAAAAGATTTGGGGATTCTATCTGTGTATCTATCGATCTATCAATTTTTTTTTTGAGACAGGGTCCCACTCTGTTGCCCAGGCTGGGGTGCAGTGGCATGACCATAGCTCACTGCAGCTTCAACCTCTTGGACTCAAGCCATCTTTCTGCCTCAACCTCTCATGTAACTGGGGTTACAGGTGTGTGCCACTGTGCCCAGCTAACTTAATTTTGTTTTCTTTGTAAAGATGGGATCTCCCTATGTTGTCCAGGCTAGTCTTGAACTCCTGGCCTCAAGTGATCCTCCTGCTTTGGCCTCCCAAAGTGCTGGGAAAACACATGTGAGCCACTGGACCTGGTCTAAATACTTTATATTAATGAAAATTAAGTAATATTAAAAATGTTAGCAAGGAAGAAAAAAATTATAGAAAATGCTCACAGCAAAATCATGTCATGGCTAAACCTTGGGGATAAAGACCAGAGGAAGACAGAGTGAAAAGGGAGTAAAAAAGGTTCTGTAGAGGAAGAATGGGGAGTTCTCCTTCTCCTTCTTCTCCTCCTTCTCCTTCTCCTCCTCCTCCTTCTCCTCCTTCTTCTTCTTCCCCTCTTTCTTCTTCTCCTCCTCCTCCTCCATCTTCTTCCTCTTCCTCTTCTTCTTTTATTGAGACACAGTTTCACTCTGTCATCCAGGCTGGAGTACAGTGGGACAATCTTGGCTCACTGCAGCCTCCGCCTACTGGGTTCAAGCGATTCTCCTGCCTCAGCCTCCCTAGTAGCTGGGACTATAGGCACACACCACCACACCCGGCTAATTTTTGTATTTTTAGTAAAGATGAGGTTCACTATGTTGGCCAGACTGGTCTTGAACTCCTGACCTCAAGTGATCCGCCCACCTCAGCCTCCCAAAGTGCTGGGATTACAGGCCTGAGCCACTGCACCTGGCCTCTCCTTGCTGCTTCTATGACTTCTTGGACAGTTTGTTTCCAGTGGGGGAGCAGACAGATGAATTAATACCTCATCCACTTGGGGCAAGTTTGGGAACTTCTCTATATAAATTAAGCCTCATTTTCCTCAACAGAAAATTGGGCCTGTTTCTCCTTCCTTCTAAATGTCATTGCAGAGGTTTCATGAAGCAATGTGTGTGATGGGACTTTGTCCAATGTAAGATACTTTGCAGAAGTGAGTGATTCTGTGACCACAATCTTGCTATGAAGCTTTTTCTTCACAGGAAGATACATGAACAACTAATGACTGAGTGACTGTTGGTTAGGTTTCAACCTCTTCTCAGGCTTCTTCTTATTTTACCCTCATGGACAACTTGTCGGGAAGAGGCTATTATTATTCCCATTTTATTGATAAGCCCAGAGAGGTTAAGTAACTCATGCAAGGTCACACCATGGTGAAATCAGTATTTAAATACAGGGTAGCTTCACTCCAGTGTCTGAACTGTTAACATTTATGCCATGTGTAACATTATTTTCAGGAATGAAACAATGTTATTGGTTGCCACTTTTCAGAGAATTGACAAGTGCTCAGGTTTAATGCAGGTGGGCAGAGGCAGAGGTGTCACTGGGTGCTCTAGCCTCTGTATCCTGAACTTCCAGCTTCCTCTTACTGTCCATTTGTGATCCTGGGAGAGTGAAACACTGTCTCCTCTGTGCCTGATCCACTCTTGTTCAAGTGTCCAGCACCCTTTCCCTGAATTACTGCAAAGACCTCTCAAATTATCTGTGGTAAAGGACCATTTCCCACCCCACCCCCTGAGTCCATTGTAGCCTTATATTTTTATTAAAAAAAAAAAAAAAGTCTTGCTTGGATATTGCCACAATGTTAAACTACTTCAAGATATTTAAAAGACTCTAAACACTTCATCTCAGTTCCTGTCCTTGTAGATGGTAACAGCTTGCAGACTAGGACTGGTCCACAGGGTGTGGTTGAAATAGCACTGCTGCAAGGGTCTCCTGACTTTGATTCTTTCCCCGTATAACCTATGCACCACAGATTGGCCAGAGTGGTTCTTGAAAAATACAACTAAAAGTCACATTGTTTCCCTGGTTACACCCTCCAGTAGCTTCCTATTGCATTTAAAATAAAATCCAGATATTTACCAACGGCCCAAAAGTCCCTGGGTCATCTGGCCCTGCCTGTATCCACCCGCTTTCATCTCCTCCCTTGCCCGCTGGATATCTCCAATGCTAATGAAACACAGGTAGGCTTGGGTAAAAGTTGTTTCAAATAGGGAACACATAATAATCTGGGATGTGAGATACACTCTGTTTTGTCCTTTCCTCTACTGGATCAAGCATGGACAAGTGCTTCTATCACTTTCTTTCCAGCAGCGAGAGCCATGCCACTAGTTTCTGAATGAGCAAGATGACCAAAACCAAGTCTCAGAAAAGATTTGTGCAAAACTGTGCTTATGTAGTGTAGCCTGTTGCCTCTCTGGTGAACTCAGCCTGAAGATGCCTGTATTCTGTTGAAGTCTCATACCTGCTTTTTAGACTCTTTGTTTCCTCCCCCAGAAAATGGGTCTGTCGTGGGTCGAGATGATGGAGGGGTCATTCCAAATGTTCCTGAGATTGGAGAACAAAAGGTTGACTGTGTGGTTATTGTCACAGACTCATTGCTGGGGAGTGTGGCTACCATTGCTGCATTGGTTATTTAATGACTGAGGGGGAAACACAAATTTTGGTTAAACAATTTCCTGGTGGGTTTAGTGCTTGCTGCCCAGAGAGCCTCTTGTGTGGAGGCACCCAGGAGAGACACCCATCTCACCACGTGCTCTACCATGGCAATGAATGAGAAAGAAGCAGCTACATGGAAAATGGTTCATTTAGCAACAGACAGCCATAGTTTCTAGGAAACTGACTTCCCACTGTTCTCCCTAACATCCCCCCAACCCTTGACTTTTTAATCCATTGCCTATTCCAATGATTTTTGGACTTTCAGAAGAAGATTTCATTGTCTTTTGCTAATTAATTGCCATGGCAATGGCAACAATTCTCACATTTTAGTGGCAGGAAATTTATGTTTAATAGAATGGAGAATGTGATGTAGCAAAGTGCGTCTTTGCCAAGCATCCCAGGTGATTCTGGCATAGCTGGTCCAAGGACCTTACTTTGAAAAACACTGGTTTTAGGATTGTCTGTTCTGTGTAATGATACTGGTATTGAGTGCAAAGAGTTTTAAAGAAGTTCTGTTTCTGCCCAAGATGGAGTAACAGGGCCAGATTTACCCTTTTGCCTGACACAACCAAAAATGTCAGATAAAATACATGAAATAATGATTTTTGAAACACCAGTCATCAGGTGATGAACAGCAGTAATCTCTAAGAAATAGGAGACAAAAAGGCGTACACTCAGACTGCTCCAGCTTACTGCATGGAGAGAATTTCCAGGCTGAGACTCAGGGAAAGGAACTCAAGTGCAATTCAGACTCCCAATTTGAGGAGAAGGTGTGAAGAGGCTGGGGAAACCAAGGTGGTTAGAGTTCATGGAACAGAGTACCAGGAATGAGAGAGCTGCATGGAGAGAGAGGACCCCGATAACTGCAGAGGGGGCCCTCAAGGATTCAGCATCGTACTGACCAGCACCTGTATGTGGGGAAACTACTGGAGACCTGGGGGCCAAGCTTGTGGGGGGAAGAGAACAGAGCCTGGCTCTCACCAAAGGCTGGGAATATTGCCTGTTCCTTCCAGCCAGACTGGAAAACCCATAATCCACAGGGTATTGGTAGAACAGTCAGGAGGGCCTTGCCTCAGTAGTGGGGAATAATTAGCAGTTTAGAGCACTGCTCCATATTTGCCTAATAAATCATAAAAAAGCAATTTGCAAAAGTATTAAACTGCGTCTAAGTTACTTAAGCTCATCCCAGAACAGAGTTCAAGAATATTTATGGGAATAAAAAAAAAATCCGGTGCCAAACAAGGTAAAATTCACAGTATCTGACACCCCAAAATAGTAATGTAGTTTAAAGTGGAAACACACCACTCTCCCTGACTGTCCTGGAGGTGAACTTCCATGCACATTTTTGTACCCTTAAAGAGTCCAACAGTTTAAACCTTCAGTGTAACGTTTTATACATAACAATCTAGAGACTGCCAAACCATGGTCTGTGTTGATATTTATCTTGGCTTCTGAGATAGCACTTCCTCTTTCATGTCTATGAGTGTTTCAAAAAATGTTTTTTCTGTGTTTGACACCTTCAACCTTGCCATTGCATTATGGTAAGGTAGATTCAGCTAAGATATTGGCTAATTACATTGTGCATCCTAAGAGGTTGGAGCTAGGAGTCGTAGGTAATGGCGATGGTTGGGTGAGATGGGACAAGTTTTCTGAGGTCAATGTATGACTCAGATTCAAAGGCTTGGAGAGCAGTAAGGACCAAACCAGGCAGGCCAAGATCTTGGACAGGTCTGAGGGGGCTAGCTCAGCCAAGTTCTAGAACCAGAAGCCCTTTGGAACCCAACAGGAACATACAGAGAGTGAAGTGAGTAAAGTCTCGTTAGGACTTGGTCAAGACTAAAGAGTCAGGGCTTGTTCATTGGCAGAAGTTGGAGGCTGGGTCAGAGAGGAGTGTTCTGGGATCATGCATGGACTTACTGCTCTAGAGGTCCATAACTGAGCTCCACAATATGAGCCTGGGATGTACATTCTTCCTCTGAGATTTGGAAGGTTTTAAATTTGGTTTCCAGGCCTATTTGTCCAATTCTCTCCCATGCCCCAAATTCAACCTGACACTCTGTCATTAGGATGTCCCTAGTTAGACACTTGACTGCCAGAACAAACATGTTTTCTTCAGATTGTCTGGCACCTGGGCATTCTTTCCCACTCTGCCTATACAGAAATGTGGCTTTTCTGCATACAATTTACAAATCTTTTGGCTGCTGGAAAACACTAAGTTTCTTAAAATATTGTAGCCCAGATGAATTTGTGGGAAAGTTCCTACTTGAAGATGATCACAAGATATTACTGTTATTTGATAGAAATTTTACCTGCTCCAGGAGATGAGAATGGGACTCAAGGATCAGTCTTTGGGAAAAGTGGAAATGAGTTGATCTTTTAAAGGAGGGGGTCTTAAAATCACTTTTTTCACCTAGAAAGGTTTTTAATAAATGTTCTTGGAGCTCTTTATTTTCATTCCCAATGGCTATTGTACCATGGATTGAGTAACTAGAGTTGGGATGCAGGGATGAAGAATGGATGCTAGTCAGTATTGTCATGACCACCATGATGGTCTGGATGGCGAGAACAATTCACTTACAGTTTTTAATAATGACAAAGACAACAACAACAACACTAGAAAGTAGATAGAGTAAGTTTATACTTTAATTTCTTTCAGATCAGTATGGACTAGAGGAGCTTCTGCCCTCTCTATGTTTTCCAAAGAGAGAAAAATAGATACAGAAGAGTTTAAGAGAGCATAGGAGGGGGCTTCAAGATATTTGACTAGAGACATCTATTATTCACCTTCTCCACAAAAGAGGACCAAAACAGCAACTAGATAAGCATGATGTCAAATAGAGTATTTAAGAGAGAACACAGGAACTCAGCAGGAAAGTGACAGAAAACCTCTCAGGCATGGAAGGAGAGGAAAGCAAAGCAGCTGGCCCAGCTGAGATCGGAGCCAGGAGAGACTCCTCAGTGCAGGAAAAGGGAAGGGAGAGAGCCCCGTGTTCCACATTTCCACCATGGACTACTGCAATCCTAGCTACAGAGTGCCCTTTGGCTCTCACAGACCCTGAGACTAGTATAGGAAACTTCCTGGAGCCCACACGATGGCATTGTCTCAGAGAGGGATTTCGCCATGGGTCACACACATAGCCCAAGACCGAAGCAACTGCAGCGTGGTGCCCTTTCAAGAGCCCAGGCCCGACAAGACTGCATCTTGCCCTGGAGTCCAACAGCCCATGCATCTCCATATCCCTGGAGCCCCACTGACATCCCCCTACATCTACTCAGATGGTTGCAAAATACCAATGACATTCTTCACAGAAATAGAAAACACAATGCTAAAAATTGTATGGAACCAAAAAAGGACTGAAATAGCCAAATCAATAGTAAGCAAAAAGAACAAAGCTGGAGGCATCTACTACCTGGCTTCAAAATATACCACAGACCTATAGTAACCAAAACAACATGGCATTGGTATAAAAACAGACACATAGAGAAGTGGAACAGAATAGAGAATTCAGAAATAAATCCACATATTTACAGTCAACTGATTTTCAACAAAGGCATCAAAAACATATATTGGGGAAAGGAAACCCTGTTCAATAAGTGGTGCTGGGAAAACTGGATATTCATGTGCAGAAGAATGAAACTGTCTGAATGAATAGACCCCTGTCTCTCACTATATAAAAAAAAAAACTCAAAATGGATTAAAAACTTTAAGACCTGAAACTATAAAACTACTAGAAGACAACATAGGGGAAACACTTCAGGACATTGGTCTAGGCAATGGTATTATGATTAAGACCTCAAAAGCACACATAACAAAAACAAAAATAGACAAGTGGGGTTATATTAAACTAGAAAGCTTCTGTATAGCAAGGGAATAAACAGAATGAAGAGACAAACTTCGAATGGAAGAAAGTATTTTTCAACTATTCATTTGACAAGGGACTAATATCCAGAATATACAACGAACTCCATCAACTTAACAGAAAAAAAATCCCATCAGATATTTCTCAAAAGAAGACATACGAATGGCTAACAGGCATATGAAAAACTGCTGAATATCACTAATCATTAAAGAACTGCAAATCAAAACCACAATGAGATATTATCTCACCCCAGTTAGAATAGCTGTTATGAAAATGACCAAAAGTAATAAATGCTGGCAAGGACATGGAGAAAAGAGAACTCTTACACATTGTTGGTGAGAATGTAAATTAGTATAGCGATTATGGAAAACAATATGGGGGTTTCTCAAAAAAATAAATGCAGAACTACCATAGAGTCCAGCAATTTCGCTACTGGATATTTATCCAAAGGAAAAGAAATCAGTATATCAAGGGGATACCTGTACTCCCATGTTTATTGCAGCACTATTCACAATAACCAAGGTATGGAATCAACCTAAGTGTCTATCAATGAATGAATGGGTAAAGAAAATGTGGTATATAGATATACGATGAAATATTGAGGGATGGAGAAGCCAAGATGGCCGAATAGGAACAGCTCCGGTCTACAGCTCCCAGCGTGAGTGACGCAGAAGACAGGTGATTTCTGCATTTCCATCTGAGGTACTGGGTTCATCTCACTAGAGAGTGTCAGACAGTGGGTGCAGGTCAGTGGGTGCATGCACCGTGCACGAGCCGAAGCAGGCTGAGGCATTGCCTCACTCGGGAAGTGCAAGGGGTCAGGGAGTTCCCTTTCCTAGTCAAAGAAAGGGGCGACAGACGGCACCTGGAAAATCAGGTCACTCCCACCCGAATACTGCGCTTTTCTGATGGGCTTAAAAAACGGCACACCAGGAGATTATATCCCGCGCATGGCTCGGAGGGTCCTACGCCCACGGAGTCTTGCTGATTGCTAGCACAGCAGTCTGAGATCAAACTGCAAGGCGGCAGCGAGGCTGGGGGAGGGGCGCCCGCCATTGCCCAGGCTTGCTTAGGTAAACAAAGCAGCCGAGAAGCTCAAACTGGGTGGAGCCCACCACAGCTCAAGGAGGCCTGCCTGCCTCTGTAGGCTCCACCTCTGGGGGCAGGGCACAGACAAACAAAAAGACAGCAGTAACCTTTGCAGACTTAAATGTCCCTGTCTGACGGCTTTGAAGAGAGCAGTGGTTCTCCCAGCACACAGCTGGAGATCTGAGAACGGGCAGACTGCCTTCTCAAGTGGGTCCCTGACCCCTGAACCCCGAGCTGCCTAACTGGGAGGCACCCCCCAGCAGGGGCAGACTGACACCTCACATGGCTGGGTACTCCAACAGACCTGCAGCTGAGGGTCCTGTCTGTTAGAAGGAAAACTAACAAACAGAAAAGACATCCACACCAAAAACCCATCTGTACATCACCATCATCAAAGACCAAAAGTAGATAAAACCACAAAGATGGGGAAAAAACAGAGCAGAAAAACTGGAAACTCTAAAAATCAGAGTGCCTCTCCTCCTCCAAAGGAACACAGTTCCTCACCAGCAACGGAACAAAGCTGGACGGAGAATGACTTTGACGAGCTGAGAGAAGAAGGCTTCAGATGATCAAATTACTCTGAGCTGCGGGAGGACATTCAAACCAAAGGCAAAGAAGTTGAAAACTTTGAAAAAAATTTAGAAGAATGTATAACTAGAATAACCAATACAGAGAAGTGCTTAAAGGAGCTGATGGGGCTGAAAACCGAGGCTCGAGAACTATGTGAAGAATGCAGAAGCCTCAGGAGCCAATGCAATCAACTGGAAGAAAGGGTATCAGCGATGGAAGATGAAATGAATGAAATGAAGCGAGAAGGGAAGTTTAGAGAAAAAAGAATAAAAAGAAATGAGCAAAGCCTCCAAGAAATATGGGACTATGTGAAAAGACCAAATCTACGTCTGATTGGTGTACCTGAAAGTGATGGGGAGAATGGAACCAAGTTGGAAAACACTCTGCAGGATATTATCCAGGAGAACTTCCCCAATCTAGCAAGGCAGGCCAACATTCAGATTCAGGAAATACAGAGAATGCCACAAAGATACTCCTCGAGAAGAGCAACTCCAAGACACATAATTGTCAGATTCACCAAAGTTGAAATGAAGGAAAAAATGTTAAGGGCAGCCAGAGAGAAAGGTTGGGTTACCCTCAAAGGGAAGCCCATCAGACTAACAGCGGATGTCTTGGCAGAAACTCTACAAGCCAGAAGAGAGTGGGGGCCAATATTCAACATTCTTAAAGAAAAGAATTTTCAACCCAGAATTTCATATCCAGCCAAACTAAGCTTCATAAGTGAAGGAGAAATAAAATCCTTTACAGACAAGCAAATGCTGAGAGATTTTGTCACCACCAGGCCTGCCCTAAAAGAGCTCCTGAAGGAAGCGCTAAACATGGAAAGGAACAACCGGTACCAGCCACTGCAAAATCATGCCAAAATGTAAAGACCAACGAGACTAGGAAGAAACTGCATGAACTAATGAGCAAAATAACCAGCTAACATCATAATGACAGGATCAAATTCACACATAACAATATTAACTTTAAATGTAAATGGACTAAATGCTCCAATTAAAAGACACAGACTGGCAAATTGGATAAAGAGTCAAGACCCATCAGTGTGCTGTATTCAGGAAACCCATCTCACGTGCAGAGACACACATAGGCTCAAAATAAAAGGATGGAGGAAGATCTACCAAGCAAATGGAAAACAAAAAAAGGCAGGGGTTGCAATCCTCCTCTCTGATAAAACAGACTTTAAACCAACAAAGATCAAAAAAGACAAGGCCATTACATAATGGTAAAGGGATCAATTCAACAAGACGAACTAACTATCCTAAATATATATGCACCCAATACAGGAGCACCCAGATTCATAAAGCAAATCCTGAGTGACCTACAAAGAGACTTAGACTCCCACACATTAATAATGGGAGACTTTAACACCCCACTGTCAACATTAGACAGATCAACGAGACAGAAAGTCAACAAGGATACCCAGGAATTGAACCCAGCTCTGCACCAAGTGGACCTAATAGACATCTACAGAACTCTCCACCCCAAATCAACAGAATATACATTTTTTTCAGCACCACACCACACCTATTTCAAAATTGACCACATAGTTGGAAGTAAAGCTCTCCTCAGCAAATGTAAAAGAACAGAAATTATAACAAACTAACTCTCAGACCACAGTGCAATCAAACTAGAACTCAGGATTAAGAATCTCACTCAAAACCACTCAACTACATGGAAACTGAACAACCTGCTCCTGAATGACTACTGGGTACATAACGAAATGAAGGCAGAAATAAAGATGTTATTTGAAACCAACCAGAACAAAGACACAACATACCAGAATCTCTGGGACGCATTCAAAGCAGTGTGTAGAGGGAAATTTATAGCACTAAATGCCCACAAGAGAAAGCAGGAAAGATCCAAAATTGACACCCTAACATCACAATTAAAGGAACTAGAAAAGCAAGAGCAAACACATTCAAAAGCTAGCAGAAGGCAAGAAATAACTAAAATCAGAGCAGAACTGAAGGAAATAGAGACACAAAAAACCCTTCAAAAAATTAATGAATCCAGGAGCTGGTTTTTTGAAAGGATCAACAAAATTGATAGACCACTAGCAAGACTAATAAAGAAAAAAAGAGAGAAGAATCAAATAGACGCAATAAAAAATGATAAAGGGGATATCACCACCGATCCCACAGAAATACAAACTACCATCAGAGAATACTACAAACACCTCTACACAAAGAAACTGGAAAATCTAGAAGAAATGGATAAATTCTTGGACACATACACTCTCCCAAGACTAAACCAGGAAGAAGTTGAATCTCTGAATAGACCAATAACAGGATCTGAAATTGTGGCAATAATCAATAGCTTACCAACCAAAAAGAGTCCAGGACCAGATGGATTCACAGCCGAATTCTACCAGAGGTACAAGGAGGAACTGGTACCATTCCTTCTGAAACTATTCCAATCAATAGAAAAAGAGGGAATCCTCCCTAACTCATTTTATGAGGCCAGCATCATCCTGATACCAAAGCCTGGCAGAGACACGACCAAAAAAGAGAATTTTAGACCAATATCCTTGATGAACATTGATGCAAAAATCCTCAGTAAAATACTGGCAAACCCAATCCAGCAACACATCAAAAAGCTTATCCACCATGATCAAGTGGGCTTCATCCCAGGGATGCAAGGCTGGTTCAATATACGCAAATCAATAAATGTAATCCAGCATATAAACAGAACCAAAGACAAAAACCACATGATTATCTCAATAGATGCAGAAAAGGCCTTTGAAAAAATTCAACAACGCTTCATGCTAAAAACTCTCAATAAATTAGGTATTGATGGGACGTATTTCAAAATAATAAGAGCTATCTATGACAAACCCACAGCCAATATCATACTGAATGGGCAAAAACTGGAAGCATTCCCTTTGAAAACGGGCACAAGACAGGGATGCCCTCTCTCACCACTCCTATTCAACATAGTGTTGGAAGTTCTGGCCAGGGCAATTAGGCAGGAGAAGGAAATAAAGGGTATTCAATTAGGAAAAGAGGAAGTCAAATTGTCCCTGTTTGCAGATGACATGATTGTATATCTAGAAAACCCCATCGTCTCAGCCCAAAATCTCCTTAAGCTGATAAGCAACTTCAGCAAAGTCTCAGGATACAAAATCAATGTACAAAAATCACAAGCATTCTTATACACCGATAACAGACAAACAGAGAGCCAAATCATGAGTGAACTCCCATTCACAATTGCTTCAAAGAGAATAAAATACCTAGGAATCCAACTTACAAGGGATGTGAAGGACCTCTTCAAGGAGAACTACAAACCACTGCTCAAGGAAATAAAAGAGGATACAAACAAATGGAAGAACATTCCATGCTCATGGGTAGGAAGAATCAATATCGTGAAAATGGCCATACTGCCCAAGGTAATTTATAGATTCAATGCCATCCCTATCAAGCTACCAATGACTTTCTTCACAGAATTGAAAAAAAACTACTTTAAAGTTCATATGGAACCAAAAAAGAGCCTGCATTGCCAAGTCAATCCTAAGCCAAAAGAACAAAGCTGGAGGCATTACACTACCTGACTTCAAACTATACTACAAGGCTACAGTCACCAAAACAGCATGGTACCGGTACCAAACCAGAGATATAGATGAATGGAACAGAACAGAGCCCTCAGAAATAACGCCACATATCTACAACTATCTGATCTTTGACAAACCTGAGAAAAACAAGCAATGGGGAAAGGATTCCCTATTTAATAAATGGTGCTGGGAAAACTGGCTAGCCATATGTAGAAAGCTGAAACTGGATCCCTTCCTTACACCTTATACAAAAATTAATTCAAGATGGATTAAAGACTTAAACATTAGACCTAAAACCATAAAAACCCTAGAAGAAAACCTAGGCATTACCATTCAGGACATAGGCATGGGCAAGGACTTCATGTTGAAAACACCAAAAGCAATGGCAACAAAAGCCAAAATTGACAAGTGGGATCTAATTAAACTAAAGAGCTTGTGCACAGCAAAACAAACTACCATCAGAGTGAACAGGCAACCTCCAGAATGGGAGAAAATTTTCACAACCTACTCATCTGACAAAGGGCAAATATCCAGAATCTACAATGAACTCTAACAAATTTACAAGAAAAAAACAAACAACCCCATCAAAAAGTGGGCAAAGGACATGAACAGACACTTCTCAAAAGAAGACATTTATGCAGCCAAAAAACACATGAAAAAATGCTCACCATCACTGGCCATCAGAGAAATGCAAATCAAAACCACAATGAGATACCATCTCACACCAGTTAGAATGGCGATCATTAAAAAGTCAGGAAACAACAGGTGCTGGAGAGGTTGTGGAGAAATAGGAACACTTTTTCACTGTTGGTGGGACTGTAAACTAGTTCAACCATTGTGGAAGTCAGTGTGGTGATTCCTCAGGGATCTAGAACTAGAAATACCATTTCACCCAGCCGTCCCATTACTGGGTATATACCCAAAGGACTATAAATCATGCTGCTATAAAGACACATGCACATGTATGTTTATTGTGTCATTATTCTCCAATAGCAAAGACTTGGAACCAACCCAAATGTCCAACAATGATAGACTGGATTAAGAAAATGTGGCACATATACACCATGGAATACTATGCAGCCATAAAAAATGATGAGTTCACGTGCTTTGTAGGGACATGGATGAAATTGGAAATCATCATTCTCAGTAAACTATCGCAAGAACAAAAAACCAAACACCGCATATTCTCACTCATAGGTGGGAACTGAACAATGAGAACACGTGGACAGAGGAAGGGGAACATGACACTCTGGGGACTGTTGTGGTGTGTG
The DNA here is from genome assembly GCF_028858775.2 of Pan troglodytes. Taxonomy (NCBI): domain Eukaryota; kingdom Metazoa; phylum Chordata; class Mammalia; order Primates; family Hominidae; genus Pan; species Pan troglodytes. Next base: position 103,833,993 of record NC_086015.1, read on the forward strand.
GGGAGGGGGGAGGGATAGCATTGGGAGATATACCTAATGCTAGATGATGAGTTAGTGGGTGCAGCGCACCAGCATGGCACATGTATTCATATGTAACTAACCTGCACTTTGTGCACATGTACCCTAAAACTTAAAGTATAATAATAAAAAAAAAAAGAAAAGAACTATTGAGCCACAAAAAGAATGAAATCCTGTCATTTGTAGCAACATCGATGGAACTGCAGGTCATTATGTTAAGTGAAACAAGCCAGGCACAGAAAGACAAATATTACATGTTCTTACTAATACATGAGAGCTAAAAAAGTTGATCTCAGGAAAGTAGAGAGTAGAATGGTGGTTACCAGAGGCTGGGAAGGGTGTGGGAGGAGGATGAAGAGAGGTTGGTTAATGGGTACAAGTATACATTCATATAGAAAAATAAATTCTAGTGTTTGATGGCACAGTGGGGTGACTATCATTAACAACAATATATTATATATTTCAAAATAGCTAGAAGAGAAGGTTTGAAATGCTCCCAATACAAAGAAATGATAAATGTTTCAGGGGTGATAGATATTCCAGATACTCTAACTTGATCATTACACATTTTATGCATGTAGCCAAATAGCACATGTACTTTGTAAATATGTACAATGATTACGTATCAGTAAAAAAAGTTAAAAAGAGAGAGCATAGGTGAGAGCTCTCTGCTTTTATCTAATGAGCTCCGGACTGCCATACTCCTGGACATGATAGTAGGAAGTCTCAATCAAGGGCAAGATTATGCTTTCTGGAGAGAAATACACTGGAAACTTGATATAATCTAATTGATGTTAATTGTGATAAGTGTTGCTGGTTTTACTTTTGGCTTCATACATAGTGACTTATGTTTTGTGGTGGTAATGAGTAAAAGAGGTGGGGTGAATTGATGAAACTGCTTCTGTGCCCTGATAAGTGGCTGTGTTCTGATTGGTTCTCAGATGGGAGTTGATTTTTCTACAGGAAGAGAATTAGCTTACCATTGTGAAACCACTGAAGGCAAAGTCAAGAGAAGTTTACTTTACCTCCATCGCAGTCTTATTCCCACGTCCTCACTTTTTTCTCTTCCCTTTATTCTCCTTCCTTTTCTCCCCAGACTCATGATTGCCTTTCTGTCAGCAACTCTCTCCAGGTTCTCATTGACACAGAAATTGTAAAGACTCAGAAAAGGCTATGATGGGATATTTTTCCTCCTTGTTTCTGTGAATCTTATATTTGGATTGGAAATAGAATTTATATACCACCTTACGGGATCCTTCTTCAATTTTTCTGAAATTAAGAGAGCCCATTTTTTTTTTCATAATGTGTTGAAGGAAATAGTTTTTGAAAAGTTGGGAATGGAAAGAGGTCAACTGAGAGGAGATTTTTTACTTTGAGATATCTTCTCCCTGGCATGAGATGAGTCCTTGTGAAGTGAAAAGATGGGGGCTATCTTTGGAAAAACACCCATCGCTGCTCCCAGAGAGCTCTGGGCCCGCATTTTATGGAGAACAGCATCTGCTCTCACATTGAGCCTGGTTAAGCCTTTGAATTTTCCTTTGCATGTGTTCTCAATCACTGATGGTGCTGAATCATGAGGCATATTGCCAGACGTGGGAATGAAATTTTTCTTTTCTTTTCTTTTTTTTTTTTTAAGACAGAGTCTCTCTCTGTCACCCAGGCTGGAGTGCAGTGGCACAATCTGGGATCATTGCAACCTCCGCCTTCTGGGTTGAAGCGATTCTCCTGCCTTAGCCTCCTAAGTAGCTGGGATTACAGGCATGTGCCACCATGCCCGACTAATTTTTTGTATTTTTAGTAGAGACAGGGTTTCGCCATTTTGGCCAGGCTGGTCTTGAACTCCTGACCTCAGGTGATCTGCCCGCCTTGGCCTCCCAAAGTGCTGGGATTATAGGCATAAGCCACCGCACCCGGCTGGGAATGGAATATTCTTAATGAGGAACTTGATAATGTCTGAAAAAGTAAATTTTCAGGAAAAGCCACAGGCTTGAAGTGTATCATCTTTCCTTCATGGTTTGGCACATCCATGTAAGGGTGTAAGTTCTGTAAGTTCCTTTTCCATGTGTTAGTTAACAAATGACGTTTAGAAATATCCTCTTTCTCACTGTCCCCATGCCAAAGATCAGCCTTTCATATTTTTCCTTAATTGTCAAAGAAATATTTGAGCATCTAAGGTGATATTCTTTATTACTGTGGATGTGATTTGGGAAACAATTCTTGGAGGGCAAATCTGAGTCTGTGGTGAATAAAAAAGTGAGGATAAATGTGAATGAATATTGTTTCTGGGGTTCTCTGTGCAGCTGGAAAAATGATGAGCAAGTTATCTTAATTAGCTGAGCATCTTCCTCTTCTTGAAAGGGCTGTGATGCTTGTGATTGGAAAAAGCCGTTCTTACGTGGCATCCTTTTAGGAAAGACTATGGTTTAAATGGGCTTGTTTACAGGCCTCACTTTTGGGCTTACCTCCACCTCCAAGCCATCCACCATCATTAGCCACGTTTCTAAAATTAACTTATTAGAGGAACTGTTTGATTCATGAGATAAGTGGGTTTTGATTGGGCGTGGTTATGGGGTTTAGGAGGGTCTGCTGGTTAGTTCCACTGAGACCCTGAACAGTATGAAGGGGAAGGCTAATTAAGAAGCAGAAAGAGAAAAAAGGAAGCCAGTCTTCTCAAACATTTTGTTGGAAGTCTGCTGAAAGATTCATTTTGCATCTGGGCCCCACAGATTGCATAGCTGGTTCTGCCTCTATGCTTTCAGGTCGCTCAAGTGTTAACAGGAGTGAGAAATTAGAATCAAGGGCCCATTTCATCACTTTCTTCCAAGTTTCTGTATCCACATGTACACTGTATGAAACTGCTGTCCATACTCTTGTCTTAATTGATTTAATGTTTAATCTCCTTTAACAGAAGGTTTGCAGAGGTCTCTTTTCTTCTTCTAGTACAACTTGCATACTTATTTAGAGTCTGTAGTTAAAAGGGTGATTCAGGTCTTGGCAATATGTGATACTTCTGTCCTTTGAAAAGAAGTCATTTTTAAAATCTTGGTTTACTTTGTTTTATGGTAACAAGACAATACACCTTCTTATTTATTTCATATGTGCACTCCACACTCATTCCAGCAGGCCTTATTTCTTAAGCAAGAGACAAGAAATGGCCTTATTGATTGGCAGGTACAAGTGCTGAAACTAGCACTAATGACTGTGAATATTCATTCCTGAGTCGTATTTGTGTTCAGACTCAGATGAGCGGTGCAGACTGGAGTGTTCGTCTATTCCCCTTGTGTGGGTTAAGATAAGCTTGAGATGGTTGGCTTAGGTTGGCCCAGGTGAGAGAAGCAAAGTGATGGGTGGCCCTGTTCCCTGTGGGAGGCTTTACTTTTCCATGCTTGCACACTGAACACCTAAGCTGGCCAGTCAAATAATCAAGAGGCAGACTTGGTAAAAATGTGAATAAATGAGTGTAGTTACTATATAGCCATTAAAGAAAAATCTGCTAATGGTGACTCAGTAGTGCCTCCCTGATTGTAAAGGACAATGTCTTCTGGTGAGCTGTGAGCATGTTCCATGGGTTGACAATCAGATTTACATGTCTGATGACATTAATTGCAGGGTGCTATGGGCCAGGTTTCTGAAGTTGGGTGGAGGTGGAGGCCACCGGCAGTGAGTACAACGCCCAGGGGAAGCATGTGAGTGGGAGGAAGAAAAGAGAGTTTTCTGGAGCTGTTGCAATGTGTATGCTGGTGAAATCGACTTGAGCATTAAGCAGTATCTCCCAGCATTGTTAGCTACTGAGTGGCACATCTTCAGTACGCATGATTCGTGGGGGACTCAGGCAGAGGTAAAAGTGTGGTAAGTTTTAATACCGTGTTTGCTTACTAGTTGCTTTTGACATGCATACAGGGGTGTGTGTGTGTGTGTGTGTGTGTAAAACAGACTGTAAGATGTCAAGTTTCAGCCTATTGATTTTTTTATTCCAGAAACTTTTCAGCATTACCTAAGAAACAAAGGCTCAATTTTGGCTGCTTCATTGTTATCCCTTCTGCCACAGTTCTAACGTGCCTGATCTACTGAGACCAAGGATGACCAATGACTCAGAAGGGAAAATGGGATTTAAACACCCAAAGGTTAGTTTGGCGTTTCTGCAGTAACCTTTGGTGTGATAATGTGAAAAGAGCAAGAACTTTTGATTCATAAAGACCTAGTTTGAACCTGACTCTACCGTGTATTTATGACATTGTGCAAGTAACTTATTGTGGGTTGTGGCTAATCAAGGCAAAGTTAATACTAGCCTAATGCTGATGATTCTGTAGAAATTTTATTTCATTTTATGTTGGGATCTAGCATTGTGGGTGGATAGGAAGAGTTGATGTTGAAGATATGTGCCTTAAATGCTTCTCTTGATTTCTGTAGCATTTTCTTCCTCTGGGGCCTTCAGGAATCTGGCAGCTGAAGCGTTAGGTCTACCAGGCACTCTTTTTATCCATCCTTCCCATCCATCCATTTATCCACTCAACACTTAGGTACTGAACCACTTACTGTATGCCAGACACAGTTCTAACAGTTAAGGATTAAGCAGTGAAGAAAAATAGAAAAAAAAATCCTGTATACATGGAGCTTTCATTCTAGTGAGGGAGGAATGCAATAAACAAAATAAGTCAGTAATTATGGGTATATTAAAAGGGAATGTGTTACAGGGAAAATAAAGCAGGAAAAGAGGGTAGGGTATTGAGGCAATTTTAAATAAGGTGATGAGAGCAGGTCTCATTGAGAAAGAGCTCCCCTGCAGAGCTCTGAAAACAATTTGCAGACAGTGCCTTCTTGTTATTACCAACCAGCAGTGCTCGTTGCCTTGTCTTCCTCTTGTTTATTCACTGAGGCCTCACCATTTTTGGTCCATGAAAAAAATAATTGTTTGAGAGCATAGAATATGACTTTTGGGTTTTCCCTTAGGGCTATGTTAAGATGCTAGTAGATGCTAGTTAAAGGATACCTTGGTGAGGCCCTCTTTTCCGCCCTTGCTGGGTTCTGGAAATGATACCTTCTGCTCTGTTATCCATGTGGCCTTATACATTGGGTACCTACCTGCAGAGCTTTTTTTGCATAACCTCTCTAGCCCCTCTTGTACGCCCCACACAAACCTCTGACTATGCAGCTAAGTATAGTCCCTTGTAGGGCTAGGCCTCTGCTTCTAGTCTTTTCCCTGCTTTCTTGGAGGAGCAGGCAGGCACGGGTTGCCGACCTAACTTCATGCTTTTGGACAACAGCAACCTCTGCCTTCACCATTTCCTGACCCAACATAGTGAAAGGAGAGTGTCTCATCACCAAGAAAAGCCTCTCACTTTCTCTGTCTTGGTCCAGGAGGTAGGAGAACAAAGAGGAGCAAATAAGTCAATCACATCATGGTGTCACAGCCAGGCTGGGACCTGGAAGCAACCTTTGCAGTACGAGGATGGGATCCACATCAAGAAGACACCCAGTCTTCTTTGGCCCATGATGGATCACGAGTCAGTGAATGTTTCATTAGCTTTCATGAAGGGGGATATCTGCTTTCTGGTAATTTTCAAAATATTAAAGAACCCCTTTCGGAGCTAGGAGCAAAGTTTAGCGCGTGAAGCTCTGTGAAGGCAATGGATGCCTTTTAATTTGGGATTTAGTAGAGCTTAAATTCCCTCTGATACATCCTAAGTTCCCCAAAGGCAATGTGAATGGATGGGGTCTGGGCAATGTCTGCACCTCCAGCTGAGATGGGATATGGTAGGGTTTAGCTTTCATTTCCCCTTTCTTTCTTTTTTTGAGACCGAGTTTCCAGTTGCCCAGGCTGGAGTGCAATGGTGCAATCTTAGCTCACCGCAACCTCTGCCTCCTGGGTTCAAGCGATTCTCCTGCCTCAGCTCCCAAGTAGCTGGGATTACAGGCATGCACCACCATGCCCGGCTAATTTTGTATTTTTAGTAGAGATGGGGTTTCTCCATGTTGGTCAGGCTGGTCTCGAGTTCCCGACCTCAGGTAATCTGCCCGCCTGGGCCTTCCAACGTGCTGGGATTACAGTGTGAGCCACCACGCCCAGCCTCATTTCCTCTTTCTGATATGGATCTCAGAGGTGGCTTCTCCTTGGCTAGGAATATGACATTGCCATACCAGCTGCAGCACGTACGCACACACCCTGGGGCTGTCCACCCCACATCATTCTGTGCCAGTTGTGTTGGCCTTTTTCTGCCCACTGAGGATCTAGAGAGACAGTGATGTCAGCTAGAGCTGCTGTGGCAGGTGGGGCTGTTCTGATGTCTGATCAAGTGGCCAGAGCCTCCTTGCCACATTCAGCTCCTGCCCACGTCCTCTAGGCTGGCCCCAGTACGGCTCTGGGCCACTTTCCATGACTGTGAAGTATATTTCTGCCCAGCTTAGTAGTAATGAGGAGTATTTATTTTTATACGTTTGCTTGTTGTTTCAGGTGGTAAGAGTTCTGTAGAAGCTAGGCTTTCCTAACATCCCAAGTCCTTCTTAGGCAGCATTTTGGTCCTCCAGTTATATACCTGCCCAGTTCTGTCCAATATTGAGTTCCAATCTATACTTGAAAAGACAAAGATGAACAGTAACAGGAGAGTAACTGTTGGGGGTGGGGGTAGTGGGCCCAGCTGCACTGACAATAACAATCCCTTCCCCACCCCTCCTTGGTTGTCTGTGAAGCTACTCTAAGGAGTAATTCTTCCCTGGACCATACCCTGTTGGGAAGCGAGGTGTGGAGGTGCCAGGCAGTGGTTTGGGGGGCTGACTCTGGCCCTTGACCTGTGAGTCACAGCTGTGTGGGAGATGCAGTATCAGTCCCTTGATTTGTTTGTTTTTCTGGATTGCACCTTTGTTGACAGTCTGGCACTTACTCTTGTGTATTTTGTTATTTATTTTCAATGGTGCAAGGCCCCAGTGTTCCATCCTCCTTCTGAATTCACAGAAACATCCACGCAAATAGACTGGCCTTGGCTCGGACTCACATTTGAGAGACTTCAATCTCCTTGGCCTGTCAAAATGAAGTTCTTCTTAAAAGTCCTAACTCTCTGGTGCTGGCCTATAGTCTAATCAATGCTTCCCAACCTTTTTCATGTCACAGTATACATGGACATGACATGATTTATGTAGGTGGGAGGGCTCATTCCTAGGCAGTAGGCCATCGGGGTCTGGCTACTATAGTCCTTGCCCCCTCACCCTCACCTGGCTGTTCCTGGGGCTTAGGGAAATTTGTGTTTCCCTGTGGCACACCTGTTCCCAATGGGGGCACACAGATATGCTACAGCTAAGGTTAGAAGTTCTGGCCCAAGACCTAGCATAGACCACAATCTCAAGGTGCAACAAAGTGTCTCGTCCATAAACATCTTTGAAGATGATCCTAGAGGGTGGATGTACATTCCCAGGATGTTGTAAGTTTGGGAGAACCAAGTTCCTGTGGTTGCACCCATTGCTTGGTGCAGTCTGCCACCACCTGTCCTTCTAGAAGGAAGGGTAGAAGGATGCCAACACTGCATGTCCCCTCCAGGCCAGCATGACCAGGATCCTTGGCTTTGTGGCCAAACTCTAATGCTTAGCACTGCTTCTTTCCATCCTACCATATTCTGGGGTTATTTCACATGACTTCCACAGGTTCCTGACCTCCCAGCTTTGCTACATCTTCTGCATCGCTTAGAACATCACTTCTTATGCAATGGTTGCAGGCGTCATAGATATTCTGCTGATGTTGTCTGTTTGTGTTGCCGTGAACCACACCTGGATAACTGGTCTGGGTGGAATTCAGCTACTGCAAGAGTACATACTAGTCCTCTTTTAGCCCTTATGACTGTGTGGTACCAGGTGGTGGTTCTTACATTTAAACAGAACTATGGGCTCATCCATCCATTCATTCATTTATTTACTCGTTTAACAACCCTATTCAATAAATGCTGGCTACTGGGAATATAAAGATTAAAGTCATAGTCTCTGCCTTTCAGGAGCTCACAGTGCAGTGAGGGAGATCCAAGAAGTAAACAATGATGATATGCATGAGAAATTCCATTGGGTTCTGTGGGAACACAGAAGAGGGGGAAGATTCTTGCACTTGGAGAGTGGTCAGAGGAGGTTCCCTGGCTGAGATGAGATAACTTTTAGCTTGAATCTTTTCTCCTCTTCCTCTTCCTCCTCCTTCTCTTCTTCCTCCTCCCCCTCCTTTCTCCTCCTTCTCCTTCTCCTCCTCCTCCTTTCACCTCCTTCTCCTCCTTCTCCTTCTCCTCCTCCTTTCTCCTTCTCCTCCCCCTTCTCCTCCTCCTTCTCCTCCTCCTCCTTTCTCTTCCTTCTCCTCCTTCTTCTCCTTCTCCTCCTCCTCCTCCTTCTTCTTTTTCTTTCTTCTCTTTCTCCTTCTTATTCCTTTTTGAACAGAGTTATCTGGGATGTATGCTAATTGAATGAAGGAAGGAAGGGAACTGCATAGAGCTAGAGAGCGGAACTTCAAGTGCCACCATTTTGTTTGGTCATAGTAGAATTCTAATGGGCAACAGTAGCTAATGAAATAAGGATCACTTAAGGAGGGAGAGGAGACCTCTACATTAGCCTGCAATGGTCAGATCATACTTTTGGAAGGAGAATGTCTGTGGGATTCACTCATAGAAACCCTGGAAAGTTTCCACTGGAGGAGAAAGAAATCTAGATGGCAAGCTGGCTTGAAGAGACTTGTTATGTGTGGCTTCTGTGAGTGCGGGAGGATGGTGGGGGAGACTGCCTTCTCTATCCTGCTTCTTTCATTCAAAAGACAGCATGATCTTGGGCAAGTGCCATGACATCTCCAAACCAGTGTCCTCATTTATAAACGTGGTTCTCATAATACCTCTCTTGCCAGGGTTGATATGATAATTAAATGACATAATTTATTGTTGTATGAAAGAATCTAACATAGTAACTACTCAACAGATGTTAATTTCTTTTTCCTTCCCATCTATCTTTTTTCTCTTCCTCTTTTCCTTCTCTTTTCCCTTTCCCCTGCCTTCATACATCAGCTCTTTATTAGGTAAGTAATATTTGTCAGGCATCTTGCAAGTTTTACATTGTCCAATATGGTAGCCACAAGCCACATGTGGCTATTGAACAACTGAAATGTAGCTAGTCCCAATTGAGATGTGTTGTAAGTGTGAAATACACGCAGAAGTTGGGGTAGTTAACACTCCACCTTGTCCCCACACCATTTCCAGGGCATGCTTTCCTATGGGCAGGAGACTAGAGGCATTTTGAGTCTGTGGAGGCTTTTCCTATAAAAAGCCAGTCTTTGATGGGTTTCTAAGGTGGTCTTCGATTGCTGACCAGTAAGCTCACCTTCCCTCCTGCAATGACATTTTTATAAATGACAGTCTTGCTTTTAAATTCCTAGTATGTGGTCTTAATTTCCACACAAGTCTGGAAATGTTGACTTAGTACAAAAAGAAAAAAAGGCCAGGCATGGTGGCTCACACCTGTAATCCCAGCACTTTGGGAGGCAGAAGCAGGAGGATCGCTGTGGCCAGGAGTTGGAGACAAGTCTGGACAACATAGTGAGGCCTTGTCTTTAAAAAAATAAAAAAATTAGCCGGGTGTGGCAATGTGTGCCTGTAGTCCTAGCTATTTGGGAGACTGAGGCAGGAGGATAACTTGAGTCCAGGAGTTTGAGACTGCAGTGAGCTATGACTGAGCCACTGCACTCCAACCTGGGCAACAAAGCAAGACCTTGTCTCTGAAAAAAAAAGAAAAAGAGAAAAAAATGGAATGCCAACTATCTCATTAATAATTTTTTTTCTATTGAGCACATATTTAAATGACAACATTTTGGCTATATTTGGTTAAATAAAATATATTATTAAGCTTAATTTCACTGGTTTCTTTTTACTTTTAAAAATGTGGCTACTGAAAAATTAAAATTACATATGTGTCTTGCACTGTGTTTCTGTTGGGCAGCACTTTGTGGAGCTTATGTCTGATGGGGGGAAGGTAGAAAAGCAACAACAGCAACAGAAAGATATTTTTAAAATAAATGTAAAAAACAACAAATACAAAATTACACATTGTGATGCATACTGTGAAGACAAGTTTCTATGGAAAGGAAAATGAGAAGACCTAACTTCATTCAGCTGGCCCATGGAAGGCCTCGCTGAGGAAGACACATTTGTGCTGTGCCTTGAGGGAGGCTCTTCCCACAGAGTTTCCAGCCAAAAGTGGAGACAGAGCATTCCAGGTAGAGGAAACAGCCTTCCGGGGAGTATTTCTTGAGATTCCCAAACACTTGTGGTCAGCAATGGGGAGAAACAGACCCATGAAGGGTCCCCTGACTTTTCAGAGCTTGTGGTACGGGGAGACAGGTGGACAGGCATGTGCTCTAGGCTGCAGGGATGCGACAAGTAGTACTGGCTCTGGAAGCACTTTTCCTTCCTCTCTTCTCTCTGCCTCAGAAGCATCACTGACCACAGTCCTGCCCTTGGAGGTCCCGGGGCTGGTCTGTTCTTCCTTCATGGTGGGTAGTGAATAACACTCACATTTGTCCCTTGATTCCTTGTTCTCTCCCGTGGCTCTGACTCAGACTCCCATCTGGGAAATGAGCGTCTGCAGCAGCCACTTAACTAGTTTCCTTGCCTCCAGCCTCTTTCTCCCTTTCATATACTCTGTGTGACGCTGCCAAATTAATCTTCCTGAAATACCATTTAGCCCGTGTAACTTCCCTGATAGCACCCTGCTGCTGGCAGAGGAGCTGTGTGCTGGGAGCTTCTGGATGTCTCTCACTTTTCACCTTTACCTTTTCCTTCTATGGGCAATGACACCGTTTGCAGAGAAGCATGTTCTACTGCCAGGCTCTTTAGCTTGAGGAACTCTTAAAGTCTCATCTTCAGCCATCTTCCCATATTTCTACTCTTGCCTTGCATTTTCTTCTGGGCCAGGCATACTTGAGTCATCATTCTTTAAATGCTAAGGGCCACTACCTCCCAGGGAAGAAAGAATATTAACAACAGCTCAGGTTCTGGCATCCATCAAACTAGCTTCAAATCCCAGCTCTGCCATTAAACTAGCTGTGGGAACCTTTTCAAGAAGTCATTTATCTTTTCTAAGCCTTAGTTTTCTCATCAGTTGACACCATGAGGCTAAAAGTAATTTGTACCCCTTGGGGTTGGGTTCTTTAGATAGTACTGCAGATAGACTTAAGGCAAGTTAGCCATAAAGAACTTTGTTATTTTAGATGGAAAAAAATTATCTGCCAAAAAAATTCTAGATTTTCTTTTCTCTTTCGAAATCCATTAGTTTTAGATTGCAACAGACTGGTCACAACTCCAACAAATTAAGCTACAAAGAACAGACTGTCTTAGAGTCCCCTAAGTAATTAAGCAAGGTCCTTTGCAAATTAGGAAGCTTTAAGTGGAAGGAAGAATCTAGTTCAAGGTTGGCTTTTATATTTGCAGTCACAGGCACAAAGTGAGTCCATGTGGCTATAATCATGTTTCTGAATTTTTTGGATGAAGACGTAAAAATCTCATATCCTCTATTTATGTCCGTATTTTAAAATAGGTATTTAAAATACATAAATGTAATTTAAAATTATAATATATATGCTTTTTGGGACACCACCTACATCAGGAATGACTGAGCAAGAGACTGCCTTTCTTTCTATTGATTTCTTTGGAAGATGTAGTGTGTAGCAGTTAGTCAACAAGAGAGGACTATGACACCTGGTCCAGAGTTAGTGCACAATAGATATTTGTAAAGTGAGAATAAATGAGGGTCAATAAAAAAGTATTTCAAAAACTCCCTTATGGTGACTGAAATGTCTATAGATTACTGCAGTATTTGATGACAAGAAAAGAAACAAAACTCCAACAAGAGTTCAAATGTCTTGTATACTATATTTTAAAAATCTGTTCAAAGGAACAAGGTGAATATAGTGCCATCATTCTCAGCTACCCTCATGATAGTCCTTCTTACTTTGGGCCCAAGACTTTGGCCTTTTTTTCTATTTGCTCAGAACCAGTAAAAATCTAATGATTCAGTGACTGTGGTTACAGAATGCTGGGAATTGTGACGAGGTTGGGAGAAACATTGGAAACTGTCCTTGACCAAGGGTTCCAACCTTATGAAATATGAAATAGACCTATTTTTTAACATCTGAAGATTTCCAGATCTCTCTCCATCCTGTCCTGCAATTTTATTGTGGGTGTTTTAGTATCTGTTGATTGAGAAGAAAGATATACCAGTTCATGATGACCTCTTGCAATGCAACTTTGGCCGAGGAATCTTCAGTTCACCTGATGGAACCACTAACATTTTAGACCAAATTTCTAATTGTATTAATGAGGCGCAGGACCACTTTTGGTTTAGGAATAGCCCGGGTATAATTCAGAAAAGCATAGGATGTTCAAATAGAGATTTGAAAATATCCGGAAGTCACAACCAAGACAACTCAGGACACCAGATAAGACTGGTGTTGCTTGAGAAATCTTCACCCTGAGCTGTTGCAGTGTTCATTACTCAATGGAAATCCCTTCACGGATCACCACATAAAATGCAGAATGCTTAGTGAAATTTGAATTTTGAATAAACAACACGTGCACTATATGGAACATACTTGTGCTCAAAAACTACCTGTTGTTTATGTGAAATTTAAATTTCACTGGGTGTTCTACACTTTTGTTGTTGCTAAGTGTGGTCACTCTACCTTCAGGTGTCCACAGTGGTGCCAAGGGTTGAAGGACAGGAACTAAAAACATGGGTTGTATTCCAGCATGACTGTCAACATAGATTACTGATGCATTTTCTGGGAACCTTTCGCATCTCTAAGGCTGTAAGGCTCTATATTTGGTTTTCTCAGGGATCCTTGTTCTCCCTCAGGGGTGTGCAACCCAACTTGGGCAGTGGCAGCCCAGGAGGAAGTTGTTGATTTATTCTCTTGGTTCATTTTCATTTACTTTGAGGTTTTGTCATGAATTTGTATACCTGACCTTCTGTGAAGTGAGGGCAGAATCGAAGGTGGGGATTTCTTGGGGCTGAAGTAATGACTTTAAGGGTGAAATCAAGGGACAGAGGAGGAGGCAGGATGGAAGGAGACTTCAGCTCACTTGGACCCCTTGTTTTTTTCTGTACAGGAGTCAGAACATTTTCCAAGAAGCATGGCAGACTAGAAACTCTCCACCTTTTCTTGTCTAAATTTGAATTTAAAGGAGATTGGAATTTAGCTGCTCAGCTCTGTCTCTTTTTTTTAAACACAGTTTCCTTCTCCCTCTATAAGCTAAGTTTAAAAGAAAAGCTGGCATTGTACTGTTTTTTAAATCATTTATTTAATTTATAAATGAAGTATCCTAGGATTTTAAATTCTGATTGTAGAATCAATGAATTTATTCCAAAAGCATGCAGAACACTATGACAGAGCCAAAGAAACAGCTTATTTTAATGAACATTCACATTAAAAATTCTGTTTCCATAAAGGCAGAGCAATGTAAAAAAATGACTTTCATATGAGGCCTTAAGGGTCAGATAGTTTCTGTTTTATAGGAGATTGGAAAGAAAGCACTGCAAATGAAGCTCCTATTTGTTGGATGGGCTTTTCTCTCCTACCAAGGACAAGAATTTTGAAGGTTCATTTTATAAAGTTGTATGGTGGTGAATGCCATTGTTTCCACACAAACACTCCTTTCCCCCATAAGACCTCAAATGTTTGGTTGTGCAGGGGGATTTAAAATCAGAGAACATGAAGAAATTAAAAATGAAGCAATTAGTTGTAGGCTTTAACAATTAACAGAATAAAACCAGGGGCTAGAAGGCAGTAGCATATGAGTTTGAGAAACACTGCTTTACCTCATTCTTTCTTTCACTGGGCATTAGCTAGTCCCACACTCAGCATAGCCTTGATTCAGTCATTTAACATTTTAAAGTGCAAGCTTGGTGCTTGAATAAATAAGCAGCTCCTGGGTAGCGGGAAGAGATGGAGACTCAAAGAGGTCATCTCAGCATAGTGTGGGAGGCCATGCTGCAGCGAGGGGATGTGCAAGCGCTGTGGGGGCATAGTGGGAACAGCCTAAATCAGACTGGAAGTTCAAGATCAAGAGAAGAATCACCTCCAAGACTAGACCTTTGGGTTGTAACTGTGAGTCTTGGAGTCTTGGAGTCAAAACCTTGTGAGTCTTGGAGTCAAAACCTCAGATTTCTCAGGCCAGCCTTTATTTTTACTTTTATTTTTGTGATAGGGTCTCACTCTGTCACCCAGGATGGAGTGCAGTGGAGTGATCTAGCTCATTGCAACCTTTGCCTCCCAGGCTCAAGAGATTCTCCCACCTCAGCCTCCTGAGTAGCTGGGACTACAGGCACGTGCCATTTTGCCTAACTTTTGTATTTTTTTGTACATATGGGGTTTCATTATGTTGCCCAGGCTGGTCTCAAACTCCTGAGCTCAAGTGATCCACATGCCTTGGCCTCCCAAAGTGCTGGGGGTTATGGGCGTGAGCCACCATGCTAGGCCAACCTTGATTTCTGATATTTTGTTCTATCAGAACAACATGTTTACGTGTACAGACCCTGTACAGAAAGACCGTGTCTCTGCTCCTTGGCTCTTCCATCTCTTTTTATCCTTCCCAACTTTTTAAATGGAAAATTTCAAGTATATATAAAAATAGAATAGTATAACATACTGATTACCCCGTTTCAACAACAATTACTAACTCATGCCAACTTTGTTTTATCTATTCTTCCATCCATTTCTCCTGTCCCCCAGAAAATATTTGTATAAGTTAGGGTTCTCTAGAGAGACATAACCAAAAGGTTGTGTGTGGGATGTGGAGAGGGAGATTTAGGAATTGGGTCACACAATTTTCAGGGGCTGGCAAGTCTGAAATCTGCTGGCCTGGAGCTGGGGACCCAGAGGGTAGTTGATGTTGCAATCGCAAAACCAAAGGCAGTTTCGAGGGAGAATTCATTCATCCTAGAGAAGACCTCAGTCTTTTAAGACCTTCAACTGATTGAATGACTCCTGCCCCTCCAGCCTCCATTCACCAGTATAGAGGGTGATCTGCTTTACTCAAAGTCTACTGATTTAAATGTTAATAATATCTAAAAATATATTCACTGTAACATCTAGACTGGTCTTTGACCAAAAGCTGAGTTATGTTTTAACCAAATTGACACATAAAATTAACCATCACAATTTTGAAGCTAATCCAACTTATCACATTATTTGATCCATAATATTTTAGTATATATCTTTATAAAATAAAGATTCTTTAAAAAATGTATATGGAATACTATTAGGACCCATATGAAATTAAACATCCTGAATTATTTTTGTTTGAATTAGGATCCAGATAAAGCCCATACATTGCAATTACAGATATGACTCAGAAGTCTCTTTTGATCTGTGGATTTGTTCTTTATCTCTTTTTTGTTTTTCTTTAAGTTCATCTGTTGCAGAAACTATTTTGTCCTGTAGAATTTTGCATCATCTGGATTTTACTGATTGCATTCCCATGATATAATTTAAATGTTCCTTTGTCCCTGTGTGTCCCATAAATTAGTAATTATATAAATAGTTTGCATCACACCCAGGCTTTTTTTTTTCTGCAAAAATACATTGGGTGTATCTTGTTGAGTTGTCTCTCTTTCAGATGTCAGCAGCCTTTGATTAACATTGTTTGACTCTATTAATTTATTAGGGTATGTAAAATTCTAAATTTGATCATTTCTTCTTGCATTTATGCATTGAAATATTTCTGTAAAGAGTAATTTGCCCTCATTAATTATTTCATTATAGTTTTTCCTAATTATTTATCTCAGCGTTTCCCAAATTGGGACTGATAAACTCCTGGAAATGTGCTGACATGTTCTTTTGTGTGTGTCTGCGTGAGTGTATGTGTGTGTGTGTGTGCATGGTCTGCAAGCTTTCTATTATAATAATATAACTCAGCATTTTTATCTCAATAATGATTGAGAAACATTATAAGTATATCTGGATCACCTAGGTGATCATCTATTGAAGTTAAATCAATGAACTCAGAGCTGGAGTTTGCTTTTGTATTTAGGATCATGAGGATAGCAAGCAGCACTGCTTTAATTATCAAGGGTTAAGGAAGAAAGAAGATGGGCTTAATATGCCAAGTCACTTTTCAGTGGCTATTAGCTTGAATAGAGAATCAACTAGAGCAATTGAATTACTATCATGATGGTAGTAAGCAGCACTGCTTTAATTATCAAGGGTTAAGGAAGAGAGAAGATGGGCTTAATATGCCAAATAACTTTTCAGTAGTTATTAGCTTGAATAGAGAATTGAATAGAGATTTATGCCCCAATTTGGGGCATACAGTAATTACATATTCTGTACCAAAAAGATGATACTTTGTAGCCGTCAGTACCATAATGATGCTGGCGATTTATTTTAGCAAAAATCATTTTTTGTTATATTTGAGATGCATTCATTTATTTGATTTTTGCTGGGTTTGTAGTTTTGCTTAATTTGTAAATTTGTTTCATTTTTACAGTTGTCCATGTAAATACTTCTACTATTTAAGAAAGTTTATAATAGAAGTGATTTGGGCCAACATACTGACTCTGAAAGAATAATTTTTTTCCTTTTTTGAAGATCTTCACATTACTCAAGTTTGAGAAGTGCTGCTTTATCCCATTCTTGCTTTCATAGGACTATTAGCAAGTCTCACATTCAGCATAATTTGTCCTGTTAAGGAGTGATCTCTGCTCAGAGTACTTGGAGTCAAATGGTGTGTGCCTACAGATCAACACCCTGGAACACTCAGAGAAAAAGAGCTGTATTTATGAAAAGGTATTTTGGTGCCTCCTGCTCTCCCCGACATCATGTTAAACCAGAGAACAGAAGCACTTGGCTCCTTCTGCATCTTTGGCTGGTTCCTTGTAAGGCCTGATAACTGGAGAGTCTTAGGCTGTACCTACACATTACTGTAACAACTTTTTGGAAAGATAAAAACCAGAACAAAAGTCATCTACAGCAGGCTTTTCCGGCTTTAATGTACTTAACAGATCTTTTAAAAATGCAGATTCTGAGCTCTGACTCTCTCAGGTGATGCGGCCGGCCCATATGCCATTCGTTGAGTAACCTGAGTCTAAACAACCAACTGCTTTGTCTTTATGCCATGATCGTTTTATTTTCCTAGGATAATTCATAGAAAGCTGTCAGTACAGTATTTGATACAGAGCCAGCATTTGATAATTGTTCATTGTTCTTGTTATGGTTGTTATAGTTGTTACGGTGAGTTTCTGAGGCATGGAGATGGGTGGAAATGATGAAAGAGAAGATGGGAGTTTAGAGATTGACAGGCCTGAATTAAGATCCCAGCTTTGCCATTTGTAAGCTGTTTGACCTGGGCAAGTTTTTCAGCCTTTCTAAGTCTCTCTCTTGTCAAATGTTAAATGGGGAGAAAAATAGTACCTCAAGGAATCAAGAGGATGCTATGCAGCTCCTAGAGAGATGGGTATTTGATAAATGCCATTTTTCTTCCTTTGTTCCTTTTTGGACATAGACTTGGGGCTCAGTCTTGGTTCTGTGGCAACATTATTGTGAGTTGCATTATAATCCCTATGAAATGCAGCTCTTTCTCATTATCTTTAAAGTGAGGATAATAATTATGATGATTAAATTAATGGGTGCATGTAAAATGTCTTGGTACATAATAGGAGCCCAGTCATTACTGGCCTCTCTCTCCCCTCCCTTCCTTCACTTAGCGATGCAGTTGGCGAGGTCAACCAAGCTTAGGCACAGCTTTAAGATAGGGGACCCACGGTTTCAATTTCAGTTGACTAGAATAATCTGGAGATCTTACAAAAGAAAAAAAAAAAAGATTCCCAGGCCTTACCCCAAGAGACTCTGATTTAATAGGTTCTGGGTTGGGATCAGATACCGTGCATATTTTTAATGGTTCTCCCAGATGTTTTGCATAGGCATCCAGGCTGAGAATCACGGCTCTAGTAGACAGCTAAGCCTTGATCACTATCAGATGGCTCTTAGCATTCCTCACGTCTGCACAGCACAGCACACCACACCTTTTCCACCCCCAGCTCCAGCCTTTCTGATTGTTTCTTCCTACACACTCCTGTTTTTGTGCGCTCCCATGAGAAGGCTGCAACTTTGCCCTTCCCTTGGCACACTGGGGTGAGCACTTCTGGAACCCATCACAACCAGGCAGGGCAGGGGAGCCTGAGCTCAGCATGCCTCCCAGCCCCACCCTTCACACTGAGACACACAGAAATCCCTTTGGGTTCCTGCCTGAGGAAGAAGACACCCCTCTGGAGAGCTTTGAGGCATTTGAAGGAGAAACAAATCTATGACATGAGGCAGTGCCTACTGTGTGGCAAGAACTTTACTTGTATGATGTCTGCTTATCCTCAGCTTTATGAGGTAGTTTTATTGATATTGTCATTCTCATTTTATAGAAGAAATTGAGGCAAAGTTAAATAGCATGCCCAATGTCAAGCACACAGTGGTCTTTGTATTAGAGTAGTCTGATTCTAGAATCTGGGGGTCTTAAAAAAATGACGCCTGGGTCCACTCAGACTAATTGAAGGAGAGTCTCTAGAGATTGGGCCCTATATACTGGTATTTTTTATGAGCTGTTCAAGCCAAATGTGAGACCTGGACAACACTTTGCTCTTCTGTCTCCCAGGCTGACTTGGAACCGGAGTCTGTAGAGATTCCTTTTACTCCTGTTCTCTTCTTCCCCTCTTCTGTTGGCGATTTAAAAATTTTTTTGTTTTCATGCTTGTTAGAGATCCTCGGTCTGACTGTCATTCCTAAGAGGGTTGTGATAAGCTGAATAATGGCCTTCAGAGATGTCCATATTTTATTTTCTGGAAACAGATAATATGTTACCTGACGCAGTCAAAAGGATTTTGCAGACATGATTAAAGTTCAGGATTTGGGGCTGGAGAGATTACCCTGGATTATTCAGGTAGGCCCAGTGGTTCTCATAAGGAGGGAGGCAGGAGGATCGGACTCAGAAGAAGGAGATGTGGCAAAAGGAGAAGGGGTCAGAGTCAGTGAGAGAGATTTGAAGATGCCATGCTGCTGGCTTTGAAGATGGAGGAAGAGGCCTGGAACCCAGGAACACAGGAGGTATCTAGAAGCTGGAAAAGGCAAGGAAAGGGATTCTCCCCTGCAGCCCCGAGAGGGAACGTGGCCCTGCCAGCACCTTGATTCTCCATCTGTGAGACCCATTTCAGACTTCTGACCTCTAGAACTGTAAGATAATAAACTCGAGTTGTAATTAGTGGTAATTTGTTAGACCAGCAGTGGGAAATTAAACCAGGGGTATTTGGTGCTGTAGAAAGTGCACTGTCCTCCAGCACCCCAGAGAACTGGATTCCATTTCTGCACTCTACCATTCACTGGCTGTGAATAATTCTGGCAAGCCACCAGATGTCTTTAAGATAAGCTGTTTCTTCTGGGAATTAGAGCCAAGAAACCAGATGTCCTTGAGGGCAGGACTGGGCTGATGACCTCACACACCTCACAGATGCACTCCCTGCCATAGCCTTGATTCTTCTGCTCAGCTCAGCTCTGCACTTCCCAATAGGAACCACTGTTCTCACCCCCTCAAACTGAGCCTGAGCTCTCTATCACGTTGTCCTGGGTTATTTTACCACTGGCTGAAATTATTTTGTGTGTTAACTTGTCACAGGCACTTGCTAAAATCAGGAGGCACTATTTCCTTGGCTGGGCCTTTTTTTTTTTTTTTTTTTTTTTGAGATGGAGTCTCACTCTGTCTCCCAGGCTGGAGTACAGTGGTGCAATCTCGGTTCACTACAACGTCCACTTCCCGGGTTCAAAGGATTCTCCTGCCTCAGCCTTCCGAGTAGCTGGGATTACAGGTACCATGCCTGGCTAATTTTTGTATTTTTAGTAGAGATGGGGTTTCGCCATGTTGGCCAGGCTGGTTTTGAATGGCTGGGCCTATTTTTTTAAGAAATTAATTAAAAATTAACAATGAACTATAAATTTCCCAACACCAAGAGACTGAGAGACCAGAGTTATTCTGTTGGCTTTTCCCCTCCACTCCAGTCAAAATTGCACAATGTTTTGATATCACCTCATTGGCTTCAGACTCTGCTTATGTGATTTATTTGTTTTTCACAAACTTCTCCCTGCCCTACTTCCAGTATTTGAGGGTAGACATGGGGCATTATGTCTAATTGGCCAGCTCTTTCAAAAAGGGGAGATATTCTAGACCTTTGTATGACTGTACCTAGTGCAAATATAATTGGTAGTGATGACATCCAATCATAAGTCCTTGGCCTCATATATGCATATTTAATACTAAGTCTCTTTATCCTTAGTAGTAATATTAAACCGCAAACTTGAGTGACTTGTGTGTGAAAGTTTTCTCATGGGAATTGTGCAAACTTCATTTTTTCCAAATGATGTTCTGTTTGTTCTATTAGTTGCTGTACCTTATCTTTTGAAAAAAGTGAACATGATCTTGGTTGTACTTAGTTGGATAAAATAGTTAACAGCTAAGTTTGTTACATTCTTTTTGCCTAAGAGAAAAGGGGAAAAAAAGTCTTGACGTTAAGGGGATTTCACCAAGGTTCTCCTAGACCAATGTTTCTTAACTAGTGACAAGAGTGAGAATTTGCCCCCCAGGTGACATTTATCAATATCCATAGATATTTTTGGTTGTCACATCTAGGGGGAAGGTACTGCCAGCATCTCGTAGTTAGAAGCCAAGGAGGCTACTAAACATCCTACAATGCACAGAACCCCTCACCCTGCCCCTGCACCAAGGAAGTAAAGAATTATCTGATCTTCGATGTCAATAGTGCCATTGTTGAGAAATTCCATCCTGGATCAGTGTTGCTCAAACTTTAATGTGCATCTGAGTCACTTGGGGATCTGGTTAAAAAAGATTCTGATTTGGTAGGTCTAGGTGGCCCATGAGAGTCTGTATTTCCAACCAGCTCCCACTTGGTGTAGCCACTGCTGGTGTGAGTGCCACAATTTGAGTTTAAATGTCCTAGAATTCTTGTTTCTTATCTGTCTTCCTACACTAAAAGATAAGTTCCATGAGAACAAAGACCTTGTCTATGTCCTGTCCGCAATGGCTAGAACTATAACTGGCATATCATAGTTGTTTAATAAATATTTGTTGAAAGCATGAATGGATCCATGGAGGAATTAAGAAATGAATAAATAAGCAGACAGGCAGGAGCACTGCTTATTCTCACACGTACCTCTGAAGAACCTTAGAGGCACTTATTCTTAAAAAAACTGAATTTCCTCTCAACAAAGCCAGAAATTCACCAACAGCTTTGCCCAGGGCATGACAGTCTTCCTCAGGTTAAAAATGGTCTCCTTTCTCTGATGTCTCACATTGTCCCTTCTGATGCAGTTCCACTGGATAGATGGTTGGGCTGATAATAGTGGGAAAAACCAAAGGCCCAAACCCTGGCCCCACACCCCAGCCTGTCCCAAGGTGAAAGGCCTAGATTCAATCATATTTGTTTGTATTTTGGCAGTAGGGGGAAGGAGGAAGTGGGGATTTTTTTTGAGATGGAGTTTTGCTGTTGTCGCCCAGGCCGGAGTGCAATGGCACGATCTCGGCTCACTACAACTTCCGCCTTCCAGGTTCAAGTGATTCTACTGCCTCAGCCTCCTGAGTAGCTGGGATTACGGGCACCCCACAACCACGCCTGGCTAATTTTTGTATTTTTAGTGGAGACGGGGTTTCACCATGTTGGCTAGGTTGGTCTCAAACTCCTGACCTCCGGTGATCCGTCCAGCTTGGCCTCCCAAAGTGCTGGGATTACAGGCATGAGCCACCATGCCTGGCCAGAATAGGTTTTTAAAGGAAAATGAGGTTAGATTGAATTTCATGGTGTAACCTCTGGGGGAAAGACGTCTTCTAGTGGGCAACAGGGAGCTGAGGGGTGGGGAGAACCGGATGCTGGTATAGTTTGTACACCTGTGAGCTTTGGGAACTCAGAGATCTATTAGCCTCAGTTGGCAAATCATTTCCTTGTTTTTGCTCTCTGGGCCTCCATTGATTGCCCTTGTCTTCCACCTTCCGCACACAAGGAAATCCAAACAAAGCCATTTTGGAATCCTATCTAGGAGTGGCTTTCCTTCCCAAGGTGGTCCCTGTGCTCTTGTAGAGAATTTGCTCAGAACCCAAAATACGCTCCAGTGTCCTCCTGAGAATTGGTTGTGTTGGGCAGAAGACAGAAAGGAGAGAGAAGAGCAGGATGACAGGAAGAGGAGTAAAGAAGAGGCAAAGAAGGCGAGGCCATAAGAACAGGGCCACAGGGCATTCTCTGTAGATTGGCCCAGGAGATAGCCAAACGTTCACACAGGTGTCATTGTCACAGAGCTCTTGACGATAGCAACTCTCTCCTTTAGAAGCTGTGATGCGAGTGAATGTGTCAGCCCTGCTGATTCAGGTGTGGTCACTGCATTTTGACTGTACATTGTTTTGTAAACTTGTCAGGCCCACTGGGTGCCTGTGACTGCGCTGAACCAAAGAGAAACAGAGAAACAGCTTTCTCGTCTGGGTTGGGAGCCAGTAGAGTAATACCGGGTTTGGGAGTCCTGCCTTTGAAGCAGTTCATCAACACTGAAGAATGTTCTGCATCTTTCCTGGGACCTATAAGGGATTCAAGTTTGCTATAAGGAAAGGTCAATAGAGAGTGAGATTTGTTTGTCATCAGAATGGGTTATTAAAGCACTTGGAGGAATTTACCTTTCTGGATGTCTTCAAATAGAAACTAGATTCTTGTATTATGGGATGGTTTAAGGGCTCTCAGAGGCAGAGAGATGTATATCCCTATCATATCCCATCTTTGCTCAAAAATATTCTATTGCTTCTTATTGTTCATAGGATAAAGTTTAAATTTCTGAAACTGGCATTCAGGGTCTTCTATTATTTGGCTCTAAACCTTTCCTAGGTATTTCTTTTTTAAAAGATAAGTTAAACACAAAACAAAACAAACAGAAAGCAGCAAACTAGGAATAGAGAACTTTCTCAACTTGATACAGAATATCTACACAAAACCTACAGCCAACATCATACTTTAGTGGTGAGAAACTAGGTGTTTTCCCCTTAAGACTGGGAACAGCACAAAATGTCCCGTGTCATCACTCCTATGCCACATCCTACTGGATGTCTTAGCTAATGCAGTAATATGATAAAAGGGAATAAAAAGTATACAGACTGGGAAGGGAGAAAGAAAACTCTCTTTGTTCACAGATGGCATAATTGTTCATGTAGAAAATCCCAAAGAATCAACAATAGCAGCAAAACCCTTCCTGGAACGAAGTGATTTTTAGCAATGTTTTAGGTGACAAGATTAATATATAAAAGTTAACAAAAAGATATAAAATTAAAAAAATATAAAAGTCAAATGCTTTCCTATATGCCAACAATGAACAACTGGAATTCAAAATTAAAAATACAACATCATTTACATTAGCACCGAAAAGGAAAAGATTTAGATATAAATTTAACAAAATATATATGAGATCTATATGAGGAAAACCATAAACCTCTTATGCAAAAAATCAAAGATCTAAATAAATGGAGAAATATTCTATTCTGTTTATGAACAGGAAGGCTCAATATTGTTAAGATGTCATTTCTTCCCAACTTGATCTATAGATTCAATGCAATCCCAGTCAAAATCCCAGCAAGTTACTTTGTGGATATTAAACTGATTCTAAAGTTTATATGGACAGACAAAGGACCCAGAATACGCCAACATGATATTCAAAGAGAACAGAATCGTAGTACTGATACTACCTGACTTCAAAACTTATTTTAAAGCTTCAGTGATCAAGAAAGTATGGTGTTGGTGAAAGAACAGACAAATAGGTGAATAGAAGAGAATAGATAGCCCAGAAATTTACCCACATAATACAGTCAGCTGATCTTTGACAAAGGGGCAAAGGCAATTCAGTAGTGAAAAAATAAGTCTTTTTAACAGATGGAGCTGAACAACTGTATGCCCACAGTATTAGGGTTCTCCAGAGAAACAGAACCCAATAGGATATGTATATGCATATGCATATTTATATGTATATGTATACGTATATGTATATGTATATGTGGGGAACCATTATGGGAATGGACTCACACAATTATGGAGGCCTAAGTCTGAAGGCCTGATAACTGGAAGGCCTGCTGGTATAAGCCTCAGTGTCCAAAGCCCTGAGGACCAGGAGCTCCTATGTCCAAGGGCAGGAGAAGACGGATGCCTCAGCTCAAGAAGAGACAGTGAATTCACCCTTATTCTACCTTTTTGTTCTATTCACGCCCTCCATGGATTGAATGATGCCCACCCAGGCAATCTTCTTTACTTAGTCTACCAATTCAAATGCCAATCTCTTCTGGAAATGCCCTCTCAGACACACTCAGAAATCATGTTTTACCTGCTGCCTGTGCATTTCTTAGCCCAGTCAAATTGACACATAAAATTAACCACCAAATCTACATGCAGAAAAATGAATCCAGACATAGACCTTACCTTTTTCATAAACATTAACTCAAAATGGATTATATACCTAAATGTAAAATGCAAAAGTGTAAAACTTCTAGAAGATAACAGAGGAAAATCTAGTTGCTCTTGGGTGTGGAAAAGGGTTTTAAAATAATATATCAAGAGGACAATCCATGAAAGAAAAAATATAAAAGTTAGATTTCATTAAAATTTAAAACTTCTGTTTTTTCATTCTCTTAATGGTGTCTTTCACCATTTTGAGTTAATTTTTATGAAAAAAGAAAGGTCTATGTCTAGATTCATTGTTTGAATATTAATGGTGAAAGACACCATCAAGAGAATGAAAAGACAAACCACAGACTGGGGAAAATATTTGCAAAACATAAATCTGATAAAAGACACATATCTAAACAATATAAATGGCTCTTGAAACCCAATGACATGAAAACAACTCAATTAAAAAGTGATCTGAACAGACTTCTTATCAAAGAAGGCATACAGATAGCAAACGAGCATATTAAAAGATGCCCATCATCATATGTCATCAGGGAATTGCAAATTAAAACAACAGTGAGATACTACTATACACCTATCAGGAACGCTAAAATCCAAAATACTGACACCACAAAATGTTGATGAGAATGCAGAGAAACAAGAACTCTCATTCATTGCTAGTCGGAATGCAACATGGTACAGCTAGTTTAGAAGACAGTTTGGCAGTGTCTTACAAAGATAACATACAATTATCTAGGAGCACCATACAATTCAGAATTGTGCTCCTAGTATTTATTCAAATGAATTGATAACTAATGTCCATACAAAAACCTGCACATAAATATGAATAGCAGCTTTATTCACAATTGTCAACGATGCACAAAGATATCCTTCCATATGTCTTTTTGGAGAACAATTTATTTTCTTTTGGGTATATACCCAGTAATGGAATTGCTGGGTCAAATGTTAGTTCTAAGTTCTTTGGGAAATCTCCAAATGCTTTCCACAGGAACTGAACTAATTTACATTCCCACCAGCAGTGTACAAGTGTTCCCTTTTCTACAAAGCCTTGCCAGCATCTGTTGTTTATTTGACTTTAGTAATAGTCCCTCTGACTGGTATGAGATGGTATCTCATTATGGTTTTGATTTGGATATCTCTGATGATTAGTGATGTGGAACATTTTTTCATATGTCTGTTGGCCACTTGTATGTCTTCTTTTGAGAAGTGTCTGTTCATGTCTTTTGCCCACTTTTTAATGGGGTTATTTGTTTTTTGCTCATTCGATTGTTTAAGTTCCTTGTAGATTCTGGGTGTTAGACCTTTGTTGACTGAATAGTTTGTGAAAATTTGCTCCCATTCTATAGGTTGCCTGTTTACTCTGTTGGTAGTTTATTTTGCTCTGCAGAAGATCTTTAGTTTAATTAGGTCCCACTTGTTGACTTTTGTTTTTGTCGCAATTGTTTTTGGGGACTTAGTCAAAAATCCTTTATGAAGGCCAATGTCCAGAATGGTGCTTCATAGGCTTTCTTCTAGGATTCTTATAGTTTAAGGTCTTACATTTAAATCTTTAATCCATCTTGAGTCAATTGTTTTCTTTTTCTTTTCTTTTCTTTCCTTTTTTTTTTTTTTTTTTTTTTTTTTTTTTTGAGACAGGGTCTCACTCCTGTCACCCAGGCTGGAGTTTGATGGCACGATCATGACTCACTGCCGCCTCACCTTCCTGGGATGAGGTGATCCTCCCACTTCAGCTTCCTGTGTAGCTGGTGCTATAGGCAAGTGCCACCATGCCCAGCTAACTTTTTATATTTTTAGTAGAGACAGGGTTTTGCCATGTTGCCCAGGCTGGTCTTGAACTCCTGGGCTCGAGCAGTCTGCCCACCTAGGCCTCCCAAAGTGGAGTTAATTTTTGTATGTAGTGAAAGCTAGGGGTCAAGGTTCATTCTTCTGCATATGGCTAGCCAGCTATCCCAGCACCTTTGTTGAACTGGGAGTCCTTTCCCCTTATAAGTCCTTTCCCCTTAGCTTATTTTTGTTGACTTTGTCAAAGATTAGATGACTGTACATGCATGGTTTTATTTCTGTGTTCTCTATTTTGTTCCATCGGTCTATGTGTCTGTTTTTATACTAGCATATGCTGTTTTGGTTACTGTAGTCTTATAGTAAAGTTTGAAGTTGGTCAGATAATGTGATGCCTCTGGCTTTGTTCTTTTTGCTTAGGATTGCTTTGGCTATTTGGGTTCTTTTTTGATTCCATATGAATTTCAGAATATTATTTGTTAATTCTGTAAAAAATGACCTTGGTAGCTTGATAGGAATAGCATTGAATCTGTAGATTGCTTTGGGCAGTATGGCCATTTTAATGATATTGATTCTTCCAATCTATGAACATGGAATGTTTTTCCATTTGTTTATGTCATCTATGATTTCGTAGACATATGAATACTAGAAGGATCGTAGAAGAAAACCTAGGAAACACCATTCTGGATGTTGGCTTTGGGAAAGGATTTATGACTAAGTCCCCAAAAGAAATTGCAACAAAAACAAAAATCAATAAGTGGAACCTAATTAAACTAAAGATCTTCTGCAGAGCAAAATAAACTATCAGCAGAGTAAACAGGCAACCCACAGAACGGGAGCAAATTTTCACGAACTATTCAGTCAACAAACATCTCCAAAAAGACACACGCACTCACACGTTCATCACAGCACCATTCACAATAGCAAAAACATGGAACCAAGTGAGGTGCTCACTGGATTGGATAAAGAATTTGTGGTACATTTACATCATGGAATACTATGCAACCATAAAAAGGAATGAAAATCATGTTCTTTGCAGCAACATGGTTGCAGCTGGACCCATTATCCTAGGTGAATTAACATAGGTACAATAAATCAAATACCACATGTTGTCACTTATAAGTGGGAGCTAAACATTGGTAATACATGGGCATACAGATGACAATAATAGGCACTGGGGACTACTAGAGGAGGAAGGGAGGGAGGGGACAAAGGTTGAAAAACTTACTGTTGGGTACTATGCTTAGTACATGGGTGATGGAATCATTCATACTCCAAACCTCAGCATGATGCACTATACCCAGGTAACAAAGCTCCACATGTATCCACTGAATCATATATCCACTAAAATAAAAATGGAAAAATAAAAACAGTACATAAATTGCATCAAAGTTTACCACTGTTTTGCAATTTGCATTTCTCACTGAACCTAATGGTTTCAAAATTCATTCCTGTTTGTAAATATAGATATACTTCTTTTATTCAAAAATCTTTTACTGGTAGTATTATATTCTGTTGTATATATATTACATCATATTATTTATTCATTTCTCTATTGATGGATGTTCAGATTATTTCCAACTTTATGTTACTACAACCAGTTGTAGTAATGAACTTTTTTTGACATATACAAGAGAGCATGTATAGGAATTTTGGGAGAGTACACACTACACATCGAATTGCTGGAATGTGTCATATGTGCATTTTCAACTATCCTAGCTACTGCCAAATTCTTGGCAAAGTGTAATAGTAATGCCATTTTGCACTTTTAGTAGTGTATGAGTGTTCTTGTTTCCTCATGCCCTCACCAACACTTGATATAATAGATTTTTTAAATTTTGCAATAAAATAGATGAAAAATACCTGTTTTTAATTTGGTTTTCTTTGCTTTTAGTGAATCAAGTATCTTTTCATGTGATTATTGGACAATTAGTGTTTTGCCTTGTGTTGAATTGTCTATTCTTATTTTTTACCCATGGGGGAGCAGTTTTTCTTTTTCAAATTGATTCCTAATTAAAAAATTACATTCCCTAGTACTCATCCTTTGTCATTTACATTTATTTCAAATATTTTTTTCTGTCTGTCATGTATTTGAAAACTTTATTTATGGTACCATTGTGGGAGAGGCATAGGGCCAAGGATGGGTATGAATCCCGTTTCCGTTACTTATCACCTGCAGAACCTTGGATATTTTAGTTAATCTCTAACTGTATCTCAGTTTCTTCATCTGTAAAATGGGGGCGATAGTATTACCTATTTCAGAGGTTTGTTTTGAAGATTAAAGGAGTTAAGATGAAGAGCACTTACATAAATGAAAAGTGGTACACAGAAAGCAGTCAATAACTGTTAGCTAATATTTGGACATATAGAAGTTTTAAGTGGTTTTTTTTTTGCTATTATACAAGGTAGATTTATTTTTTTTGCTTTTGTACATGATAAAAGTTTGATTCCATCTCACATAAAATAAGATATGCAGGGATGGAGTGGTGGATCCACAGTCTTCAGGAATAAGCCTCTTTTAGGTGCACTGCTCCTATCCCCTAGATGTGAGTCTTATCTGCATAATCTGGGATAATTGCCAAAGCATTAACCATCATAACCATGTTCCAGCCTTCCAGAGAAGGAAGGGCAGAAGTGATTTTTCTTCCCTTCTTTTCAATCAGCTTTACTGAAGTGTAGTTTACATGCAATAAAGTTCACATCTTTTAAGAGTATAATTTGATGAGTTTGGGCAAATGTATATGGTTGTCTAATTATTGTCACGATCAATATATAGAATATGTCCATCACCTTGAAAAGTTCCCTAATGCCCTTTGCAGTCAATTCTATTCCCTTTACCTGGAGGCAACCACTGATCTGCTTTCTATCACTACAGTTTTCTCTATATTAGAATTTCATATAAATGGAACTGTGCAGTAAGTACCCTTTAGTGTCTGTTTTGTTTCATGTAACATAATGCTTTTGAGTTTAATTCGGGTTTTTGCATGTATCAGAAATTTGTCCCTTTTTATTGTGGAGATGTATCATAGTTTGTTCATCCATTCACATGTCAATGGGTTATTTCCAGGTTTGGGTTATTATAAATAAAGCTACTGTGAGGATCCATGTACAAGTCTTTGTGTGGACATCGTTTTCATTTCTCTTGGGTAAATACCTAGTGAGGATTGCTGGGTCAAATGGTAAGTGTATGTTTAATGTTATAAAAAGTGACAAGCTGCTTTCCTATGGGGCTGTTCTATTTGTGTTTCCACCTGCAGTGTATAAGAGTTCTAGCTGGTCCACATCCATACCAACACTTGGAATTGTCAGTCTTTTAAAATTTAGCCATTCTAGTGAGTGTGTATTGGTTTTTATTATTTTAATTAGCATATCCCAAATGACTAATGATCTCGAACATCTTTTCATGTTTGCCATTTGTATACAGAAGTTTTAAGTTTTGATGTGGTCAACTTCCTCAGTCTTTTTCTTCATTGTTTTGCTTTTTGTATCTTGTTAAAAATTTTTTTCTTATCCCAAGGACATAAGGATGTCTTCAAATATTTTCTTCTAAAAAGTTTTAAAGTTGGAATTTCATAACTAGGTCTTTAATACACTTAGAATTTATTTTTGAATCTGATGTGAGTAGGGAATCTAGTTTAATTTTTATCCGTGAATAGAAACTCAGTTCTAAAAACATTAATAATTTTTCCATGGATTGGTAATTTATATTGTCATTTGTATCACTCACCAGCTTCTCATATATGTATAGTTTCTAGCTATATTTTTCATTATCTCCTACCCCAGTGACTACAATGTCTCCTGTATGTTCCTTCCAATGTGAGTTTATTTATGCTCTTCCTTATGTCTAGGGTGACTCCTTTTTGTTCTACCTTTCGAAATCCACTCATTGCTCAAGGTCTAGCTCAGATGACCTTTAAAGTTCTTCCCAAATCCAGTCATATGCCTCTCTCCCTCCCTTGAATTAAATGAAGGGGCTCAGCACACGTATAGCATTTTATTCCTCTACTATAAATCTTAGCCTATCTTTTTGGAATCACAGTCACTTCTGTGTCTGTCTTCTTTGTTCTGCCAGACTGTAAGCCCTTTCATGTTTTTGTGGTAACTGCCAGACTGTAAGCCCTTTAGTGTTTTTGTGGTAGGCAGAACAGTGTTCCTACCTGCCTATGTCCTAATTCCTGGAACTTGTGAATATATTGCCTTACTTGGCAAAAGGGACTTTGCATATGTGATTAAATTAATGACATACAGTGAAGAGATTATCCTGGATTATTCTGGTGGACTCAGTCTAATCACATGAGTTCTCAAAATTAGAACCTTTACCAGATAAATTCAGAGTCAGAGGAATCCATGGTTAGGAAGTGGTCAGAGATGGAACATTACTGGTTTTGAAAATGGAGGGAGGGGGGGCTATGAGCCAAGGAATGGAGGTGGCTTCTAAGAGCTGGAAAAGGGAAAGACATGTATTCTCCCTTACAGCCTCTTCAATGGGACATAGCAGCAGCCTAGGTGGCACCTTGGTTTTAGGGATAGGCATGTAGGGGCAGCTTTGCTGACACCTTGATAGCCCAGTGAGATCTGTGTTGAATATCTGACCCATAGAACGGTAATATAATAAATGTGTGTTGTTTCAATGTACTAATTTTGCAGTAGTTTGTTACAGCAGCAATAGAAAACTGATATATTTGCTCACCATAGAGTCCCCTGTAACTTGAAGCAGATCCTTAGATACAAAGTGATAAATCATTGCTCACTGAGTTGAATTGTGAAGCAACGTGTACCTTGGAACTACAGAATGACAACTTTATGTTCTTACTACATCATTAATGATCAGTGTGATGCTTATCACTAGCATCTAGACCTTTGTCAATCCATGACAAATGAATGACAAAGACCAGTTCTCCTTATCGTTAGCAGTCCTGTGCCCTCTGACTTTGACTACAGTGGTGGTAAGTAAATACTGTTGGCTCTGTGCAAAGCTTTACCTCCTTAACATGTGCTGGCAGCTCAGTGGTAGAAAGGAACAGAAGGAGATGCCTTTTTCCCTATGTTATTTAACCTACTCAAAGGTACTTGACTGAGACCCTTTGATGGGGCCATTGAAAAGTCTTTTCTAGTCTTTGTTCTTAGGTAAGGGATTTGGAGTCAGACATACAAGGACTTTGAAATCCTGGCTCTGGTCTTCGTTAACTCTGTGACATAGAGTAGGTCACTAAATACCTTGGAGCTTTGGTTTTCTTATATCTATGGCAGAGATAATAATACAGTTGACCCTTGAACAATGCAGGGGTTAGGGGTCTGGCCACCCCTTGCAGTAAAAAATCCAAGTATAGATTTTTACTTCCCCCAAACTTGACTGGAAGCCTTTTATAAACAGCCAATTAACACATGTTTCATATGTTATGAAATGTAGCTTCATTATATACTGTATTTTTTTTCTTTTTTTTGAGTCAGAGTCTTGCTCTGTTGCCCAGGCTGGAGTGCAGTGGTAC
Organism: Pan troglodytes; assembly: GCF_028858775.2. NCBI lineage: Eukaryota > Metazoa > Chordata > Mammalia > Primates > Hominidae > Pan > Pan troglodytes. Next base: position 103,865,756 of record NC_086015.1, read on the forward strand.
GATCTTGGCTCACTGCAACCTCCGCCTTCCAGGTTCAAGGGATTTTCCTGCCTCAGCCTCCTGAGTAGCTGGGATTACAGGCGTGTGTCATCACGCTGGGCTAATTTTTGTATTTTTAGTAGAGATGGGGTTTCACCATGTTGGTCAGGCTGGTCTCAAACTCCTGACCTCATGTTCTGCGTGCCTCAGCCTCCCAAAGTGCTGGGATTACAGGTGTAAGCCACTGCATCTGGCCTATGTACTGTATTCTTACAATAAAGTAAGCTAGAGAAAAGAAAATGTTATGAAGAAAATCATAAGGAAGATAAAATATATTTACTATTCATTAAGTGGAAGTGGATCATCATAAAGGTCTTCATCCTTATCATCTTTATGTTGAATAGGCTGAAGAGGAGGAGGAGGAGGAAAAGGAGGGGTTGATCTTTCTTGCTGTCTTGGGGGTGGCAGAGGCAGAAGAAAACCCATGTATAAGTGAACCAACCCAGTTCAAGCCCATATTGTTCATAGGTCAACTGTATTTCCTTGAGTTGTTTTAATGATAAACAGATGTATGTATGTAAAGTTATTAGTATACAATAGGTGTTCAATGAATGCCTTCCTTCCCATCACAGGTGCATCACTACTGACAAACAATCCAGACTTCTATTTACTTTGAAGAGTTAGTTACAAGCAGGTGATGCCATATGACATTTGTTCTTAGTTTTTGTTTTTGTGTTTTATTTTTAAAGACATAAGTTTTTGGATTGCCTCATCCTTTCTTATATTTCCAAGTTTAGGGTTCTTGTCATTTTAGATGTTTGGTTAAGAATAGCTGATGTTCCGTGGATGGTTTTAGTTATTTAAACATTGAGAGGGGTTGGTAGTGGGAACAATAGGCAGAGGTACAGAAGAGATCAAAATAAGATAAAATAAATAAGGTAATAGCACTCTAGAGTGGTTATTTTCTTCTGACAGAGCTTTATTATCATTCTGGCTTTGGGAGCAGCTGCTGAGACACTCATCTCTGGTCACATGCTAAGCCTAATATGAATGAACACGTCCGGGCTTATGACACTGACAAGAGACAAATGGCCTCTGGAGTACAGAGATGGGGAAGTTGGATTTAAATCTCAGTATCTTGATGCTACTCTATTTGTCTCCACATGCTCATTCAAATAGCATTCCTGTGTCTTGGCACTATCATCTGCAAAAAGAAGAGACACTCATCCTCTTATTTGGAAGGCTGGGCTTGCTAAGCTGAGAGAGAATGAGAAGCTCTCTTGCAGATCAGAGCTCTCACTTCTTTCTTGATTTCACCTAACTGCTTTCCACTGTTGAGAAGCTTCCTTTCCACTGTCCCCTGGTCACTGCGGGCTCCTCCTCTACAGCACTACTTTAGAACGACCTCCTCCATCAGGCACCTTCTTAGACAAAGTCCTCTCCCCCTCTTACACATGCCAGTCATCTTAACACCTCCATAGAACTTGTAATTAGTTTGTTCCTTAGGGACATATTTTAGCATTTCTGTTTTTTGTGGTTTGTTCAGTCTATCATACACTTTCTGTTGTGAGCAGGGGCTGTGTCTATTCTGCAGTGGGTGCCTCAAGCGCCTGAAGTGTCCCTGTATAATGCAAGTGATGATTAGAAGAGCATCCCAAATGCTTTGCGCTGCACTGTTGACCTACAGCAGTTTTCTTTCGTCATTTTTCTTATTCCTATAACTTCGGTTTTGGCCATGACTTCAACCCTGTGGCGATCTCTTTCTTGAGGCGCTGTGTGTTAGAAAATGGGTTATCTTTGGCCGGGCATGCTGGCTCATGCCTGTAATCCCAGCACTTTGGGAGGCCAAGGTGGGCGGATCACCTGAGGTCAGGAGTTGGAGACCAGCCTGGCCAACATGGTAAAACCCCATGTCTACTAAAAATACAAAAATTAGCTGGTATGTTGGCATGCGCCTGTAATACCAGCTACTCAGGAGGCTGAGGCAGGAGAATCACTTCAACCCGGGAGGTGGAGGTTGCAGTGAGCTGAGATTGCCCCACTGCACTCCAGCCTGGGCAACAGAGTGAGATCCTGTCTCAAAAAACAAAAAAACAAAAAAACAAAAAAACAAACAAACAAAAAAAACCAAAACCAAACAAACAAAAACAACCAAAACGAAAATGGATTATCTTCTTATGCCTTACAGAACATGATCTATTATGTTATTGCTGCTCTAACCATTCCCTTTGTCTTCTGTCTGTCTCCATGGCCTGCAAGAGTGGCAATATCCTTCACTGGCCTTGGTTCTCAGAGCAGGTGGCACATGACTGAGGCTAGTGGCCTGGTAGGTGGGATGGCAAGGTGAGTCACATCCAGAACTGCCCTCTGGCACAATGTTTGGACAGGGAGGCTGGAGGTTCCAAAGGGTGTGTTCTCTGGGTTTAAATGCATTGTAACCTAGTCTGAAGGTTTATCTGCTCATGCTAGAAAGATAGGAGCACATTGGTTTAATCTCAAAGGAGGAAGAGTGGGCAGTTTTAGATTTAGGGCCACTCAGCATCTGCTTTTCCCTCTTGAGTCTAGAGCCATTATAAATCCTTAAGAGAAGAGAATTGAGTTGGACTTGACATTGAGGAAAGTGTGAAGGTAAGGATACTTTAAGAAGACTCATTCAAAACCAATGAAATTTGCAGGAGAAAGTGCTGGTACAGAATGATGGAGAATGAAATTTTAAAGCTACATATTTTTGTATCCACATAGTATGTGGATACAATTTGAGTATTAAGACAAATAGAGCAAAGCTGTTCAGATTTGTTTAGTGTATTGGAATTTACAAATGTATTTTGAAGTATGAGTCACTAATGAAGACTTAGGAATACTTCATTTTGGTGGTGGCGCAAGATGAAATTTTAAGTTTTTTGTCATAATGGTATTCATTTTATATTGAATTTAGCTATTCAATTAGAATTCCACCAAGCAAACCATTGCATCTCTTTTTCTGGGTTATTTTGAGTTGTTTTCCCTTTCTGTGTATAGACCTAGTCTGTGGTTTGTGTGGCTAACACCTGGGAATTAACACCTAGCACCTGAGTTAGATCTTGGGCTCTGCCCAATATTATCTCTTAAGGGATAGAGTTTTAAAATGTTTCCCTTCTGCATGGTGAGTGAGTCTGTGTTTACGCCGGGGGGTGGTCCGCAAAAAGTAGGGTAATGGGGATACCAGGAGGGGTTTCTTGTTTTCAGGCCAGAGGGTAATGCTTGGTATCATTAGAAGTGGAGGGCTTCTTTGGATGGGGGAGGAGGAAGAATTTTTAGGATGAATCACACTGGAAACCAATGATGAAATCTTGCAGTCCGTCTTTTTAGGCCTGGGTGAACTGCTTTTTTTTTTTTTTTTTTTTTTTTTGAGACGGAGTCTCCCTCTGTCGCCCAGGCTGGAGTGCAGTGGCGGGATCTCGGCTGACTGCAAGCTCCGCCTCCCGGGTTCACGCCATTCTCCTGCCTCAGCCTCCCGAGTAGCTGGGACTACAGGTAGCCACCACCACACCCAGAGACTTTTTTGTATTTTTAGTGGAGACGGGGTTTCGCCGTGTCAGCCAGGATGGTCTCGATCTCCTGACCTCGTGATCCGCCGGTGTTGGCCTCCCAAAGTGCTGGGATTACAGGCGTGAGCCACTGCGCCCGGCCGAACTGCTTTTCTTAGGAGGTTGTAAGTGGTAGGATCAGGTAGGAGGGTCCGGAGGAAGGACCTTCATGTTTCCTGCCCTGGCATTTTCCCTGGGGTTGCTGCTGGCTGCTTGCATGTTCTCTTTGGTGGGCGAGGAAAGCCCCGTGGTCTCCTTCAAACGAGAATGTCTGCTTTTGTGTTTAAATCTGATCAAACTCTGTGCTACTTTACTTGGCTTTTACAAGGAATAAGTTGCACCTGAAGGCAACAGTAAAGCAGGGAACAAGAGATTTACAGATAATTGTTTCTAGGAGATGAGAGTGAAGTAATGTTTGAGGATATGGACAATGTTTTCTTTCACAATGAAAATGAAATAAGATGAATGATGTTTTTATTGCCAGGAGTAACTGTATCTGTTGGGTTCCTTAGCCAGACAAATGTTAACAACCCTTATACTTTGACTTCATTTTGTTTGGATCTTTAAACAGAAAGATTGGAACCATCAGATTGTTTCAGATTAAAAGGCTGAAGACACAGGAGTTGTATAACTGAAGTAGGAAGGAGGACTCCTTTCTTTCCCCACTTTGATCAGCTCATATTCTTCTTCACAAACCCTCCACTATTCCCCATTGCCTCCTTATTACATCCTGATGGATGTGCTGAGATATACTGATCCTCTCAGCTTTGGGGGCAGCAGGAGCCTCTTAGCTTGTCATAGGGGTGGGTCAGGAGGGCTATTTGGCCTAGAGCTGTACATTCAGGGAAGGCCTGGATTTTAAAATTTCATCATATCTATGACATAGGCAATATGTTTGCTTGTATGTTTAAAGAATTTATTAGGTAATTCTAAATATTTAAAAGCAACCAAAATTTTTGTGACTGTGTTTTGGCATTTTCTTTCTTTTTTAATATACTAACAGCCTTAAAAAAAAAAGTGGAGAAGGCCCAGGCATCTAACCTCTGAGGTGCCCCCATAGTCAGTTGCACAGGCTTTCATAATATGGTAATGGTCATAGAGGCTATTGAGGAGGACAGACCTTCAATAACTAATCATGCAAAGAAGTCACTAATGTGAGGACTGGGTGCCTTGAAAGGGTGTAATAGAGACCCTCCCCTATTTGGGCCATCAGGAAGGATTTCTCCAAGCAGGTGAAATTGAAGGGCCCCCTTCCCCTTCCCCTAGAGGGGATCAATGTTAGGCAACAGAGGTGATAAATCTCAATTACCGATTGTTTTTTAAGGAAAGAGCCAAACTCTAGGATGATGTTCATATTTTGGGTTTGGGCAAAGGGGTGAATTGGCAATGTTGTTAACCAAACTAGGTAACCAGGGATTCTTTTAGGATAACTAAAATTATTTTCTGGCGGTAGGTGGGTTGATAAGATGATTAGTTCAGTTTTGGGGTATGTTGAGTGTGAGTGGCCTTTGAGACATCAGAGTAGAGATGTTTTGCAAATATATGATCTTGTGTTATAAGAAGAGCTTAGTAACTCCTTGTAAATTTAGAACCTCATAGTATGTAAGGCAGTGGATAGCCAGTGGGGAATAGAAAGAAGAATGGATGTATGGCCTCTGCTTTCAAGGAGTTTATTCTCTAATTGCAGTCAAGGAGTTCAATAACCACAGATTATCCCAGTAACCCTCTAAGACAATAGCAAGAGAAATGTCTTGGGCACTACATCAATGATTGCCAAATGAATTGTATCAATGTTTCTTGATTTTCTATATCCATCTTAGTATCTAAGTAAAATTGTTCATTTGGTTTTACTTTTGTTTTACTCTGGTAGTTAGAGGTAGGTTGAAGATAGCATGAGCTTATTTAACAGTACTGTGGGTTATTTGCTTTGGAGTAATTCATTTTAAATTTATGATGTAGGTACTGTTATTTGTCCCATTTTACAGAAGAGAAAACTGCGGCACTGAGGGGTTAAGTAACTTGCCCAAAGTTATGTAACTAACAAATTATAAAGTTGGTATTCGGACTTAGATAATCCAAATTCAAAGCCCCTTCCCCTAATTTTTAATCCTATTTTTTTAACTAAATATGTTCCCTATCATTTAAGTTATTTGAAAACCTTATTTTCAGTGGCTGCGTAATTTATTTGACATTCTCCTAGTGCTTGTATTTCCATTTATATTTGCAAGATAAATCCCTGCAAGTGGGCTTCCTGTACTAAGAAATATAAAATGTTTAAGACTTCTTAAACCAAATACAACCCATTTTCAGAAAAGTTCAAAAAATTTGCAGTCTGTATATACTTTTCAATCCCATATAGAAGTTTTCTCGATCCCATATGATTGCCTAAACCAAAACAGAACTCAGCAACACTGTGATAAAGGTGGTGGTTCAGATAATAAATCAAATACTTTTAGGGCAGGAAAGAACTCCAGGTTTCATCTAGGCCTGCCTCCTTCTTTTATTAATTAAGATCCAAGGCTTAGAAAGGTTAAGAAACATGACGCAAACACACCATTACAGGTATAGTTAGGACAAGGACCTGCACATAGCACTATGTGATATATTGAGTCTGAGACTCTTGGATGGTTTGGACGATTCAATGGTGTCCTGAAATGACTGCCTGGGGTCGCCACTGAGATATAAGAGACTTTTAGTGTTTGGGTCAGCTTCCAGGTTTCCCCCTGAGTTTCACAGTTGTATCAGAGGGATGGAAGTAACTCAAAAGGGTCTGTCTTGAACTGAGCAGCCCATTATCACCTAGAGATAAAATAAATCTGCTGGGCCAGGGGAAATCCTGAAATCTCCTTTCATGAGTTTCCTTGGACCTGGCCTAGTGTCAGATCCACAAGGGTGATTCTGGACTCTCTTTTCATTATTCTGTTGATGGTATATGTTTCAACAAAGGGCTACTCACGTAATTAAAAACTCACATAATTCTTTTTTTTTTTTTTAATAGCAGGGACCAAAAATGGAGGGTATTACTGTTTATTAACCAGAAGTGACTCCACTATGTGGCAATAATGTAAACAAAGTTTGCAATTTGATTTGGCTTGATATCTGGCTAGGTGGGGCTAAGGTGTTTTAACAGTAAATCTCAAAGTTTCATTGCCTTAGCACAATAAGGGATTGTTTCTTACAAAATCTGAAGCAGGCTGGTTGATCACCTTCTGGGTTGCAGATATGCCACACCAAGTTTGCCCAGGCAAGAGAAGAGAGAGGTAAAGGAGTTGTGTAGACTGCTAACTGACCCAGCTTGGAAAGTGACATGTGCTAGTTCAGCTTATAGTGTATTAGCCAGAACTAAAAACATGGGCCCAATCTAACTGGAGGGAGAGGCTGGGAAAGAGTGGAGAGCAGCACACAGATATTTGATGAACACTAATTGTTTCTTCCATACACTTGATGCTTGATATTTTGAAATTATCAACCTAAAAGAATGTGTAGGCAATTTCACGTCATTTCAAGTTTTAAACATAAAGATAAAACTTTCATATCACTTTCCTTCAGATAGGCTTGAAGGGCCACTGTATGGCGAAGTATATACTGTGGATGTGAAGAAATCCTTTTCATTTCTGTGTTAAAAATAATGGAACTTTTGCTTAATATTTGTGAGATTTGGGCAAGTGGTCTAACCTCTCTAAATGAGGATCCCTAAAGAAAAAGGGGTAACAATGCTTCATTCATGGGTATGTTGCGTAAATTAGGTTGAAGACTGAACATAAAACACTTGACACAGTGCAGAGTACATGGTAAGTATTCAACAAATGTGAGTTTTTATTTTGTTTTTATTGGTATTATGATATTGTACTGGTATTTACTAGTATGCACAGTAATGTAGGATCCTCAGAATCATCCTCAGTGATGTATCCATAATAATCAGAAGACAGTGTACTTTATGGAAACAAGTGATGTTTTGTCCAGATTCTGGCAATGAAATGTCTTTTACTTTCTGTGTGTTCTTATATTTGTAGATCATGGGGAATTTCAGAGGTCATGCCCTCCCTGGAACCTTCTTTTTTATTATTGGTCTTTGGTGGTGTACAAAGAGTATTCTCAAGTATATCTGCAAAAAGCAAAAGCGAACCTGCTATCTTGGTTCCAAAACATTATTCTATCGATTGGAAATTTTGGAGGGAATTACAATAGTTGGCATGGCTTTAACTGGTGAGTGGACCATTCTGTGTTCTATTTTTACCTTTTAGGTGTTTTCATTCTTTTAAAGAATTGGTTGGAGCTTCTGAAATAATTTTATATCGATTGTTCTGATCTCTGAAAGAATAAACCCTATCAAAAACCATTTTGCAAATGATATGAAATTAATCAAGTTATTATGGAAAAGCTTCAGTAATAAATAATTTCTGATAGGCTGTAGAAGACTTTAGCCTTCTGCACTCATCTTTTTTTCTTGGTTCCTAAATTGGAGAAAGAGATTAGGCCAGATGACTTCTAAGGCCTTTCCACTGAATCTTCCATATGAAGATTCAATGAAAATGTTCTGTGTTCTTGAGAGTTCCACTCTAGCCTCTCCATTATAAAAGATAAAATTTCCAGTTTTCCCATTAGATTTCTTCATGCTTTATTCATGGCAACAGGTCTTTGCTATGGCATCAAATTACACAGTAACATTTCCAAAGAGGGAAATTTCCTTGCCAAATTCTATAGATTAACAAATAAGGCAGTATCTGTAGGAAAGTTTAACTGTTTGCATACCAGACTAGATCGTCTGCTGTATCTGTCTGGGCTTTCTTTTTTCCTTTTTTTCTTTTGAGATGGAGTCTCGGTCTATTGGCCAGGCTGGAGTGCAGTGGCATTATCTTGGCTCACTGCAACCTCTGCCTCTGGGGTTCAAGCAGTTGTGCCTCAGCTCCCAAGTAGCTAGGATTACAAGCACCTACCACCACACCCGGCTAATTTTTGTATGTTTAGTAGAGATGGGGTTCCACCATGTTGGCCAGGCTGGTTGCGAACTCCTGACCTCCAGTGATCTGCCTGCCTCAGCCTCCCGAAGTGTTGGGATTACAGGTGTGAGCCACTGTGCCCAGTCCTGTCTGGGCTTTCTCAGTTATCATAATTGGAGAAAAGCTGAACTCTTTAGCATTTTTATCTGGTACCAAGCACAATCCCCTATTTTATGGCAGCTACCCAAAGATGTAGTATTTAAGAAGGAAGTAATCTATCTCCATAGGAGTTGTCTCCCAAATTCAAATCTCCAAATAATTCAGGATATATCTCAGTCATTAGATTGGAATAGGCAGTGGAACTAAGATCATTGGCATTGAAGATCTGAAATAGCTGTTTGATTCAATTGGCTATCTTTGACTAAAACTATTTATTTGAACCAGCATCTGAACCTCCAAAAGAAGCCTAAAGTGCCAGTGCTCAGCTGTTAGGGAACAGCTCAGAGAGAAGAATTAATGTCAAAAGAGGACATTAGATTGGAATAAGCAATGGACTAGTCCTCCTGCATCTTCTTGAATTCTATGTAAAGCAGAGTTGCTAAAACTGTGGTATGTTTCTTGGCAGGCATGGCTGGGGAGCAGTTTATTCCTGGAGGGCCCCATCTGATGTTATATGACTATAAACAAGGTCACTGGAATCAACTCCTGGGCTGGCATCATTTCACCATGTATTTCTTCTTTGGGCTGTTGGGTGTGGCAGATATCTTATGTTTCACCATCAGTTCACTTCCTGTGTCCTTAACCAAGTTAATGTTGTCAAATGCCTTATTTGTGGAGGGTAAGTGTTAGTGAGTATTTTCATGTACCTTTCTCTATTAGTGAGCATTTATGTAGCCCTTCATATTAATATACCTCTGGCATCTTGTTGCAGCCTTGATTGATAGGGCCATATATCTGGGCCATAATGAAATATTTGGGTGTCCTAGGCAGGGCGCCAAAAATCTACATGCTGTACTGACTCATTTAGTAGAACTGGGTAAACACAATTATTCAATTGCTATGTTCACATTTCACAGCTGTCTCAAAGGACCACTTACGAAGGTTAGTCATCTCTGGGTTGTTCTGAAGATTATCATTTTTTTTCACTTTTAACAAACGAAAACTGATCCCAGAATAATAAAGCATGAATACACTAAAATGAGGCAGCCACTCACAGTGGAACAGCTTCCACTATCTACTAACAGGCTTTTTCATATTGATACAGTAATACTCTGCCATTTGATGATAAGTAGGGTCCAAAAAATGCAGTCATATAAAAAATATGGGGTCCTAATTTTGGAAAGTTAATTAAAAACAATATTTTTTGTTCAGCTGGCCTCCCAGTTACTGTAGGGAGGAAAAAAGAAAACAAGCATTTAATGATTTTTTTTCATGTATTACACACGTAAAAAATAGATTGATTATGGAAATAGATAACCACAAATTGATCAGGAGGCAGTCACTTCCTACTCACCTTGCCTCTGGCATCCAAAGATGAGAACTTTTGCCCATACCTCTTGGGAACAAGGGCTGGATAAAAGATGGATGTCAACAACTAATAGCCCAGTTCTCATTATCTCAGGGGGTTACCGTATTTTTGTATCAATCTTTTCTCTTTGTCTTCATGAAAAAGATGAAGCTGGAATCTGTCTACAGGATGAAGAAATGCAGTTATTTACTACTTCTTGGGAGCTTCCAGAGCATGTTGTTATATCTGTCAAAATCCACCCGTATGTGTTTGCTTCCTCCAGTGGACTGAATTCCTTAAGGCGATGCTTTGACTTATTCATCTGTGTGCTCATCTGAATTATTGCACTTGCCATGCTTACTGTTGTTTGTCCTGCTTAGAAGATGCTTTGAAATATTTTCATCTTATGGAGATTCTAACTTCGTCTTAATCCTTTTCATTTAGATAAAGAGGAAAAGATATTCATTCAAAAATACAGTTAACACCCTGAGATAATGAGAATCCATTTGTTGAATATGTCACAATGTGTTAGAGAGAGAATAAAGGTCAGGGAAAGCAAAAAGAGGGTTCAATTTCAAAGATCCTATTCTAATGAGGTGGTGATGTCTCCAAAAATGCAGTCCTGTGGGAATCAGTGGGTGCCTGCTCTTTTGGACAAATGTGTGTATGTGTAAAATTCTGTCTACGGAGAGAGGGAGAGAGAGAAACAGTGGGTGGTCCTTGGTTCCACTGAAAAAGACAATCTGTTTTTTCCCCATCAGCTTTTATCTTCTACAACCACACTCATGGCCGGGAAATGCTGGACATCTTTGTGCACCAGCTGCTGGTTTTGGTCGTCTTTCTGACAGGCCTCGTTGCCTTCCTAGAGTTCCTTGTTCGGAACAATGTACTTCTGGAGCTATTGCGGTCAAGTCTCATTCTGCTTCAGGGGAGCTGGTTCTTTCAGGTGAGTTGGGGCCTCTAGTTAATGTACCTGGACTCTTTGCCTGTAACTTCTCTGTTTATTTGATGAGGCAGTTTGCTCTAGACCCCAGAGACTTCCCTCCAACATACTGCCTGTAGTAAGATCATGGGCCTCTGAGAAGTGACGTTTCTTTGAGTGTCCCAATAGCCCTGATGGGAGAATTGTCAGAGCAGCTGGGAAGTGGTGCGTGCACATCTTCATCACAGCTGGACATCCATTATGTAGGAACTCTGAGCCGATGCTTTTAGTTAGAAGCAGCTTCTGACACTAAAGCAGCTTATAGCATAATAAGCTTAAGAAATATATAGAAGGCAGAAAAGAGAGCAAACTGTTATTTATTGAGAAATAACTATGTGTTGGCTACTGTACCAAACTTTTATATATACATTGTTTTATTTTTTCCTTGCAACAGCCTGGAATTCAGGCATTATCATCATCAATTTACAGATAGGAAGACTCAGAGAGACCAAGTCTCATACAATAACAGAGCTAGGATCTAAATTTGGATTCATCTGACCCGAGGCCGCAGGCTTTTTCCATTTTAAGCTGTTAACTCTTTAACCTTGATGTGTTGTTGAAAACATGAATTCCAATCGGTAAACACACACTTTATAGAGACTGATGAATCATAATCCAACATGCATACATATCTGTAAACAAAGTCTAGGATGGAAGGTGAATTTTGGTTTAATCAGGGAAGACTTCTTAGAAGAGATTTTTAGTCACCAGAGAACACAGATTTGGGATAATGAGGTTATTTTAGAGATTTGTATTGCACATGAGGAGTGATAAAAAGCATTGGTAGGTGAGGGGGAGAGAAACATCATGGTCAAATGGGATAGAAAAGATGCAATATTTAAGCATGTAAGAAAGCGGAAAGGCTGTTGGAGCAAAGGCTAGTAAAGAGGGGCTAGATCCAAGGGTTATTTTAATGGAAAAACTTCATAGAAAAAAGCTAACAAATACTCTATAATGTGATAAAGCTGATAATTGGTGAATTTAATTATATAAAATATTATATAAAATCTATATCTCTTGCTTGGAATGTTTTACTATATACACGTATTCCTATTCAAAAATAAAAATAGACGGAAAACATTTTAAAAGAGATGACTTCTGGTTAAGATGACTTCTGGTCAAGATGACACAGTTTATCTCCCGTGTATCTTGTGTGCTCCTGACACATAACAATGACAGATAAAATAAAATAAAATAAAATAAAATAAAATAAAATAAAAACCTAGAAAATTGGAAAGAAATTTTCAAAAATAAATTTAAACAATAAAGTAGAAAACACTAACTGCAATGAAGCAAAACAAACAAAAACAGGCCAAAGAAACTTGTGGGCTGGATGTAGAACAGAAATGTAGAGCAAGAGTCAAGCTGAGCCTGCAGGCCCAGAGCAGACGGTGATGGTTGGTTTTTTGGCTCCAGTGGAACTAAAAGAAAGTAAAAGGACTCCTTTCAAGGTGGAGGATGAAACCAGGCTTTTGGGACTCTTTGATTGTGTTTTTTATATATTCTATATTCCTAATGGTTTTTCATCTGATTGATCTCTCACTTTCTAATAGAAGTCTGTTGAAGTTTTATATTACAGGTCTGGATTTGTCCGTTTCTTCTTATGTTCATTTTTTGCTTTGTTGTAAGGCTGTTTTCTGCTTCTCTCTCTCTCTCTCTCTTTTTTTTTTTGAGTTAGATGCTGATCTCATTTATTTTCAATATTTCTTGTTTTAAAATAAATGCATTTAAACAAATACATTTGTCTGCACACTGCTAGAGCTGCCTTCCGTAAGATTTGATGTGTTAGTTTGTAGTTTTTTTGATGTGTTGATGTAGTTTTCACTGTTGGGTAATTTTGAATGTTATTTCCATGTGCTTCTCTCTTTAATTTATGAGTTATTTAGGAGTACACTTTTAAGTTTCCAAAAATATTCTTTTTTTCTTATTATCTATTTCTAATGTAATTGTTTTACGGTCAGGGAATGTATTCTCTTTGTAATGTGTTGAGACTTCCTTTGGAACATGGCCCAGTGTCAGTGGTTGTAAATGATCCATGTAGTCAAAGGAAAGTATATCCTCTTTGTTTGGTTTAGGAGTCCTCATATATTTACTAGATCAAGTTTGTTAAAAAGCGAAATATTCAAATAAAGAAAGGCAGGACAAAAGGGGAAACCCCAAGAGAGCGGAATTATAAACATAAGAGCAGAATTAATGAAATTAATTAGTGTTCAGTTAATAATGACTAATTAATGTCTAGGATCTGAAGGAGGAAGCTGTGGGTTATACCTCAACTGGGAATAGGTTGGCTTAGTGTTGCCCCTTTTGGCAGATAAATGTTTTCATATTTCCCCCAAAAGCTTTTCTAAGGAAGAGATTAATGTCTTTGGGCATAAATCTGTGATTATTTAGAAAATTTTTCATCTACCAATATGTCTAGACTAGACTGTTTCCTTCTTCCTGGTGGTCAGCCTAAATAATGTCCGCAGCTTTAAAGAAAAATGAACATTTAATACCAGTGCAAACACACACACTGGCAGGAAATGAAGGTTTAGCCATAGTGACATTCCCACTACTGCACCCCTCTGAAACAAAACTGTCTAGAAACTTAGGTGAATATATTATGCTTCCAGTCAGTAAGTGTGGCATATGAATGTTTACAGCAAAACGCTGTCTTAAGCTAACAATATTATGTCGTGACTTGCTTTTCACCATATTACCATATTTTTTTCTCACTACTTCTCCATAAATGGTTAATATGTTAATACTTGTGCATGAACTGTGTATAGAGGGATTAGATAAAACATCCACCTAGACTCTTGGAACCATAAGTATGGAGATGTGAATTGAAGGAAACCAATACTCAGATTGGCCACTTTTTTATCACACACATATAAATGATTGGGTAATACGTAAATGGAGAGGGAACTTCCCTTCCAACTTATTAGCAATGCTTTCTTTCCTGAACCACATCACAGTCAAAAATGCTTTCTCAATAACCTAGCCACATCATGCAATTTAAAAAAGAAAAAAAAAAAAATCCTGCAAGCCCCTTTATACTATGAATCATGTTTTCCCTGTGTCTCTGTGTGGGAGAATATTTCAAAAGCTCCCTTTGCAACTTCTCATTCCCAAGCTCCCTCCAGTCATCCTCACCGCCCAGGTGCAGGGACAATCAGGGAATGAGGAAGGTGCTCCTGCTGTCTTTGCTTCTTGTTTTTTAGGACAGTTGCTTCCACTGCATCTCCCAGCTCCACTAATCCCCCCAGGGATTCCTCCCATCACTGCACAGATCCTGAGCCCAAACGAAAGCTCAGCCTTTGTTTTGCCTTTATGAAGGATGAAAGTTCATTTTTAAATGACAAAAAGGCCCAACTAAGCAGTAATGGTTTGAGGTCTGATGCGGCAGCAGATCAAACATTTGCTTAGGCTTTTAGTGTTGAAATAAATGATTGGATAATCAGATAACAACAGGAAATTCAGACTTCGTTATAGGAAATTGGCCCCAGGCTTATTGCCTATTAGAGAAGATAATTATTTACATTTGAAATGTGATACTAATGAAGCTTAAACTAGTGGAAACCAGATGTTCAGGAATGGCATACAAGTTACAGCAAGAAAAACTTTTTTTTTTTTGCAGATTGAGGTTTTTTTTTGGAATTTTATATAAGGAAATAAATTAAGACGACAAATAAAAGTGTGGTTTCTGTATTTAAAGGAGGATTTAATGAGTTGTGGCAGTTTCTAGCCTTAGTTTGGGCTTTCAGCTTTCCTAATTTATTCGTGTTTGGCCTAGAATGACTATGGAATGTTTCTATGGCTTTCACTGTAGTCACATCAGTTAACTCTGTTCAGTGGCCTCAGTCAAATCTTTAGCTTTCAGCATTAGGCTCTGAGGGTGCTAAAGAGATTGGCGACGGGAGGGGCTCCAAGTTTCTCTTCTCCTGATGTAAACAGCAAAAAGTTTGGTAGAATTAATGATGCCTAATGGAGGTGACTTGAGATTTTATTTTGGAGGCTTCAAAAAGCAATTATGAAGGTGGCATGCAGTGACAAGTCCCTGGGCCTGCAGTTTAGACCAACCTGAATCTGTATGCTAGCTTTACCACACTAACTATATGAATCACCATAGATAATATGTTCTGTGCCATTAGGCTTACTACCCCAACTGTAAAATAGAAATATTAATAATATCTCATGGGGTTATTGGGAAAAATATATGCTATAACTTGACAATGCATGCTGTCCTGGGGAGAGGGCTGCTAATTTCAGAGGAAGGGGAGCAGAGGAAGCTTCCAGAAGAAGGTGAAAGATGGAAGAGAGTCACCAATGTGTCTAGGCTTAAGGTTTAGGGCAAGTGATACCCTTTTGCTTATTTTGAACTCAACTGTTGTATTAGTTTCCTAGGGCTGTAGTAACAGATCCCCACAAATTGGGTGACTTACAAGAGAAATTTATTCTTTTACTCTTCTGGAGACCAGAAATCTGAAATCAAGGTGTTGGCAGGGTTGGTTTTTTCTTGGGGTCCAGAGGGAGAATCTGTCCCATGCTGATCTCCTAGCCAACTGCCAGCCATCCTTGGCATTCCTTGGCTTGTGGCAGCAAGACTTCATTCTCTGCCTTTATTATCACAAGATATTCTTCCTGTATTTCTTTGTTTTCCTATGTCTTCACATGGCCTTCTTATAAGGATGCCAGTCTTTGGGTTTAGAGCCAACTCTAATCCAGTATGACTTCACCTTAACTTGATTACCTCTGCAAATACTCTGTTTCCAAATACAATCACATTCAGAGATACTGGGAGTTAGGACTTCAACATATTGGCAGACACAATTTAACCCACTACAAATGCTAACTCTTATCTCTGGGAGCTGAAGCAGATCACTTCCCAGATCCCAGGTCATGTGGATGGCATTGGAGGAATGTTGGCAGGACTGATGGATGGGATCTGGAGGGCTAGTCCACAGCTCTAAACACTCATCTTCCCTAAAATTCTCCTTTCTACACAGAATTTTTCTGTCAATTTCCATGAATTTGTTGTAAGAGGAAGGCATGAGACCCCAGCTTAGATAACTGGGCCTTTGAACTGGGAGTTGACTATGTGACTCAATTTTCTCTCTTGTTATTCCAAACAGTGAACATAGAGGACCTAGAAATTCTTGCCTTCTTCCGGGGGCTTCAGGGACCTGGGCTCTGGTCACTTTGGCTCCCACAGTGAGCTTTCCTAGCAGTATATAAAAGGGGTATTGCAAAACACTAATATCTCCAAAGCAACAGTCTAACCAGCAGGGTGGCATTTTCCACCTGCAGTTTCTGAGTATTGTGAGCTCATACCTCTAACTTAATGACTGATGTATCTTCTTCCACAGATGTTGACACATCTTGCCTTTAGAATATATCCATGTTCTAATGCAGAGGCCCCACCCCTTGGTGGGTGAGGCACAGCGGCAGTGATGCAAATGTTTTTGCAGCTGTTTGGGGATGGAGAGGCAAGGGTGTGCATTACTTAATTTTCCTGTTTCTAAAATAGACAATAACTGTATTCTGTCTCCTAGGATATAAAGAAGGGAAAGAGGACGTTATTGTAAAGTACCTTGCTAATTTCAACTAATAAGGTATTTTGGGAAAATGTATGACTCTGACATTGGTTGACAAATAAAATGCATTGGGCCAGGACAAAAATAGAAAACCTTGGTTGGATCACTCCACTTGGTCAGGAAGGTAAACTGAATGATGAATCAATGGAGACTGCATGCTTCCACTCATGTTTGCCATTTAGGAATACAGGCCTAATGTTGCCAGATAGTTCTATTTTTACAAAAAAGCTGAAAATGCAAACTTTTGTGTAATGTTTCCTAATTTTTTAAGTGTTGGCAACTAAAGCAAATTATTATTATTATTATTATTATTATTTTTTCCTTTGAGACAGAGTCTCACTCTGTGGCCCAGGCTGTGGGCCAGGAGTGCAGTGGCACGATCTCAGCTCGCTGCCACCTCCACCTCCCGGGTTCAAGTGATTCTCCTGCCTCAGTCTCCCAAGAGCTGGGATTATAGGCACATGCCACCAGGCCTAGCTAATTTTTTGTGTTCTTAGTAGAGATGGGGTTTCACCATGTTGCCCAGGCTGGTCTCAAACTCTTGACTTCAGCTGATCCACCTGCCTTGGCCTCCCAAAGTGCTGGGATTACAGGCGTGAGCCACCACACCTGGCCGCAAATTATTGTTTTAAATGTGCAGGCCAGACAAAGCATGTCTGGGAATTAGAGATGTGGCTCAAGGGCAACAGTCTGTCATTTGGTTTTAATGGTAATATAGTACCATGTCCTCGTGGGACCACCTTCCATCTCAGTACTGATTATTCAAACCATATCAGAACTGCTGAGATGTCTCAAACTGATCTTGTTATCCAGGTCACTGTCCTTCATATTGCCCCATATGGAAAGGCTGTATGGTGAAAAGAGTATGGGTGGGAGAAAGAACATGGAGTTTTTGGAGCCAGAAACTACTGGTCTGGATCCCTACCATAGTCGTTCAGCCATTTTGTAATACTAGGGGAAGTTGTTGAAGTCCTTGAGTTCCAATCTTTTCCTATGACATACGAGGATGACGATGTCTTCTTCCTGAGGTTGTTTCAAGGGCTAAGAATTATTGTGACGTTTATGTACATGAGTGAGGATTACCGTTTACGTACATGAGTGAGGATTACGTGACAAGCACGTGGTGGTACCGCCATCTGTCAGACAGTAGAAATGGAAGTTTTCTTTCCAATTAAAGGGAATCCTGAAATGGGAACAAGTGATTAAGGCACAAATCTTAGTTTTCCCTGACTTACTCTAATTATTTGAAATTTCAAACAGAAATGGAATTAATGTTTTATTCAATATTGCACATGAAGTGTTTTTTTTCTTGTAACATTTCATTTATTAGACGTGTAATCATGGGCAAATCACTAAATCACCCAATTTTATTATCGAGATAATAAGGATAATAATACATTAAAATGAGGGTAATAATACATCCTTGAAAAGGGCCATTGCAAGGAGACACCTAAGCACTGTAACTGACACATAGCCAATACATGGTAGACATTTGTAGGATTATTCATTATATTATCCTGCTTTTGAATTTCATTTAGTTCCAGAAACCTGCAATACATTCATCCAGTTATCTATTATCTCTCTATCTACTTATTGTTTATTGGGATAAAACTTTCATAACATAACATTAACATTTTTAAAGTGTACAATTTAGTGGCATTTAGTATATTCACAATGTTGTGCCCCCATCACCTCTATCTGTTCCAAAACATTTTCATCACCCCGAAAGGAAACCCTGGGCCCATAAAATAGTCACTCTCCCTTCTCTCCTCCTAGCCCCCAGTACCACTGGTCTGCTTTCTGTCTCTATGAATATTTGTCTAGTCTAGATATTTTATGTAATCAGAATCATAATATATGTGAACTTTTGTGTCTGGCTTCTTTTACTTAGTATAAATGCTTTCAAGTTTCATCCATGTTGTGGCATGTACTTCATTCCTTTTATGGTTGATTGATAGTCCCTTGTATGAGTATACCACATTTTGCTTATCCATCATCAGTTTTCGAATATTTGGGTTGTTTTCATCTTTTGACTATTATTAATAGTTCTACTATGAACACTCGTGTACACATTTTGTTTGAATACCTATTTTTAGTTCTTTTGGGTAGAAGTGAAATTGCCAGGTCATATGGAATTCTATATTTAACTTCCTGAGGAATTGCAAAACTGTTGCCACAGTAGCTGCAGAATTTTATCCCAATAAAAAATTAGATAGATAGATAAATGGATGAATGTATTTCAGGTTTCTAGAACTAAATGAAATTCAAAACCAAGATAATATTATGGATAATCCTACAAATGTCTACCATATATTGGCTATGTGTCAGTCACAGTGCTTAGGCCTTTCCTTGCAATGGCCCTTTTTGAGGATATATTATTATCCTCATTTTCATGTATTGTTATCTTCATTATCCAGATAATCAAGATTATCCATTTTACATTCCCATCAGCAATATATAAGGATTTCAATTTCTCCATATCCTCACCAATATTTGTTATTTTTATTATTATTATTGCCAGCCTAATGAATAAAAAATGGTATCTCATTGTGGTTTTGATTTGCATTCCCCTGATGAACAATGATATCAATAATCTTTTCATGTGCTTATTGACCATGTGTATATTTGCTTTGGGCAAATGTTTCTTGAAGTCCTTTGCCCATTAAAATTTTTTTTTGTTGTTAAGTTTTAGGAATTCTTTTTATATTCTAGATATAATCTCATCGGATATATGATTTGCAAATATTTTCTCTCATGCTGTGAGTTGTCTTTTCATTTTCTTAATAGTGTCCTTTGAAGCACAAAAGTTAATTTTGATGAAGTCCAATTTATCTGTTTTCTTCTTTGGTTGATGGTGCTTTTGGTGTCGTAGCTTAAAAAAAATCAACAAATTTCAAGTGATGAAGCTTTCTCCCTATTTTCTTCTAGGAATTTTGTGGTTTTAGCTCTCATATTTAGGTCTTTAATCCATTTTGAGTTCATTTTATATATATATAATTTTATACATGAGTTAATTTTATATATGAGGTAGGGGTCCAAATTCATTTTTTTTCATATGAATACCCGGTTATCTCAGCACCATTTGTTGAAGACTGTTCTTTCCCCATTGAACGGCTTTGGCACCCTTGTCAAAAACCAATTGACCTCAGACATATGAGTTTATTTCTGGACTCTCAATTTTATTTCATTGATCTAAATGTTTATCATTATGCCAGTATCACACTGTTGTTTTGATTACTGTAGCTCTGTAGTATTGAAGTCCTCCAGCTTTCTTTTTTAAGGTTGTTTTGGTTATTCTGGATCCCTTGCAATTCCATATGAATTACAGGATCAGCTTTTTCCATTTCTGCAAAAAAAAAAAAAAAAAACGAATATTGGAATTTTGATGGCAATTGCATTGAATCTGTAGATTGCTTTGGGTGGTATTGCCATCTCAACAATATTAAGCTTCCAGTCTATGAATATGAGATAGCTTTCCATTTATTTAGATCTTCTTTGATTTCTTTCAACAATGTTATGCAGATTTTGGTGTACAAGTCCTAAACCTCCTTGATTAAATTTATTCTTAAAGTATTTTATTCTTTTTAATGCTATTGTAGATGGAACTGTCTTCTTTTTCTTTTTCTTTTTTTTGAGACGGAGACTCGCTCTGTCGCCCAGGCTGGAGTGCAGTGGCGCAATCTCGGCTCACTGCAAGCTCCGCCTCCTGGGTTCACGCCATTCTCCTGCCTCAGCCTCCCGAGTAGCTGGGACTACGGGTGCCTGCCACCATGCCTGGCTAATTTTTTTGTATTTTTAGTAGAGATGGGGTTTCACCGTGTTAGCCAGGATGGTCTCGATCTCCTGACCTCGTGATCCACCCACCTCAGCCTCCCAAAGTGCTGAGATTACAGGCGTGAGCCACCACGCCTGGCCAGAACTGTTTTCTTGATTTTATTTTTGAGTTCATTGCTTTTGTATAGAAATACAACTGTTTTGTATATTGATTTTGTATCCTGCTACTATGCTGAACTCATTTATTAGCCCTAATAGTTTTTTAATGGGTTTTTAAGGAATTTCTATATATAAGATCATGTCATCTGTGAATGTAGATATTTTTGCCTCTTTCTTTCTAGTATGGATGCCTTTTATTTTTCTTAACGGCTTAATTACTCTAGCTAAATCTTAACTTAATTGCTCTCGCTAAGATTTTCAGTACAACATTCAATAGAAGTGTGAAAGCAGACATCCATGTCTTGTTCCTGATATTAGGGGGAAAGATTTCAGTCTTTTACCATTAAATATAATGTTAACTGTGGGCATTTATTTATTTTAAAACCTTTTTGTACTCCAATTTTGAAATAACAGAGTGAAACTGCACAATGTAGAAACCCAAGACATTCTCTTAAAGTCCAGACATTCCTAGCGAGATGACTGTTTATATTTTGAAAACTGATCATTAAATGTCCTTTTAAAACTTTTATGAAAATATGACATATTAGAGACTCTCTATATTACTAAAACAGGCAGCAAAACCTGATGTTTTATCTGTTACATCTTAGATAATTGGAGTTAACTTAGTTATTTACCTTGGAAGCAAGTATTTTGAAATGCACCATTTTTGGGAATGTGATTGGTTATTTTAATATATGCTTTTTGTTCTAAATTACAGATTGGATTTGTCCTGTATCCCCCCAGTGGAGGTCCTGCATGGGATCTGATGGATCATGAAAATATTTTGTTTCTCACCATATGCTTTTGTTGGCATTATGCAGTAACCATTGTCATCGTTGGAATGAATTATGCTTTCATTACCTGGTAAGTTAGCGGTTTCTGTTAATGGAGGTTCTGTTCCTTGTTATGTGATTATCAAGACTCAGTGGTATTGAATTTAAAATTCAAAAGGGGATTTCATTCCTTATCATCCCATAAGACAGGGTAGCATAGCAGAATATTATCTGCAAACACAAAAATTCCCAGTAAAAAGAATAAATGCTGGTTTAAAGTTAGTCACTGAACAGTGCCTCAGCTGCGCCTCTGATGCTCACATTACCCTTCATCACACTCCTCTGTGCCTCCATGTCTCCACATATGCTATTTCCTCTTCTCTCTTCTGAATGGTTTCCCTCACCCTGCACTGCCTATAGTGAGTCCTCCATTTACCCATGTGTAGATACTTCAATTATAGCACTTCTTAAGCTTCGAGTCCTTTTTTGACCAACTTGTGTGTGTTCCATTAAATGTAGGTGTCTGCCTAATTTGACATTGACTAATATTTCTAAAAGTCAGATCCAGTTGAATACATTTTTTTTAAGAACCCCAGTATAATGTTCCATAAGTGGGTAAGGAGCAGTAGAACAGAGTTATAAGAACACATATTTTTAGCTGCACTATTTATCAGCAGTATGACTTTGGGCCAATTACTTAACCACGTTAAGTACTAGTTTTGTTGTTTGTAAAATGGGGAAATAATAAGACCTAAATGAGATCAAGTATTTAAGCTTAGGACATAATAAGAGCTCAATAAATATTATTGTCTTGTTGTTCTTCCTCTTGTTATTCTTTTCCTCCTTCTCCTCTTCCTTATTCCTCTTTGGCATAAAAAAAAAATGAATGTGATATGAACCCTACCCATGAGGAATTTTTAGTCTTATAATTAGGACTAAATTAGGGAGATGCACAATGAAAATGCAGTGCAATATACAGAAATAGTAGAAGAACAAAGCACTCTTGGAGTTCAGGGGAGGCCTCTTTACAATTGAGAATGAAGCTGCAGCTTGAAGGATGAGCAGGAATAGAAAGGGGTGATCAGAGTTCCTTTCTCTAAGGTGGTTAATGCCGAACCACAGTTGGCTTGGCTGATTTCAATGACCAGGCATGAAGACTCCAGCACCTAATCCTTCAGACTTCAGTGCTGATTGAAATGTTCTGTATCTACAATGTCTAATATAGTAGTCACTAGCTATTGAGCACTTAAAATGTGGCTCATGCCACACTAATTTTATTAATTTAAATATCCATATATGTGTGGATAGTGGCTACTGTATTGGATACTACACATCTAGCAGGTTCTCTGATTCCTAAATTGCAGTAGCTACTGCTAGGCCCAGTGAGGTCCCAGCTAGAACCAACTTTCCATTCTTCTCTTTAGACATGGGCCCCAAGTCACCCCTCCTGCTCTGTGCTTCTTTGTGCCTCATTGCTGAACAGCTCTGGTGCTGAGGCACTGGGTGAAGAAATCATTCCTTTGTCTAGCTCTCAGCTATCTCTGTTCAGCTGCAGGTCAGCCCACTTTGATCTATGGTTGCTTCCTTCTAGAGGTCTAGGTGCTTTGGGTACTAGGAAATTCCACCTTCTCATTCTATTAGCCCCATTCACTTCCTCCAAAGCATGTGCACGTGCTCCTTGTCAAGACTGGCTCTGCCATTGAGTGAAACTTGGCTTCTCCCCTGTTGTTCTAGGCTGACTTCTGGGCCTCATCTCCTTAGGGGCTGGAAAGCCTTCAAGATCAGTGCCAGCATCCAAGGAAATGCTCTTCCTCATGTCAGCTCCCCTCCAGAGCCAAAAGAAGACTACTGTCTCTTCCTGTTTCAAAACGCTTCATACCCCTAACGGGCCTCTTATCCACTTATAGTACTCTGGATACTGGACACTCCATTTTTTATTTTCCAACCTTCCCCTCTACCCCCAACACATATTATCCTAATCTTTCTGACCACGCAGTTCCCTCCACCTAGCATATTCACATTAAATGCACGTCTTTTCTATGAAATCTTCTGTGATGACTCTAGCTCTTGCTCATCTCCCTTTAAGAGTTTTTGTTTTTGTTTTCAAATACACCACAAAAGATTTTATTATGAAAAACATATGGGTAAAATGTAGCAACTAGGCGATTTACAAAATGTTCTATTATTGCATAAAACTATCTTTGGTCTATCACCTTCTAAAACTTCTTACACTCTTTCTTGGTGTTAGGTCAAACCTGCAAATGCTTCATCTGTTCTCCATATCATTAGAGCTCCATCTTCCACAAATATTTTAAGATAGACCTTCCCTCCACAATCATTACTCCCACAGTCTTAATGTAACCAGTGAACATGGACAGCAGCCGTCCAATATACATTCACATTATCAAAACATGATGGAAGCTGTAGATATGCCTAAATGTCCATGTTAGTACATATTTTGTCTAGTAGAGTCCTTGATTCTTTTTTTAATTTTTTTTGCCAACAAGTATTGTTTACTGCACATATATAAAGATGATTTAATTTTGAAAAATTTGTTAATTAAATGTACCCTAATGATAGGTCCAGTTTCTTATGATTAAGAAATACCATAAGGTGATCTTAATAGCTACTTAAGAAACATTCCATACAATTTAAACTGATTTGTTTACCTCTTAGAAAACAAGAATGAAGTTTCTGTATGATAAGCAATATTCTTTTTTTTTAATTTTATTATTATTATACTTTAAGTTTTAGGATACATGTGCACAACGTGCAGGTTTGTTACATATGTATACATGTGCCATGTTGGTGTGCTGCACCCATTAACTCATCATTTATATTAGGTATATCTCCTAATGCTATCCCTCCCGCCTACCCCCACCCCACAACAGTCCCCAGTGTGTGATGTTCCCCTTCCTGTGTCCATGTGTTCTCATTGTTCAGTTCCCACCTATGAGTGAGAACATGTGGTGTTTGGTTTTTTGTTCTTGCGATAGTTTGCTGAGAATGATGGTTTCCAGTTTCATCCATGTCCCTGCAAAGGACATGAACTCATCAATTTTTATGGCTGCATAGTATTCCATGGTGTATATGTGCCACATTTTCTTAATCCAATCTATTGTTGTTGGACATTTAGGTTGGTTCCAAGTCTTTGCTATTGTGAATAGTGCCACAGTAAACATACATGTGCATGTGTCTTTATAGCAGCATGATTCATAATCCTTTGGGTATATACCCAGTAATGCGATGGCTGGATCAAATGGTATTTCTAGTTCTAGATCCCTGAGGAATCGCCACACTGACTTCCACAATGGTTGAACTAGTTGACAGTCCCACCAACAGTGTAAAAGTGTTCCTATTTCTCCACAACCTCTCCAGCACCTGTTGTTTCCTGACTTTTTAATGATTGCCATTCTAACTGGTGTGAGATGGTATCTCATTGTGGTTTTGATTTGCATTTCTCTGATGGCCAGTGATGGTGAGCATTTTTTCATGTGTTTTTTGGCTACATAAATGTCTTCTTTTGAGAAGTGTCTATTCATATCCTTTGCCCACTTTTTGATGGGGTTGTTTGTTTTTTTCTTGTAAATTTGTTGGAGTTCATTGTAGATTCTGGATACTAGCCCTTTGTCAGATGAGTAGGTTGCGAAAATTTTCTCCCATTTTGTAGGTTGCCTGTTCACTCTGATGGTAGTTTCTTTTGCTGTGCAGAAGCTCTTTAGTTTAATTAGATCCCATGTGTCAATTTTGGCTTTTGTTGCCATTGCTTTTGGTGTTTTCAACATGAAGTCCTTGCCCATGCCTATGTCCTGAATGGTATTGCCTAGGTTTTCTTCTAGGGTTTTTATGGTTTTAGGTCTAACATTTAAGTCTTTAATCCATCTTGAATTAATTTTTGTATAAGGTATAAGGAAGGGATCCAGTTTCAGCTTTCTACATATGGCTAGCCAGTTTTCCCAGCACCATTTATTAAATAGGGAATCCTTTCCCCATTGCTTGTTTTTCTCAGGTTTGTCAAAGATCAGATAGTTGTAGATATGTGGCATTATTTCTGAGGGCTCTGTTCTGTTCCATTGGTCTATATCTCTGTTTTGGTACCAGTACCATGCTGTTTTGGTTGCTGTAGCTTTGTAGTATAGTTTGAAGTCAGGTAGCATGATGCCTCCAGCTTTGTTCTTTTGGCTTAGGATTGACTTGGCAATGTGGGCTCTTTTTTGGTTCCATATGAACTTTAAAGTAGTTTTTTCCAATTCTGTGAAGAAAGTCATTGGTAGCTTGATGGGGATGGCATTGAATCTATAAATTACCTTGGGCAGTATGGCCATTTTCACGATATTGATTCTTCCTACCCATGAGCATGGAATGTTCTTCCATTTGTTTGTATCCTCTTTTATTTCCTTGAGCAGTGGTTTGTAGTTCTCCTTGAAGAGGTCCTTCACATCCCTTGTAAGTTGGATTCCTAGTTATTTTATTCTCTTTGAAGCAATTGTGAATGGGAGTTAATTCATGATTTGGCTCTCTGTTTGTCTGTTATTGGTGTATAAGAATGCTTGCGATTTTTGTACATTGATTTTGCATCCTGAGACTTTGCTGAAGTTGCTTATCAGCTTAAGGAGCTTTTGGGCTGAGCTGATGGGGTTTTCTAGATATACAATCACGTCATCTGCAAACAGGGACAATTTGACCTCCTCTTTTCCTAATTGAATACCCTTTATTTCCTTCTCCTGCCTGATCGCCCTGGCCAGAACTTCCAAGACTATGAGTGGTGAGAGAGGGCATCCCTGTCTTGTGCCCGTTTTCAAAGGGAATGCTTCCAGTTTTTGCCCATTCAGTATGATATTGGCTGTGGGTTTGTCATAGATAGCTTTTATTATTTTGAGATACGTCCCATCAATACCTAATTTATTGATAGTTTTTAGCATGAACCATTGTTGAATTTTGTCAAAGGCCTTTTCTGCATCTATTGAGATAATCATGTGGTTTTTGTCGTTGGTTCTGTTATATGCTGGATTACATTTATTGATTTGTGTATGTTGAACCAGCCTTGCATCCCAGGGATGAAGCCCACTTGATCATGGTGGATAAGCTTTTTGATGTGCTGCTGGATTCGGTTTGCCAGTATTTTATTGAGGATTTTTGCATCCATGTTCATCAAGGATATTGGTCTAAAATTTTCTTTTTTGGTTATGTCTCTGCCAGCCTTTGGTATCAAGATGATGCTGGCCTCATGAAATGAGTTAGGGAGGATTCCTTCTTTTTCTATTGATTGGAATAGTTTCAGAAGGAATGGTACAAAAAACCTTTCAAAAAATTAATGAATCCAGGAGCTGGTTTTTTGAAAAGATCAACAAAATTGATAGACTGCTAGCAAGACTAATAAAGAAGAAAAGAAAGAAGAATCAAATAGACACAATAAAAAATGATAAAGGGGATGTCACCACCGATCCCACAGAAATACAAACTACCATCAGAGAGTACTATAAACACCTGTATGCAAATAAACTAGAAAATCCTGAAGAAATGGATAAATTCCTCGACACATACATCCTCCCAAGACTAAACCAGGAAGAAGTTGAATCTCTGAATAGACCAATAACAGGCTCTGAAATTGAGGCAATAATCAATAGCTTACCAACCAAAAAAAGTCCAGGACCAGATGGATTCACAGCCGAATTCTACCAGAGGTCCCTCCAAGAATTTTTACAGCCCGTCGTCTTCACCATGCATTTTAACAATTGGGATCTCTCCTGTGATGTTCACTATTAGGTCATGTGGGTTAGTGTTATCTACTGGCTAGATTGTGTCTCCTTGAGTATGAGACCCTTTCCATATTTCCCACACCTCTTGGCACATTGCCAAACATATAGTAGATTCTCAATAAACCCTTGTTTGCTGTTTTAATAGATAATAGATTTATGTTGCAGAGCTCTTTAAATATAGACTTCATTTGTTTTGAAATCATGTTTTATATACTTTTCAATTTTACCGTCATATTGTTCTTGAAAAGATAAGACCAAGGGTTAAATTTTCTGATATATTTTGATATAAACTTAAGCAATAGCTTAAGTTAGTTCCACAGAAGTATTTCAAAAACCCCTCTCAGAGCACAAGTAAAGCCATTACATATTGATACAGGCAGGCCAGACTTTCATCAGAAAAAATATAGCAGAAAATAAGGGTAAAGATGCAGGTAGACTGGTGAAGTTTTTCATTTGTGAAGAGTGATATTGGTGATTTGGCTTATCAAATTTGTTTGCATATTCCTATGTATTTCTGGGAGTTAACTATGCTTTGTTGATATGGTCACAGCACAATGCCTTTATAATAATGATGCACAGGAAAAGCTTTGCCTAGTTCTTATGACACTCTTTCGCACATCAGAGAAGTGGAGAGCCTGCTGAGCTTCAGCTGCTGATCAGTGTCACATCTTCTAGTGTCAAAAATTATAATCCGTGCTTCCCCCAGGCCTATGGATTCTCTTTTTTTTTTCTTTTTTTTTTTTTTTTGAGATGGAGACTTGCTCTGTCGCCCAGGCTGGAGTGCAGTGGCGTGATCTCAGCTCACTGCAACCTCCACCGCCTGGACTCAGGAGATTCTCTTGCCTCAGCCTCCTGAGTAGCTGGGATTACAGGCATGTGCCACCATGGCCAGCTAATTTTGTATTTTTAGTAGAGACGGAGTTTTGCCATGTTGGCCAGTCTGGTCTTGAACTCTTGACCACAGGCGATCTGCCCGCCTTGCCTCCCACAGTGCTGGGATTATAGGCGTGAGCCACCATGCCCGGCCCAGATTCTCTTAAACTATGAAAACAGTCACCAGGATGGAGGGTACTTCTTTGAGCTTCTTAATTCATCATGGCAGAGGCATCACATGCAGTTGAACAGCTTGTTCCCTGCACAAAAGCTCCCCCTGGAAGGGGCTAGTAGGAGGAAGTAGGGGCTGAATTTAGCCCAGACTTGACGTGGGCCTTGACTTGGGCTGCCAACCCTAGAGGCGGGCTTCTTGCACTTCCTTTATATGATATAGCACCTGTTTGCAATACACAGATGTGGCTTTTATGGAGAAACTCAACTGAGCTTGGTTTCATCTGGGCTTGCCACAGCCCAGCGATTCTCTTAATTGTTTTAGAAATGATCAAAGTTGGCTGGGCATGGTGGCTCATGCCTATAATCCGAGCACTTTGGGAGGCTGAGGCGGTCAGATCACGAGTTCAGGAGTTCGAGACCATCCTGACCAACATGGTGAAACCCCTTGTCTACTAAAAATATTTTAAAAAATGGCTGGGCACAGTGGCTCATGCCTGTAATCCCAGCACTTTGGGAGGCCGAGGCAGGTGGATCACGAGGTCAGGAGTTCAAGATCAGCCTGGCCAAGATGGTGAAACCCCATCTCTATTAAAAATACAAAAAAATTAGCTGGGCGTGGTGGTGGGCGCCTGTAATCCCAGCTACTCGGGGGGCTGAGGCAGAGAATTGCTTGAACCCGGGAAGCAGAGGTTGCAGTGAGCTGAGATTGTGCCACTGCACTCCAGCCTCCAGCCTGGACGACACAGCAAAACTCCGTTTCAAAAAAAAAAAAAATTAGCTGGGTATGATGATACATGCCTCTAATTCCAGCTACTCAGGAGGCCGAGGCAGGAGGATTGCTTGAACCCGGGAGGTGGAGGTTGCAGTGAGCCAAGATTGCACCACTGCACTCCAGCCTGGGTGACAGAGCAAGACTCTGTCTCATAAAAAAAAATAGAAAAGAAAAGAAAAAGAAAAAGAAATGATCAAAGTTATCTTCTGAGGCCTAATTAAACAATGATGCAATACATTGGAAAACCACGTTGTATCTGTTTACTTATACCCTGCTTTAATCCACAAAAATTTTCAGGCAGCTCCAAAGCCAAATAAAAGTAATTTTCCTTTTTGGGTTGCCTTCCCCAGTTGCCCAAATAATCTAGACTTTGTGGTATAATGGGTGCATATTGCTCTGGGTTTCTATTTTAAACACCGTCTAACTTGAGATGCTTTTCTTTCTCCTCAGGTTGGTTAAATCTAGACTTAAGAGGCTCTGCTCCTCAGAAGTTGGACTTCTGAAAAATGCTGAACGAGAACAAGAATCAGAAGAAGAAATGTGACTTTGATGAGCTTCCAGTTTTTCTAGATAAACCTTTTCTTTTTTACATTGTCTTTGTTCTTGGTTTTGTTTCTTGATCTTTTGTTTGGAGAACAGCTGGCTAAGGATGACTCTAAGTGTACTGTTTGCATTTCCAATTTGATTAAAGTATTTGAATTTAAATATTTTATTTTTAGCTTCGAAAATATTTTGGGTGATACTTTCATTTTGCACATCATGCACATCATGGTATTCAGGGGCTAGAGTGATTTTTTTCTAGATTATCTAAAGTTGGATGCCCACACTATGAAAGAAATATTTGTTTTATTTGCCTTATAGATATGCTCAAGGTTACTGGGCTTGCTACTATTTGTAACTCCTTGACCATGGAATTATACTTGTTTATCTTGTTGCTGCAATGAGAAATAAATGAATGTATGTATTTTGGTGCAGACACCTGAAATCTTTGTTTTTGTTATTTAGCTACACTCCTCCTTTTTATCATGCAGAAGAAGCTGCAGGACACAGAAATTCTTTTTTGTGAGACATCTCTATAGTACCTGAGTTCTCCACAGGGAATAGTAGGCCAGAAGTCTTCCTAGGGTGTGTGATCTTTCAGAGAAGATAAAAGGGATGATCCCTAGGACACATGGTTGCAAAGCCATGAGAGACTGGGAAAGGAGGACTGGGGTGTTGTCCATAAGAGTAAAAAGTCATCACACACCATAGCATGGCCACCACACCATCCCCTCTGTTACAGTAAGTGAAAGGTTAAAACCAGGAAAAGCCTTTTATGGAATGCTTGGGTAAAAAGCCAGAACTCTTACCTAGTCTGTGACCTAAGAAGCCCCCCAGTGGAGAGTCAAGAAATCTTGTTTCTGATTCTGGCTCTACCATTAACCAGCATTTAGGTTTCTGGCAATCACCATGTCCTTCTCTCTAAAGTAAGGAATTGAATTGAATGAACCATGGGGCTCTTCTGGTTGTCACATTTTAAGAATCTAGAAATGGAAGCATATGGAAAGCTATTAGGTTGGTGCAAAAGTAATTGTGGTTATTGCCATTGAAAAGCAATGTCTTTTCTTCAATGTCAACCTAATAATTTAGTACAATGTTAGTCACAAAGACCAGTATTTTCTATGAGAGAAAAGGAAGGAGGATTGCACGAATCCTTGAGGGATGACCCAAACCTGGAGGAAAGGAGGCAGCCCTGTGCACAGCTAGAGCTGAAATGTGGTCAACTAAGTCCTGAAGGCTCCCTAGCTTTCCAGAAGCACTGGCAAGTCTAGAAGGCTGCCTGGTCTCATATGTGTCACAGTGACGTTGAAGAGTCAGGTGAGTAGATTCTTCAGGCCCCAGAACTGGACACATTCATTTTGTCACATAAGTTTGAAAAGAGCAGGTATGAGTGCCTAAAGGTTTATCTTGAATAATGCCATGAACCTTAGGACGTTTCTGGCATATGAAAATGCCCACATGCCGCAGTCCTTGGGGGTCATGGCGTTCTGTCCCATATATGTCTTATCTCTCGGGGCTGTTTGCTAGACTCACAAAATTCTATGATTTTGACAAGTTTGGGTTTCAAAGGAGTGAGTGAGTGAGCGATCAGCAGCAGTTACATGAAGCTGGCATCACTGGTATCTAGGCCTGAGCAGAAACACCGGGAATAATTAGCATGAACCAGATTAAGCCTGGAATTTTGAAAACTGATAAGTGCAAATAGTCTACAGTCTTTGTGAGAGAGCAGAAATTTCCACTCCTCTAGTCTGCACACAGATTACAAATAAAATCAACTCAGCAAGTTCTCAAAGGAGGAATATTTGGTTCAGGTCTAAGTCTAAACTCTAGGGCTATCTGCCTCTAGTTCCTGAAATGAGCAATACATTGGAACACTATCATGACAACTTTATGGTTACATTATTGGATTTGTAATTTATGACTAACATTTTTATGGAATGATGTGAAAAATTAACAAACTGTGAACTTGAACCAAAAATGAGACAGTCATATTTTCTTGTGCTAGGAAATCTTAGATCAATAAGTACAATTTGTAAAGGTTTTGATTTATAAAACAGTATGTTTCAGTAAATGTTCTGAAACCATGAAAAATATTTTATAACAAAAATATAAAAAGTTTTCAACTCTAGATCATGGGATGAGAAAAATTAGTTTCAGGCTATACTTAACCCGTGTGTACCAATGGAATCCATCATCCAATGAATGTTTATTAAGCAGTTACCATGTGCCAAGCAGTGTTCAATAAACTAGGAATACAGTGGTATTCTACAGCAGTACTTAAGCCAAAGTCCCAGTCTTCATCAAGCTTACATTCCCATGGAACATACAGTCAATAACAAAGTCAACAAGTAAGTTCTACAGTTTGAGGCAATAATAAGTTATATGAAGAAAAATAAAGCTGGGAAGGAGTATAAAGAATGGTGGGGTGCTGCTATGGTTTACATACGATTTGTTTGTCCCCTTCAAGTCTCATGTTGAAATTTGGTCATCAATGTTTGAGGTGGGGCCTAGTGGGAGGGGTTTAGGTCATAAGGGTGGATCCCTCATGAACGGCATGGTGCCATCCTCATTAGTTTGCACTCTATCAGTTCCCCAGAGAGTTTTCCTGAAAGCTGGTGTTGAAAAGGGCCAGGCACCTCCCTTCCCTCTCTTGCTTCTTTTCTCACCATGTGATCTCTGCACACGCCAGCCCCCCTTCCCCTTCCGCTGTGAGTGGAAGCAGCTTGAGCCCCTCACCAGAAGCTGATGCTGGTGGTGCCATGCTTCTTATACAGCCTGCTGAACAGTGAGCCAAATAAACCTCTTTTATTATAAACTACCCAGCCGCATGTATTCCTTTATTGCAATGCAACAGGCTAAGACAGGTGGAGGAAAGCACCACCTTCCTGAGGGTGGTCCTTTCCTAGAGGTGCTCCTCTAACCACCCGAGGGAAAATAGCCCCTGACCTTCTGCCCATCCCTCTCTATCATTATCAGGCATTATAGTGTTTATATATTTCCAGAGCCTTTAGCTCTGAAAGGAAAACCTTATCAAAGAAGGGATGGGGATGGAGGTTTACTCCCTTACTTTACATTTGTATTTTGTCTCCATTCTTCCAAAAACCTAGGATCTCAATTCCTGAGCTTTTGCCAAACTTTGAGTATCCTATGCTTCATTTGCCATAACCAAAGTGGAGAAAACCTTTACATAAATCAATGTTTGATTTCTAGTGCAGGTGTTAATGTAGGAGAGACTCAAGGACATTTTATAAAGCAGACAGAACCCTGTGGATGGAAAGCCTCTGTGGCTGTATAATAGGAAAGTGAAGGGTGGGGACTGATTATTAAGCAATATCAACTTTGGCTGTTGATGTGATACCAACTCCTTAGTGATTTCTGTAATTCTCCAATCTCCTTTGCTTGGGAATCTGCAACCTCTGATTGCACTAACTTCCAGCTCATTGTTGAAATGGGAGGCTTGGTTATGGTACACTCCTCATCATTTCGTTTCTAGAGAATCTCATTAATCAAGGTTGATTAATTGTATCTTGGTTGTGGATTGATAAGGTGAAGCAAGAGTCAATGGATAGTATGGGAAAAATAAAAATAAAAGCTGAGAACTGGGAAATTCTCCCAAAATACAAGCAAATGATAGATTAAAAGTATGAAAGAAAAGTTAATACACCTGAAGAATATATACAGAAATTCTATATTCTGTTTCATATGCATTCCAGGTAGAGAAAAGTGAGAGAATAGAGGATAGGCATGAAATTATAAGAGAATATCCTTTAATGGCAAGGAAGAGAGATTTTTGCTTTAAGCTTGGAAGGGTATTTCAAGAGATTTGCAGTGGATAGTGTGGATTTCTGGTAATAAAAATTTAAAAGCTTAATTCTGTCTTATACTTTTAAATTCAATTTGTGAATATTGTTATTCTAAGTCTAGCAAATTTTAACACTCGTTTTTAAGGAGTCTTTAATGTTTGAATATAATCTTAAATAATTAGATTTCCCTTTAAGCATTTCACTTTATTTTTTTTGTGGGAGACTGGAGTTTTATTATTACTCGTATCAGTCTCCCCGAGTATTCAGGGATCAGAGTTTTTAAGGACAACTTGGTGGGCGAGGAGAAGCCACCAAGGAGTGCTGATTGGTCAGGTCAGAGGTGAAATCATAGGGAGTTGAAGCTGTCTTCTTGCACTGAGTCAGTTCCCAGATTGGGATCAGATGAGCCAGTTTATCAATGTGGGTGGTGCCAGCTGATCCATCAACTGCAGGGTCTGCAAAATATCTCAAGCACTGGTCTTAGGCTTTACAATAGTGATTTTTACCCCCAGGAGCAATTTGGGGAGGGTCAGAATTTTGTAGCCTCTAGCTACATGACTCCTAAAACATAATTTCTAATTTTGTGGCTAATTTCTTAGTCCTATAAAAGCAGTCTAGTCCCCAGGCAAGAAGGGGGTTTGTTTTGGGAAAGGGCTGTTATCATCTTTGTTTCAACCTATAAACTATAAGTTCCTCCCAAAGTTAGCTGGGCCTGCAGCCAGGAATGAACAGCTTGCAGGTTAGAAGCAACTTGGAGTTGGTTATGTCAGATCTCTTTCACTGTCTCAGTTATAATTTTGCAATGGCAATTTCAATCCCAAAAAACCCTTTCGGTTTTATAACACCTCATCTTAAGGTGTTGGCTAATGAAGATAGAAAAAGGGCAAAGACCATTGTAACTTCTTCCTGTTGACCAGGGGCGTGTGGGGGTAGGTGTTGACCCCAAGGTGAAAGGAGTGGAACCACTTTGCAACTGTCAAAGCATACTCATGCAGTCCTGGCTGAGATTCCAAGGCTTGCATGATAAAGGCATTAGTATTGTCAACTATAGTTTTAGTACCACATTTAAGGAAACAGCATACTATAAGGTAAATAATGAGTACCAGAATAAGGAATGCAATTCCCAGTTTTAAAAGTAAAGATTTGAAAGCATTAGTTTGGGAACTTGTAGCCTGCCAAGAATTTAGAATTTAGGCCAAACTGCTGGAAAAACTCAAGTACAGCTAACTACAGGTATACTATAATTTTTTGAAACAGAATTTTTCTCTCTCCAGTCCCTGTTTTTATTAAAAACAAATCATGGGCAAGGCGGGGTGACTCATGCCTGTAATCCTAGCACTTTGGGAGGCCAAGGTGGGCAGATCACCTTAGGTCAGGAATTCGAGACCACCCTGGCCAACATGGCGAAACCTCATCTCTACTAAAAATACAAAAATTAGCCGGGCATGGTGGCACGCACCTGTAATCCCAGCTACTTGGCAGGCTGAGGCAGGAGAATCGCTTGAACCCGGGAGGTGGAGGTTGCAGTGAGCCGAGGTCACGTGACTGCACTCTAGCCTGGGTGACAGAGTGAGACTCCATCTCAAATAAAACCAAAAACCAAAAAACACACAAAAACAAATCATGATAGGACAGATGTGTTTACAAAATAAACTTTAGTCTTACTATACTTGACCTGATTATTTGCATAAAGTGCAGCAAGAATACTTATTTTCCACATAGGCTTTTAAAGTTGGCTTTGATGGAACTCTGTTCCATAAGGACTCTCAGATAAGACTTTTTAAAGCTGAGCCTAGCCATGGGTTTGTACTCTCAAATACTTAGAAGTTGGGTAAATTCCTCTCCTCTTGAGATACCAAGATAACTCGGGGTTTTTGAGCCTGTTAGAAAGTGACATTCTTTACTTACCACAGGTCAGGAACCCTGTACAGGGACTGCACAGACAGGGTATGAGGCCAGTTTTCCCAAGGGTATGTATTGGCTGTACAAGTCAGATTTGATTCCTTAAAGGAAAGCATACCATTCCAGCCAAGCTTTGGTAAACTAACCAGTTTCTCTGATGGTGCTCTGTTGCAAAAGAAAACATTCTTATTGTACTTATGCAAATAACTATATTGCCATAAGTTAAGAATATTCACAAATAGTTTCCAAATTCTAGAGAAAGCAGTCAGAGAGAAATACATATGCTCCAAATTTTGTTTATAGGAGTATACCTTATTCAATTGTTAAAAGCTGTAAATAGCTTAAAAGGAAAGTTTACTTGGCTCTGAAAAACAAAAAGGATCAGCAATGTTTTTAGCAAAAAGTCAAAAAGGATTACTTCAGTCTTATATTGGTTCAGTCCATGCAGTTAACTTCTGTTCTGCTTCATATTCATGAACATTTCAGCACTCCATGAGAGTTCTGAAAGTTTTGCTCTATCCTAATGTCACAATCTCCAAAGTTATCAGAAACCTGCATTTAAGAACCCCTGTTAGAGTTGTATAGCTGATTATAAAATCACCATTTAAAGAGGAACAGACCAAAATAATAATTGTCTATAGATGACAAAAAGTGTTAGGGCAGCCACAGTCAAAGACACAATTGACAAGGAAATGTGTTACCTCTGTAGCACACAATAATTTAACATAACGCAACACTTATAATTATTACTGATACCATAGACTGAGTTATATCAGAATTATAGGAGTTTCACATAATTTTGGAACATATACCAATAACACATTTACATAAACATAGCCCAAAGAAAGCCAAACACCATTTCTTATTTGGCAATGCTTACTGTATTATTTTTATACCAAATAAGCCAAATATATCACTTTTGGACTTTAGAGGACATAATATCTAAAAGATTAATCATGTCAGAAAAAGATATATTTTATAATTTGGTTTTGGAAAGTTTGTCAAATATCAAAGGTTTGAAACACTGGATATCACAAAATAGAATCCCAGGTCACTGTAAGTCATTCATTAGCTAAAATGGTAACTCCAAAATTTTTAAAAATAAAAACCTTTACTCTGATAGGAGATTTAGCTTTCCAAACAACAAGATCCAATGAAGACAGGATGAAGCCAACTGAATCTGTTTGTCCTCTCTCCCCTCCCTTTTTTTTGGAGTTTACTCAAAAGGCAAACAAAAATCTTTCATTTCCTCTCAATACTACATAAAAATTTTTCAAAAGAGGAAACCAAATTTCATGTTTGCATTAGTGCATCTTTAATGCTTAAGCTAGGTTTTAATAAAATTTTGTAAATCTATCCAGTTTTAATTAGTTTGACCATAAAGTAAGATTTGCATAAACTTTTTAGAGCCCTTTATAATTTTCTGTTAAACAGCAGATTAATTTTCTAAACAAACCCTGCTATTCAGACACATAGGCCCAGCCCTGCATTAGTGTACTTTTACTTTAACGTTCAACCTACAGGAAAAAGTTAAATAATCCCCTTCAAATCCTAGCCAACTTGCTCATGCCCACAGAACTTTCTGCAAAAGATCAACCCTTCATAAATCCTTTTCAACTTGCTTAAACCTTCAGTTTTGTCCCATTACTCTTATAGGTTAAGACAATCTTTAAAACCCTCTGAACTAGACAAAATTACTTTCCCTTTAACAAAAACCATATTCCCATGTCTTCTTTCATCTTTTACCAAAAACACATTCTACTTTCCTTACGTACCTTGTATATAAAACTGTTTCTCCAGTAGTCTCAACTATGTTAACTCTTAGGAACTTTTATTTTTTATGAGAAACCTGATAAGCAAGCGGTTTTAATTATGTACTAAATGTGGAGCCTAGGACATCAGACAGAAGTGCAGACAAGGCCTGACTCCTTCCAGCATAGCTAGGGGGGCATGGCTAATTCCACATGTCCCCAGGCCTTATCTAGAATCTCTAATGGCTCCAAAGTAGGTAAGTCGAACAATTTTCAAAAGTCAAAGAAGCAGTTTATGACCTTAAAGCATTTAGCAAACCCGATATCTGACCTAATTTAGATCAAATGTCTAAATTTTGAAGACATGTTTATTTTACCAAAAATAATTAAAACTGTCTTTATTTCTGAAAGATTACCAAAGTCACATGAAGAAGAAGGCATTATAAAGTTTCTATTTTTCTGACAAAATATTTGATTTAAGTGCTTATTTTTCTAAACCAATTAGTCAGAACTCTTTTATCTAAACATCACACACCCTACACATATAAATACACAGACAGACAGAAGATCCAGTAGTTGTAAGATTTTTCATTTGCCAGTTTCTTAGTTGGATTACTAGCTTCAGGGTGGAGCCCCTGGAGGAACAGGCCAGGAAAGCACACAGCTTTTAGGGCCTAATAAGAAGGCACAGATGGAAGGAAAAATATAACCCCCAAATTAAGGGTGCCATTTTTATGCTACATACTGGATCCCCCCAAAAGAGGGAAATACTACAGGAGAAGACAGTGCAATGCTTCTACTGTGCATTTCATTGCAAAGCAACCCAAAGCCAATCAGCCCATCCCCCATGGGAATCTTATCTCTTAGTGGAGGGTGGAGATATTTTCATACCTTCCAGGTAGCCAAGAGCATGCTTCTCTAATCCAAACATCAAAGAGTCAAGCATGCCTTCTAACTGCTATTAGCCATCCCTTTAAGTATATTTCCTATATGGTTATTACACACCAAGGCTAAAAGCTGTCCCATAATGCAATGTAATTTTTGACACCCCCCCAAAAATAGAAAATGTTAGGCAACGTAGTGTAAAACAGAACAAAGCCTTAGATTTTTTGAGAAGGATTTATTCTCTTTCAATTCCTGGGGTTCCATGAGGAAAACAGAAGTTTTTCCCAGAATGGAGTCTGTGGCACCTCCTCTGTTTCCCCCCAAGAGTCCTAGGCTGTTAGAATTTATCTTAGGTTCTCTCATGTGGGCATCAAGAGTGGTAAGAAGACAAAATGGAGAAAAACAATTCAGTCAGCTGTGAAGAAAAATAAGATCCAAGAAGAGAAAAAATCATAAAGGTCTTTTAAATATATTTATAGCTTGGATATCCACTTTTAATGAGCTGATCTTAGCCACAGAGCTCTGTATTAGTTCATTTTCCTACTGCTGATAAAGACATACCAGAGATTGGGCAATTTACAAAAGAAAGAGGTTTAACGGACTTACAGTTACATATGGTTGGGGAGGCCTCACAATCATGGCAGAAGGCAAGGAGGAGCAAGTCACATCTTACATGGATGGCGACAGGCAAAGAAAGAATGAGAGAGAAGCAAAAGCGGAAACCTCTTATAAAACCATCAGATCTCGTGAGACTTATTCACTACCACAAGAACAGTATGGGGGAAACTGCCCCCATGATTCAATTATCTCCCACCAGGTCCCTCCCACAACTTGTGGAATTCAAGATGAGATTTGGGTGGGGACACAGCCAAACCATATCAAGCTCTTTAAAAAATTTTTTAAAAAAATCTCTTATGCAACCATAGGCAAAATCTTCTTACTTTTGCAAAATGCTGCCCAATGAGCTGCATGAGAAACTGAATTAACATTTTCCATCCCAGCTGAAGCAAAATACACATAGCAAAACAGACACTAATCACCTCGTTCAGCACTCAGTACCCACCTGGCAAGGCTGAAACTTTCTCCCATTGGTCCCTGTTGTCTTTGATTCATTCCAGGTGGAGAGGGCCTCTGACTGGTAATTCAATGGGTGGTCTCTGGGCAAGACAAAGAGCGGACAGTCTCCCCGAGTCAGGCCTGTTGAACTTTCTTCAGGGCTCACTAAATGTGACCAGACTTTCCAAGTTAGGCCTGCTGAACTTTCATCAGCAATTCCTTCAGAGATCCCATCCATACATACAAACACACACACAACAAAGACAAGACAGAGAGAAGGTCTTCCAAACCAAGATCCCTAACCAAGAATTCCAGGAATATCCCTTTGAAACTATCCTCCTATTCTCCATCTGAGAAATCTCCCCGAAATCTTCCTGATTGAGAAGTCTCCTGAACCAAGACTCTTCCTAAGAATTAGGGAGAGCCAAATGAGACCCCTCAGAAGCTGAGAGAAGACAGACACCCCACAATGGGGCTACAGACAAACCAGGACCACTGAAGGAGCTGAACCGAGACAGACACCCCACAAGGGTCCTAGAGACAGACACCCCACTATGGGGCTACAGAAAAACTGAAACCCCTGAAGGAGCCAAACCAACTGGGAGAAGGAAAGAGGTGTTGGCAGCACCTAGGATATTTACCAATCCAGACACCCTGTAATGGGGCTACAGCTATAGATACTCCATGACATGACTGAGCTACAGACAGACACCCTATAATAGGGCTACAGTTACAGACACCCCACCATGGAGCTACAGGCAGACACCCTGTGATAGAGCTACAGTTATAGGATGTTTTCCCAGGACTCTTTCTCTATTGCAATTAAATCCACGCACATTGGGTCAGCAGCACCCCTCCAGTAGAGACAGTACCAGAGTCAGCCCCCAGTCCAAGAGAACTAGGAGGCCTCTGGATCCATTGCAGGAGGCAGACTACTGAACCATGGGTAAGTTGCCACAAGGGCAATGCTGGACTAGCCCCCAAATTTGTAACTACTCAATGGGTTCACCTTGCCTGCTGCCTAGACAGAGCTGATTTATCAAGACAGGGTAATTATAATAGAGAAAGAGTAATTCACGCAGAGCCGGCTATGCAGGAGACCGGAGTTTTATTCCTCGTATCAGTCTCCCCTTTAAGCATTTTAAACTGTATTTACGAATTAAATATTCTAACATTCTTCTTAAGTACTTCAATTAACTCATGAATCCTCCCAAGTTCTTATGTAATTCTTAGAAATCTAATTTATTAAACTTATAAGTTAATTTATTAAACTTATAAATGTGATGAAACTTAAGTTTTCTTAAATATTCAAATACTGTGTATAAACTTAATGAGATTTCATAAACTCACAGGCCTAAGTTTGTTACTGAATTGCACATTGATAAATTGGGTTTATAAAACTAATCTGAATAGAAAAAAATCATTTTGAAAATTACAAATACCTAAAGTGGTAAACATACAAAATTCCTTAACAGAAAATATCAACATTGTGGTCTTGATTCTCTTAAACATTTCTGTATTTAATTCTAAGTCTTTCTCTGTTAAAACAGCCTTGCTTTAAGAAAGTGATTTGTTTATGGCAGGTAATGTTGGGGAGTACCTAGGCAGCTGGTGAGTTATTAGACCCAGGGGTACTGAATGGGATAGGATTCTTGACAGTGACCATAATGGCATATCTGAAACTCATTACAGTCACATATCAAACCCTTTGCATAGGTTGTGTTCCAGCCTTCTGTGTACAGGGTGTGCACCTTCCTGAGTTGGAGTTATAATTAACCTGTCTTTGCTGCCTACTCATGAAAAATCTGCAACTCCCACCCAGGATGTCATGTCACTTGATGAGATATTTTTTAATTCTTTAGCTTTTAAGAAATTTAAACAGATTTTATTCTAAGTCTGAAGCCTTCTGAATGTGATGCAATCCTGAATTTTTTTCCAAATATGCTGCCTGTCTCATAGGACTACTTAATTTTTATAGCTATTAAGGATGATAACCTAACGAATTCTAGGTCGCCCTCTTTTATTTTAATTATTCATTCTTGATTTTTTAATATTTTTTACTTTTATTTGTGTTTGATTTATAAAATGTATAAAATAATATTTTATTTTTATGGCTCTAGAAATCTATAAGAATTTCATAACTATTATGTTTACATGTTTAAGTATTATCATAATACTAATTTAATCCTATGCTAAGAATTTTACAACTTTTTAAATTTTTAATTATTATGAGTTCAGAATAGTTGTACATACTTATGGGGTGCATGTGATGTTTTGATACAGGCATATAATATGTAATGATCAAATCTGGGTAACTGGGGTATCCATCACCTCAAACTTTTATCATTTCTTTGTTTTGAGAATATTCCAATTCTACTCTTTTAGATATTTTAAAATATACAATAAATTATTGTTAACTATAGTTGCCCTATTGTGCTACCAAACACTAGATCTTATTCCTTCTACCTACTTGTATTTTGTACTCATTAACCATCCCCACTTTATCCTACCCCGCAACCTCATTACCCTTCCCAGCCTCTGGTAACCATCATTCTGCTCTGTGCCTCAATTAGTTCTCTTTCAAAGGTAATTCAACCAACAGCTCTGAGATTGGACATCAGTATTTCTTAATGCCTTTAACCTTTAATGCCTTAAAGTTGGGATGACATATATTTCTTGAGTGCGTATATGAGTTGCGGGAAGAATTATGATGGTTAAGGAAATGTTCAAATGGAGGTGAAAAAGTGCTCCTTATCTGAGTCCTCTCATGATCTTGGGCTGTTCTGCCTATTTTCACATCTTCTAAAGGGAGGATTAAAGATTTCGAGTAAAAAGCTGAAAGTGTAGGCCAAATAACACCTGATTTGCTGATCTGTGCCTGAGGCCCAAATACATACAGCCTCTAAAACATACAGGAATAAGCTCACCCACGTAATTAAGAGGCTTAGCAGTTTAGGATGGAACAACCCTCTTTCATCGGCTCAGAAATTGACGCAGCTTCCTTTTGCCTCTGATACCAAATCTAAATTAATTAACATTATTCTCAAAGCTTAGACTATTTGGGTATCAAATCAAATCAAATAATGTCAATTGCATGTGATTCAATGTATAGTTATGTGCTCATCTTATGTTCTCAACATAAGGCTTTTACCAATCAGGCTGACTTGTTCTCTGTTCTCCCAAAACATTTTATTTTAATTCCCATATCTATGTTGAATTAACTGCCCTCTCTTCCTTCAACCTATCAGCTTAATTCTGAAGATTCTTTATGGCCAGATTCCAAACCTTTCCCTCCTACTACTTCATACTGCTCTCTTCTGTCTATAAATTCCTATAGCAGAGAGCCTGGGGAATTATTGGATCATATGCTGTTTAGTCCTCTAATTATCCCTATCCATAAATTCTTCTCACTGCATTATAATTCCCTAAAGAGAACCATATTTCTTTGGTCTCTATTATAGCACCTAAGGAATCTTTCTTAACATGTAGTATTGAATAGGGAGCTCTAGGTGCAGAAAGAAGAGAGAAAGTATAAGGAAGATATTATCAATATGTCCTAAGATGTTGTCTGTAGGTGAAGACCCTGAGACTGGAGAGTTAGTGATTTGTCCAAGAGCATGCAGTTAGTGGCCAAGCCCATCATCAGAGGTAAGTCTCCAGGCACCGTAAGTGAGGGCTCTTTCCACTTCAGCGGTTAGACTATTGCATAGTGAATGGCTCAGTTCCTTCTCAGATGGACCTGCCTTATTCTGAGGACCATCTGTCTTCATACCCCCACCCCTCTTCCTGTGTCCCATTCAGAGGAAGAGATGCCAGATTCTGTTCAAATATCTCTGGTATTTGATTCTAGTCAGAGATTCAGGAAAGGGAGGATCACCACCAGGACAGTGATGGCCAGGGCACACGAGACTCCCCAGAATAAGATACCTTCCCCACTTCTCACTTCTCAAGATATGTGTCTAAAATATATTCCGTATCTATTGTGTGTATAGTACGGAGGATGACTGAGGACTGACGATATTGCGGAATAGGCTGAACAGTGAAAAAGACAAGAGCGATGATGCTGCCCTCTAGTGGCGGAGTGTAGAAACACAACTCATAAGCAAACACCAAGTTCACATCCTAAGAGTCCTTCACCCCAAAAAGTCAGACCACAAAAATAGTTAGAGGTAGAGTTTAAGTTATTTTAAAAAATCTTAGGTTTTAATTTATTAGTACTTTAATCCATTGTT
This sequence comes from Pan troglodytes, assembly GCF_028858775.2. Lineage (NCBI taxonomy): Eukaryota > Metazoa > Chordata > Mammalia > Primates > Hominidae > Pan > Pan troglodytes. The sequence goes on from NC_086015.1 coordinate 103,908,759, forward strand.
ATGGGTGAAATTGTGTCCGTCCCCCACAAAATTCATATGTTGAAGTCCTAACCCCCAATACCTTAGAAGGTGATCTTATATGGCAATATGATAATTCCAGATTAAATTAGTTAAGATGAGGCCATACTGAAGTAGGGTAGGTTCCAATTTAATATGCCTTATGTCTTTATAAAAAATAAAAATTTGGACACACACACACACACACACACACACACGTGGAAAACACCATATGGACATAAAGGAAGAGATTGGAGTGATATGTCTACAAGTCAAGGAATGCCGAAGTTTGGCAGCATACTATCAGAAGCTAACTAAGAGGGAGGCATGGAACAGATTCTCTCTAACACCTTGAAAGGGAGCATGGCCCTGACAATACCTTGATCTGGAATTTCTAGCCTCCAGAACTGTGAGACAAATTTCTGTTGTTTAAGCTGCTCCGTTTGTGATACTTTCTTATAGCAACCTTAGCAAACTCATACAACCCCATTACTTTACATTAGTTTTAAGCTTAATGTTTTTAGATTTCAGAATAAAGCATGGAAAATGGTACACTGAGGGCAATACGGCAAATGCCAGGGATGAAGATATTATCTACCCCAAGTTTTATTACCAGCCATAAAATGCATTATCTTTGTTGAGAAACTTACTGACAACTTGGCTTAGTTATACATTTATACTATTTTATGGGCTCACCAGGTTGGCAAGTGTCCTTAACCAGTATTTTTGTCATTCCAACATTCCTCTGGGAGGCAATGTTTATACTTGTAAATCATTTATTAACTAGTGACTTCTGCATTGTTGTCTTTGGTGTCTTCTAATGTTTTATACGCTTGCTAACCAAATCACAAACTCCTTGAGTATCCTTGAATGTCATACGTTATTATTAAGCTTTCTGGGGATTATGGGCCTTCATATCCTGTAAAATGCATGGTTCTTACCGCAGAATGGCCCCTGTATTAGTTCTCCAGAGAAACAGAACCAATATACAAATGTAGGCTTGAGGGGAGGATTTTAAGGAATTGGCACAAGTGGCTGTAGAGGCTGACAAGTCCCAAACCTGTGGTACTTTCTTAGAGCAGCCTTAGCAAACTAATACAACCTTATTACTTTAACATTAGTTTTAAGCTTCATGTTTTAGAATTCAAAATAAGGCATGTATTTGAGACAACAGGCTGGGAAGAGTTGATGTTACAGTTCAAGCCCAGAGGAATTCCTTCTTCTTTGGGAAAGGTTAGCCTTTTTTTATTAAGGCCTTCAACTGGGCTGGGCATGGTGGCTCATGTCTGTAATCCCAGCACTTTGGGAGGCCAAGACGGAAGGATTGCTTGAGCTCAGGAATTCGAGACCAGCCTGGCAATATAGACAGCCTGTGCAAAAAAAAAAAAAAAAAAAAAAATTAGCCAGTGCCAATAGTCTCAACTACTCGGGAAGCCTGGGCGATTGAAGCTGTGATGAGATGATTGTACCACTGCACTCCAGCCTGGGTGACTGAATGAAAACTGTGGAAAAATAAAAAAATTTTAAAAAGGCCTTCAACTGATTGTATAATGATATGGTTTAGATGTGTGACCCCTTCAAATCTCATGTTGAAATGTGATCCCCCATGTTGGAGGTGGGCCTATACGGAGGTATTGGATCGGGGGCAGATCCCTCATGAATGGCTTAGCACCACCCTCTTGGTGATAGTGAGTTCTCTGAGTGCGTGAGATCTTGTTTCGGAGGGTATCACCTCTCCTGCTGTCTCTCTAGCTCCTGCTAGCTCCATGTGACATGCTGGCTCCCTGTTGTCTTCTGTCATGATTGTGAGCTTCCTGAGGCTCTCACCGGAAGCTGAGCAGATGTTGGCACCATGCTTCTTGTACAGCCTGCAGAACCATGAGTCAATTAAACCTCTTTTCTTTATCAGTTACCCAGCCTCAGGTATTCCTTTATAGCAACACAAAAATGGCCCAGTACAGATGAGGTCCACCCACATTACTGAGGGTAATTCACTTTACTCAAAGTCTACTGGCTTAAGGCTGGGCGAGAGTAGCTCACACCTGTAATCCCAGCACTTTGAGAGGCCGAGGCAGGTGGATCACATGAGGCCAAGAGTTCGAAGCCAGCCTGGCCAACATGGCAAAACCCTGTCTCTACTAAAAAATACAAAAATTGCTGGGCATGGTGGTGCATGCCTGTAGTCCCAGCTAATCAGATAGCTGAGGCATTAGAATCACTTGAGCTGGGGGCGGAGTTTGCAGTGAGCCGAGATCATGCCACTGCACTCCAGCCTGGGCAATAGAGCAAGAGTCTGTCAAAAAATAAAAAAAATCAAAATCCAAAAAGTCTACTCACTTAAATGTTAAGTGTTAATTCTCATCTATAAAATACTTTCATCTTCATCTCTGACCTAGGAGGACATTCAAGACCCAGGCTCCTTTTGTTTGATCGTTCTACCATTTTTTGAGATGTCCATGTCGGCATTCAAGACTATAGAAGGGGAAAATAGAGTGGCTGGAATTTCTAATGTGATGTGTAATTTCTACTGTGATCTGGAAATCTGGAAGGTGCAATCATCATTTCTGCCTATTTTCCAATAGCCTAAACTTAGTCATATAACTACACTTTGCTTCAAGGGAGGCTGGAAATAATCGTGACTTGCTTGCAGGCCATTAGATCCCCTGAAATTAAAGTTCTTTTTTTTTTTTTTTTAAAGAAGGAAAGGATAGATAGTAGGTTATTTGGTAGTCTCTTCCAAAACACTCAGGCAAATTAATAACATCCAAAATTTGAAAATCTTGAACAAATGAGATGATCAGGGGAATCATCAGTGGAAAATAAGGGATTTTATAAATGAGGTAAAGCTTCAGCTCAGCATTAGGATTTTAATTCAGTTTATTAGAACTTCTGTTGCCAGGCTATTTGTAAATTAGAGAAAATGTAAGAGACAATGTTAACAAAATTAAATAAAAAATACCTTCACAAAAAATCTGAATAAATTTTGACCAAATATCTGAATACTATGGCCAAGCCAAGTTGACACATAAAATTAATCATCACAGCCTCCAGTGAATCCTGCCATCTTGAATTTGTGCTTTTTGTAGCATGAATCTGGACTGGTCTTGTGATCATTGGTTTTTAAAATTTTTTATGGATACATAATGGTTATGCATGTTTATGGAGTACATATGATATTTTGACACAAGCATGTAATGTGCAATGATCAAATCTAGGTAGTTGAAATATCCATCATCTCAAACATTTATCATCTGTTTGTGTTGGAAACATTCTAAAATGATTCTTCTAGTTATTTTAAAATACATGATAAATTATTGCTAACTATACTTGCCCTATTGTGCTACTGAGCATTAGATTTTATTCATTCTATCTAACCATATTTTCGTACTCATTAATCAACTCCTCTTTATCTCCCCCTCCCCACTACCCTTCCCACTCTCTGGTAACCACCATTCTACTCTCTACATCCATGAGATCAATTGTTTTAGCTTGCACATGAGTAAGAACTTGTCACATTTGTCTTTGTGTGCCTGACTTATTTTACTTAACATAATGTCTGCCAGTCTCATCCATGTTGCTGCAAATGACAGGATTTTATTTTTTTTTTATCTTAAGGATGCTGAATGGCTTAAGAGTCACTGTTATTTTCTTTTATTGATTTATTGATTTCAATTGTGATATAGATCATTAGTTTTCTATTAGGTTTTTTATTATGGTCATATGGCTTTATAAAGCAATGCTATTCAACTAATGTTCTGCAACATAGAGGGGAATTGGTTTATTGTGGCTTTTGATGTTTCTAGAAATATTAATTTTGGTATAATGATTCTTTCACTTCTTTTTAAAATAATTTTTCCATAGGTTATTGGGGATACAGGTGGTATTTGGTTACATGAGTAGGTTCTTTAGTGGTGATTTGTGAGACTTTGGTGCACCCATCACCCAAGCAGTGGAGACTGCACCCTATTTGTAGTCTTTTATCCCTTGCCCCCACTTCCACCCTTCCAAGTTCCCAAAGTCCATTGTATCGTTCTTATGCCTTTGTGTCCTCATAGCTTAGCTCCCATATATCAGTGAGAACAAACAATGTTTGGCTTTTCATTCCTGAGTTATTTCACTTAGAATAATAGTCTCCAATCTCATCCAGGTTTCTGCAACTGCCATTAATTCATTCCTTTTTATGGCTGAGTAGTAGTCCGTCGTATATATCTACATCACAGTTTCTTCATCCACTCGTTGACTGGTGGGCATTTGGTTTGGTTTCATGATTTTGCAATTGCAAATTGTGCTGCTATAAACATGCATGTGCTGCAAATTGTGCTGCCATAAACTTGTGTGTGTATCTTTTTCATATAATGACTTCTTTTCTTCTAGGTAGATACCCAGTAGTGGGATTGCTGGATCAAATGGTAGTTCTACTTTTAGTTCTTTAAGGAATTTCCATACTGTTTTCCATAGTGAATGTACTAGTTTACATTCCCACCAGCAGTGTAGAAGTGTTTCAGTTTCATTCTCCTACATGTGGCTAGCCAATTATCACAGCACCGTTTGTTGAAAAGGGTGTCCTTTCCCCACTTTATGTTTTTGCTTGCTTTGTCAAAGATCAATTGGCTGTAAGTATTTGGGTTTATTTCTGGGTTCTCTATTCTGTTCCATTGGTCTATGTGCCTATTTGTATACCAGTACCATACTGTTTTGGTGACTGCATCCATGCCAACATCTACTGTGTTTTCATTTTTAAATTATGGCCATTCTTGCAGGAGTAAGGTGGTATTACAGTGTGGTTTTGATTTGCATTTTCCTGATCATTAGTGATGTTGAACATTTTTTCATATGTTTGTTGGCCATTTGTATATCTCCTTTTGAGAATTGTCTATTCCTATCCATAGCCCACTTTTTGATGGGACTGTTTGTTTTTTTTCTTACTGATTTGTTTGAGTTTGTTGTAGATTCTGGATATTAGTCCTTTGTCAGATGTATAGATTGTGACGATTTTCTCCCACTCTGTGGGTTGTCTGTTTACTCTGCTGACTGTTCCTTTTGCCGTGCAAAAGCTGTTTAGTTTAATTAAGTCCCAGCTATTTATCTTTGTTTTTATTGCATTTGCTTTTGGGTTCTTGGTCACGAAATTCTTGCCTAAGCCAACGTCTAGAAGGATTTTTCCAATGTTATCTTCTAGAATTTTTATAGTTTCAGGTTTTAGGTTTAAGTTCTTAATCCATCTTGAGTTGACTTTTGTATAATGTGAGAGATGAGGATCCAGTTTCATTTTCCTACATGTGTCTAGCCAATTATCCCAGCACCATTTGTTAAAAAGCGTGTCCTTTCCCCACTTTATGTTTTTGTTTGCTTTGTCAAAGATCAATTGGCTGTAAGTATTTGGGTTTATTTCTGGCTTCTCTATTCTGTTTCATTGGTCCACGTGCCTAATTTTATACCAGTACCATACTGTTTTTGGTAACTATGGCCTTATAATATAGTTTGAAATCAGGTAGTGTGATGCCTCCAGATTTGTTCTATTTGCTTAGTCTTGCTTTGGCTATGCAGGCTCTTTTTTGGTTCCATATGAATTTTAGAATTGTTTTTTCTAATTCTGTGAAACATGATGGTGTTATTTTGATGGGGATTGCGGTGAATTTGTAGGTTGCTTTTGGCAGTATGGTCATTTTTATAATATTGATTCTACCCATCCATGACCATGGGATGTGTTTCCATTTGTTTGTGTTGTCTATGATTTCTTTCAGCAGTGCTTTGTAGTTTTCCTTGCAGATGTCTTTTGCCTCCTTGGTTAGGTATATTCCTAAGTATTTTATTTTATTTTATTTGCAGCTATTGTAAAAGGGGTTGAGTTCTTGATTTGATTCTCTGCTCAGTTGCTGCTGGTGTATAGAAGAGCTACTGATTTGTGTATGTTAATCTTGTATCTGGAAACATTGCTGAATCATTCTATCAAGTCTAGGAGCTTTCTGGAGGAGTCTTTAGGGTTTTCAAGGTAAACGATCATATCGTCAGCAAACAGGGAGAGTTTGACTTCCTCTCTACCAATTTGGATGTCCTTTATTTCTTTCTCTTGTCTGATTGCTCTGGTTAGGACTTCCAGTACTATGTCGAAGAGGAGTGGTGAGAGTGGGCATCCTTGTGTCGTTCCAGTTTTCAGAGGGAATGCTTTCAACTTTTCCCCATTCAGTATTATGTTTGCTGTGGATTTGTCATAGATGGCTTTTATTATATTGAGGTATGTTTTTTGTATGCCGATTTTGCGGAGAGTTTTAATCATAAAGGGATGCTAGATTTTGTCAAATGCTTTTTATGCATCTATCGAGATGATCATGTGATTTTTGTTTTTAATTCTGTTTGTGTAGTGTATCACATTTATTGACTTGCGTATGTTAAACAAACCCCGCATCCCTGGTATGAAATCCAGTTGATCATGGTGGATTATCTTTTTAATATGCTGTTGGATTCAGTTAGCTAGTATTTTGTTAAGGATTTTTGCATCTATGTTCATCAGGTATATTGGTCTGTGGTTTTATTTCTTCATTAAGTCCTTTCTTGGTTTTGGTATTAGGGTGATACTGGCTTAATAGAATGAATTAGGGAGGATTCCCTCTTCCTCTATTTTGTGGAATAGTGTCAAAAGTATGGGTACCAGTTCTTCTTTGAATGTCTGGTAGAATTCTGCTGTGAATCCGTCTGGTCCAGGACTTTTTTTGTTGGTAATTTTAAAATTACCATTTCAATCTCACCATTTGTTATTGGGCTTTCAGGGTATCTAATTCTTCCAAATTTAAGTTAGGACGGTTGTAATTTTCCAGGAATTTATCCATCTCTTTTAGGTTTTCTAGTTTATGTGCATAAAGGTATTCATTGCAGCCTTGAATGATCTTTTGTATTTCAGTGGTGTTAGTTATAATATCTCCCATTTCATTTCTTAATGAGGTTATTTGGATTTTCTCTCTTCCTTTCTTGGTTAATATTGCTAATGGCCTATCAATTTTATTTATCTTTTCAAAGAACCAGCTTTTTCTTTCATTTCTCTTTTGTGGTCTTTTTTAAATTTCAATTTCATTTAGTTCTGCTCTGGTCTTGGTTTGTCCTTTCTTCTGCTGGGTTTGGGTTTTGTTTGTTCTTGTTTCTCTAGTTCCTAGAGGTGTGACCTTAGAATGTCAGTTTGTGCTTTCAGTCTTTTTGATGTGGGTGTTTAGGGCTATGAACTTTCCTCTTAGCATGGTCTTTGCTATATCCCAGAGGTTTTGATAGGTTGTGTCATTATTGTCGTTCAGTTGGAATAATTTTTAATTTCCACCTTGATTTTGTTTTTGTCCCAATGATCATCAGGAGCAGGTTATTTAATTTCCATGTATTTGCATGGTTTTGAAGGTTCCTTTTGGAGTTGATTTACAGTTTTATTGCACTGGGATCTGAGAGAGTGCTTGATATAATTTCAATTTTCTTAAATTTATTGAGATTCATTTTGTGGCCTATCATATGGTTTATCTTGGAGAAAGTTCCATGCACTGTTGAATAGAATGTGTATTCTGCAGTTGTTGGATGAAATGTTCTGTATATATCTGTGAAGTCCATTTGTTCCAAGGTATAGTTTAAATCCATCATTTCATTGTTGACTTTTTGTCTTGATGACCTGTCCAGTGCTGTCAGTGGAGTATTGAAGTCCTCCACTATTATTGTGTTGCTGTCTGTCTCATTTCTTAGGTCTATTAGTAGCTGTTTTATGAATTTGGGAGCTCCAGTGTTAGGTGCAAATATGTTTAGGATTGTGATATTTTCCTTTTGGACAAGGCCTTTTACCGTTATATAATGTCCCTCTTTGTCTGTTTTAACTGCTGTGCTTTAAAGTTTGTTTTGTCTGATATAATAGATACCCCTGCTCACTTTTGGTGTCCATTTGCATGAAATGCCCTTTCCCACCCCTTTACTTTAAGTTTATCTGAGTCCTTATATGTTAGGTGAGTTTTCTGAAGGCAGTAGATGGTTGGTTGGTGAGTTCTTATCCATTCTGCAGTTCTGTATCTTTTAAGTGGAGCATTTAGGCCATTCACATTCAGTGTTAGTATTGAGATGTGAGGTATCATTGCATTAATGATGCCATTGTTGCCTGTGTACCTTGGTTTTTTGTTTTTGCTTTTTAAATTGTGTTTTTGTTTTATAGGTCCTGTGTGATTTATGCTTTAAAGAGGTTCTGTTTTGATGTGTTTCCAGGATTTGTTTCAAGATTTAGAGCTCCTTTTAGCAGTTCTTGTAGTGGTGGTTTGGTAGTGGCAAATTCTCTTAGCATTTGTTTGTCTGAAAAAGGCTGTGTTTTTTCTTCACATATGATGCTTAGTTTTGCTGGATATGAAATTCTTGGCTGATAATTGTTTTGTTTGTGGAGGGTGAAGATAGGGCCCTTCTAGATTATAGGGTTTCTGCCGAGAAATCTGCTGTTAATCTGACAGGTTTTCCTTTATAGGTTACCTGGTGTTTCTGTCTCACAGCTCTTAAGATTCTTTCCTTTGTCTTAACTTTAGATAACCTGATGACAATGTGCCCAGGCGATGATCTTTTTGCAATGAATTTCCCATGTGTTCTTTGTACTTCTTGTATTTGGATGTCTAGGTCTCCAGCAAGGTCAGTGAAGTTTTCCTTGATTATTCCCCCAAATATATTTTCCAAACTTTTAGATTTCTCTTCTTCCTCAGGAACACTGATTTTTCTTAGGTTTGGTCGTTTAACATAATCCCAGTCTTCTTGGAGTCTTTTTTTGTATTTTCTTATTCTTTTTTCTTTATCTTTGTTAGACTGGGTAATTTGAAGACCTGAATTTCTTTCTTCTACTTGTTCAGTTGCATTGCTGAGACTTTCCAGAGCATTTTGCATTTCTCTAAGTGTGTCCAACGTTTCCTGAAGTTTTTCTTTATGCTATCTATTTCCTTGAATATTTCTCCCTTCACTTCTTGTACCTTGTTTTTGGATTTCCTTCACTGGGCTTTTCCTTTCTCTGGTACCTCCCTAATTAGCTTAATAACTAACCTCTTGAATTCTTTCTCAGATAAATCAGGGATTTCTTCTTGGTTTGGACCCATTGCTGGTGAGCTAGTGTGATTTTTGGGGGATATTAAAGAGCCTTGTTTTGTCATATTACCAGAGTTAGTTTTCTGGTTCCTTCTCATTTGGGTAGGCTCTGTCAGGGGGAAGGTCTAGGGCTGAAGGCTGTTCAGATTCTTTTGTCCCTGGGGTGTTCCCTTGATGTAGTACTCTCCCCCTTTTCCTACGCATGTGGCTTCCTGTGAGCAGAGCTGTAGTGATTGTTATCTCTCTTCTGAGTCTAGCCACCCAGCAAGTCTACCCAGCTCCAGGTTGGCACTGGGGGTTGTCTGCACAGAGTCCTGTGATGTGAACCATCTATGGGTCACTCAGCCATGGATACCCACCCCTGTTCTGGTGGAAGTGGCAGGGGAATGAAATGGACTCTGTCAGCGTTCTTGGCTTTGGTGGTTTAATGCTCTATTTTGTGGTGGTTGGCTTCCTGCCAGCACATGGTGCTTTCCAGAGAGCATAAGCTATGGTAGTATGGAGAGGAACTGGTGGTGGGCGGGGCCTTGTAACTCCCCAGAGTATATGCCCTTTGTCTTCAGCTACCAGGGTGTGCAGGGAAGGCCCATCAGGTTGGGGCAGGGCCAGGCATGTCTGAGCTCAGACTCTCCTTGGGCAGATCTTGCTTCAGCTGCTGTGGGGAATGGGGGTGAGCTTCCCAGGTCACTGGAGTTGCGTACCTAAGAGGATTATCACTACCTCTGTTGAGTCATGCAGGTTGTCAGGGAAGTGGGGAAAGCTGGCAGTCACAGGCCTCACCCAGCTCCCACGCAATCTGAAGGGCGGTCTCACTTCCACCATGAACCCCCACAAACAGCCCTGAGTCTGTGTCCAGGCAGTGGGCAAGCAGGGCTTGAGAACTTGCCCCAGGCTACCTGCCTCCTAGCTTGGAAAGAAAAGGACTTTGGTTCTTCCCCTGCTTGTGGAGTCTGCATGCCGGATTCTTGTTCTGCCCCGAGTTCTGGCCAGGAGGCTTCTTGCCTGGTTCAAATTGTTACAAAGTTTAGCTAGAGATTTCCTTCTGTTTGTGGCATTTCCCCCCACACCTCTGGCTGCCCTCTTGAAGGATCCCGGTGGTGCCAGGCAAGAATGGCCTACTTGGGGACCCGGGAAGCTCCCAGGGCCTTTCCCGCTGCTTGCTCTACCCCTGTATTTTGCTCGGCTCTCTAAATTGACTCAGCTTCAGGCAAGGTCAGAAACTTCTCCTGCAAACTAGACCCTTATTTTCCCCAGTGGGGGTATGTGTTCGGGAGCAGTGAATCTTCTTTTCCCACTTCCGCAGTTGGGGCACTCACAGCATTTGGGGGTCTCCTGGGTCCTGCAGGAGTAGTCTGCTTCCTTCAGAGGGTCTGTGGTTCCTCTTGGGATTCCTGGTTTGTTCTTACAGTCGTTCTGCAGCTAAAATTCACAATACAAGCCTCTGCACACTGCTCTGTCTGTACAAGTCAGAGCTGGAAGCTAGTCCTGTCTCCTGTCCGCCATGATGATCAGAAACTCCCACCCTTTTACTTCTTAATAGTACTATGGCCTGTAAGATGCAGTGGAGGCGAGGTCTGCAGTTGCTTCTTAGCGACTGGATTATGCTCCTTTCTTGGGGGAGTGCATGTGGAGCCTGACTTCCTCTGCTGCCCCAGCTACAGCTGTTAATTGATTTCATTCTTTTTTTATGGACCAATAGTATTCCATTGTGCATATCTACCACATTTTCTTCATTCATCTGTTGATGGACAGTTAGGTTGATTCCATATCTTGGCTATCATGAATAGTGCTGCAATAATCATGGGTGATTTCTCTGACCAAGAGAATATGGTAGAAGTGACACTGAACAAGTTCTGGTTGTAGAATGTAATGCCCAACCTTGTTTTTACTAATGCTGTTTTTAGACTCTCCCTTTCCTTTAATCACCTAGCCTTGTTTCCACCTGAATTGACTCTCCCTTAGCTAAGAGAGCCAGACAGACTCCATCTTGGCTCTTTCACTGGCAGCCCCTTCCTCAAGGACTTAACTTGTGCAAGCTGACTCCCAGCACATCCAAGAATGCAATTAACTGATAAGATACTGTGGCAAGCTATATCTGCAGTTCCCAGGAATTCGTCCGATTGATAATGCCCCAAGCCCCGCGTCTATCACCTTGTAATAGTCTTAAAGCTCCTGCACCTGGAACTGTTTACTTTCCTGTAACCATTTATCTGTTTAACTTTTTTGCCTACTTTACTTCTGTAAAATTGTTTTAACTAGACCCCTCCTCCCCTTTCTAAACCAAAGTATAAAAGAAAATCTAGCCCCTTCTTCGGGGCCAAGAGAACTTTGAGCATTAGCCGTCTCTTGGCCGCCGGCTAAATAAACGGACTCTTAATTCGTCTCAAATTGTGGCGTTTTCTCTAACTCGCTCAGGTACAACAGACTGCCAGAGGTCTTATTTTCCACTGTTGCTGTCTTAGAATTCAACTGCTATGTGAAGAAGCAAGGTTATTCTGTTGAGGAGGCTTCAGGAAGAAAGAGGTCCTAGCGGAGAAAAGACTATGAGGTAAAGAAAGGTCCAGCTGACTTAGCCTTTCTAATCAACTAGCTAAGACCCAGACAGGTGAGAAAGGCCAACTTGGATTCTCCAGCTCCAGCTGAGCTTCCAGATGACTCAGCTAAATAAACATGAGGAACAAAGCTATCTCTGCAGAGTCCTGCCCAAATTGCATGGTCATAAGCAAATGAATGGTGATTGTATCTTAAATCCCTAAGTTTTGAGGTGACCTGTTGTGTAGCAATAAATAACTCACACTGATCATTTCATTAAATAATTATACTTTACTAAATGGAAAGAATTAGGATCCAGAATATTATCTTGTCAACATATAAAGGATAGTGCTGTTTCACACAGGACATTGCAAATTTCAACCCATCTTGCCTCAGATCAGCTTATGACTTCCTACTACTATTTTTAGGACTAGTGTTTATACGGGACTATTTCTCAGATGATTCTCTTGCTTAGTTACTACAAATTTGGGGTTTGCCTTTCACTTGAATTGGGCTTTCTAGAATGAAAAGAAGAAAAATCAAACTATTTCCTACACTGTGCCTCTCAACTTAACCATGACTGTTTCTCTGCTCTTTTAATCTTTACTATACACCTCTGCCAACCAGCTCAGACTTTGGAGATGGAAAATGGAAGAAATTAAAGAGAAAGCGAAAAAGAAAGATAAAGGAAACGAATCTGCAGAAATAAACAGAGGGACTGATGTTCTCTAGAGCAAAATGAAGAAGTAAATTTAAAACTAAAAAAGACTTTCGGGAGTTCCTTTTCTTTCATCTTCTAGAGCACAGAGAGCTTCATTCAGGGTTACGTGAATCAGAGTCCAGCATCTCCCATGGGCACATATTTTAGTTTCATGGACAATAAACTTCCACTAGTGTTAAATGAGTTACTTTGCACAAAATGATGCCTCCAGGAAGCAATCAGCCCCGAAGATCCTATCTGGAACACCTGGCTCTGGGGAGAGTAGGAAGTTCCTAAGAACAAAGGGCTATAGAAAAAAGTGAGAAGATGCAAAGAAAGGTGCATGAGCCGGTGACTTCCTTTTGGCCTGGAAAAGCTTTTTGGATCCCTTTCTCCCTGCCCTCCCTTAACTACTAGGTGCAAGCGGAGGGTGCTTTATTGTACAGATGTACTAAAGGATGAGTTTAAGGTTTCTCTGTTATTAGTAGCTCAGAGCTTTCAACAGTGAAGGGGCAGCAAAGGGCACTGGTGGTTTCCCAAGTGGAGACACTCAGAGGCTCCGTCCTGAGATGGGGAAGTTGAGATTAGCCTTCATCAATGCTGCAGGAGGTATGATAAGCAGGTTTGTATGTTCTTAACTTTCCAGTGGGGTCACAGTGCAGGTTGTAGGGAAATAAAGAGGATTTCCGAGCCTCTTGACCCTTCCAGGTATAAGCTCATTAAAAACCTGCTAAAAAGAATAAGTGAATAAAATGAAACAAAAAAGAGTGGTTGTACAGACAACAGAAATATAGGCTCTTGATGAATTTTAGCAGGCTTTTCTGAAAATCTGGCTATCTTTAAGGCCATGAGTATTCCCATAAACTAACAAAGAAATGACCTATTAAACAAAATGCCATTTAATCTGTTGCCATTTGCTACTTTGCTATAAACTTGATTCACTTCTTTTGGGAGAATTACCCCAGAGTAGTGGTTACCAACTTCAGCAGACATCAACTCACTTGGAGGACTTGTTAAAACGCAGATTGCTGGGTGCCACCCCAGGATTTCAGACTCATTAGTTTTCTTATTTTGTTTAATGGATTATAATCTGTTATATGTATTATTTACTATTTTTAGGACTTACGTATAACATAATAAAATAATGTTATTTATTATAAACACCTATTATTTATAATAATGTTTATTTTTAAGCATTATTTATTTTGATGCTGAAATTGTCCACCATTTGATAATGGGGAGTCTTTTCAAGCTCGATTCTGTGTGTCCATTTGATATACACTCATTGTATCTTGCTTTCTGCACAAGATATTCCTGGCTCACCTACGACTTTCTCTGCTGCAGTCCTGGAATTAGCCATTTTCCAAGGAGCCATGTTACTCTTAGTGGAAACTTGTATTTATAAATCAAGTTCTGGGTTTTGGGTGTGCTCATTGTTAACAGGGTATCACTGCTTCCAGGCCAGAGCTAGAGAATAGGTGTATGTAAATACGTGATATATATCAAAAATATGTACAAATATACATGTGTGTTTATATAAACACACTTTTGTGTCTACATTTATTTAAATATTGTTTATATATAATATATATTATTAGATATATTTAAAATATATAAAATATTCTCTTTCTCTTTGTATGTGTGTGTATATATATGTATATGTATATACACGTGTATGTATATACACGTGTATGTATATATGAGAATACATATATATATATTATGATTCATGTGGTACATTCAGTTCCAACGCAACACTATAGGTTTTTATGCTAAAGGCACAATAAAAATTATTTACTTCAAGTATTGGCAAAAGAAATAATATCACATCCCTTCCTTTGAAATACTTGAATTTGTTGTATTCGTCGTAACAGTTTTCCTCCTTTGTATGAGAAGTTCCTGACTTCATTCATACATTTGTCTGACAGCCCTCTTTCCTGGAGGTATTGCTTCCTTCAGAATTAACGGCACGTAGCTTTTCTTTCTCTTTATTTCTGATGACCTGTTTTGAAATTCTCATGGAACTCACATTATCTCCCCTTCCATGTTTGTAATGTCCTTCCCCTTCTCATCTATACAGGTGGGCAATGCAGCATGGGAAGTCAGAGCCAGAGCTCTGAAGGAGAAATTTGGCTCCCGGCATCCTCCTGTGCTTGCCTGTTTGATCCGTCATCCTCTTTGTAGCCAGTCTCTGAGCTCCACTAGCTCCACTACCACTGCCCATCCATGCGGGGACCCCCTTCGTTCTGTGTCTGGGCTCTGACTCCCTGTTCCAGGCGGCCACTCCGTGTGGACACCCTCCCCACTCAGCTCCGGCTCGGGCTTCCTGCACTGCATTGCTGGCCTGCCTAGATGCCCTCCTGACTGCTCTTGGTCCCTGAAGGCCACCCTCCTCTCCCTGCTCTGGCTTTGATTTTCTACCCAGGGTGCTCTCCTGCCCTGCTTGGTTGGGCTCTGTCTCTCCGTGACAGGTCACCCTCCCCTCCCCCCACCCTCATCCTATTGATGCCTTCTTTATCCTGCCTGGGCTCTGGCATCTCATGCTAGGTCTCCCTCTTATCAATGCTTGCTTGCCTGCCTGCCTGCCTGCCTTCCTTCCTTCCTTCCTTCCTTCCTTCCTTCCTTCCTTCCCTTCCTTCCTTCCTTCCTTCCTTCCTTTCTTTCTTTCTTTTTTTTTTGAGACGGACTCTCTGTCTGTCGCCAGGCTGGAGTGTAATGGCGCCATCTCGGCTCACTGCAACCTCCGCCTCCTGGATTTAAGCAATTCTCCTGCCTCAGCCTCCCGAGTAGCTGGGATTACAGGCATGCGCCACCACACCCAGCTAATTTTTGTATTTTTAGTAGAGATGGGGTTTCGCCATGTTGGCCAGGGTGGTCTTGAACTCCTGACCTCAGGTGATCCGCCCACCTTGGCCTCCCAAAGTGCTGGGATTACAGGTGTGAGCCACTGGCCCTGGCCTATCAATGCTTTCTTTACCACACTGGGGCTCTGACACCTACTCTGGGCCACTGCCCCACTCTACCCCTACCACAGACACCTGCCTTGTTCTTCCTCAGCTAATGACTTTAGAACTGAAATGTTCAGGAAGGGAAGGCCTCAACTGGATTGTTTAAAATATAAAGAAATAGAAGCCCCATGGTTTGCCCAGAGTCACACAGCAAATTAGTGGCAGCATCGGTACAAATCCAGTTCTCCCTGAGTGTAAGTTGGGTGAAGACACGGATCTTGTCTTTTGTTCACTACTTTATCCCCAGTGCCTAGCCAAATGTCTGCATTGAGTAGAATGAAAGAGTAAATGAATTATTTCCTGTTTAACTCTTTTCCTTTTCTTCTTTGTCATCTTGGTATGTGTGTATTGTATGTATGTGTAAATACTGGTGACCCTTTACACATTTGTCTCTTATCAGTAGTAATTAATGCCCTTACATAAATGTCAACATCTTAATTTCTGTGCCTAGGAATTTCTTCAATTCCATGAATTTCTGGAGTTTCTAGCTGGATAGATGGCAAGCCTTATAAACCTTGTCATGTGGCTAAGGACATGGAAGCCCTATAAAGCAGCAGTCATTACAGCATCCCAGGACTCCAGGACTTCCACCAACTGTGGAAGACAGGATGTGTGATCACCATCAAAATTAGTTTTCTAGTCACTAGACTATAATCCCTTCAAAAGATTCAGAACCCTACAAGAGAAAAACACCATCACCAGATGGCAAACTTGAGACCCAGGATCCCTTCCTTCAGTCACACTGTTCAACTAAGACCATTCTGCAGATGACCACACAGGGCAGTGTTTCTAAAGCATGTGTTGAAGAACCCTGTCTCTGAGAGATCCTTCTTGAGAAGAGGATTCTGAGTTCAAATAACATTGAGAACATACTTGCATACATGTCTTCTCTAGCAGTTCACAATGGACATGAACATTGTGAATGCTCTAAGAAATGCTAGAGTGGAGAAAACTGTTTAACTTTGTGTTACCTGGCTTCATCCAAATGTACTTAACCGTAAAGCTCCTGTGTAGAATAATACCAGTTTCAGTCTCATTTCCTCATTCATGCAAAGGGCAAACACATTATGTTACCTGGGGCTTTTACACAGAGTGAATGAGATAAACATGTGTAAAGTATAAAGCACCATCCTTGGTATACACTACACATATGATAGGTGTTAATTCCTTTTCTTAGATTTATTTTTTATTGAAAACCATTGTTTTATTGTTGAAAAAGTTATATATATTTATTTATAATAATAGAAAGAATACACAAGGCTAAAACTTCAAACTATAAAAGGGATATAAAATTTAAAAACTCTCTCCTACCTCAGATTCCTCAGATTCTCAAGAGGAACTTTTTCATGTACCTTTCCAGACATTTTCTGTGCATGTGTATGCAGACATATCAGAAACAGATTTTTAAAGATCTATTCCCAGTAAATGAGGTAATAGGTTTGCATTCATTTGTGTTGTACTTCTGCAGCAGTACTTCTAAGTTCTTCCATTTTGTGCTACCTCAATTTGTTTTTCTGAAATTCTTGGGAGGGGTAAAGTTAGGGCCTTATGTTTATAGCAAAACATTTATAAAGTGAATGTCACAGAGAATTGGAAACCCCCATAGTGTTTGGGGGTTAACTAAAGGTCAGTTTAAGTGTAAAGCCTTTTTTGGTAAAGCCTTGCTGAATACTTCCTGAAGGAATTAATGGGCTGGTATGTAGGTAGTAACGGGCTAGTACATAGGTTTCCAATTTATGATGGTTTTTTTGACTTCTGATTTTTCAACTTCACCATGGTGCAAAAGCAATATGCATTCAGTAGAAACCATGTTTGGGGTACCCATACAACCATTCTGTTTTTCACTTTCACTACAGTATTCAATATATCACATGGGATATTCGCCACTTTATTATAAAATAGGCTTTGTGATAGATGATTTTGCCCAATTTTATGCTATTATATGTGTTTTGGGCACATTTAAGGTAGGCTAGCCTAAGCAAGGATGTTCAGCAGGTTAGGTGTATATTTAATGCGTTTTGACTTAAGATATTTTTTAACTTAAGGTGGATTTATTGGGATGCAATCTTATTGTAAGTCAAGGAGCACCTGCACTCCATAATAATTAAATATGATGATCTTTTATTTTAGCAGTTATGACTTGCCTTATAGGTGGCTATATCTAGGTATCTCACCCCTGAGAAATTATGAGTTCTTTGAGGACCCTGTTCATGTCTTGTACCAATTCAAACACATTAAAGGCATTTAATATGGATTTGATGAAGCAAGGGAGTGTCCAGAGAAGACCAGAGCATCTGTTCTCTCTACCAAAACAAAACTGTGATTGAGGAGGTGAATGTTCATGTATCTGTTCTTCCATGTAAGGGTAGAGGGTAGGGAAGGAGAACATGGGAGCCTGGGCAGGAGAGGGTCAGAGCTGCATCTATAGAGAGACACCAGTTTGTAGTTACTCTGATGATGTATTAGTTTCCCAGGGCTGCTCTAATAAAGTACCACAAACTGGGTGGCTTAAACAACATAAATTTATTGTCTTACAGTTTGGGTGGCTAGAAGTCTAAAGTCAAGGTGTCAGCAGAGCCATTTCCTTCTGAGGACTCTCTCTTTGACTTGTAGATGGCCGTCTTCTCTCTCTGTCTCTTCAGATCATCTTTCTGTATTCATGTCTGTGTTCAGATTTCCTCTTCTTATGAGGACACCAGCCATATTGATTAGTGACCACCCTAACAAACTCATTTTAACTTGATCACCTCTGCAGTAACCACATCTCCATATGAGGCCTCATTCTGAGGTACTGAAGGTTAGGACTCCAACATATGAATTTTGGAGGGGACACAATTCAGCTCATAGCAGATGGGTTATCATGCTGGGCTTTAGTGCTTTTCAAGACCCAGCCTGTGCCAGTATGCACACTCACCAACTGCATCTGTCAAAATGTAGGCTCCTTAAAGAAATGCAAGCGCTAAAAATCATATGTGGTGATTGCCATTTATCCTCTTATTGACAACCTAGTTCATTTCCCCGAGAGAGTGTTTTGTGTGGTCTGAAGCACCTGCCAGTCTATCTCTGCTGTACCCTCCCAAGACAAAAATACAGGAAGCCGAGCCATAGGTGACTACTGGCAACCACTGCCGTTGTGATTTCCTCTTTGGTTTCTTCTATTTTGTTCCCTTCCTTCACTCTGTGGCTTGTCTGGGCATTCACTCTTTGACCCTTGTGGCTAGTCCCTCCCCTTCTTCTTTATTGCCCTGAGTTATCTCCCTATTCCCATAACTCTAATCACTTTTTTCATGTTCTCCTTGAGTGAAGGATGAGGAAATTGAAAGCAGAGTATGCACCTTTTATTAGGAGATTCAAACTGCATCCTACTGGATTAGCCTCAAAAGTCCTAAAATATAAAGACATCCATCTGACAGATCACTGAGGGGAGGACTTGTTTTTCTGTTTTAGAATAGTTTCTGATTAAACTTTTTAGCTCAAGAAGAAAAGAAGCTAGTTATTTCTCACCCAGGAGTGGATTTGTGGTTTGGCTTCACCATGGCTTCCTGCCGTGCCTGGAACCTTAGGGTGCTGGTGGCTGTCGTGTGTGGACTACTGACTGGCATCATTTTGGGACTGGGCATCTGGAGGATTGTGATCAGGATCCAAAGAGGTAATGTTGTCCTGCTATGTTTAACTCAGAGTAAGAGAAGGTATGGGACCTCTGTCCCTGCCACCTGGTGCACAAGTACTGGGAGGTACCTTGTCCAGTCTGAGGCATTCCACCAAGGTGCCATTTATGGGATATAAAAGACCAAGTCAGTTAAGCCTAGCAGATGGTTGAATAGAAATGAATAGGTGTGGGTGTGAGTGGGCAGGGGGAAGAGTGACATAATTGAATTGGCCTCTTTATGCTCTTTTAACTCCAGACTGAATTGGTAGAAGAGTAATAATTAAAACGATTAGTAACACACATTTAGGTCTGTTTGGCTAAATTCAGGAAAGGGTAAATCGTTATGAACGAGGACACACACATGCATCAAACACATACACACACGTGCGTAACACACATACAATCAAACATACACAGAATGGAATTTCATTTTAAGAGAGAAGTTAAAGAAACTCATCACTAAGGTTTAAGTGAAATGATCTCATGGTTTGCATACAAATTTCCCACTTTCCAGATGTAGGAAACTAATCAAAAATTTAAAAACCATTTTTAAATGACTTTCCTGATTATTCAACGAACATTTGTTAGTCCCCCGCTGTGTGCCAGAGCTGGCCTGGAAAAGGAGGACGTGGGAGGGGAAGTAGGGAGTAAAACAATGATGTTAAAGAAAAGCCCGCTGGAACTCAGAACGCGAGATTTCAATGATCCTAACGCTGGATCCCTTGGGCTGTAGAGCTTCTCCGTAAAGGAATTCAATGTTGGGTGGGCTACATACTCCCTTTCGTGAAAATCAGAGAAAGCTTCTAATGAAACAATAAATAAGGGTAAATAATGCCGATCGGGAAAGGCAGCAGGAGAGGCAGTATGCCCTCTGAGCAGGTAACTGGGGAGGACAGAAGGTTGGGGAGCTAGCAGGAGCATGGAGCATGGCTGCAAAGATCCACTGTTGAAGACCAACAGAGGGATCTGACATACTGGCTGCTGATGGAGTGGTAGCTGGGGATGGATTTGTCCTCCCCCTACCCCACCGCCCTAACCGGTATTTAGAGAATACTGTATCGATAGTATTTAGAGAACTAGAATGAGAAAATTTACCAGAACAAAAATAGTAAAATTTAAACTTGGAGCAAATGTGTTTTTGTTTGTTTGTTTAAGGTTGTAAAATAGTTTCATTCAGGTTAAAAAATTATGAACTGTGGATTTTACCCCATTAAGGCTGCCAAATTTATAAGACCTCATTTAAAGGGCATACTTCACAAAGTTTTGTTTGTTTGTTTTTCCTTCCTTCCTTCCTTCCTTCCTTCTTTCCTTCCTTCCTTCCTTCCTTCCTTCTTTCCTTCCTTCCTTCCTTCCTTCTTTCCTTCCTTCCTTCCTTCTTTCCTTCCTTCCTTCTTTCCTTCCTTCCTTCCTTCCTTCCCTCTTTCCTTCCTTCCTTCCTTCCTTCTTTCCTTCCTTCCTTCCTTCCTTCTTTCCTTCCTTCTTTCCTTCCTTCCTTCTTTCCTTCCTTCCTTCCTTCTTTCCTTCCTTCCTTCCTTCCTTCCTTCCTTCCTTCCTTCCTTCTTTCCTTCCTTCCTTCCTTCTTTCCTTCCTTCCTTCCTTCCTTCTTTCCTTCCTTCCTTCCTTCTTTCCTTCCTTCCTTCCTTCTTTCCTTCCTTCCTTCCTTCCTTCCTTCCTTCCTTCTTTCCTTCCTTCCTTCTTTCCTTCCTTCCTTCCTTCCTTCCTTCCTTCCTTCTTTCCTTCCTTCCTTCCTTCCTTCCTTCCTTCCTTCTTTCCTTCCTTCCTTCCTTCCTTCCTTCCTTCCTTCCTTCTTTCCTTCCTTCCTTCCTTCCTTCCTTCCTTCCTTCTTTCCTTCCTTCCTTCCTTCCTTCCTTCCTTCCTTCTTTCCTTCCTTCCTTCTTTCCTTCCTTCTTTCCTTCCTTCCTTCCTTCCTTCCTTCCTTCCTTCCTTCTTTCCTTCCTTCCTTCCTTCCTTCCTTCCTTCTTTCCTTCCTTCCTTCCTTCCTTCCTTCTTTCCTTCCTTCCTTCCTTCTTTCCTTCCTTCCTTCCTTCCTTCTTTCCTTCCTTCCTTCCTTCTTTCCTTCCTTCCTTCCTTCTTTCCTTCCTTCCTTCCTTCTTTCCTTCCTTCCTTCCTTCTTTCCTTCCTTCCTTCCTTCCTTCCTTCTTTCCTTCCTTCCTTCCTTCCTTCTTTCCTTCCTTCCTTCCTTCCTTCCTTCCTTCTTTCCTTCCTTCCTTCTTTCCTTCCTTCCTTCCTTCTTTCCTTCCTTCCTTCTTTCCTTCCTTCCTTCCTTCCTTCTTTCCTTCCTTCCTTCCTTCCTTCTTTCCTTCCTTCCTTCTTTCCTTCCTTCCTTCCTTCTTTCCTTCCTTCCTTCCTTCCTTCTTTCCTTCCTTCCTTCCTTCTTTCCTTCCTTCCTTCCTTCTTTCCTTCCTTCCTTCCTTCTTTCCTTCCTTCCTTCCTTCTTTCCTTCCTTCCTTCCTTCCTTCCTTCTTTCCTTCCTTCCTTCCTTCCTTCTTTCCTTCCTTCCTTCCTTCCTTCCTTCTTTCCTTCCTTCCTTCTTTCCTTCCTTCCTTCCTTCTTTCCTTCCTTCCTTCTTTCCTTCCTTCCTTCCTTCCTTCTTTCCTTCCTTCCTTCCTTCCTTCTTTCCTTCCTTCCTTCTTTCCTTCCTTCCTTCCTTCTTTCCTTCCTTCCTTCCTTCTTTCCTTCCTTCCTTCCTTCCTTCTTTCCTTCCTTCCTTCCTTCCTTCTTTCCTTCCTTCCTTCTTTCCTTCCTTCCTTCCTTCCTCCCTTCCTTCCCCCCGTTCCTTTTTTCCTTTATGTAAGCGACATCTGTTTTTAAAGGGAAATTTATGGTGACTTATAAAGGACACAGTTATAGCAAAACCATTAAAAACAAGGACCAAAGTACAAAAACAACATGAGAAATAGTGCAGGATGGGGGACAGAAAACCTGAAAGTTCAAGGCTTGGGGGGAGTTGCTGAAAATAAATACAAAATATATTCCCGAACTTTCTGAGTGCTAAGATCCAAAAGGAGGCATAATAAGTAATAAAGATCCCATGTCTAACAATAGAGGCATACCAGCTCCTCAAAAAGAAAAACTTTTCTCTTGTTCTGAGCAGCATTTTTCAATTGGCTGTTTATATAAGGGTTATCTCTCAGCTTTGGGGTAAACCCGATGGAAAAGGAGAGGGTTCTCACTGTCATTTAAAGAAAAAGAGTGAAAGACTGGCACCATTTGCTGTTACTATTTTGCCTTGTACATTTTATTGAGAGTGCATTTGAGTTGGTAAATTCTGTTTCTTTTCACTTCACTCCACTCCACTCTACTCCACTTCTTTTTATCCTATCCCATCCCATCCTATGTAATTGTTGAATATTCTTGCTTGGGATCCTTTATTCAGGTATAGACATAAATTGTTTTTACATTTTTTTAAGGGGGAGAGAGGTCACACATATCTCTGAGAAACTGATGAAAGCTATAAATGTCTTAGTAGGGAAAATATATATAAACACACAAAATTTTGCATAAATTAATTTTATTGCATTCAAAATTTATTTTGAATAATCACTCCAGGCTGGAGTAACATATATATAAATTAAAAGAACATATAAATTAAGTCTCTTTCACTTTTATTTTTCTTGAAAAAGTAATGGCCTCATTGTGAAAAATAAAAAAAAATTTCAAATTCTGCTCTGAGTAAATTTCAGTAAGAAGTTACTCTGATTTGGCAGTAAACACTGATGTACAACAATATTTATGCTATTTATGCATTTAATTATTATAATACCTATAGTTTTAAAAATTCTTACTATGTTCTAGGTACTATGCTAAAAACTTAGAGCAAATCTCAGTTTTGCCAGAACTCCAGCCTTTTCACATTGGGCATTCTTCATAGAAAAACACAAGAAGCAGTATAGCTTTTGGGCCCCTTCACTCTTGATGATGAAAGTAAAATGAAAACATAATTAAGCTTTATTATATTTCTTCCCATTGGCATTTTCCAACTTGTGCTAAGCCTGATATAATCATAGACAGATGTCCACAATCATAATGGTAGAAAATGTTTTCTTTAACTCCTCCCAAAGGGAGAGTATCTGAACCTCAAAACACATGAGTAGTGCCTTACTTGACCATATTCTACACCTCTCCTGGTTCGTAGAATTTCCTGCTCTTTGCCACCAGGACTGTTTTTTTCTTTATCCCCGCTTATCTCCAGATATTCTAACCTTCATTCTCTATCACAGGATACACCTGTTCTTCAGTCCTGCAAGAGATTTCAGGACGTTGAAATATTCCCAAACCCCAAGGTCTGACTTCATAGCATTGATAATTTTTGTTGTTGTTGTTTTATTTTTGTTTTGAGATGGAGTCTCGTTCTGTCTCCAGGCTGGACTGTGGTGGCATGATCTCGGCTCACTGCAACCTCTGCCTCCTGAGTTCAAGCGATTCTCCTGCCTCAGCCTCCCGAGTAGCTGGGACTACAGGCACTCACCACCACGCCTGGCTATTTTTTGTATTTTTAGTAGAGATGTGGTTTCACCATGCTGACCAAGCTGGTCTTGAACTCCTGACCTTAAGTGATCTGCCCGCCTCGGCCTCCCAAAGTGCTGGGATTACAGGCGTGAGCCACCGCACCTGGCCTGATAATTCTTACACTGTGGAAAATACAGGTTGTTATGAAAGGTCAATGAGAGTTTATTGTTTGTCAAAAAATAATCTGACCATAGATACTTGGCTTTAATTTCACTCATTTACAGTACTTCTTTCAGAGACAAACTCAATAAATCTAACTCATGTGACTGTTCCTGGAGTATATTTGCATTTGGGGGTTTAAAAAATAAAAAAAGTCCAGAGTAGTGTTTTCTGGAGAGAGAAAGTTGGTTTTAGGCAGCTATAGTGTTCTTTTGTCTTAATCCTGGTGTTGTAAATCTTTCTTCTGCTCCTTAACCAGTCTTCCTTCTTGCTTCCTCACATAATCACCCCCTAAATTAAAAAAAAAAAAAAGTCTGTTAAAGGGAAGGGATTTTTAAAATAAATTTATTCCAGTTTGGCTATGTAATTGGCTGAGGGGCATGGATTATTTTAATATCAGAATCAGTGATGTTTAAAGTGTTGATTCCATTTTAAAAGTTACTTTCTTGAACTAAGGGGCTAGAATCTTGGCTTAGTGGATTATTCCTGGATTTCAAGGTATTAGATATTTTTACTCGAAATTCTGGATATGTCCACCACTTGCTGTTCTTTGATGACACAAACGTTGACGATCTAACATGGAATATAGTGGTTAAAATGGACACTTGAGAGTATAGGGGAAAAATGTACAAGAGTAGGGGAAAGAAAACTCTGGGGCCAAACTACCTGAGTTTAGATCCCAATAATGCCCCTCACTAGCTTTGAGCAAATTATTAACTTTGAGCAAATTATTCAACATTTTTGAGTCTCAGTTTTCCTACTTATTATGTGCATAGTAGTAAACCCATGAGGCTTAAATGAGTCAATACATTAAAAATTTAAGATGATGTCTAGGATGTTGTAAGTACTCAATAATTGTTGGCTGCTATCCTCTAGGTATTTTTAGATAATTCAGTGCAGAGCATAGTTTTCTCCACTCCCTGGTTTATACCTCGAATAGATACCATTGACCTAGATTGGACCTTTGGATTGAGACTCAAATTACCAATCCAAAAGTTTACAATATGTTTAATCATTAAGTTCAATTGACTAGCTCAAAACTGAAACAGAAACAGTTCTAAGAACTGGCACATCTTCCTGCATTTGCCTTTCAATACTTATGCTACACTGTACCATCAGGAAAAATGTTTATTAAAATATTTAGTCATGCATACCAAAGTATAATAAGAATTTAAAAAGGAAAAATTATTTAACCAGTTTATTGAAATATTTAACCAGGTAGTTAATACCGGACAAACTTTACCTTAAATAAAGACTATGTGTATTTTATTTGTATAAATCTTTCAGGGTTTTTCTCTTTACAACCAGAATAAACTTTCCCAAACATTGTCCTCTCATTTAAGAGTTAACTTTATTGTCACCAAACTATTTCAAATTAGGACAAATGAGAGATGCCTGGATTTTAAACCCCAAAAGACTAAGCTAGGCACTAGAGAGGAGCTGCAGATGAAATTTCTTAGACTAAGGAAATATGTTTTTATTTCCCTACTTATTAAAATCAAACTTTTCAAAACAGACTCTAATTTTGTCTAGGAGAAGAAATTAATATTTTTTATTTGGAATCTTTAATATTATTTTATGCTACTTTCTCAAGCAGCATGTATGTGTTGTATATGTTCTGTATTTAAACTTCCAAGTTGTGTATTAAAAGCATTGAAAATGTGTAGTAAAAACATTGAAAATAGGGCTAATAATTCTAGAAATACTACTTTGTACAATTTAAAAGAATATAGGAAAATTATTATTATCATACTGATGTTATAAAAGAAAAATATTGCTATTAAATATATTCCAAAATATGGAGCCTCAAATAAAAGGAAGCTGATGCTGCCTGTTGCAATCAATGGTAAAGGCAGGCACTGTGAGGAAGGAGCAGAAGCACTTGATCAGTTACAAGGAGGTCTGAGTCTAGCACCTGCTCTGCTACCAATTAATTACTGATCTGGAACTAATCACTCAGCCTTTATGTAGAATGAGGGGGTTGGGTTGATGAATAACTAATGTCACTTTTTTTCAAGATCATAATTCTAAAACTGGTTATATGATATGAACAAGCCACTTAATCTTTCTAAGTGTGACTTTCTTTAGGTAAAAATACAGTCTTAAAGATACCAGTACTATTTTTGCTGTATTTTGTGGGTAATTTAGGTATTTCAGAGGCTAGAGTCTTGAAGTGTGTAGCACAAGGTGTTAAACAGGTGATTGTGACAGAGGAATTGTTAGTTCAACTTGGACTAGATATCCTCAACCAAGATGCAAATGGCAAAGAAGCCAGTCAGCAAATGTGTGTTGGGTACCTTCTATTCAACAGCATTGTGCTAGGATTTGAAGATATGGACCAAGACCCTTGTTCTAAAAATTGGCAAATTACTCCTTAACTTTAAGAAATGACTCTTGACTTACAGCAAAAAGACAGAAGGAGTAGACATGGATGGACCTCCTTCTTGTTTACAAACATAGAAGTTACAAATAAAATATGAGAATAATTCAAATATGCAAGCAGGCTTTCTTTCTTGAGGAAAAATCACAAGTGGCAGAAATAAAGAGTAAAGTCAACCCTATGAGTGGGATCAAGCACTGGTGCAATTTCAATGCATTCAGGGGGACAGGAGGCATGATTTCTATGCTGTATGAAGCAAGGGAGCTGGACCTGAGCCACCAGCAAAATACCTAAGCCTTGAGTAGGATCAACCAAGAAAAGAAGATTAGAAAAATTTTACTTACTAGCCCAAAGAAGCATTAAATAACACTATCATCTGTTCAGAGCCATAAGTAAGGAAAAAAAAGTCACTACCAGTAATTGAAACCCCAGGCTTTACAATCTAAATCTGTCCTACCTATACAGTATTGAAATCTCCAAAAATAATCCTAATACTAGTTCAAGACTACTACTGATGGTGCCCCAGGATCGTAAAAGAAGTAATCATGAAATTTTCCTGTGGAAATATTTCCACAAACAAAACTCATAAAAGTCTCATGGAAGAATAATAAATAAGACAAAGATGAGTTTACAATACGAAATTACATGCGAACCATGATGCTGGAGAGACATCAGATGTCATCAAAAGGATTAACCCTCCCAGAATTGGATATAACAAAACAATTTGAAAGAGAATATAAAATATGTTTAACAAGATTAAGCCTTTAAAATACAGGAGAAAAATAAAAAAAGAAAAACACAGTATTTTAAAAAGAATAGGAGAATTTGAAAAAGAACCAAATAATACTTTTAAAATAGAAAATATAGTCATGATAAAAAAATTAATGAGTGATTTAAAAGGAGGTTAGAAATCATTAAGGTGCTGAGCAGGGTGATTCATGCCTGTATTCCCAGCATTTGGGAGCTCAGGCTGGAGTGTCACTTGAAGCCAAGAGTTTGAGAGCAGCCTTGGCAACGTAGCAAGACCTCATCTCTGCAAAACACAAAATATTATTTCAAAAATAGCCAGGCGTAGTGGCGCCTGCCTGTAGTCTCAGCTACTGGGGAGACTGTGGCAGAAGGATCCCTTGAGCCCAGGAGATGGTGGCTACAGTAAGCTATGATTACACCTCTGCACTCCAACCTGGGTGACACAGGGAGATCCTGTCTCTACAAAACAAACAAATAAAGTCCCCCCTCCACACCCTAATAATTACAGAGAAAACTAGGGAATGGAAAAGAAAGCTAGGAAACTGTAATTCAACACAGTAATATAAAGAGATGTTAACAATAATGAGATTAAAAAATTTGATGTATAGAAGGCTAAAGTCCAACAGGGTCTGTGAGACATTTCAGAAGAGAATAGAAAATATGGGAGAAGCAACTCTTAAAGAAGTAATAACTAAAAAGTTTTCTTGATTGAAGGATGACTTTTCAAGTAGGCAAAGCAAAAACAAACCACATCATGGTAAAATTGCAGAACATCAGATAAAGAAAATTTAAAAGATGTTTATAGAAAAAAGAGTCCCCCAAAATAAATAAAAATTGGAAAATAATATTTTCTTTTTTTCTTTTTCTTTTTTATTATACTTTAAGTTTTAGGGTACATGTGCACAACATGCAGATTAGTTACATATGCATACATGTGCCATGCTGGTGTGCTGCACCCATTAACTCGTCACTTAACATTAGGTATATCTCCTAATGCTATCCCTTCCCCTCCCCCCACCCCACAACAGGCCCCGGTGTGTGATGTTCCCCTTCCTGTGTCCATGGGTTCTCATTGTTCAATTCCCACCTATGAGTGAGAACATGCGGTGCTTGGTTTTTTGTCCTTGTGATAGTTTGCTGAGTATGATGGTTTCCAGCTTCATCCATGTCCCTACAAAGGACATGAACTCATCATTTTTTATGGCTGCATAGTATTCCATGGTGTATATGTGCCACATACACAATGTCTATCATTGTTGGACATTTGGGTTGGTTCCAAGTCTTTGCTATTGTGAATAGTGCCGCAATAAACATATGTGTGCATGTGTCTTTATAGCAGCATGATTTATAATCCTTTGGGTATATACCCAGTAATGGGATGGCTGGGTCAAATGGTATATTTAGTTCTAGATCCCTGAGGAATTGCCACACTGACTTCCACAATGGTTGAACTAGTTGACAGTCCCACCAACAGTGTAAAATTGTTCCTATTTCTTCACATCCTCTCCAGCACCTGTTGTTTCCTGACTTTTTAATGATCGCCATTCTAACTGGTGTGAGAATGGTATCTCATTGTGGTTTTGATTTGCATTTCTCTGATGACCAGTGATGATGAGCATTTTTTCATGTGTCTATTGGCTGCATAAATGTCTTCTTTCGAGAAGTGTCTGTTCATATCCTTTGCCTGCTTTTTGATGGGGTTGTTTGTTTTTTTCTTGTAAATTTGTTTGAGTTCATTGTAGATTCTGGATATTAGCCCTTTGTCAGATGAGTAGATTGCAAAAATTTTCTCCCATTCTGTAGGTTGCCTGTTCACTCTGATGGTAGTTTCTTTTGCTGTGCAGAAGTTCTTTAGTTTAATTAGATCCCATTTGTCAATTTTGGCTTTTGTTGCCATTGCTTTTGGTGTTTTTGACATGAAGTCCTTGCCCATGCCTATGTCCTGAATGGTATTGCCTAGGTTTTCTTCTAGGGTTTTTATGGTTTTAGGTCTAACATTTAAGTCTTTAATCCATCTTGAATTAATTTTTGTATAAGGTATAAGGAAGGGATCCAGTTTCAGCTTTCTACATACGGCTAGCCAGTTTTCCCAGCACCATTTATTAAATAGGGAATCATTTTCCCATTTCTTGTTTTTGTCAGATTTGTCAAAGATCAGATGGTTGTAGATATGTGGCATCATTTCTGAGGGCTCTTTTCTGTTCCATTGTTCTATATCTCTGTTTTGGTACCAGTACCATGGTGTTTTGGTTACTGTGGCCTTGTAGTATAGTTTGAAGTCAGGTAGCATGATGCCTCCAGCTTTGTTCTTTTGGCTTAGGATTGACTTGGCGATGCGGGCTCTTTTTTTGGTTCCGTATGAACTTTAAAGTAGTTTTTTCCAATTCTGTGAAGAAAGTCATTGGTAGCTTGATGCTGATGGCATTGAATCTATAAATCACCTTGGGCAGTATGGCCATTTTCACAATATTGATTCTTCCTACCCATGAGCATGGAATGTTCTTCCATTTGTTTGTATCCTCTTTTATTTCACTGAGCAGTGGTTTGTAGTTCTCCTTGAAGAGGTGCTTCACGTCCCTTGTAAGTTGGATTCCTAGGTATTTTATTCTTTTTAAAGCAAATGTGAATGGGAGTTCACTCATGATTTGGCTCTCTGTTTGTATACTATTGGTGTATAAGAATGCTTGTGATTTTTGCACACTGATTTTGTATCATGAGACTTTGCTGAAGTTGCCTATCAGCTAAGGAGATTTTGGGCCGAGACGATGGGGTTTTCTAGATATACAATCATGTCATAGTAAAGCACTCCTCAGCAAATGTAAAAGAACAGAAATTATAACAAACTGTGTCTCAGACCACAGTGCAATCAAACTAGAACTCAGGATTAAGAAACTCACTCAAAACTGCTCAACTACATGGATACTGAACAACCTGCTCCTGAATGAATACTGGGTAAATAATGAAATGAAGGCAGAAATAAAGATGTTCTTTGAAACCAACAAGAACAAAGACACAACATACCAGAATCTCTGGGACACATTCAAAGCAGTGTGTAGAGGGAAATTTAGAGCACTAAATGCCCACAAGAGAAAGCAGGAAAGATCTAAAATTGACACCCTAACATCACAATTAAAAGAACTAGAGAAGCAAGAGCAAACACATTCAAAAGCTAGCAGAAGGTGAGAAATAACTAAGATCAGAGCAGAACTGAAGGAAATAAAGACACAAAAAACCCTTCAAAAAATCAATGAATCCAGGAGCTGGTTTTTTGAAAAGATCAACAAAATTGAAAGACCGCTAGCAAGACTAATAAAGAAGAAAAGAGAGAAGAACCAAATAGATGCAATAAAAAATGATAAAGGGGATATCACCACCGATCCCACAGAAATACAAACTACCATCAGAGAATACTATAAACACCTCTACACAAATAAACTAGAAAATCTAGAAGAAATGGATAAATTCCTCGACACATACACTCTCCCAAGACTAAACCAGGAAGAAGTTGAATCTCTGAATAGACCAATAACAGGCTCTGAAATTGAGGCAATAATCAATAGCTTACCAACCAAAAAAAGTCCAGGACCAGATGGATTCACAGCCAAATTCTACCAGAGGTATAAGGAGGAGCTGGTACCATTCCTTCTGAAACTATTCCAATCAATAGAAAAAGAGGGAATGCTCCCTAACTCATTTTATGAGGCCAGCCTCATCCTGTTACCAAAGCCTGGCAGAGACACAACAAAAAAAGAGAATTTTAGACCAATATCCCTGATGAACATCGATGCAAAAATCCTCAATAAAATACTGGCAAACCGAATCCAGCAGCACATCAAAAAGCTTATCCACCATGATCAAGTGGGCTTCATCCCTGGGATGCAAGGCTGGTTCAACATGCGCAAATCAATAAATGTAATCCAGCATATAAACAGAACCAATGACAAAAACTATATGATTATCTCAATAGATGCAGAAAAGGCCTTTGACAAAATTCAACAACCCTTCATGCTAAAAACTCTCAATAAATTAGGTATCGATGGGACGTATCTCAAAATAATAAGAGTTACCTATGACAAACCCACAGCCAACATCATACTGAGTGGGCAAAAACTGGAAGCATTCCCTTTGAAAACTGGCACAAGACAGGGATGCCCTGTGTCACCACTCCTATTCAACATAGTGTTGGAAGTTCTGGCCAGGGCAATCAGGCAGGAGAAGGAAATAAAGGGTATTCAATTAGAAAAATAATATTTTCAAGGTGTTGTCAACCCAGAATTCCTACCTTATCAAACTGACAATCAACAGTGAGAGAAAAATAAAAGCATTTTCAGCTAAACACTGGAGAATCTGTCCCTCACAGACCCTGGCTGAAAGAATTATTAAATCGTATACATCAAAAAGCAAGAAATTGAATCCAGAAGAAAGTAAATGCAATACAGACACACCTTGTTTTATTGCACATCATAGGTATTATGTTTTTTTTTTACAACTGGAAGTTTTGTGGCAACTCTGTGTCAAGCAGGTCTGTTGGTCCCATTTTTCCAACAACATGTGCTCGCTTCATGTCTCTGTGTCAGTCACATTTTGGTAATTCTCACAATATGTCAAACTTTTTCATTATTATTATTTCTGTTATGGTGGTCTGTGATCATGATCTTTGATGTTACTATTGCAATTGTTTTTGGGTGCTGTGAACCACGTCCATGTAAGATGGCAAACATAATCAATAAATGTTGTATGTGTTCTGACTGCTCTACAGACTGGCAAATCCCTCAACTCTCATACTCTTCTCAGGCCTCTCTATTCCCCAAGACACAACATCACTGAAATTAGGCCAATTAATAATCCTACAATGGCCTCTAAGTATTTGAGTGAAAGGAAGAGTTGCATGTCTCTCACTTGGAATCAAAAGCTAGAAATGATTAAGTTTAGTGAGAAAGGCATGTGAAAGCTGAGAAAGCAGAAAGCTAGTATGTTGTGCCAAACAATTAGCCAAATTGTGATTGCAAAGGAAAAGTTATTCAAGGAAATTAAAAATGCTACTCCAGTGAACACACAAATGGTAAGAAAATAAAAGAGTCTTTTTGCTGATATGGAGAAAATTTGAGTGGTCTGGATGGAAGAGCAAACCAGTTGTAACATTCCCTTAAGCTAAAGCCTAATCCAGAACAAGGCTCTAACTTGTTTCAATTCTATGGAGGCTGAGAGAGTTGAGAAAACTACAAAGGAAAAGTTGGAATCTAGCAGAGATTGGTTTATGAAGTTTAATGAAAGAAGCCATCTCCATAACATAAAAGTGCAAAGGAAAGCAGCAAGTGCTGATGTAGAAGCTGCCGCAAGTTTTTCAGAATATATAAATAAGATAGTTGATGAAGATGACTACACTAAACAACAGATTTTCAGTGTATAAAACAGCCTTCTATTGAAAGAAGATGCCATCTAGGACTTTCACAGCTAGAGAGGAGAAGTCAACAAACATCTGGCTCCAAACTTCAAAGGACAGGCTCTCTTGTTAGTAGCTAATACGGCTGGTGACCTAAAGTTGAAGCCAATGTTCATTCACCAGTGGTTTCGAGATGAAACTGTTCCACTTCAGATCATTGGGTATTAGACTCTCATAACGAGCGTGCAACCTACATCTCTTGCATGCATAGTTCATGTTACGGTTTGTGCTCTTATGATAATCTAATGCTGCTGATCTGACAGGAGGCTAAGCTCAGGAGATAACACTCACTCGCCCATGGCTCACCTCCTGCTGTGTGGCCTGGTTCCTAATAGGCCATGGACTGGTACCCGGGGCTGGGGACCCCTGTACTAGAGTTTTATAGTTTTGCATTTTACGTTAGATCTATGATTCATTTGAGATAGTTTTTGTGAAAGATGTAAGTCTATCTCTATATTCTCTCTTTTTTTTTTTTTTTTTTTTTTGCTTATGGTTGTCCAGTTGTTTCCGCAATATTTGTTGAAAAGACTATCCTCTCTCCATTGAATTTCCCTTGCTTCTTTGTTGAGGAGCAGTTGACTATATTTGCATGGGTCTATTTATGGAGTCTCTATTCTATTCTATTAATCTATTTGTCTATTCTAGTGGGATGTGAAATGATATTTAACTGTGGCTTTAATTTGTATTTCTCTGATGACTAAGATGTTGAGTCTTTTCACGTGTTTATTGCCCATCCATATATCTTCTTTTATTAAGTGTCTGTTCCAGTCTTTTGCCCACTTAAAAAAAGCGGGCTGCTTGGGTTCTTATTATTAATGTGTATTCTTCACAATTTACAAATTGCAATTCTAATCTACAATTAGATTTACAACTCTAATTTACACTTTTGGATACAATTCCTTTGTCAGATATATGTACCGCAAATATTTTCTCCCAGTTTGTGGCTTCCATTTTTATCTTCTTTTTTTTCCTTTTTTTTGAGATGGAGTCTCACTCTGTTGCCCAGGCTGGAGTGCAGTGGCATGATCTTGGCTCACTGCAACTTCTGCCTCCCAGGTTCAAGCCATCCTCCTGCCTCAGCTGGGACTACGGGCACGCGTCACCATGCCCGGAAAATTTTTGTTTTTGTTTTTTTTTGGTAGAGACAGGGTTTTGAGACCAGGTTGGCCAGGCTGGTCTCAAACTCCTGACGTCAGAAAATCCATCATCTCGGTCTCCCAAAATGCTGGGATTACAGGCAGGAGCCACTGTGTCTGGCCTATTTTTATCTTAACAGTGCCTTTGATGACAGGAGTTTTTAATTTGGCTAAAGCTAATTATCAATTTTTTTCTGTTATTCTTAGTGCTTTTGTGTCCTTTAAAAAACAATCTTTAGCCCAAAGTTGCAAACGTATTCTCCTATGTTTTCTTTGAGAAGCATTTTAGTTTTAGCTTTCTGATTTGAGGACTACAGTCCACCTCAGACTGAGTTTTGAGGGTGATTTTTTAATTCAGTTAGTCTAGCACCATTTGTTGAAAAAACTTTCCCTTCTCAATTAAATTGCCTTGGTACATCTTTAGAAAGATAATGGACCATATATGTTTTATCTATTTCTAACCTTTTGTTCTACTTCATTGATGTATTTGTCTACCTTTATGCTGATTCCATCCTGTCTTGATTGCTATGGCTTTATTGTAAGTCATACCCTCAGTAATGTGAGCCTTCTAAATCTGTTCTTTTTTCCAATTTTTTAAAAAAATTTTATTTTACTTTAAGTTGCAGGATACAAGTGCAGACCTTGTAGGTTTGTTACATAGGTATACGTGTGCGCTGGTGGTTTGCTGCACCTATCAACTTATCATGTAGGTTTTAAGCCCCACATGCATTAGCTATTTGTCTTAATGCTCTCCCTCCCCTTGCCCCTACTCCCCAACAGGCCCCGGTGTGTGTTGTTCCCCTTCCTGTGTTCATGTGTTCTCATTGTTCAACTTCCACTTATAAGTGAGAACATACAGTGTTTGGTTTTCTGTTCCTGTGTTAGTTTGCTGAGAATGATGGCTTCCAGCTTCATCCATGTCCCTGCAATGGACAGTATCTCATTCCTTTTTATGGCTGCATAGTATTCCATGGTGTATATGTACCAAATTTTCTTTATCCAGTCTATCATTGATGGACATTTGGGTTGGTTCCATGTCTTTGCTATTGTAAATAGTGCTGCAATAAACATATGGGTTCATGTGTCTCTATAGTGGAATGATGAGTATATACCCACTAACTGGATTAGTGGGTCAAATGGTATTTCTGGTACTAGATCCTTGAGGAATTGCCACACTTTCTTCCAGAATGGTTGAACTAATTTACACTCCCACCAACAGTGTAAAAGCATTCCCATTTCTCCACAGCCTTGCCAGCATATATTGTTTCGTAACTCTTTAATAATCACCATTCTGACTGGTGTGAAATGATATCTCTTTGCAGTTTTGATTTGCATTTCTGTAATGATCAGTGTGAAGTTGAGCTTGTTTTCATATGTTTGTTGGCTGCATAAATGTCTTCTTTTGAGAAGTGTCTGTTCATATCCTCTGCCCACTTTTTGATAGGATTGTTTGTTTTTTTTCTTGTAAATTTAAGTTCCTTGTAGATTCTGTATATTAGACCTTTGCAATGAAGAGATTGCAAAAAATTTCTCCCATTCTGTAGGTTGCCTGTTCATTCTGATAACAGTTTATTTTGCTGTGCAGAAGCTCTTTAGTTTAATTAGATCCCATTTGCCAATTTTGGCTTTTGTTGCAATTGCTTTTGGTGTTTTCATCATGAAGTCTTTGCACATGCCTATGTCCTGAATGGTATTGCCTAGGTTTTCTTCTAGGGTTTTTATGGTTTTGAGTTTTACATTAAAGTCTTTAATCCATCTTGAGTTAATTTTTGTATAAGGAGTCAGGAAGGGGTCCAGTTTCAGTTTTCTGCATGTGGCTAGCCAGCTTTCCCAGCACTATTTATTAAATAGGGAATCCTTTCCCTATTGCTTGTTTTTGTCCAGGTTGTTGAAGATCAGATGGTTGTATATGTGTGGTGTTATTTCTGAGGTCTCTCTTCTGTTCCATTGGTTTATATATCTGTTTTGGCACCAGTACCATGCTGTTTTGGTTATTGTAGCCTTGTAGTATAGTTTGAAGTCAGGTAGCATGATGCCTCCAGCTTTGTTCTTTTTGCTTAGGATTGTCTTGGCTATACAGGCTCTTTTTTGGTTCCATATAAGATTTAAAGTAGTTTTTTCTAATTCTGTGAAGAATGTCAATGGTAGTTTGATGCGAATAGAATTGAATCTATGAATTGCTCTTGGCAGTATGGCCATTTTCACGATATTGATTCTTCCTATCCGTGAAGATGGAATGTTTATCCATTTGTTTGTGTCCTCTCTTATTTCCTTGAGCAGTGGTTTGTAGTTCTCCTGGAAGAGGTTCTTCACATCTCTTGTTAGCTGTATTCCTAGGTATTTTATTCCCTTTGTAGAAATTGTGATGGGAGTTCACTCATAATTTGGCTCCCTGCTTGTCTATTGTTGGTGTATAGGTGTGCTTGTGATTTTTGCACACTGATTTTGTATCCTGAGACTTTGCTGAAATTGCTTATCAGTTTAAGGAGTTTTGGGGCTGAGACGATGCGGTTTTCTAAATATAGAATCATGTTGTTTGCAAACAGAGACAATTTGATTTCCTATTTGAATATCCTTTATTTCTTTCTCTTGCCTGATTGCCCTGGCCAGAACTTCCAATACTATGTTGAATAGGGTTGGTGAGAGGGGGCATCCTTGTCTTGTGCCAGTTTTCAAAGGAAATGCTGCCCATTTTTGCCCATTCAGTACGATATTGGCTGTGATTTTATCATAAACAGCTCTTATTATTTTGAGATATGTTCCATCAATACCTAGTTTATTGACAGTTTTTAACATGAAGGGATGTTGAATTTTTATTGAAGTCCTTTTCTGCATCTATTGAGGTGATCATGTGGTTTTTGTCATTGGTTCTGTTTATGTGATGGATTACATCTATTGATTTGCATATGTTGAACCAGCATTGCATCCTAGGGATGAAGCCGACTTGATCGTGGTGGATAAGCTTTTTGATATGCTGCTGGATTCGGTTTTTGCATCGATGTGCATCAGGGATATCAGCCTGAAGTTTTCTTTTGTGTGTTTGTGTCTCTGCCAGGTTTTGTTATCAGGATGATGCTGGCTTCATAAAATGAGCTAGGGAGGAGTCCCTCTTTTTCAATTGTTTGGAATAGTTTCACAAGGAACGGTACCAGCTCCTCTTGGTATCTCTGGTAGAATGTAGCTCTGTGAATCCGTGTGGTCCTGGGCTTTTTTTGGTTGGTAGGCTAGTAATTACTGCCTCAATTTCAGAACTCGTTATTGACCTATTCAGGGATTTGGCTTCTTGTTTTAGTCTTGTGAGGGTGTATGTGTCCAGGAATTTATCCATTTCTTCTAGATTTTCTAGTTTATTTGCATAGAGTTGTTCTTCTTTTTGGCTTTTCTAAGTGTTTTGCATTTCCATAAATATTTTAAATCTGCTTGTTAATTTCTATAAAAAAACTTTCATTTGTGGATTTTGACTGTATCAATTTGGGGAGAATAGACACCTTAGCAACTTTGAATCTTCCATCCATACAAGGTATATATCTCCATTTATTTAGATCTTTTAAAATTTATTTGAACAGGGTCAGGCATGGTGGCTCATGCCTGTAATCCCAGCACTTTGGGAGGCCAAGGTGGGCGGATCATGAGGTCAGGAGTTCGAGACCAGCCTAGTTAATATGGTGAAACCCCATCTCTACTACAAATACAAAAATTAGCTGGGCATGGTGGCATGTGCCCGTAGTCCCAGCTACTCGGGAGGCTGAGGTAGAAGAATCGCTTGAACCCGGGAGGCAGAGGTTGCAGTGAGCCGAGATTGTGCCACTGCACTCCAGCCTAGGCAACAGAGCAAGACTCCGTCAAAAAAAAAAAAAAATTATCTGAACAATGAGATCTTGTTAAGTAAATTTTGTTAGATTTATTTCCAAGAATTTTATAATTTTTGATGCTATTTTAAATGAAAATGATTTATGCTTTTATATTTCAATTGTTTGTTGCTAATATGTGAAAATGTCTTTATTTTATGTCATGCAGTCTTGCTAAATTCACTTATTAATTATAGTAACTTTTTGGAGGTATCTTAGCATTTTATATATTTGATGATATCATCTGCAATTCCTTCTTAATTTTACACTTTCGTTTCTTTTTCCTGAGTATTGCACTGCTAGCATCTTCAGCACCACGTTGAATCGAAGTGGTTATAGCAATTATATTGAACTGTGTTTTTGTCGGTCTTAGGAGAGACAGTATTCAATATTACACTCTTAAGTATGATATTTGTAGTAGGTTCTTCACAGGTGATTTTATCAGTTTGAAGAAGTTCTGTTTTATTTCTCGTTTGCTGAGAGTTTAAAAAAAGTCAGATGCTTTTTGTCTCCTGCATTTATTGAGATGATCGTGAAGTTTATCTCCTTTATTCTATCATATGAT
Source organism: Pan troglodytes (assembly GCF_028858775.2). Taxonomy (NCBI): domain Eukaryota; kingdom Metazoa; phylum Chordata; class Mammalia; order Primates; family Hominidae; genus Pan; species Pan troglodytes. The sequence goes on from NC_086015.1 coordinate 103,946,528, forward strand.
TAATTAAATTAATTGATTTTCTATTGATTGCCAACCTAACCTTGCATCCCTGGGATAAATCTCACTTGGTCATGATGTATTATTAGTTTTATATGTTGAGAGATTTGACTTCCTGCTATTTTTAAAGGATTTTTTTGGCATCTGTGTAAACGTGATTTATTGGCCTGTAACTTTATTTTCTTGTAATGTCTTTGTCAGATTTTGGTATAAGGGTTATCCTGGCATTATGAAATGATTTGGGAAGTTTCTTCGTTTCTTTATTTTCTAAAAGAGTTTGTATGAGATTGGTATTATTTCTTTTCTAATTTACGAGTAAAACTATCTGGGCTGGCAGTTGGATACTTTCAGGATTTTCTCCTTATCTTTGAGTTTCAGCAGTTTGACTGACTGTGAAGTGTCTATGCATGGTTTTTCTTGCATTTGTTTTTCTTGTGATTCTTCTGAGCCTCTTGGATCTATAAGCTGAAATTCTTAATAAAATTTGGGAAATTTTGACATGATTTCTTCTGATATTTTATCTTCCCTATTCCTTCTCTTTTCCCTTTCTAGGACTCCAATTGTTTATATCTTAGACAATATGTTGATATTGTCTCACAGATTCTTGAAGCTCTGTTTATTTTTTTAAATCTTTTTTCTCCCTGGATTTGAGAGTAATTTCTACACAAACTTTGAGTTTCTTTTCTATATGGCTCCTTCTATTCTGGGATATCTACCTTCAATTTCCAGTTGTTCTTGCAGCCCCAAAGAGTTTCCTGTCATACCTTAACCCATTAAGACTGGCTTTCTGATCAAGTTTCAGCCACTTCTGCCATAGAGACTGGGTAGTGCCCTTAGTGGAAATACTATAGAGACTTCGAATACCTTTCAGTTTCTGCCTGTTTTTCATTGCTGTCCAATGCCTTCAAGTAGTTTTTTTTAAAAAAACGTTTGTGCATATATTACCATTGTTGTCTATGAGAGGGTTAATATGGTACAATCTATTCCATCATTATTGAAACTAGAACTCTGCCACTTGTTTTTTTTTGTTTTTTTTTTTGAGATTACTGTGTCACCCAGGCTGGATGCAGTGGTGTGATCTCAACTCACTGCAACCTCCACCTCCCAGGTTCAAGTGATTCTCGTGCCTCAGCCTCCCGAGTAACTGGGACTACAGGCAGGCACCACCACACCAGGTTAATTGTATTTTTAGTAGAGATGCGGTTTCACCATATTGCTCAGGCTGGTCTCGAACTCCTGACCTCAAGTGATCCGCCCACCTCAGCCTCCCAAAGTGTTGGGATTAGAGGTGTGAGCCACTGCACACAACCCTGTATTCTTCCACTTAGTTAATTTGTTCACCTTTCATTCTGTTTTACAATTTAGAAACTCTGCTATCCCCAACTCAAAATAACTAGTCATTAGATCCTAACAATTCTTTCTCAGGTATGCTTCCTGAATCTAGTGACACCTAACTTTCTTAGAGTCACTGCTTGAGTTCTAGTTCTCATTTAACTGGTTTTCCTTGCCCCTTAGCCTCAGTCATTTCCCATACTCCTTCACTTATCCTCCTAAAAATAATTCCTTATGTTACTCCTTTGTTTTATGGCCCCTCTAAGGTTCCTTCAAGATTAAATCTTCTTGGTTTGGTTTATAAAGTCCCTTCCAATTGAATCTATGTCCTGATGTTGTTCCACATAGAACCAATGCTGATGTTAAATTCTTCTCTGTTCCTTAGACACATCAGAACTTTCCATGTTTTTGTGATTTTTGCACTTTGTATCCTGCCTACTCGGGTCACCCATTTTCATCTGGTTTTTCAAGATGTAATTTTAAAATCCAGTCCACATACTATCTCTTCCCGGGTCTTCTTGGCTAGGTTACCTCTGTCATCAACCTCTCTCCTATGTGTTTTTACTGTACTTATAAGCCTCCATGTTGTATCTATCTATCTATCTATCTATCTATCTATCTATCTACTTACCATCTATATAATTTCTGATTTCTCAGGGGATTCTAATCTCCTTGGTCAAAGTATTATGTCTTTCAACTACGTCTTTCTGGTATCCATAGCATCTAGTAAGCATTGTACATCTAGTGTAGATTCTCAGTGTATATTTTATTAATGATGATATTACAAAGAATATTTCTCAGCAATGATACTCAAAGCAGTGGTTTTACGTGTAGAAATTAAGTGGACACAGGCATGAAAGGAGAAATGAATCAGCCAGTTCATGACTATTCTGTTATTTATTGTTTCTTTAGGAAAATCTACTTCCTCATCAAGCACCCCTACAGAGTTCTGCAGGAATGGTGGAACCTGGGAAAATGGCAGATGTATTTGTACAGAAGAGTGGAAAGGACTGAGATGTACAATTGGTAAATTACTTGGGATAATGCTAAAGTGTAAGGTTTACGTCACTCTTGTGTTAATAAGAATAGCAATAAAGCTTCTAGAAGCTTCAGTTAATGGTTACAGAAACAATGGACATAATGATGATGGCTTTAGGATGTGTTTATCAGCTCAATAGTAAAAGCTGAGTTTTCTTCTTGGCCAATTTATCAGTATATTCAATGCACCTTATCTGTTTCCTGACTACTAAGTTTTTTTGCAAACTCACAGTCATGTTTCCTGGCTGCAATGACTAATCCAGGGCAATGAATGACATGATTCTCTCAGGTCCTTTCAATTGGTAATATGCCATAATACACAATTTCAAATATCACTACTCTAATATATTTAACTTTTCTGAAATCAATATGCATCTTCCTGAGTATACACTTATATTAAATTTTTATCTTTTCTTCCTTTACCTTGAAGAGTTGTTATTAAGTTAGTGGTTTGATTTCAATCAATTGTGTCTCAGAATCAAAGTTCAAGGCCATTTTTAAATTTGAGGTGTGCTTCCCAACACCGTACACTTCATGCTGTCTGCTTAGGGTTCAGAGCCCTAGATATCCACTGCTATCATTTCCTATACTCCTACCAGTCAATATATCCCACAGACCCCATGAATTTGCCTTTTTGCTTTGCCCACATCCTCATGGTACCGTTGACCACTATAGGCTCTATATTTTTAGTTCTGAAGATTCCAACTAATCTGTTACAGTATCCTAGCTCACATTCCCTCTCTACCCAGGTTTATATTGTGCACATTTTAACTGGAACCTGTTATCTAACATACTAGTTATTCTAATGGCAATGACTTAACCAGATAGCAAAGTATAGAAGTTCCTCACAGGCCAGTGGGTTCTATAAGCCTTCTATTGCCTTTCAAATTTCACTGCATAGGTTCTGACCTTTGACTTTTATCTGGTTTCAATTTTTTTAAAGTACAATTTATAATAAAGAACTTTTTCTCTTTATTACAGCTAATTTTTGTGAAAATAGTACCTATATGGGTTTTACTTTTGCCAGAATCCCAGTGGGCAGATATGGACCATCCTTGCAAACATGTGGCAAGGATACTCCAAATGGTATGTGTTTTCCCAAACATTTACTCTATTTATGCATAAGAATTACTATGCTGAGTCATACCTCTCATACCTCCTACTAGTGTTAGGTCCCTGAAGGGCATCAAGAAAGGTTTTGTGGAAGGAATTAACTCCCTTTCGTGATGCTAATGTTCAAAACTTAAGGTAGTATCTCACAAAATCTTAAATTTCCCAACAGTTTCATACGAATCAGTTGTTTGTGAATTTCTCTGAATCTTTCCTTAATTGGTTTATTTTTCCAGCTTTTGCTTTCTCCTGGAGTTCAATTAAATTGACATTTGCTCCTTTAGTTATATAATTTAAAAAAAAGTTCTAATCAGCCAAAATTATGGACTTGTATCATATCTATTTTCAGATTTCATCTTTCCAGGTAGAGATGCATGGTTAAGTCTGTTCATACTTGGTAGTCCTTCACCTTTTTGGTCATTTTAGTTATCCATCTTGTAACATTCTCTAGCTTCATTCTACTTTTCTTAACATGACTACCTTACTTGTATAGAGGCATTCAGAGAGTGAAAGAGTAAATAGTATTTTCTATTTCTAATATGGTCCCTGATAATATCCAAGATTTTGGTGATTCATTTCAGTGCCACATTGGGTAATGTCTTCTGAGTTGTAGGCTTTAGGAATTCCTAGATTCTATCCTGATAACCAGAGCCTATTATGCCATTTAATTTCCACTAATGTTTTACCTGTCCCTTGTTTGCCTTGACTTGCATTTGAGCAGTCCTACTTCTCACATCTTCCTGCAGGTAATTCGCTACTTCCTATGGAACTAGATATCTCAAGAATACAGCCAATTCTAGATCATTGACAAAGATGTTTGATAAAACTACTGCCGGCAATGGCCCTGAAGAGAATGTGACATTTTATTTAGATATTTATTTTTGTATGTGTCAAGGGAACTCTGAAGCACTAAATAAATTAAATGAATTGCTCTTTTTAAATTACTTTTTATCTTATTATTATGAGAAATTATGCATATCTGTATTTGATTTGTGGAATTCAAATTGCTTCCACCCATATATATCATTGTGTTAGTCCATTCTTGCATTGCTATAAAGAAATATCTGAAATGCCATATCAGTCATGCTTACTCAAGTATTCATGATGCTACTCTATCTATAAGTCCTCCTTCATTTTTTACTCACAGCGTAAAAGGGGCTTCTACCATGTTGACACTATATATACTATATATACCATACTATACTATATGGTATGCTATTGGTAACTATTGTCTTGATTTTACATGTTTTGTGTGTCCTAAATATTTCATAATGGTTTATAAAACAGATACAACTTACAAAACATAACTGTGCTACTGAATTAGGAAGAGTAAAAGTGTCAGTAACATACCCATGAAGAGTCATCACACTTGTTTAATATATATTAATTCTTTGGGACAAGAGACTCAACATTTTTTATTTGGTTATTAATTTTTCTTTTCTGAACACCTATTATAAAAACATGTTTATAATATTTACCCTCAAATTTCAGATTGAGCCTATAATTTTACAGATTTGGATTCTAACTGTTGGCAATTTTCCTTTTAGTTTTATATTAATAATTGCTTCTAATTACTCAATATTATATACCAAGTGATCAAAATACTTTTCAATGATTTTTGAGTGGGGATATTTGCACTTTTAGGTAACATTGAGGAAAAGAAGCATCTGACATGTGTCCACTTAAAAGTTATTTATAGCCCATAAATATGTTAGAAATTTTCATTATGTCATGGTGTAGAGGTGAAGCCATCATATAAATTAAGAGTGACTCCAACTTTGTGCTTTACATATTATTGAAGCAATCTCTAATTTCAGTGTTTCTAGTTGTTGTCCCAAGAAGGAGCTGCCCAAAGCTGGTCCTGAGGAAAAATCTACCTTTTGGTCAACTGTCCCTCTAATTATGATTTTTTTCTATAGCAACTACTTAAGTATTAACTACAGGAAGGCAGTGAGGTAGGGAGGCTTAAGTGATAATCCTAGGAAATAAACCAAATGACCCAGCAAACATTTATTGAGGCAACCAAACATCTAATAAATATAATAGAATATAACAGAACTCTTTGCCTTTCAGCTGTTATCCAGATTTGCATAAAGCAGTCAAGATCAACATATAATTCAGTATCTATTAGGAATTTTTCATATTGTTTCTAGTCTCTCAGCCTAGCATTCTCTCATCATATCCACTTCAAAGCCATTATGTACCTTATTGTTGAAAGGTAAATCTTACTTGAAGACATCAAAGGAAGGAAATAGTCAACTGGTCTTTTGAAGTCCAGATTCAAAAATCAAGACAATAAGTGGTATCTGCCTAAAAATAATAGGCAATAATTTTTAATAAATTATAACTTTTAATAAAAATTAGTTATTGCCTAAAAATAATAGGCAATAATTTTAATAAATACTTGTTTTTAATAAAAAATTTCTTTGTATTAAAGCGGGCAATCCAATGGCAGTCCGGTTGTGCAGTCTCTCTCTATATGGAGAGATAGAATTACAAAAAGTGACAATAGGAAATTGCAATGAAAATCTGGAAACCCTGGAAAAGCAGGTATGCCATATGACTCACTGATGGGCAACTGGAAGAAGTTCTGATTCCGTGCAGTTTCTGTTCTTCAGATACCTGATGGTCAAATCAATTCTTTTAAAACTCTCAAATTAGTAATAACAAAAACTAGTGACTAAAGCCACTCTTATTATTTATTTATTTATTTATTTTGAGACCTAGTTTTGCTCATGTCACCCAGGCTGCAGTGCAATGGCACCGTCTCGGCTCACTGTAACCTCTGCCTCCCAGGTTGAAGCAATCCTCCTGCATCAGCCTCCTGAGTAAGCTGGGATTACTCATACCACCGTGCCCGACTAATTTTTGTATTTTTAATAGAGATGGGGTTTCACCATGTTGGCTAGGCTGGTCTCGAACTCCTGACCACAGGTGATCCGCCTGCCTCAGCCTCCCGAAGTGCAAGGATTACAGGCGTAGTAAGTAAGCCACCACACCTGGCCGCCACTCTTATTTTTAAAAGTTGACATCAGTTTGTGAAAAAGGACAGTTGTTTCATCAAATTTCAGCAAACGATAATCAATAGCACATTAAAAATGGCTTCATCTTTCTAGAAGTTTTGACTGGATATAGATCCCTGACATTTGAGACCAAAGGAAAGCCTCTTGATGGTGTAACTGGACCAGAATGAAGAGAAAGAAACTATTATCAAAGACCCTTTGAAACAGGAAACTCCAAACCTGATGCGGGTCTCAGGGCAGTATCTATGAGCAGGTGAAATAGAAAGTACATCTAACTAGATGTTTTTTCATGCAGATTAAATTATTTTGACCAAAGTTGTACCCAAATGCACATGCATGGAAGAGCTAACACTAGGGGACAAGCAAGGGGGAGGAAGAGGAAACCAACCTTTATGTACAGCCTTTCATGTGCCTGGCATGTTGCATATGTTATCACATTTAATCCTTATAAAACTTCTGTGAGTTGAATGTTATTCTCATATTATAAATAATTATAGCCAATAACACTTACTAATTATTGAGCACCTACTGCATGCCAAATATTGTGCCAAATATTAATGTATTTATTAGTTTATCATATTTAATTTTTATAACACCATAAATAGGTATTAATGTACACATTTTATAGATGAGGAAAATGTGGTTCTGAGAGGTGAAGCATTTTGCCTAGTGATCACAGCTAAAAAGTAATAGAGCTGTTCTTTATTTTAAAGTTCACATTGTACTACCCTGGCTCCCTAATCACAGATGGGCAGGGTAGGGGTTGGGTGGGGACAGAAGTTGGAGAGTGGATGTGGCTGCCAACCACACAAGTTGTGCCAACCCACAGATTGAGGAAAGATGCTAAATTTGGAATCTGGCAAACCAGTGTTTGGTTCTTAGCTCTGCCACTTCTAAGCTGTGTGAAACTTGGTTGAGCTCCCTAACTTCTCCTGAGGGTGCACAACTCACAAAGTTGTTTTGCTTATTAAATGTGATAACACCTGTAAACATCTAACAGAGTGCCTAACACATAGCAGGGATCTAGCAATTGAATTAGGGTTATTTGTTTCTGTCTACTGATTGGGTATTGTTTCTGACACTTACCCAAGTGTGAATAGCCTATAACACTGGTATAATTTGTGAAATGATGCTGCCATCTAGTGAAAACCAAGACACACACACACACACACACACACACACACACACGTGCGCACGCATGGACACCCAGCTTCACCAATGACAATATGGATTGGCATGTTTTAGCCTCACAACACAGAGCCCTGGGGCTAACTGGCACCTAGAGAGGTCATCTCGGCCAGTGCCTTCCAAACTACCAGAGCTGAAAAGCCAGTTCAAAAAATTTTGAACCCATTGCACACCAATATTTTTGTGAAATACCATAAAAATAAATTACTGGAAAAATGAAATAAAAAATATGTATAAAATACAAACCAAAATTTTAGAACTGTTAGATTCAACAGCAAAAAATTGCTATATACATCTCTGACCAATTGCTTTCAGTTTCTGTGCTTATCTCTCTACGACCTTTGTAACACACAGTGAACCAGCGCTGGCCCATGGATACACTCTAGTAGCCCCAATCTAGCTAAGGCAGCCCCTTATAGTTAATCAATCCTGTCAAACAGGAAAGGCTGGCAAAACCACTGGTCTGCATGTACTTTGTCCTTTACACAAGGAAGGATGCAAACGTGGAAAACTGAGTGGACATGGTGTTCAGGAGATTGAGGCTCAGCTAAATTCCAGCTTATTTACCTGCAGTTGCTTACAAAGTGTTTGGACATAATTGTGTAAAGCTAGGGTTTTTTTTCTGGTTTTTAAAACAGGTAAAGGATGTCACAGCACCACTTAATAACATTTCTTCTGAAGTCCAGATTTTAACATCTGATGCCAATAAATTAACTGCTGAGAACATCACTAGTGCTACGCGAGTGGTTGGACAGATATTCAACACTTCCAGAAATGCTTCACCTGAGGTAAAACTCACAAAGCTTTAAAAAAAATTTTTTTTTTATTTTTAGAGGGGGTGTTGGGAAAGAAAGAGAGATGTCCTGAATACCACTCCTTATTCCACAATATGGTTTGAGCATGGTTTAAGTTGCTTAAAGGCATTTTGCATAGCACTCCTGAGAGACGCTCAAAGATATTTAAAAAAGGGCCTCTTGTCCAAATATTTTATTTTAGGATATTCATAATGATCATTATTGTGTTGTCTTTTTCTTTTGAGACAGAGTCTCATTGTGTCACCCAGGCTGGAGTGCAGTGGCACGATCTTAAGTCACTACAACCTCTGCTTTCCGGATTCAGGGGTTCAAGTGATTCTCAGGTCTCAGCCTCCCAAGCAGCTGGGACTACAGGCACACACCACCACACCTGGCTATCACGTTAAGTCTTTTAGGAAGTCCTGGAATGCATAAGTCTACTTCACCTTATGAATATGTTTACCAACTACATTTGACCTTACCATCCCTAGTGCATTCCAAGTAAATAGTGTTTCAAGAATTTAGTTTGGAACATGTGATTTTAAACTGCAATGCATTTCTATTAAGAATATTTACATTTTAGTCTTGGCTTTCTGAAAACTTTAAGCCTAGTTTACATTCCTGATATTTTAATTTTCTAAACCCTGGTACTTGAAAACAAGTATATTCAACATTTACTAATTGATATAGCTGGATAGTGATCAAACAGGGCTACAAACCACCAATATGGACTCACCTTGTGTACAGGTTGAATATCAGCATGCCCTGAAAATAGCTACTCCTTTCTTCCATTCCCTTTAAATGTTTTATTTCAGAAAAAAAAATTGAAATATTTTTCCTGCTAAAAAGTAAGTGGGATTCAAGTTAATAAAAATGGAATTGAAAGAGAAAATATTGACCTCCAAATGTAGAATTAATGGAAGGATTAACAAGTAGGCAGAAGGGCTTCAACACTCCCAAAGAGGGAAGATAAATAGTAATCAAATGCCAAAAGATCATCTCTCTGACACACTCCTGAGTTATTGATTGAAAGAAAACTACAAATAATTTTACTAAGTCTAACAGGTATACTAAGTATAACTTAGTTATGCTAAGTATTATGAGCTGTAATTTTTAACAACCAGAGTATTGCACTCTTCTTATTTTGTTTCTGCTTTTGAATCCAAGCATTTGATTTTGCGTTCTTGGAGTTTGGTGGGGAGTCTGTGAAAGATCTTGCTATGAGGTCGTATTCAGAGACTTAAACCTCCTAATTCACTACCTTAATTTATATTTTCACTTTGCCTTATCTTGATTCTCTCTGTCATCTTATGTGGATCAAAGAATAAACCTTTAATTTTGTAAAATGCTTGCCTCTACATTATCATATCAGTGATGCCACTTGCTACTACAATGATTCATGATGATAATGATGGTGATGATAATGTATGATATATGCTTCTCTGATGATCAGTATCTTCTCTTTGGCAGGCAAAGAAAGTTGCCATAGTAACAGTGAGTCAACTCCTAGATGCCAGTGAAGATGCTTTTCAAAGAGTTGCTGCTACTGCTAATGATGATGCCCTTACAACGTAAGCACAAATTCAATTTGGAAAGAAAACTTGACTAAGGGCTGTTTACTTTCCTAGGCTAAAGTATTAACAGAGATATCTTTATTTCTCTCATGGATGCAGTAACTGACTGATTCCTCTGGAATGTAGATAAGAGCTGTGACTTTCCACTTGACCTTTAGTTACTAGATGGAGTGGTATATGTTACCTCCTGCATCCAGGGGTGCTGGCCATGGCCTGGGAGATACGGAGTAACTGGGCTGATTTAGATTAGAACTTGTTTTCCTCACCTTAGTTTGGCATGACCAAGGGACAACTTCCATGCACAGCAAGACCTCTTCCAAATTCTTTTGCAACACATAGAGCTACAGAGAACAGCTCACTTTGCAGGACATACTGCCATCCCCCAAGCTGCACCTCACTTCTCTCTTTCCAAGGCCCTGGTATATTTTGATTATTTTCCTTAGCTTTACTCTTGATCCCTTCATGGGACTTGTGATAGGGGTGCCCTGTTTACTCAGCCCACCCTACTCAACCCCTTGCGGGAGGGAATGTGTAGATGAGCAAGTGTGGGAATCAGCCAGTCACTTCTCCACTGGCAGGAGCGAACTCTGTGCAGGCCCCACAGCAGCATCCAGAGGGGTGCCTGCAACCCCAAGGCCCCAGAGGGCATGTTACAATGCTCTCTTAGCTCCACCATCAATGGACAACATTGCATTATCAGCCCAGTGGGCCCTTTGCCTTGTCACATGGGGTGGCTGCCCTCCACCAGTGAAGGCAAAGGGCCAGCATAACAGCCTTTTTGGGTACCTGCACTTGGTGGGTCCCAAATTCTTGTCCAGTGCCCAAGAAGAATTAGGTCACCTGGACAAATTGAAGGATGGCGAATGCAGAGAATTTTATTAAGTGATGAGGGAAGCTCTCAGTGGAGAGGGGAGCTGGAAAGCAGGTGGGAAGGGCAGGTTGCTCTCCCCTGAAGTCAAGTCACCTCTCAGCCTCTCTTCTTCGAAGTCAGGTTGCCTCTCACTGTCTCTGAAGTCAAGACACCTCTTCCTGACATCCAGCCACTTCTCTTCCCTACCAGCTGAGTCTGGGGTCTTTTTAGGCACAGGATGGGGGAGTGGGGCAGGCTGTAGTTTTGGAAAAGGCAACATTTGATTCGTAAAAAGACATTATTCAGAAAGAACCAACCAATGGAAGAGAGTGGGTAAACAGGGATTGAAGTTCTCACTTTGGGTTTCAGACTACTTTTGGCATGAAGGTTTCCCCCTGGGATCCACCCTTGTCTGCTTAGAGTTTCTCTGCCTCCTCCCTTTCTGACCAACACTACATTGAAAAAAAAGAAAAAGAGAACTCTACCTGCTTTCTCTCTTTTTTCCTCCTCTGTTCTGGATTACTGTTGGTTGAATATTTGTATTAAAACTCATGTACTTTATTCATAGAGGCCCCTTGTTGGTATTCACTGTATTTTTACCTTATGTACACTTGTCAAAACCCTTTTAAAACTTACATCAGCATGCATGCTTATTGTAGAAAAATAAGAAAATATGTAGCTTAGCAAAATTTAAAAAATTATCTTACCTTTATTAACCTGTTGGTATATATTCCAGGTTTTTTTCCCTCTGTTTCTGTGTGTGTGTGTGTGTGTGTGTATATTACATACTATATTGATTCATAACTTGCTTTTGTCACTTAATACTTTACAAACTTTTTTTCTGTAAACATCTTTTATATAAATATATACACATCTACATCATAATTTTAGTTTACTGCATTATATGCGTAAACTTTTATTGAACCAGTTCTCTGCTCAGCAGCTGGACATTTACATTGCTGGAAGTCTTTTAATGTTCTAAGTAGTTAGCATTCTGGTACATAATCTTTATTTACACGACCCATTATTTCCTCAGGAGAAATTCCTAGAAGTAGTTCTTAGTTTTCTAATGATTATGACAAGTACCTACTTAGCGTTGAATTTTCAAAGTAGAAAAAGCACAAAGGCACAAAATAGAGCATTCAAAGATTACAATTCTGAGAGGTGGTGGTAGAGGTTGAGTGAACAGTTTTACTGGCATACTTTGTGACTTCAGATTTCAATAGGAGTCTGGGCCCTTCTCATGGAGAATGTGGATGTCTCTCATTTTTCTTGACATAGGAGAAGGAAGTGGCCATGGGGTCCAGAGTCTATGTTCAGTGAACAGAGAGGCCAAGAGCCAGAGTGGGCTCCCTTCAGAGCTGAAAGCTTTGTGTTTGCAGATTCTTGCTAGATGGGAGGAATGAATGTTTTTGGTGAGAAAGCTGAGAAAAGAGAAGTTGTGGGATTTGAACATCACAGTTCACAAAAAAGATAGGAACATTTTCCTAAAAATAAACAATTATGAATTTTGCTGACTTAATATATAAAGGAAAATACAATTTTGTGTGATTTTTACACAATATCCAAATAGTTTTAAAGGAGGTGGTTAAAGGATAAATAAAAATTTAAGGTATAAGATACATTGAACCTTAAAATGGTGTAAGCATGCTCAATTTCTCCTTTTATCACTCTGAATTTCTAGTCCAATTATTTTCTAATAATGTTCCATCAGTTTATCTTCTACCAACGTGATCTTTTGCATAAGCTCTTGTGGACTCAGATCCTTCCTTCATTCACTTAGATAGAGCTTCCTCCTCTGCCTCTAGCCCCAAGGTCAGGTCAACAACCCTTTAGCTCTCTTTAGGAGAATACTCTTGATGAGCTTCCAACAGAGGTCATCTCTCCACAAGAAGGAAATTAATTGTTGTTTAGGACAACATTTGCTTTCCAAACTCTATCTTCTGAACTTAGGCCAGATGCTGGGTTCCCTGACAGACATCAGGCCTTAGTCATCCATTTCACTTTGACTTCTTCCTTCTTTCATTCCAGTTTTCTCCTGGTATCTCTCAGCTACTGAATTGCCTTTCTATAGTATAGGGAGAAGAGGAGAGGGTGAGAATAAAAGGGAGGAGAGTGACAGAGAAGAAAGACTCTTTGACTCTGTCAAAGTGGGCAGAGCTCTGGAGGTGTAGGGTTTCTGCTGGTGAGGGCATCATAGTACAATCAATGAGTTTAGGACTTCACCTCACCATTATTTTTTTCCTTTTTTTTGAGATGGAGTCTTGCTCTGTCACCCAGGCTGGAGTACAGTGGCAAGATCTCAGCTCACCACAATCTCTGCCTCCCAGGTTCAAGCAATTCTCCTGTCTCAGCCTCCCTAGTAGCTGGGATTACAGGCATGCACAACCCCGCCCGGCTAATTTTTGTATTTTTGGTAGACAGGGTTTCACCATGTTGATCAGGCTAATCTTGAACTCCTGACCTCAGGTGATCCACCCGCTTTGGCCTCCTAGACTGTTGGGGTTATAGGCGTGAGCCACCGCGACCGGCTGACCTCACCATTGTAGACATTGGTTGCATAGTCTGATCTGTAACCTTAGACCTTTGATCTCATATTGAAGGTCATAATTACCCTGGTTTATCTGACTTTGGGAATGCAAAATGCCTCCCTAGCACTGACCACCTGTACATTTACATTTCACTTTTCTTTTTTTATTTCTGTTCCAGCTAGCCTGGCACCCACTCAAATATCTTGACCAAATAGAGATTTATCGTAAATAGGCATATGGGGTCTCATGGAGGCCCAAGAACTAGATCATAATATAGTGGGCCTTGTCAACCCAAAATAATCAAAAAGGTCAGAATCTAGTTTAAAGAGAGTTCATTCAAGTGCAAAGTTTAAGGACAGCTGCCTGGGAAGCACAAATTCCAAAAAATGGAAGTCAATGTTTTGAAGTATATAAGTTTGGGATCATTTATATAAACAAAGTTTAGGGAAGCTTAAGAGAGTTTTAACATCTTTCTATATAAGGCTTTCTATATAAGGCTTATAGTAATGCATGGTTATAGTAATCTGATTAGCTGAGGTGGTCTTTTTCTTTTGGGAAAGGTGTATTTAACATTCCACACTGAAGGTGTAACAATTACACTGAAGACGTAACAATCATGAGCTAAATGGTCTGAGTTAGGTACAGGACAAAAAAGGAGGCAATTAATCTGTAACATAGATCAGTCATTAGAAAGGGGAAAGGTCTGGCCTCTCCTAGTCATTTACAGAACAAGAACAATGAGGAAGAGAGTTAATCTATAATCTAATAAGCAGAAGTTGCAAACACGCTACATATGATTCAGTCTCCAGGGCTTAACTTCCTTTTGACATAATAAATTTAGAGGGTCTTGAAATTTTATTTTCTTTTATTGCCATGTGGACCCTGGAGCGGGAAGATGACTGAGGATCCAAGGCAGCTTTGGAAGCCTTAGTAGAGGAGTTTACAGGTCTTTTCTTATTTTCAACAGGAAGAATTAGCCTCTTATTTTTAATTTGTGGTTTTTCTCACAATGATGTAATGACCTCTCTGGCTTCCTCTAAATTATGACTTTCCTGATATAACTACAGCACTAATAAAAAAAAAAAAACCCGTTTCCAAGAATCTGATGACTTATTTTAGTCAATTGTGCCAGGTGGATGACCACTTTCTGGATTGGCTTCTCTGGGGCAGGTGCCCATCTGTAATCTTATCAGTTATGACAAGAGGAGGAAAGAAGTACAAGAAAGAAAAAATGACCTTAGAAGTAGCTATGGTTAGAGCAACCCTGTAAAAGTGGGAATATGAAAAACACCTCCTGTATATCTACCACATCTTTCCTTTTAGCCTGCAAATGCCTGAGGGAGCAGCTCCTGGTACTCCCACTGTTTCACAGAGTGCTGACCTCTACATAGATACTCAACAGATACTGTTTGGTAGAATGATATTCTTAGCACGTGGGAGTTTTGTTAGGTATTCCTCCCATTGAAAGCAGCTCTGGGGTATGTGTGAATTGCTGAAAATGGTTTTATAAAAGGAAAACATTTCAATCAGAGGATTTAACCTGAATGTTTCCATACGAATGATGATTACGTTCTCTTTATAAAGCAATCCTCAATTATTGTAAACTTTCTCTATCTCATTTGGAGGTAGAGAAAAGATATTTTAGTGTCAGAAATAAAGATTTGACATATAGAACAACTACATTTTGATGAAATCCTTTCATTTCTGGAAGAACTAGACTGATTATTTTACATACAGAGGTTTTGTTTGGTCAAGTACAGAAATAGTTCAAATATTTCTATGGGAAACAAGAAAAAGAAAAGGTCTTATGACTTTTCTTTGGAGAATGCCAAATTGACAGGTTGCCCCCACTCCCTCCCACCTTCCATCTAATCTATCTTTGAACTTAGCCAAAGTAGAAAAGAACATTGTAAAAACCTTCAGGGTTTAGTTCATAGCTGAGGCAATGAGCTCAGAGCTCTGCTCTTTGGTGGTTCCATCTGAACTGTCACCTCAGGAACGAACAACTTACAAAACATGCTTTGGATCCTAAGGGGTTTGAGTGAGAGGAAGAAGATGAATAAATGGAAATGGATTCTCACCACTGGAGAAAAAATTAGAAGTGCATGCCTTGCCAATGGTGGGTGGCAACACCATCCTTCTATGTGAAGAGCATCATAATAAAGACTATTTCTTTTGGGAATTCTATAATTCTTGAGTTCTACCTTTTTGCCATCTATGTTCAAGGTAGCCTTCAGTGAGGACTGTCCACCAGAACTGTTTTATTTAAGTATATATAACACAACAAAACTCTAGAAAAGAAAACCAATTATTCTTAGGCAATTGTCAATGTTGTCATGACCACACAATTCTATGCTCATGTCTTTCTGCTGTAGTGTAAGACAGAACACATACCTTTCATTTTATGACAAAATCTTGAGTATTAAATTGTGTTTTATTATATGCAGGCTTATTGAGCAAATGGAGACTTATTCCTTGTCTTTGGGTAATCAATCAGTGGTGGAACCTAACATAGCAATACAGTCAGCAAATTTCTCTTCAGAAAATGCGGTGGGGCCTTCAAATGTTCGCTTCTCTGTGCAGAAAGGTGAGCTGTTAATCTTTTGTGCTTGTAACAGCAAAGAGCATTCTGCTACTGATGATGAATAATAATGCTCTACTCATGATAATGTAGACTTTTACAATTCTACTCTTTCCCTTCTCATAGGAGCTAGCAGTTCTCTAGTTTCTAGTTCAACATTTATACATACAAATGTGGATGGCCTTAACCCAGATGCACAGACTGAGCTTCAGGTCTTGCTTAATATGACGAAAAGTAAGTCTCAAACTTTGTGACATTTAAAAAAATGGACTCAATTCATGGAACTAATAACTTCTAATTTACTGTAGGAGAAATAATGTCTACTTAGTTTCATACTGAGTAATTTGCATTTGAGTAAGTTTGAGCTCTGACATATTATGGTAATCTCAACTCTACTATTCTAAGTCAAAAAGATAATTTCTTTGTTTTTTCTTTTTTCAAAAGCCTTTTGGAAGGTAGCAGAATTGAAATGTTCAGGCCATGTACACAAATATGTTTTCCTACAAAAATCTTGCTAAGGTGGTTCTGTTTTACACTTACAAATTTAAAACATATTCAATCAGAAGCTCTGACCATGTTTACTAGTGGCATGACACTCTCAGGCTCAGATGCATCCTGCAGACCTAACCCTGGAGAAGTCTATGTAATTGGCACAGACATCATTTAGTAGTATCAATTTTAGGTTATCTCCTCTCTGTGGTGCCCACCGTGTGCTCACTATTGTCCTACATATAACCTTTCAGAAATTCTTACATGTAACTTGAAGTGGTTGTATTTTTCAAAATCTAAAAAAAAAAATAAGTAAATCAAACACACACACTTACTTTTCATTTCTCCCCAAGCAAAAAAACCCGATGTCAGAAAGTATATGTGTTAGATAGAATATATTTATAATAGCACTAAAAAAGAAGAGAGTATTATTCGTGAATCTGGCAATCTGGAATTTTGCTCTCATTTGCTTTGGCCACATGCTTTGTGATGGTAGAGACTAAATCTAAGTCTTCTATCTTCTTGTGCCTTTTTTCTTTTAATTTAAAAATACTTCATGCATACAGAAAAGTACAGAAAGTAATGTGAACAGTACCTATGTAACTATCAGCCAGGTAAACAAACATCAATTTTTCCTATATTTGCTTCAGATCTCTTTAAAAAAGAGAGAGACAATATTACAGTTGCACCTGAAGCCCTCTACCTCACGAATCACTGCAGCCTCAACCTCCCAGGAGGAAGCAATCCTCCAGCCTCAGCCTCCCAAGTAGGTGGGACTATAGGAGCCCTGCTAATTAAAAAAAAAAAAAAAATTAAATTTTTTTGTAGAGACAGAATCTCACTATATTGCTCAGCCTGGTCTCAAACTCCTGGGCTCAAGTGATCCTCCTGCCTCAACCTCTTAAAGTGTTGGGATTGTAGCCATAAGCCACTCTGCCTAGTCTCATTCTTTTATTTTTAAACAAAGAATAAAAAGAAACCTTGCTCCATTATTAGGGTTAACTTTTCATTTAGGGTCCAGGAGAAACAATTTGGTGATGTCAATGTACTGTGAACAAAAGACAGCAACCCATCCCTTTCTCTCCAGGTGGAGGCTCCAACAATGGCCACAGAGGAGGACAATTTGGGGGCTGTCGGGGCCTTGCCTGTCTCCCTCTCAAATCAGATGACTGAATACTCTGGTCTCACACCACAATGTTTTCCTTTTATCACTTGTGAAAGACAACAGAGTTTAGGAAATTAATTCAGTTAAAATGTATACTGTTGATGCTTCTGCTGTTTTAAATATGCCAACAGTTGTATAAGGTGTTAGGAGGCAGTCCTGGTTCTCTTTGACTGCTGCCACCAACGGGCCGGGTGCAAAACCCTCCGCAGCAGCGATGGTCTTTCAGGATCTTTGATGAACAGCTGATTCCTTTTTCCAATGTCCAGAAGATGTTTCACAGTAGGCTGCTAGCCTTGGGAGAAGCCCATGATTGTCATGACACAGAGCAGGGGACAATAGTTGAAGAGATGGTGAAGAGTGCCTGCCTCAAAAACTCCACAGAAGTGACTTGAGCTCCTTGCTCTGTGACTTAACACCACTTGTCCCCTTTGAACAGGAGACCGACCTCATCTGGGCTTAGCCA
Organism: Pan troglodytes; assembly: GCF_028858775.2. NCBI lineage: Eukaryota > Metazoa > Chordata > Mammalia > Primates > Hominidae > Pan > Pan troglodytes. Next base: position 103,964,663 of record NC_086015.1, read on the forward strand.
TCCTGGTGTCCCAAGCTTTGCTATTTCCTGTCTCATATTTTATCATTGCAGGAGGTAACATGGGCTGGAGCTACCCACATGTTGTGTTCACTCTCTCCATCTCTCATGTATAAAGCAAGACGTTTACTTTATATATGAGATCTTTGCAATACCTTTTTGAGGTGGACTAGGCAGAAATTCTCGTTCCTGTGTAGAAGGTAAGGAAACTGAAGCTCAGAAAAAAAAAATTAATATGGGTGGAATGGCCCGCCATAGGTTATATGCGTTACTTACACATTGCAATTAAGTAAAGGTTCAACCAGTAAACCATTTTTACTGTACTTTACTCAAATATTAAGCAGCCATGCACTTCTACAATAACGTGACATATTGTTTTTTGTTTACCCTACAGTGCACTTATTGATTTTAATGTCTTTTTCTCCCTATAGATTACACCAAGACATGCGGCTTTGTAGTTTATCAAAATGACAAGCTTTTCCAATCAAAAACTTTTACAGCTAAATCGGATTTTAGTCAAAAAATTATCTCAAGCAAAACTGATGAAAATGAGCAAGATCAGAGTGCTTCTGTTGACATGGTCTTTAGTCCAAAGGTGAGTTTTTCATTGCAGATGCAAGAAAAAAGTGTCCTCATGCTTTCTTTCTGATGGTGGCAGCTGAGACTGAGTAGAGTAATACAGGGGAAGAAGAGAATAGGAGGGCGGGGGGGAGGGTTTTCCATGAACAGAAATAATAAAAATTCAGACCACTCTTGAATAGCAAAAGCAGGGATATGTTGAATAAAAGAAATGTATAGCAAAACTCTTCAAAAGGTTCTTTGATGTATCCATTTGAATATTCCTCCCAACCATATCTGTTGTCAAACTAACTAAATGCAAAGTTAACTAATTTAAATTTTATCTCCTTTTTTCCCTCTCCTTAATCATAATGAATATGCTGATGCTTAGTATATATTTAATTCATTTCTCAGATGACTGTCTTATACTACTTGATTTTTTTAACCCAATTAAGTATTTAGAAACAGTAATTGTAATTGTCTTATCAATTCACAGTACAACCAAAAAGAATTTCAACTCTATTCCTATGCCTGTGTCTATTGGAATTTGTCAGCGAAGGACTGGGACACATATGGCTGTCAAAAAGACAAGGGCACTGATGGATTCCTGCGCTGCCGCTGCAACCATACTACTAATTTTGCTGTATTAATGGTAAGGATATACATAGCAATCTCCTTCCAGATGAGAATTTTCCTTATACACTATTCTAGTAGGTGCTCCTTGGAGATAACTTTGGGATTTAATTTACATAGATTCTCAACTCACATTAAATAGAAAAACAAGAAATAAAATAATGGGACTTAAGGCCGGGCGCGGTGGCTCACGCCTGTAACCCCAGCACTTTGGAAGGCCGAGGCGGGCAGATCACGAGGTCAGGAGTTCGAGACCAGCCTGACCAACATGGTGAAACCCCGTCTCTACTAAAAATACAGAAATTACCAGGCGTGGTGGTGCACGCCTGTAATCCCAGCTACTCAGGAGGCTGAGGCAGGAGAATCGCTTGAACCTGGGAGACAGAGGTTGCAGAGAGCCGAGATCACACCACTGCACTCCAACCTGGGTGACAGAGTGAGACTCCGTCTCGAAAACAAAAACAAAACAAACAAAAAAAAATAGGACTAAGGTAAAGGCAAGTAGAATAGAACTTTTTGCTATGTGGTCTTAGGATAGAGAGGTCAGAACTATGTATTTGATCATGGGAAGGGAGTCCATGTGCGAAAGAAAAGCTGGTGGGCTCCATTCAACTAACTCACACGTTCTGAAGCATAAAGTTGTTATAGCCAGAGGTAAAGCTGTATAGCTGTGTGTCAGAGACAGGTTCATTATTTACTTAGCTGTATGTGGACAGTTTAAATCAGTTACCCAAAGCTTTTCCCAATGAAATTGCTCAGGTTACTAAGTTTTTGCTAGAAGATATAAAGGAAAAACTCTGTAATCCCTTCAATTTGTCCCCTAGTTTCTCCGTGTATTCCTTAATTCTTTTACCTCTAAAGCTATACTGTGCAAGTAACTGATAATACTTAGCTCTGGCGTGCAGCTGTGCATGCGTCTCTCAAGGTTCTTGTGCTGACCTTTGTAAGAAGAGGGGCTTCTTCTGTATGTTCTACTTCCAGAAATCTATTATTCCGGTGAAACAAAAAAAAGTTAGTTTATATACTTGATGGAATGTTTTTTATACACAATGGAATGGGGAATTATGAAGAGTGTTCTTCTCCTTAGTAAGGGACTATTAACGCTATGAATCTCCCAAGGAGAAGCAGATGTTTTCATTCCCCAGTAGCTATAATATAGCCATATTTGGGAAGCCAGTGGAGACTGGTAGAACATACTGGTATAGCTTGCATTATCAAAGCACAGAACCTTGCTTTTTAAAACTTTTTGAGATAACTGTAGTTTTCTCATTTTAATTATAAAAGCTCTCTTATTCAAATTCATTTGGATTATTTCTTTTCTAACTTGTATTACAGAGAGATCTGCCTTCTCAATCAGGAGATACAGGAGAAAAATTTAACTTTTTGATATCTTAAAGTCATAGGATCATTGATGAACTATGTAAAGCTCAGGTTGCTATACATGTTAAATGATATAGTTTACTTTATTATAGTTATCTTTTCCCTTTCTTGAGGTTAGGCTTTCAGCTATTTTTTCTCATTAGTATCTGACTGTCTCAATGTCTACGTACCTACACTTGTAATTAGTTTTGGTTTGCATTATTTTTTTTAATGGCTGATTAAAATTGCATGTAAAGTAAGAGCAAATCAGCTCTGAGTGAAAATATTATTTTTAAAATCTGAAGATCTATGAATCTTATGATCCTTTTTGCATCTACTTAGTACACTACGTATAAGAAATAACATAAAATTTTTGTTTTATTTTTAAATGTGTATTTTGTTTTTATTTTATTTCTATAAAAGCAGTATACAGGCATTGCATAAAGCATGAAAGTATACACTAAACAAAAATATACTGATATGGAAAAATGTTTATGAAAAAGTAAAATGGCAATTCGAGCATAATGCTATTATGTTAGCAAACCCCTGTATGTTTGTGTAAGAGACATAGATAGTATTTTTAAGCATGTAAGAAAAAAAGACAGGCTCTCAAGAGGTAGGTATGGTGTGGGGTAGCAGGCAGTATAAAGGAACATATGCTTCTTTATTATGCCTCTATATTCCTTTCATATTTTACAAATAAGTATACATTGCTTTTCTAATTTTAACAACTTAAAAAAATCAGAAAGTACAGATAAGCAAAATGAACTATACATATCCAACCCACCCTGTGACTACCACCACTACCTCACCAGATTTCTAAGATTACATACTCATATGGTACATATTTTCATATATATATACACACACAAACATGTTGAGAGATATATAGCTATATTACATAAAAATAAGGCTTCCTTTAAAAAATTAACAGGGTATGAGCATCTTTCCATATTTATGAAAATATTTCTGCAACTTTATTTTTAGTGCATCAATTTAGATATACTTAGAGTCCAGTTACACATAAAAATAATGTCATGAATAAGCGAGGCAACTTTTGACAATTTAGATCTAATTCAAACAATTTTGATTTTAGACATCAAGGAAAAGTATAAATAGTTGACTTGTGAACCACATGGGACAGTATGGGTCCACTTAATATGTGGATTGTTTTCAATAAAAAAGTCTGCCCTCCACATTGGCAGGTTCTGCATCCACGAGGAAACGTAGATGGAAAATAACACAGTATTTTCAGAGTGCAAAACTGGTATATGCAGGTCAGCTTTCCACATCAGCAGGTTGCACAGGACCAACTGCAGGACTTGAGTATCCATGGCTTTTGGCATCTGCAAGTTGTTCTGAAACCAGTCCCCCTGCAAATGCCAAGACATGACTGTATATTTTTCCTTAACTGAATTAGTTAGATAATTATTCTCAAGCCTGTATACTTCAAGTAAACTGCTCAGCAATAAGGGGTTGATGTATTTCACTTTTAAATATATCATGAGCTTTACAAAAGGAAGATATATCTGGCAACTGTCTGGTTATTTTGACCCATGTAACTCTGTGATGTTGACTTTCATTAACACTTCAGGGATGACTAATTAAAAATATGAGTCTTACCTTGTTTTTCAGACTTTCAAAAAGGATTATCAATATCCCAAATCACTTGACATATTATCCAACGTTGGATGTGCACTGTCTATTACTGGTCTGGCTCTCACAGTTATATTTCAGATTGTCACCAGGTAAGAGCAGAAGCAGGCTCTTTTCAGAAGAGAAATTGCTATCTTGATATAATTTACTCTGAGAATTCTCATGAGTAGTGTCTTTGAACTAGGCAAGAACTCAGAGAGGTACTTATTTTACAGAGGAGGACATTTAGGCCTGGAAAAGCTAAGAAATACACACAAATAAATACGTAATTACAAATTGTGGCAAGTGCCTTGAAAGAAAATTATATGCCACTTATTTATAAGTTTGTCATGTAAAATTTATGTGGTCCTGCAGCTCATTAATGCTATAATTCCTTAGTGTTGAATAGAACCATGCCTATCAATTTGTATTTGTTAAGGAAAGAGACATTGCAAACAGCAATTTTTTAAAAAAGTAATTTAAAAAATATATCAAGCTTTCAAATGGTGAAACGTTTTTCAAAAATATAGTTTTCAAATGGTGAAAGTTTTTGAATCCTGTACATTAAATTCTAATTTTAAATAATGACCTATAAACAAATACTTCTCTCCACCTTGACCCCTTCATTTGAGGTCCAATTTTGTATCCCATTCATTATTTTTTGTCACATGCTACATTTTTTTAACTGCCTGCGGTCTTTTAGAAGCTTGTTCATTTATTAATTTACTCTGTTTACTGTGTGTTTCCTCTGTCAACTTCACATTTCATGTTTGTTTGGTCTTTCATGACATTGAAATTTTTCAAGCATCCAGGCCAGTTACTTTGAAAAATGTTACACAATGAAGATTTGTCTGAAATTTTCCTCATGAAGAGATGCAGGTTAATTATTTTTGGTGGGAATACTGCAATCATGGAATTTTTTTTAGTGTGACGCAACAAGAAGTGCGTATCAGTTTGTCCCATTATTGTTGGCTGTAAGTTTGATTCCTCGTTTAAAGTGATGTCTGCCAGATTTCCACATTTTTTCCCTGTGTAAATAATAGATGGCTTGTGGGGTGCCACTTTGAGGCTGCATGATATCCTGTTTCCCAAAAATCTTTTACTTAATGATCTTGTTACTCATCCTTACTGGAACAAATTATTACATTAAGTGGTTGAAAAATGGTGATTTTTCTAGGCTATCACTCTTTCTATATTTGTTTGCTATACTCTTTTGTAAAAAGCATACTTCCCAGTGTAGCCAGAGGGAGCCCCTTCATGTTGTTTTGCCACGTCTCAGTCTTTAGTCACTTCCTTATTTCAATCAAAAGCAAAATGATCATCTTTCACTTTCTCTGCCTCATACCTGAACCAGCCATTTCTCCAAAGAGCCAGAATTGTTTTCGATTCCTTTTCTTCCCCTTTTCACATTAAATGAGTCTCTTGCCATTCATTTAAAAGTTTTATAGTGAGTGCTTATGTTGTAAGGAGCTGAATACAAAACTATGAACAGACAGATAATCTCCCATCTCTCATGAAATATACACTGTTGGGGGGAAAAGGCAGACATTATAAAAATATCTACACAACTGAATATTACAAATTGTGGTAAGTGCCTTGAAGGAAAATTACATGTTTGTCATGTAAAATTAAATGCCTCTTAAATTTGTCTCATTATTTGTATTTCTACCATTACCACAGTTGTACTGACAATTATTTGGTCCCATAGGGATGAGTCATAGTTGCTGCATAACTAGTTTCTTTGCCGAAACCTCACTCTTTTCATTTGTCATCAGATTTTTTTCCTCTTTCATCAATATGTTTTCTAGCACAATTATGCAACCAAAGATGCCACTAAAATTCATCAGGAAACAAAAATAAAAATAAACACCAGGCATGGAGGCTCACACCTATAATTCCAGCACTTTGGGAGGCCAAGGCAGGAGGATTGCTTGAGCCCAGGAGTTTGAGACAAGCCTGGGCAATACAACAAGATCACATCTCAAACAAATTTTTTTTTTAAAAGAGAGAAAAAACAAAACAAAAATAAAGACAAAATTTTATTGATTTTAAAATCCTGAATTATAAAATTTTCTTTGTTCTTGGACAGGTTCCCATATAATAATAATGCACAGAATACAAACAGTCCCCTACTGACCATGGTTCAACTTACGATTTTTCAGCTTTAAGATGTTGCAAAAGTGATAGCATTCAGGATGTTTCTTGATTTATGATAGGGTTATGTCCCAATAAACCCATTGTAAATTGAAAATATGGTAAGGTGAAATGATATTTTTAGTTTTTGATGGGTTTGTTGTGATGCAATCTCATTGTAAGTTGAGGAGCATCTATATAGTAATAATCTATAAGAAGGGCCAGGCTATTTGAAAATCACCTCTTCTTCCTGTGGATTATAATTGATAAAATTAGATAAAAACTAGACTCTAATCTTACTTTTATATAAAAAGATTCTTCTGAGTACTTTTTGCAGTTCTGGTCATTAAACCTCTCAATAGATTTAATGAAATTTTGAATTGTCCAGAAATCTCAACTAAAATGTCAAGCAGATGGACTGAGTTCTGTTTGAATGAAAGCTTTTTTGTTCAGTGTGGGAATCCAAAGATCAAGCGAGGTCATGATGAAACATCATAAAAACATAAAGAATATATAATGGGCAAATAGACTTCATCAAATTATGAGTTATTAAGAATAGAGAGGCACTTGAAGGTTAGAACTTTAGGCATAGTAATAAACCTGGGAAATGGTATTCCAAGAGGTCTTGCAGTCTGAAAACTCCAGAAGGCTTTAGATGGTAGTGAGTAGAGATTTTATAACTTTTATTGGTGAGGAACTGTCTGCCATAGTGTACATGAAAGTGTAACATGCCTTTAAGGGGATATAAGGATATATCTGCCTTTAAGCAATAAGGAAAATAATACATGTACAAAAAAGAATATCACATTTTACTTCTGAGATCAACTTTATTAAGAGAAATCTTGCATTCTCTGCCAATCTGAAGATATACATGTGGGCTAGCACAGAATATATACATGAACTACACACACCACACCATACATACACACACACCACACCATATGCACACATACACACACACACACTCATACACATTCACTCATACTGCCTTCTGAAAATTGCTGGTAAACAAGGCCGGCCTGCAGACAAAATAAGAGAAACAGCTGCTCTTTTAGAGCAAAGACATTAGGTAAGCACGAGAAGGGAAAAAAAGGCAATTTTAAAGAGCACTTGGATGTACACCCAGAAATTATATCTTCCAATAAAGGGATAGTCCTTGGGAATGATTTACATTCAAAATGTGGTTCAGGACATCTTGACCATCTGACAATCAGCAAGCATTTCCCAAAATGTGGTCCTTGAAACATTAGTCCAAGGGAGATTCTTGATGAAAATAAGGTTCTGAAAAGTCTTGCAGAAAAGATATGTGAAATATTGCTGTGTATAAACCATTTAAAAAAGCAGTAATCATTAGTCTACTTAAATTATAAAGAATAGCATCAGTAACAATAGGCCATGAAACAAATTAAAAATATTTTTACCTAATTTAAATCTTCATGTAAGCTTCACTCTTTAAACGTAAAGTAAGCTGAATATTACCTAATTTTGTTTTAAAGCTGTTACACTGTTATGGGAAATTATTAAAAAATTGTATTTGGCCTTATTTTAAAATTTATAAGTGAGTTTTAAATATAAATTACATTTTAAAACTCAAGAGACTTTTTCTCTACATTTAAACATGAGTTCATCTACTAATGTGCAGAGTTTTCTATTATAAAAATTTTAAAACTCCATATAGGGCCTCTTCTACAGATGGCCTTCACATAAGCTTGCAAATCTACAGTAGAACTTATTACCTCATGTTATATTAAAAAAACTGCCCCAAAACTCAGTGGATAGAAACACATATTATTTCTAATGATTTTGTGGCTTGTCTGGGTTCAGCTGGGTAATTTTTCTACTGGTCTTGCTGGAGTCTTGCAGTCAGATGGCGGCTGGGCCAGAGTCATCTGGAGGTTCACCTAGGATGCTGGGGCAGCTGCATCTTTCTCCCTCTCCATACAGTCTCAGAGGACTTTCATGCAATTTTTTTTTTCAGCGAGGTGGCTGGACTTTTTACACAGTGGCTCAGAACTCCAGGAGCACAAAAGGAAAAGCTGTCAGTGTTATAGGACTTTCTCCTTTGTTCAGCTAAAAGCTGGGTTCTTGTCACACGACTATGAAAGATTAGGCTCGCAGACACTTTGAAGGATGAAAAGGACAGGGTTAATTGGGTGTAAAGGAAAAAAAAGGGAAACAGGGACTATCAGCAAAGTGAGAGTCCTGCTACTAGGCTTCCCTCCGTGCAGATTGAATCCACGGATACCTCCTCGGAAGAGGAGATGCCAGGCTCCTCCCCTCTGCAAAGGGCAGGAACTTCCCACAGCTCCACCCGGTTCTCCCAGTGCGCAGGTCAGTTGGAGGTTCTCCCGGTACACCTTTATACTAGGTTGTCTCCCGTGGAGGGCCATGTTATGACTCTTATGTTCCCCAGGCACTTGTGCCTTTGTGGAACTTTTCATTCATTAATGAAAGATTAAAAATTTTATTTTATGATTGCATAGGTACAAAGATGAATATATTAATATCCTTTGAGCTAAGAGTTCTCTTTTTTCTTCTAAGTCTAAAAGAAGTTAAAACATTACTATGGGATATGAACACTAAGCACTATTGTGTCTAATGCATAAGTCGGCCTTGGCTGCCAGGCCTTCTGTTGCATCCCATCAGTTAAATCAAGGTACAGGCCAGGCTACTGTGAAGGGACTACGCAGGGCTACCTACCAGGAAGTAGGGTTCACTGGGGGCCATTTTTGGAGATTAGCTATCACTTTTGATCAGAACACAGTTTCAAGAAAAGATATGTCAACCTGTATCCTTTAACTCATGACTTTGTGGAAATGATAAGAGGAAAGTATAGTTTTCTGATGTAATCGAGAAGGTAGATTTACCAGCTGTCACCACTGGGCTATGAACTGAACTTACATTGGGCAATAATATTCTTTGTTCCCAGAAATTTCACTGCAGTTTGTTTTGTGCAGTTGTTGTGTTTCATTTAATTTTTTTATATTAATTTACTTATTTTCAGGAAAGTCAGAAAAACCTCAGTAACCTGGGTTTTGGTCAATCTGTGCATATCAATGTTGATTTTCAACCTCCTCTTTGTGTTTGGAATTGAAAACTCCAATAAGAACTTGCAGACAAGTGATGGTGACATCAATAATATTGACTTTGACAATAATGACATACCCAGGACAGACACCATTAACATCCCGAATCCCATGTGCACTGCGATTGCCGCCTTACTGCACTATTTTCTGTTAGTGACATTTACCTGGAACGCACTCAGCGCTGCACAGCTCTATTACCTTCTAATAAGGACCATGAAGCCTCTTCCTCGGCATTTCATTCTTTTCATCTCATTAATTGGATGGGGTAAGTGTTTGCATCTCCCCTTTCTCAGGAATTTAATTTTGTGGAAATCATTTAATTTAAACACTTATTGAAGGCCTAATAGTCCAAGGCCTTGACGTAATTAAGAGGAGATAGAAAATATAGTGATTGCTAAGAATACGTTCCGTCTAGTAGCTTATATTCCAGTGAAGGAGGCAGATGCGATCAAGGCAAGAATATGAGATACATCGTAAACTAACTTAACTAACTTAAAAATGTTAATTTCCTTTTACATCTCTTTTTATTAATTTGATTTGAGATTTAGCCACAAATCATTAACTTCCAGCTAGTTTAAAAGAAATGTTTCAAGAAAGACAATCAGAGTGACTCTTTAAGCAAAAATATTTGAAAAATTTATTGGGTTCCAGCAAAGGAAGACTTGTTTCAGGGATATCTAAATTTAAATGTATTCAAGTGACAGAGGAACTATGCCACTGAAACATGACAATTCTGGTAAGAGTTACAAAGAAACCGGAAATAGGATTGATATGTAGAGCCATCAGTGAAAGGGAAGGGAAAACACTTGGAGAAAAATTATGTCCACTGTCGACCCACATCTGTAGGATCACTTTGTATATTGTCCATAGTGAAAACAACATACATCCTGAGGAGGGTCAGATGTATAATTCATGGATGGTCTTTTATAATTAATCCAAGTCTGGATAAATCATTAATTATGTGCCTCTCTTTATCACATAGGAGTCCCAGCTATAGTAGTGGCTATAACAGTGGGAGTTATTTATTCTCAGAATGGAAATAATCCACAATGGGAATTAGACTACCGGCAAGAGAAAATGTGAGTTTATATTTTTTTAAATGTCCAATTGTTTGACCTAAAAGTGTAACTGTTCAGTGATATTGACTCCGAGTGTCACTGTAATTTGCATTTCACTTTATAATTGTCATGTTTAGTGGTAGACATTTGAAATTCTCAAAGAACACGTTATATTTTAAATGTGATGACATGGAAATTTCCCATAAGTCCTTTTGTAAAGCAAGTAATCACCTTCGAAATTTATAAATGTGAACTTTCTTATGTTAAATTTGTCTTCTTTCATTAAATCTGAAAATCATGATACAATAGGTATTATCCTTAGTAATCCTATATCTTAGTTTTCTCTTCCAGAAAATGGGAATAACAATAATAGTAATTCCTGTTCTGGGGTTACTTCAAGGGATCAATCAAGTGTGAAAACATTTAATAACTCGAACACTATATGTCTCACTCATATAAACCAATTCTATGTTGATATGATTTTAATGAATATTTCATGATGATTTATCATACATAACAAATTCTTCCTGTGATTCCAGTGTGAATAATTAACTGTTGTAACAGAAGCATCTGACTATATGACATTTGCTTTTTTTGTGTGGGGGAGAAAAGAAAGTGGAGCTGAACTGAGACTCAACTCTTTATATGCATTTCTGCTACCAAATGGCAACTACTCTTCAATTTATCCTCTCTTCTCATTTTATAAATCTAACTATTCATATCTCCAAATTCCACCTGAAGTCCCAAACCAACACAAATGAAAGCAAAACTTTTGGAAATGGGCAAGTACACCAAAGGAAGGCTGTGGTGTCTGGGAACTCACCTCTTTCCCAGGGCTGATCATGCCCAACTGTAGGCTGGGGAGCTGACTGCCTGGCCTTATTTCATGCTGCCAGATACTATGTTTGATTATGGTTAAATATAGTTTTAGGTTTTAAAATTTTAACGCCACGAGTAGAAATATCTAATTAGAGATACCCAAGATGCAAATATCTCATAGGGGAGGTAATTCACTTCAAATTGCATTATTAATTGGTGTTAACCCAGGCACAGGGCTAGACTCACTCCTTTAAAAGTCTTCAGAAGAAAGAAGCCAACTGACTTCAGTTTATTCACACTGAGCTGTAAATAATTAAGGGCAGCTCCTTTCCTGATTACGGTGTTAGTTGTTGGGGAAGATACGAGGCAACTGATAATAAGAGAAGCTGGGGAAAGAGGAAAGGATGTGTGACATAAGCATCTGCCTCCTCCTGAACTTTCTCCCCCACCTTCCACCCTACACACATGCCATCAAGGGCCACATTTCTTCAGGATATATTGAAACTCAGGAGGGATTATTTTTGGTTTTCCTGAGTTATTCTCCTAGCAGTTGCTCCTCAAGAGCCTGTGCACTCCCCTGTTGCTCCCAGTTCTGCCAATCATCCTGAAATCCCTGACCCAGTTACCTGAAGTACTGCTGTGTCTGCATAGACCCAGTTACAGGGTGAATGTAGGGCAGGCCACATTCCTCTTTAATGCTCTACCCCCAGTTCTCTGTACCACTACTATGTAGGCCATTTCAGACATTCCCAAAGGGTTGAGGTTAACATGGGGAATTATAATTGGGGGGAAATTTTTCAAGTATTGCTTTTACACTGAAGCTTTCTTTCCCTATGTTCCATGGCAAACCAAGGAGTTAAACACTTCATCTGCATCCAGTTATAATGCTCTGCAGACCTCAAGTCCATAGCTATTTGTCAGATCAACCTCCACCATCCTGAAGATAAACTTGGCACTATTTTATTTATGGATGGACTTATTATTGTATCTGTTAGAGGCAAGCATGCCTTTGCATTTTTAAATTCATTATAGAGAATGGAACATCATCTCAGTTTCCTCCTAGGTCATTCAGATTAGAAATATGATTTCCAATAATTTAAATTAAAACTATTCCAATGCAAAAAAAATTTAGAAATCCTTTCACGTGTATAATAATGGTGTTTTACAAAACTCCAGGGGAAAGAAAATAAAATTAATTGAATGCCAAATATGTGCCATAGCTTCTCACATCATTGTAATACCTAATGGCCTACCTGACACCTCCACTTGACTGTTTAATAGACATCTCCTCATCTTCCCTCCCAAACCTGCTCATCTCATCGTCTTCCCCAGTTAATAGTAATTCTATCCTTCTAGGTGCTCAGATTTTGGAGTCATTCTTAATCCCCTACATACCACATCCAACCCATCAATAAATTATTTTGCTTTACTTTTAAATATATCAGGAATCAGACTATTTTTTAACGTCTCCTCTCCTGGTCCAAACTATCCATATTATTGCAATAGACTCCTAGGTATTAGGTTGGTGCAAAAGTAATTGCAGTTTTTGCCATTACTTTTGTACCAACCTAATATTTCCTACTTTTGCTCATGCTGTTCTCTCATCACTGCACCTGGATTAATGTTTTTAAAACTCAAGACAGTTCACGTCATGTCTCTCCATCTTGTCTAGGGTACAAGCAATCACCCACAAAGCTCCTACATAATTTGTATCTTTCCACTAACCTTATCCACTTACTGTGGTTCAGCCACACTAGCCTTTTTTTCTTTCTTAAGCTGTCACCTCAGGGCCTTTGCACTTGATGTGATTTCTGCCTGGAACACCCTTCCCCATCATCTACTTCAGGTCTTTGCTCAAATACAGCTTTTTTCCATGAGGTTTTCCCTGACCACTCTATTTAAAATGAAACACCCCTCCCCTCCACACACATATACACAGTAATTTCTACTCTCATTACCTGATTTACTTTTTCTCCATGGCATTCGTCACCATCTGACATATTGTGTATTTTATTTACTTTGTTTTATCTATTTCTCTGCACTAGAATGTAACCTCACTAAAGAAGGGATTTTTGTTTTGTCCGCTGCTGATACCTTGGTGTCTAAAACAGCGTCTAGCACATAATATGTACTCTGTAAATATTTATTAAATGAATTAATTAATTCTTTCAACAATGCCAGTAGGTGGTTACTATTATTCTCACCTCAGATGAGAAAAAAACGCCACTACAACCACCACCACCAAAAAACAAAACAAAACAAAACAAACCCCACAAAACAAACACAAAACAGGTACAATGAGGTTAAATAACTTTTTCAAACTCTTTTTAAACATTAATATTTTAAAAATGCCCATCAAGGCTGGGTGCAGTGGCTCATGCCTGTAATCCCAGCACTTTGGGAGGCCGAGGTGGGTGGATCACGAGGTCAGGAGATCGAGACCATCCTGGCTAACACGGTGAAACTCCGTCTCTACTAAAAAAAAAAATACAAAAAAATCAGCTGGGCGTGGTGGCGGGTGCCTGTAGTCCCAGCTACTCGGGAGGCTGAGGCAGGAGAATGGTGTGAACCCAGGAGGCGGAGCTTGCAGCGAGCCGAGGTTGCACCACTGCAGTCCAGCCTGGGCGACAGAGCGAGACTCAGTCTCAAAAAAAAAAAAAAAAAGCCCATCAATAGGAGACAGTTTAAAGTTATAGTATATTATTTCACTTTTCTAGTGGGTAGAATTCTTGAAAGTCATAAGTCATCTCAAATGTGTAAAATGCAGAGGGATGTTAACTTTTAGCAGATCTTTCAGTTGAGTGAATGTCAATAGTGTTAATAGCACAAAGACCAGTATGTATACCTTTCTTAGTCTGCTGAAGCAATTTTTTTTTTTCTTCCACAGCTGCTGGCTGGCAATTCCAGAACCCAATGGTGTTATAAAGAGTCCGCTGTTGTGGTCATTCATCGTACCTGTAACCATTATCCTCATCAGCAATGTTGTTATGTTTATTACAATCTCGATCAAAGTGCTGTGGAAGAATAACCAGAACCTGACAAGGTAAGATTCCCAATGAATGGGAAGCTGCCAGGCAAGGCTCATCCAGCACTTAACACAGCACCATAACACATCCACAGTTTCAGAAGCTTTCAAACTGAGACAATGGCAGGGCTACGTGGTTTACAGGAGAGATTTTTCTCTTACACTTTGACTCAGAAGGTGGATCTTCTCGTCTTCTCACATCTGTACAGTCTGCTCTCAATATCCTGGGTTTCCACATCTGTGGATTCAACAAAGCGAGGATCAACTAAAAACTAAACCTAGACTTCAAGAAAAAAAATTTTCGTCCCTTATCCTAAATATTCAAGAAATCATATTTGGATAATTAAAGAAATGAGAAGGTCGTGGGAAAATGCTGATACCTGGATTTTCATTTTATTAATACAGTCCAGTACCTGTTGGCTATATTTTACATGTGTTGCTTGAATTACACAATAGCACTAAAATTTCTTATTTATTTTATTTTATTATTATTTTTTGAGACAGGGTCTTGCTCTGCCATCCAGGCTGGAGTGCAGTGGCACAATCACAGCTCAATGCAGCCTCGACTTCCTGGACTCAAGTTATCCTCTCCCCTCAGCCTCCAGAGTAGCTAGGACTACAGGCACACAATACCATGCCCAGCTAATCTTTTTCTGTTTTTTATAGCGATATAGTCTCTGTAAAAAAGAGGCTGGTCTTGACCTCCTGGGCTCAAGTGATCCTCCCCAGTTGGCCTCCCAAAGTGCTGAGATTACAGGCATGAGCCACTGTGCCCAGCCTTAAATTTTTTAAATTAGTGGCAAAGATACAAAAATTTGGAGAGCTCACTTAAAAATTAAATTTTTGGCAGGGCGCAGTGGCTCATGCCTGTAATCCCAGAACTTTGGGAGGCGGGGGTGGGTGGATCACCTGAGCTTGGTAGTTTGAGACCAGCCTGACCAACGTGGAGAAACCCCATCTTTACTAAAAATACAAAATTAGCCGGGTGTGGTGGCACATGCCTGTAATCCCAACTACTTGGGAGGCTGAGGCAAGAGAATCGCTTGAACCCAGGAGGTGGAGGTTGTGGTGAGCTGAGATTGCACCATTGCACTCCAGCCTGGGCAACAAGAGCGAAACTCCATCTCAAAAAAAAAAAAAAAAAGAATTGAATTTTCTCTTGAAAAAATTGGAATATCTGGCCACTCTAAGCTGACATTCCCTGCGGGGGTCATGTGCTTTCTGATTTACCAGTTCCCATCCGTACTGCTTCTCTCCTTTCTATAACCTTTCTGGCTCCAAAAAGCATTTTCATTGTCATCCCTGATATACAACAAGAGCATTCAGTTGGAGAGACAAAAAGCAGAAACTATTAAACATATATACTCTACCCTTCCTGACCCCATCTCCATAGCATAAATTGATTGGAATACAGTGCTAATGAGACTATGAGTTCAGATTTAATTCTATAAGATTTTGCTCATATAGTAAGTAGACAATAAAAGCAAGCACATCTGTGAGCTTATAGCAAGCTTACAAATAGGTCCACTTAGTAATACCAGATAAGTAAAAGCCACCATCTTTAGTGGGACTATATCTTTTTTCTTTTAATGTTAACATTTTATTTAAACCAGTACAAGCACCATGCTTAACAAAAGACTGTCCCAAATAAACATGCAATATGAACTAGCAGAGACTGAAACCACAGCTTAAGAAATTGTGCCAGTTGTTGGTTTTTTTAAATGATGACAGACAACTGTTAAAATTCACAAGACTAAATCATTAATGTTTCAAGCCTCCTGAATGAGATTATATTGGACCATTGAAATCAGTGGGAACTGCCCTGGCATGTTAATGATCTCAAACAATATTCAAGTAATTATATTTATATGAATTATACTCCAAAAAGCAAGAAAATACAATTTCTATCACAAGATTACTGTCTATGAGCACTGATTTGAAATGTCAAATGGCATAATAAAAACAAATTTCTCAAGAATATTCAGCTTGGGACCATTGGTTTTAAGTGGCTAGAAGATTATTACATTCTTTCAGAAATACAAAATAAGATTTGTCCAGAAATGTTTGAAACACATCCTCACAGAAGTTGTAATGGCTCAAACTCTATAGATTCCAGTATTATCAGTTTATTGAACAAATAGGGAAAGCAACCACAGTAAGAATACTTGAATTTATAGAATGCAAGTTACCCTCTACTTCCACCAAATATCAGCATTTAAACTTTTATGAAAATATCTATTCATCACTAGTCCACATATGGATTAATGACATTGCTCAGGTTTTAAAAGTAGTTCAAACATTTTTTTAAGTATACCTTCCTTAATATCTATATGGGTTGGGGGGAAACAGCCAAATTTAATTTGGCAATAAACTCCCCTAACTGGAAATTTTTAGCTAAAGTGTCAGACGAGGATACAGTTTATGGCTACATTTGACTCCTGAAAATAGGAGATAAAAGGGGAGGGGAAAGTGCTGACACACATTTTGCCACACAGATTATTTAGTAATGACAGTAAAAAAATTTAGCAACACGCTCTTAACAGTATGTTTAACTGCATTAGGCATTTAGTAAACTTTTAGAACTAGACAATTTGAACATTTATTTTAGAAGTCAATTAAACAAAAGCAGTCAACCAACTTTTTTCCTAATATAATAGCATCAACACCAGAACAAAGTGATCACTATTCAAAACTCAGCCATTTTGGAATTTCAGCATAGTAACCTGAGAAGTTTTCTTCATATGTGTTTTTGTTGTCATGGAAACCACACTAAATAATACTGTGATTACCAGTTGATTTTATTTTGACATTAAATGCTATGCAGAACTTATGCAAGGCCAACAATTTCAAAACTAGTGCTGACTTAGAAGACCATGAAGGAGGGTCCCAGGAAAAAAGTTGCTGCCAAAAAGGAAAGAATGATTAAGGTTGAATGGGAATGGTTGTACCAGAAAGATACGGAATGTAAAAACTGGAATTATGAAAAAAACAAAAAACAAAAAACTGGAATTATGAAACCTGGAGTTATTATCGGGGGATGGCAGAAAAAAGACACTAAATAGGAAATATACTTGAAAAGAACAATGCAAAATTTAGTAAGATGAAAGGGAAATCTATACAAATGTTTGAGAACATTTTAGAGCATGGGATTTGTAAATCTCCCCATAGAACAGATAAAATAAAAATGTCCTACTGATCCTCTAGCCTCAATCTGTTGTGTTGCAAAAAACATGTTATTGACTAGGAGTCAGGCAAGCTCAAAAAAGCATGGTTTATCACAGCTCTTCGCTCCTGTTAAAGAGAGTAGGGGAACTAAGGGTTCTAATGTACGGCAGGTCAATATTATCTGACATTATGGAGGACCTCCAAATTTAAAAATAAAACTAAAACATGCAAGAAAAAATAAGGAACTTCATTTAAAAATACATTATTGCAGCACTAGTTTCTCTTATTGCTGCAAACCGTGAAACAAAACCTCATTTCCTTCATTCAAAAACATTAAAAACACTCTCCACTCACTTGGATTACATTTGCATTTCTACAGAATTATATGCATGTTATTATCCAATATCAAAATACCTGTTTAAAGAATTCTTAAACTTCCTAGGTGGGTTTTCTCTCTCTCTGGAAATTGGAATAAAGATTCTTTTGCCTCCAAGAACCAAAACAAACACCTACTCTAGAACTTTCTCATCTCCAACTAACTTTCTACTGCTTGCTGACTTCTAAATTAGTGAAGCCAAGGTTGAGAACAGAAGATGTTCTATTCAATATCATGAAAATTCCATCTTTACTTCTCACAGAAACCTCAAAAATAAAATACAAAGAACATACGAATGGAAAACATGCCAAAATTTAAATTTTGCTAGTTTTGAGATGACTAAGATGTTCTTAATATAAGAATTCACTCACCAAATTTGGTTAGTCTTCAGAGTCTCTAGACCTATTATCAAATTAATGTTCAATGGTTACTTATATATTTGTTTTTATAAGTATGCCAAATAACAGAATCCTTGCTTTAGGCCAAGAATACCATCATCTAACAAGACTGGTTTAGTTAACTATTCAAGCATCCAGTTCAGAATATCTTCTGACCATTAGGATATAAGATGTGATATTGATGTTTTAACATTATTATCTATGGCCAAAGTTTTAAGTTAATTTTTTCCTATGGCACAAAACTAATCACAAGTATACCCAAAATTATAAGTCTCGACTGCCATGTATTCACCAATTCAAGCAGATAGTCGGAATTTTTAAAATATGAAGTTGATTTTATTATAAATTTCAGATATACGCATTAGAAAATTATTTTATTTGGACTCTTTAAAAAAGTATTAATTTCACCAAATCTGGAATACTGGAGTGTAAAAGTCTTAAACTAACTTTAAAGCTAACAAATCAAAGGCACAGTATTAACACATTTAAAATAACTAGTGTTCACAGGACATTAAGCGGTGCTTTATAAATGAAGTGTTATTAACCTAGACGCAAAACTGTTTAGAAATGACGTAAAAGGAATGAAGCCCTTGATTATTACAACCCACCAATTTCTAAGACTAAGATGCTATTTTCCATAAGGAGAAAAGCTAACGGTCATAATTCTATCATAAAATCTAACTCCCCAACCTTAAAAATTATGATTGATGAACATAGTTTCTAGACTTGATTAAAAAGATACAGAAAACCAAACAAGATGCAGAACTGATCAATGTACTTGTAATGCAGGTTACACTACAGTAAATTATTCATGGCTGAATACTGGGTCACTCAAGTCTTTGACCCCACATCAATTTCAATGATTTGACAAGTGATAATAAGCTATTTTCATAAATAAACTGCTAATATCCAGGATTTGTCAAAAGGAGGCAACTGTTGTCTCTCACAATCTAATATATCCACATTCCAGTGGTGTCTGTAAATAGTAACAAATTCTGAACCATAAGTTATAGAAGTTAGTCACAAGAGTGCAAAAAGTCCATGGAGAAAAGTAATCCATCGAATAATTACCAATATAAGGAAACACTGTACAAAGTTTCATCACTATAAAGATGATTTCCTCTTTGATCAAACTTTGCACAAATGAAGAATTTTTCTTTACTGCAGAAAACAAACTGTAAGTAACAATGCATTTTTAGACACAAATAAGTATTTATGTCTGGTTCCAGTATGGTAGGGTAATACATAAATACTTTAGAAACACAGAAGTTCACATTAGTGGAAAAATCCAAGTTTCTCACATAACCATTCTTCAGTCAGTTCTTCCGTATTTCTTATTTCAAATATCTTGGTTAGTTCAGCTGTCTGGACTAGCTTATTCTTACTGCCAGCATATATCATTTGTTGTTCAGGCTTACATCCAACAGGACTGGAGAAAATAAAGCACGGAGGATATGGAACTCTCCCATCCGTTATGTTGATATTTATAACCGTTATGTTGATATTATGTTGATATATATATCCGTTATGTTGATATATTTATGTTGATATTTATATACACAATGAAACGAGGTTGTCATTCAGGTAGTTCATCTTTAAGTTCATCTGGTGAAATACTCTCAAGCTCCTCATCCAGTACCACCAGGCGTTTATCCTTCAATCTTCATTACAATAGAAGCATTGTTTGTTTCTTTGTGAAAACGAAACTTTCTCAGCTTTTCCACTAAATCTTCAGCAACATCAAAACCACCAAAGACTCACTCATTTCCTTTCCGCCGTCAGTGGCCTGTTGCCTTCACTTGGGCACCTTTTTCTAGTGGGACTATATCTTAAATATGTACTTTACAGATCAAGGTTAAGTATCATTCTTCCTATATGAACGGTAGTTCATATTAAGAAGAAATACGGTTAAAATATTATCACTGATAAACATTAAAAGTATGTTTACTGAACATAAGTTGTGAGAGTGGAAGGAAAAAATAGTATGTTTAATAGCAATGCAGAAAAACCTCGGTAAAGGCTTCTTTGCCTAATTGCAAATCAGGATATATTTCCTTCATACAAAAATTATCATGTTTGGCCACAGATACCAATCAAATTTGTATTGCTAAATGTTGATTGATAGACTATGGTTCATAAATTAGCCTAGTTATAATGACAAGCAGACTGTGATTTAATTGTTTAATAAGTAACTTTCATGTGTTCAGTAGCTACATAACAAATTGCCCCAAAACTTAATGGTGAAAAATGACAAATGTTTATTATTTGCCATGAGTTGAGTGTTGGCTGGGTAGTTCTGTCTTGACGGGCTTGGATGCTTATTAATGATCGAGGATGACTCACTTTTTTTTTTTTTTTTGAGATGGAGTCTTGCTCTGTCACCCAGGCTGGAGTGCAGTGGCGTGATCTCGGCCACTGCAACCTCCGCCTTGAAGGGGTGGGTTGCCCCTCCACACCTGTGGGTGTTTCTCGTAAGGTGGAATGGGAGACTTGGAGAAGAAAAAGACACAGAGACAAAGTATAGAGAAAGAAATAAGGGGACCTGGGGAACCAGCGTTCAGCATATGGAGGATCCCGCCAGCCTCTGAGTTCCCTTAGTATTTATTGATCATTCGTGGGTGTTTCTCCGAGAGAGGGATGTGTTAGGGTCACAAGATAATAGTGGGGAGAGGGTCAGCAGACAAACACGTGAACAAGGTCTTTGCATCATAGACAAGGTAAAGGATTAAATGCTGTGCTTTTAGATATGCATACACATAAACATCTCAATGCTTTACAAAGCAGTATTGCTGCTCGCATGTCCCACCTCAGCCCTAAGGCGGTTTTTCCCTATCTCAGTAGATGGACCGTACAATCGGGTTTTATACCGAGACATTCCATTGCCCAGGGACAGGCAGGAGACAGATGCCTTCCTCTTGTCTCAACTGCAAGAGGCATGCCTTCCTCTTATACTAATCCTCCTCAGCACAGACCCTTTACGGGTGTCAGGCTGGGGGACGGTCAGGTCTTTCCCTTCCCACGAGGCCATATTTCAGACTATCACATGGGGAGAAACCTTGGACAATACCTGGCTTTCCTAGGCAGAGGTCCCTGAGTGTTTGTGTCCCTGGGTACTTGAGATTAGGGAGTGGTGATGACTCTTAAGGAGCACGCTGCCTTCAAGCATCTGTTTAACAAAGCACATCTTGCGCAACCCTTAATCCATTTAACCCTGAGTTTGACGCAGCACATGTTTCAGAGAGCACGGGGTTGGGGGTAAGGTCATAGATGAACAGAATCTCAAGGCAGGGGAATTTTTCTTAGTACAGAACAAAATGGAGTCTCCTATGTCTACTTCTTTCTATACAGACACAGTAACAATCTGATCTCTCTTGCTTTTCCCCACACCGCCTCCTGGGTTCAAGCAATTCTCTGCCACAGCCTCCCGAGTAGCTAGGATTACAGGCGTCCACCACCACACCTGGTTAATTTTTTTTATTATTATTATACTTTAAGTTCTGGGTTACATGTGCAGAATGGCAGGTTTGTTACATAGGTATACATGTGCCATGGTGGTTTGCTGCACCCATTAATCCGTCACCTACATTAGGTATTTCTCCTAATGTTATCCCTCCCCTAGCCCCCACCACTGACAGGCCCCAGTGTGTGATGTTCCCTCCCTGTGTCCATGTGCTCTCATCGTTCAACTCCCACCTGTGAGTGAGAACATGCAGTATTTGTTTTTGTGATCTTGTGATAGCTTGCTCAGAATGATGGTTTCCAGCTTCATCCATGTCCATGCAAAGGACATGAACTTATCCTTTTTTATGGCTGCATAGTATTCCATGGTGTATATGTGCTGCATATTCTTAATCCAGTTTATCATTGATGGACATTTGAGTTGGTTCCAAGTGTTTGCTATTGTGAATAGTGCTGCAATAAACATACGTGTGCATATGTCTTTATCATAGAATGATTTATAATCCTTTGGGCATATGCCCAGTAATGGGATTGCTGGGTCAAATTGTATTTCTAGTTCTAGATCCTTGAGGAATCACCACACTATCTTTCACAATGGTTGAACTAATTTACACTCCCACCAACAGTGTAAAAGTGTTTCAGGTGCTACCAGGGTATGAAAAGAAAAAAAAAAGAGCTCCTGCAGCTAGTTTGGTGTCTGCCCAATTGGCCGCCCAGTTTTGTGCTTGAAACCCAGGGTGCTGGTGAGGCAGGCACCATAGGGAATCTCCTGGTTTGTGGGTTTCAAAGACCGTGGGACAAGCGCAGTATCTGTGTGGGAGTTTCTCAGGCTGGGACCCTCACAGCTTTCCTTGGGTAGGGGAGAAAATTCCCCAACCCCTTGTGCTTCCCAGGTGAGGTGACACCCCACCCTGCTTCAGCTCGCCCTCCATGGGCTGCACCCACTGTCCAATCAGTCCCAGTGAGATGAACCTGGTACCTACGTTGAAAATGCAGAAATCATCTGCCTTCTGCGTCAATCTTGCTGGGAGCTGCAGACCTGTGCTGTTCCTATTCGGCCATCTTGAATCCTTCATGACTCACTTTCATGTCTGGTGGTTGGTGTTTGGTTGGTTTTAGTAGCAACTGTTCAGTTGGGAAAGCTCATCTCTGCTCCACATAGTCTCTCATCTGCCATTAAACCAGCCCAGGCTTCTTAACATAGTGGTCTCAGGGTTATAAAGAGGAGTGAGGGAAGGCAAATTAATAAACAGATGCTTTCGAGTCTCTGCTTGATAAATTTGCTAATGTCCCACTGGCCAAAGTAAGTCACATGGCCAAGCCCAGGATCCAGGGGCATAGACTTTCCACAAGAGGAAGAAGATCACTCTGCATCTAACTAACCTTTCTCTCCCTCATCAACTTAAGGCTTAGGAAGCTCCCAGGTGCCAAAAAAGGGGATTCCTCCATTGGCTGATCTGTAGTAATATTCACAAAATGAAAATTCCATTTCAATGAAGAAGTTGGTTCTTAAAATTTGCCTGCTGTAGTATTAAGGAGCTGTGTTTGCCTGAAGTTTTAAACAAGTATCAATGTATTCAAAATAAAGCTTGCTAAATCAGATTTTCTCCAGAGTGATGTAAGACTTAGCATCATTTTTCCACCTGGGGCATAATATTGTTAAGTGAACAATGTATATGGGCAGCTGAATATGCATTCTAAATAGGAGAGTAATAATGACGTTGATAAGTAAAACCCTAATGAACCACATTATTTTTCTTGTTTTCTTTCACCTAGCACAAAAAAAGTTTCATCCATGAAGAAGATTGTTAGCACATTATCTGTTGCAGTTGTTTTTGGAATTACCTGGATTCTAGCATACCTGATGCTAGTTAATGATGATAGCATCAGGATCGTCTTCAGCTACATATTCTGCCTTTTCAACACTACACAGGTATGGTGCGGATTAGTCTGAAAGTAGCAGAACACGCAGTGGTGGAGATATCATCTTGATATCTTAGTTACCTTTAAGAGACTATTTTAAAAAAATCTAGGCCGGGCGCGGTGGCTCACGCCTGTAATGCCAGCACTTTGGGAGGCTGAGGTGGGCGGATCACGAGGTCAGGAGATTGAGACCATCCTGGCTAACATGGTGAAACCCCATCTCTACTAAAAAAAATACAAAAAATTAGCCGGGTGTGGTGGCGGGCGCCTGTAGTCCCAGCTAGGGAGTAGTCTCCTGTAGTCTCCCCCTACTGTAATCTCCTCCTGTAGTCTCCTGCTGAGGCACGAGAATGGCTTGAACCCAGGAGGCGGAGCTTGCAGTGAGCTGAGATCGCGCCACCGCACTCCAGCCTGGGCGACAGAGTGAGACTCCATCTCAAAAAAAAAAAAAAAAAAAAAATCTAGTGGGTACATAGTAGGTGTATATATTTATGGAGTACAAGAGATATTTTGATACTGGCATAAAATGTATAACAATCACTTCAGGGTAAATGGGGTACCCATATCCTCAAGCATTTACCCTTTCTGTTACAAACAATCAAATTATACTCTCAGTTATTTAAAAATATACAATTAAATTATTATTGACTGGCCGGGCGTGGTGGCTCACGGCCTGTAATTCCAGCACTTTGGGAGGCTGAGACGGGTGGATTGCCTGAGGTCAGGGGTTCAAGACCAGTCTAGCCAACATGGTGAAACCCCATCTCTACTAAAAATACAAAAAAATTAGCTGGGCATGGTGGCATGCACCTGTAATTGCAGCTACTTGGGAGGCTGAGGCAGGGGAATTGCTTGAACCAGGGAGGTGGAGGTTGCAGTGAGCTGAGATCACACCACTGCACTTCAGCCTGGGCGACAGAGGGAGACTCCATCTCAAAAAAACAAAAATTATTATTGACTATAATCACCCTGTTGTGCTGTCAAATACTAGATCTTATTCATTCTAACTATACTTTTGTACCAATACCCATTAACCATTCCCGCTTTCCCCTCCCGTCACTACCATTCCCAGCCTCTGGTAACAATCATTCTACTCTCTATCTCCAGGATTTCAATTTTTTAAACTCTTTAGGTCCCAAATAATTGAGAACATGCAAAGTTTGACTTTCTGTGCCTGGTTTATTTCACTTAACATAATGACCTCCAGTTCCATCCATGTTGTTACAAATGACAGGATCTCATTCTTTTTAATGGCTGAATAGTACTCCATTGTGTATATGTACTGCATTATCTTTATCCATTCGTCTGCTGATGGATACTTAGTTTGCTTCTAAGTCTTGGCTATTATGAATAGTGCTGTGAAAAACACGGGAGTGCAGATATTTCTTTGATATACTGATTTCTTTTGGATATATATCTAGCAGTAGGATTGCTGGATCATATGGTAGTTCTATTTTTAGCTTTTTTTTATTATTAAACTTTAAGTTCTAGGGTACATGTGCAGAACATGCCAGTTTGTTACATAGCTATACACGTGCCATGGTGGTTTGCTGCACCCATCAACCCATCATCTACATTAGGTATTTCTCCTAATGCTATCCCTTCCCTAGCCCCCCAGCCCCCGACAGGCCCCGGTGTGTGATGCTCCCCTCCCTGTGTCCACATGTTCTCATTGTTCAACTGCCACTTACGAGTGAGAACATGTGGTGTTTGGTTTTCTGTCCTTGTGTTAGTTTGCTGAGAATGATGGTTTCCAGCTTCATCCATGTCCATGCAAAGGACATGAACTCATCCTTTTTATGGCTGCATAATATTACATGGTGTATATGTGCCACATTTTCTTTATCCAGTCTATCATTGATGGGCATTTGGGTTGGTTCCAAGTCTTTGCTATTGTGAATAGTGCTGCAATAAACATACATGTGCATGTGTCTTTATAGCAGCATGATTTATAATCCTTTGGGTATATACCAAGTAATGGGATGGCTGCGTCAAATGGTATTTCTGGTTCTAGATCCTGAGGAATTGCCACACTGTCTTCCACAATGGTTGAACTAATTTACACTCCCACCAACAGTGTAAAAGTGTTCCTGTTTCTCCACATCCTTTCCAGCATCTGTTGTTACCTGACTTTCTAATGATCGCCATTCTAATTGGTGGTTTTGATTTGCATTTCTCTAATGACCAGTGATGATGAGCTTTTTTTAAATATGTTTGTTGGGTTCATAAATGTCTTCCTTTGAGAAGTTTCTGTTCATATCCTTTGCCCACTTTTTGATGGCGCTGTTTGTTTTATTCTTGTAAATTTGTTTAAGTTCTTTGTAGATTCTGGATATTAGCCCTTTGTCAGATGGATAGATTACAAAAATTTTCTCCCATTCTGTAGGTTGCTGCCTGTTCACTCTGATGATAGTTTCTTTTGCTGCGCAGAAGCTCTTTAGTTTAATTAGATCCCATTTGTCAATTTTGGCTTTTGTTGCCATTGCTTTTGGTGTTTTAGTCATGAAGTCTTTGCACATGCCTTTGTCCTGAATGGTATTGCCTAGGTTTTCTTCTAGGATTTTTATGGTTTTAGGTCTTACATTTAAGTCTTTAATCATCTTGAGTTAATTTTTCGTATAAGGTGTAAAGAAGGGGTCCAGTTTCAGTTTTCTGCGTATGGCTAGCCAGTTTTCCCAGCACCATTTATTAAATAGGGAATCCTTTCTCCATTGCTTGTGTGTGTCAGATTTGTCAAAAGTCAGATGGTTGTAGATGTGTGGTGTTATTTCTGAGGCCTCTATTCTGTTCCATTGGTCTATATATCTGTTTTGGTACCAGTACCATGCTGTTTTGGTTACTGTAGCCTTGTAGCATAGTTTGAAGTCAGGTAGCGTGATGCCTCCAGCTTTGTTCTTTTTGCTTAGGATTGTCTTGGCTATGTGGGCTCTTTTTTAGTTCCATATAAAATTTAAAGTAGTTTTTTCTAATTCTGTGAAGAATGTCAATGGTAGTTTGGTGGGAATAGTATTGAATCTATAAATTACTTTGGGCAGTATGGCCATTTTCATGATATTAATTATTCCTATCCATGAGCATGGAATGTTTTTCCATTTATTTGTGTCCTCTCTTATTTCCTTGAGCAGTAGCTTGCAGTTCTCCTTGAAGAGGTCTTTCACATACCTTGTAAGTTGTATTTCTAGATATTTTATTCTCTTTCTACCAATTGTGAATGGGAGTTCACTCATGATTTGGCTCTCTGTTTGTCTGTTATTGGTGGATAGGAATGCTTGTTATTTTTACACAGTGATTTTGTATCCTGAGACATTGCTGAAGTTGCTTATCAGCTTAAGGAGATTTTGGGCTGAGACGATGGGGTTTTCTAAACATACAATCATGTCGTCTGCAAACAGAGACAATTTGACTTCCTCTTTTCCTATTGAATACCCTTTATTTCTTTCTCTTGCCTGATTGCCCTGGTCAGAACTTTCAATATTATGTTGAATAGGAGTGGTGAGAGAGGGGCATCCTTGTCTTGTGCCAGTTTTCAAAGGGAATGCTTCCAGTTTTTGCCCATTCAGTATGATATTGGCTGTGGGTTTGTCATAAATAGCTCTTATTATTTTGAGATGTGTTTCATCAATACCTAGTTTATTGAGAAGTTTTAGCATGATGGGGTGTTGAATTTTGTCGAAGGCCTTTTCTATGTCTATTGAGATAATCATGTGGTTTCTGTCACTGGTTCTGTTTATGTGATGGATTACATTTGTTGATTTGTGTATGTTGAGCCAGCCTTGCATCCCAGGGATGAAGCCAAGTTGATCATGATGGATAAGCTTTTTGATGTGCTGCTGGATTCAGTTTGCCAGTATTTTATTGAGGATTTTCACATCGATGTTCATCAGGGATATTGGCCTGAAATTGTGTGTGTGTGTGTGTGTGTGTGTGTGTGTGTGTGTGTGTGTCTCTGCTAGGTTTTGGAATCAGGATGATGTTGGCCTCCTAAAATGAGTTAGGGAGAATTCTCTCTCTTTCAATTGTTTGGAATAGTTTTAGAGGGAATGGTACCAGCTCCTCTTTGTACCTCTGGTAGAATTTGGCTGTGAATCCCTCTGGTCCTGGACTTTTACTTTTTTTGATTGGTAGGCTATTAATTACTGCCTCAATTTCAGAACTTGTTATTGGTCTATTCAGGGATTCGACTTCCTCCTGGTTTAGACTTGGGAGGGTGTATGTGTCCAGGAATTTATCCATTTCTTCTCAATTTTCTAGTTTATTTGCATAGAGGTTTTTATAGTACTCTCTGATGGTAGTTTGTATGTTTGTGGGATCAGTGGTGATATCCCCTTTATCATTTTTTTACCATGTCTGTTTGATTCTTCTCTCTTTTCTTCTTCTTTTTTTTTTTTTTGACAGAGTCTCGGTCTGTCACGCAGGCTGGAGTACAATGGTGCGATCTCAGCTCACTGCAACCTCTGCCTCCTGGGTTCAGGAGATTCTCCTGCCTCAGCCTCCCAAATAGCTGGGATTATAGGCGTGAACCACCACGCCTGGCTAATTTTTGTATTTTTAGTAGAGATGGGGTTTCACCATGTTCAGGCTGGTCCCAAACTCCTGACCTCATGGTCCACCTGCCTTGGCCTCCCAAAGTGTTGGGATTACAGGCGTGAGCCACCGTGCCTGGCCTCTTTTCTTCTTTATTATTCTGAGTAGTGGTCTATTTTGTTGATCTTTTCAAAAAACCAGCTCCTGGATTCATTGATTTTTAAAAGGGTTTTTCGTGTCTCTATCTCCTTCAGTTCTGGTCTGATCTTAGTTATTTCTTGTCTTCTGCTAGCTTTTGAATTTGTTTGCTCTTGCTTCTCTTAATTTTAATTTATAGTTTTTGTTCTTTTAATTTTGATGTTACAGTGTCAATCTTAGATCTTTCCTGCTTTCTCTTGTGGGCATTTAGTGCTATAAATTTCCCCTAAACACTGCTTTAAATGTGTCCCAAAGATTTGGGTACATTGTGTCTTTGTTCTCATTGGTTTCAAAGGACATCTTTATTTCGGCCTGTTTTTATGTCTGCCTGTTTTGTTTCTGTTTTTATGCCAGTACTATGCTGTTTTCATTACTATAGCTCTGTAGTATAATTTGAAGTCAAGTAATGTGATTCCTCCAGTTTTGTTCTTTTTGCTAACGATAGCTTTGGCTATTCTAGGTCTTTTGTGGTTCCATATAAATTTTAGGAACATTTTTTTCTTTTTCTGTGAAGAATGCCATTGGTGTTTTGATAGAGATTGCATAGAATCTGTAGATTGCTTTGAGTAGTGTGGACAGTTTTAAAATATTGATTTTCCAATCCATGAACATGGAATCTCTTTCCATTTTTTGTGTCCTCTTCAATTGGTTGCGTGCAGGTTTTATAGTTTTCGTTGTAGAGATCTTTCACTTTTTTGGTTAAGCTAATTCTAAGGTATTGCATTTTATTTGTAGCTTTTGTAAATAGGATTGCTTTCTTAATTCCTTTTTTTTTTTTTTTTTTTTTTGAGACAGAGTCTCGCTCTGTCACCCAGGCTGGAGTGCAGTGGTGTAACATCTGCTCACTGCAACCTCCACCTCCCAGGTTCAAGCAATTCTCCTGCCTCAGCCTCCTGAGTAGCTGGGACTACAGGCATGTGCCACCACGCTTAGCTAATTTTTTGTATTTTTAGTAGAGACGGGGTTTCACCATGTTAACCAGGATGGTATCGATCTCCTGACCTCGTGATCCACCCACCTTGGCCTCCCAAAGTGCTGGGATTATAGGCGTGAGCCACTGTGCCCAGCCCTTAATTTCTTTTTCAGGTTGTTTGATGTTGGCATATAGAAATGCTACTAACTTATGTATGTTAATTTTGTATCCTGCAACTTTACTGAATTTATCAATTCTAATCTTTTTTTTTTTCTTGTGGAGTCTAGTTTTCTCCAAATGTAAGGTCATATCATCTGCAAACGAGGATAATTTGATTTCTTCCTTTCCAATTTAGATTTTTAAAATTGCTTTCTCTTATCTAATTGCTCTGGCTAGGACTTCCAGTACTATGTTGAATAACAGTGGTGAAAGTGGGCATCCTTGTTGTGTTCCAGATCTTAGAGGAAAGGCTTTCAGTTTTTTTCCCATTCAGCATGATACTAGCTGTGAGTCTGTCATATACAGCTTTTATTGTGTTGAAGTATGTTCCTTCTATCCCCAGTTTTTAAGAGTTTTTACCATGAAGTGATGTTGAATTTTATAAAATTTTTTTAGCATCAAATGAAACAATCATGTGGGTTTTGTCCTTCATTGTGTTGATATGGTGTATCACATTGATTGATTTGCATATGTAGGACCATCCTTGCATTTCTGGGATAAATTCTACTTTGTCATGATGAATGACCTTTTTAGTGTGTTGCTGAATTTGGTTTTTTAGAATTTTGTTGAGGATTTTTGCATCAACGTTCATCAGATACATTGGCCTGTAGTTTCTTTCTTTCTTTCTTTTTTTTGATGTGCCTTTTTCTGGTTTTGGCACCAGGGTAATACTGGCCTCATGGAGTGAGTTTAGAAGTATTCCCTTTGCCTCTATTTTTTGGAGTAGTTTGAGTAGGATTGGTGTTAGTTCTTCTTTAAATGTTTGGTAAAATTCAGCAGTGAAACCACAGTTCCTGGGCTTTTCTTTCCTAGGAAACTTTTTATTACAGCTTCTGTCTCATTACTTGTTACTGGTCTGTTCAGGTTTTGTATTTCTTCATGATTCAATCTTGGTAGGTTGTTTGTGTGTAGAAATTTGTCCATTTCTTTTAGGTTTTCTAATTTATTGGCATATAGTTGCTCATAGTAGCCACTAATGATCCTTTGAATTTCTGTGGTATCAGTTGTTATGTCTCCTTTTTCATCTCTGATCTTATTTATTTGGGTCTTCTCTCTTTTTTTCTTAGTTAATCTGACTAAATGTTTGTCAATTTTTTTGATCTTTAAAAATAACCTTTTGTTTCATTGATCTTTTGTTTTCTTCATTTCAATTTCACTTATTTCTGCTCTGATCTTTATTATTTATTTTCTTTACTAATTTTGGTTTTGATTTGCTCTTGCTTTTCTAGTTCCTTAAGATGCATCATTAGGTTGTTTATTTGAAGCTTTTCTATTTTTTTTGATGTGGGCACTTATTGCTATAAACTTTCCTCTTAGTACTACTTTCACTGTATCCCATAAGTTTTGGTATGTTGTGTTTCCATTTTTACTTGTTTCAAGACATTTTTCAACTTCCCTTTTAATTTCTTTCTTGACTCACCGGTAATTGAGGAGCATATTGTTTAATTTCTATGTGTTTGTATAGTTTCCAAAATACCTCTCGTTATTGATTTCTAGTTTTATTGCGTTGTGGTCAGAGAAGATACTTGATATAATTTCATTTTTTTGGATTTTTAAAGATTTGTTTTATGTTTTAACATATGGTCTATATTTGAGAATGATCCACATGCTGAGGAGAAGAATGTGTATTCTGCAGCCATTGGATGAAATGTTCTGTAATTATCTATTAGGCCCATTTAGTATATAGTGCAGAGTAATTCTGATATTTCTTTGTTGATTTTCTGTCTGGAAGATCTATCCAATGCTGAAAATAGGGTGTTGAAATCTCTAGCTATTGTCGTATTAGGGTATATATCTCTCATTAGCTCTAATAATATTTTATTTATATATGTGGGTGCTCCAGTATTGGGCATATATATATATTTACAATTGTTATATCCTCTTGCTGAATTGACCTTTTTATCATTGTATAGTGACCTTTTTCCTTTCTTTTTATAGTTTTTGTCTTGAAATCTATTTTTTCTAAGTAGAGCTACTTCTACTCTTTTTTGGTTTCTGTGGAGTATCTTTCTCCATCCATTTATTTTCAGTCTGTGTGTCTTTATAGGTGGTTTGCTTCTTGTAGGCAACATATCATTGGGTCTTGTTTTTTCCTTCATTCAGCCACTATGTCTTTTGATTGCAGAGTTTAGTTCATTTGTGTTATTATTGTGTTATTATTGATACGTAATGACTTACTCCTGCCATTTTGTTACTTGTTTTCTGGTCTCCTCTTCTTTTCTGTCTTCCTTTTAGTGAAGATGATTTTCTCTGGTGGCATGTTTTAACTCTTTACTTTTTATTTTTTGTGTATCTATTGTATGTTTTTTGATTTGAGGTTACCACAAGGCTTGCAAATAATATTTTATAACCCATTATTTTAAGCTGATGACAACACTGATTGCACAAACTAACAAACAAAGAGAAAACTAATAAAAACTCTATAACTTTTTGTTTTTTCTATTTATATCTTATTATACTGTCTTGAAAAGTTGTTATAGTTATTATTTTGATAGGTTCATCTTTTAATCTTTCTGCTCAAGATGTAAGTAGTTTATACACCAGTATAGTGTTAGAGTATTCTATTTTACTTACTAATACCAGTGAGTTTCATACTTTAACATAATTTCTTATTGCTTATTTTCTTTCAGATCGAAGAACTCCTTTTAGCATTTCTTGTAGGTCAGGGCTGGTGTTGATGAAATCCCTCAGTTTTTGTTTGTCTGGGAAAATCTCTATTTCTCCTTCATGTTTGAAGGATATTTTCACCAGATATGCTATTTTAGGCTAGAAGTTTTTTCCTTCATCACTTTAAATATGTCATGTCACTCTTTTTTGGGCTATAAGGTTTCTACTGAGAAGGCTGCTGCCAGACAAATTGAAGCTCTGTTGTATATTATTTGTTTATTTTCTCTTGCTGCTTTTAGGATCCTTTCTTTATCCTTGACCTTTGGGAATTTTATTATTATATCTTGAAGTTGTATTATTGGGGTCTAATCTGCTTGGTGTTCTATAATCTTCTTGTACTTGAGTATTGATATCTTTCTCTAGGTTTGGGAAGTTCTCTGTTATTATTTCTTTGAATAAACTTTCTACACTGACCTCTCTCTACCTCATCTTTCAGGCTAATAGCTCTTAGATTTTTCCCTTAGGGGCTATTTTCTAGATCTTGTGGGCATGCATCATTAATTTTTATTCTTTTTTCTTCTGTCTCCTCTGACTGTGTATTTTCAAATAGCCTGTCTTCAAGCTCACTCATTCTTTCTTCTGCTTGATTAATTCTGTTGAGACTCTGATTCATTCTTAAGTATATGTCAGTTGCATTTTTCAGCTCCAGAATTTCTGCTTAATTCTTTTTAATTATTTCAATCTGTTTGTTAAATTTATTTGATAGGATTCTGAATTTTATCTCTGTGTTATCTTGAATTTTTGTTGTGCTTCCTCAAAATAGCTATTTTGAATTCTCTGTCTGAAAGGTGACATATCTCTGTCTCTCTGGGATTGGTCACTGGTGCCTTATTTATTTATTTATTTATTTTGGCGAGGCCATATTTTTCTGGATGTTCTTGATGCTTGAGTATGTTCATTAGTGTCTGGGCATTGAAGAGTTGGGTATTTACTGTAATCTTTACCGTCTAGGCTTGTTTGTACCTGTTCTTCTTCAGAAGGCTTTCTAGATATCTGAAGGGACTTGAGTGTTGTAATCTAAGTCTTTGGTCACTGCAGCCATATCTGCTTTAGGGGGCACCCCAAGTCCAGTAACCTTGTGGCTCTTTTAGACATACAGAGGAACTGTCTTGGCATCTTAGGTAAGATCTGGGAAAATTGCATGGATTATGAGGCAGAGACTGTTCTCTTCCCTTATTTTCCTCCAAGCAAACAGAATGCCTCTCTCTCTCTGTCTCTCTCTCTGTGCTGAGCTAGCCGAGGGAGGGGGTGACACAAGTACCCTTGTGGCCACCACCACTGGGACTGCACTGGGTCAGAACTACAGCCAGAACAGCACCGGTTCTCTCCCAAGGCCTGTGGTGACCACTGTGTGGCTGCCACCTATGCTACTCAAGGCTCAACAGCTCTACAATTAGCAGGTGGCAAATCTAGCCAGGCTTGTTTCCTTCCTTTCAAGGCAATGAGATCCCCCTGTCCCCAGGTGAGTCCAGAGGTGCCATCTGGGACCCAGGGCCTGTAGTCAGGAGCCTCAGGAAACTACTTGGTGCTCTATTCTACTGTGGCTGAGCTGGCACTCAAACCACAAGACAAAGTCCTTCCCACTCTCCCCATCCCCCAACCTTTCCTCAAGCACAGGAGTCTCTTTCCATGGCTACCACCACTTCAGGCCTGTGACAAACATTGCCTGGCTACCACTGATGTTCACTCAAAGCCCAAATGCTCTTCAGTCAGTCTGTGGTTAATGCTGCCAGTCAAGGCAGTGTACTCTTCTCAGGCCCAAGGCAGGTCCAGTAATCCTGTCCAGGAGCTGAGGCCTGGAATCAGAGACCCCAAGAGCCTGCTTAGTGTTCTACCCCATTGAGGCCAAGCTAGTACCCAAGCTGATTTTTGGTTCTTATGAAGGTGGTTTATCTTGTGTGAGTAGCTGTTAAATTTGTGTTCCCATGGGGGAATGATTGCTGGAGGGTTCTATTTGGTCATCTTG
Source organism: Pan troglodytes (assembly GCF_028858775.2). Taxonomy (NCBI): domain Eukaryota; kingdom Metazoa; phylum Chordata; class Mammalia; order Primates; family Hominidae; genus Pan; species Pan troglodytes. Next base: position 103,998,774 of record NC_086015.1, read on the forward strand.
CTCCACCTCTCTTCTCCTTACAGACGATTTTTAATACCATTTCTGGGAAGTGAAAGAAAAGCTCTTTATGACTTACCTACTATGTACTTTCCTGAGCTGGATATCATAGAATATAGTAGCAATAGAGTTGGACCACTTTAGTCCCTCTTCTCTGAGTAGGAGAGATTTTTGTCAAGTAGCTGGATTGGGACACATCTTCTTTCCTTTTCTCCTATGTGAGGGGTTCATGGCAACTCCTCACCATGATTGATACAGACAGTGTTATAGTTATTGCTGAAGCTTAGACTTCTGTGCGATTGGCTGAAGGTTTTCTTTCAATTCTTTTAAATTTATTGAGTCTGGTTTTATGGCCCAACATTTGGTCTATTTTGGTGAATAAAACATTTACTCTGGAAGAAAATGTGTATTCAGTAGTTGTTAAAGTATTCTAAAAAAGGTTGTGTCAAAGTGATTGTTAAAGGTACACCTATCCTTACCAATATTTTTGCCTGATTCTCTCAATTGCCAAAAAAGGGGTATTAAATTCTCCACCTATGATTGAAAATTTGTATATTTCCTTAATTCTGTCAACTTTTGCATCACATATTTTGGGGTTCCACTATTAGATGCATATACATTTATTATTGTTATATCTTCTGGATGAACTGATTTTATCATTTAGATAAAAAGGTTTCTTTACCTCCAATAATACTTTTTGTCATAAAGTCTACTTTATCTAATATCCAGCTTTATGCACATTGATTGCATGATATATATGTTTTCATCCATTTGATCTCAATCTATTTGTGCCTTTATATTTTAAGTGTGTATCATGTAGACAGCAAATACAAGTCTTACGTTTTTATCCATTCTGGCAATCTCTTTTAATTGAGTGTTTAGTCCATTTAGATCTAATGTATTTTTTTATATGGGTTAATTTGTGTCTACCATTTTCCTATTTGTTTTCTGTGGCCATTCTATTTTTTATTCCTGTTTCTCCTTTTTTGCCTACTTTTGGATACATTTAATGTTATTAGGATTCTAATTTTAATTTATATTTCAATTATTAAGCAATACTTCTTTGCGTTTTGGGGGTCAATTTAGGGATACATTAAATTTCATTAACTTTTCATTGTCAACTTGGAGCTAATATTTTACTACTTTCCAGTAAAATCTAAGAATCTTATAACAATATAAGTCCTCTTGCCGTCCTCCGTTCTCTCATAGTATACGTTTATGTATTACATCTGCATACATTACAAAACCTGCTATGCAATGTTCTTATTTTTGCTTTAGATATGTATTTTAAGGAAATTAAGAGAGAAGAATTTTTATATTCAGTCATATATCTATGATTTCTAGTATTCTTCATCCCTTTCTGAAAATCTGAACTTCATGAAGTGTTTTGTGGCATAATTTTACATTGGACTGAAGATGCTTTTATTCCTTGAGTCTTATCTCAAGGACATACTTAACCATAAACCTTTAAAAAATTAAATTCACACTTTGTTTTCAAAATCTGAAAAGAAGTTATATATTTTTCCTTTGGAAATAATTCTACAAAGGTAAAAATTTGGATTCTGGTCACCTCCTGATTTTATCATTACAAAAGTAGTGATGAAGATAAACCAAAATGGTGGATAAAAATAAATTTGTTTGACTTTGGAGAGGTTTTTTTTTTTTTTAACCTTTTTAGTTATGTATTATGTGTGAGGAATATCAAGACTTTTAAATAAAACAAAGATGTGTTATTGAAAGACATCTTTTCTTTTCTTTTCTTTTTTTTTCTTTTTTTTGAGACAGGGTCTCACTCTGTCACCCAGGCTGGAGTGAAGTGGCATGATCTCAGCTCACTGCAACCTCCGCTTCCCGGGTTCAAGCAATTCTCCTGCTTCAGTGTCCTGAGTACCTGGGATTACAGGCATGTGCCACCATGTCAGGCTAATTTTTGTATTTTCAGTAGAGACAGGGTTTCACCATGTTGGCCAGGCTGGTCTTGAACTCCTGACCTCAAGTGATCCACCCATCTCAGACTCCCAAAGTGCTGGGATTACAGTTGTGAGCCACCGCACCAGACATTGAAAGACATCTTGAAACCAGAATTTCTCTTTACACTCCTCACTCTATGCCTCCTCCCATAGTGAACATTGCTCTTTACTCTGATGAAAGAGCAATGAAATTACTAAATGGACTTTACTCTCTGTAGTATGGAAACATGTCTTCTCTAAGCTGGCAGAATTCATTAAACTTCAGTAGAATGAAAATACTTCTCCCTTAAAGCACTCGCACCCTACCAGGATCACCTGTATGAACAAACATCACCACTGAACTACCTGCACAGGGTAAGGAAAGGAGCCCCTTTTTGAAAGCTCACTCCTGAAACTCCAGACCATGAACCCTAAAAGCAAGGGAATAATTCAAGGAATCCACATGATTGTTAGAACTTCTTGAGAATTTTCAGTTTTGATATTTATTGAGATTACTTCCTAATGTTGCCAGCGGCAGCCCATCTGAAGTGGCCGCTGCCATGGCTCCGGCTGCAGTGGGGTACAGGCGCAGGCTGTGGGTCCTCAGATGCAGATGCTGAGGCAGGCAGTCCCCAGAGCCTGCCCCAGGGAGCGCCCCCGGAGTCCACGGCCCTGGGAACCCGCCCCTGGGAGCTGCCCTGAGGGGGCCGGACCCAGCCGCTCACCGGTGGGAGAGCAGTGCAGTCGGGCAAGGAAGAGCAAGCAGAGAGGGTCCCCAGGAGGAACTGGGTCTGGGGCGGTGCCACACTTGCACATGGAACGTGGGAGCCAGGCCCGAGATGTAGAGCTGGGGTCACGCTTCAGGGGACCGGGGTGGGAAGTGGGAGCAGTGCCCGCTTCGAGGACCCAGCCAGCAACGTGGCCACCGCGCCCAACCCGCCGACGGCGCCAAGTTCCTGCGCCTGGGGAACAGTCTCTGCTCCGAGTCACCTGAGGCTGCGTCCTCAGGATCTGCTCCACATCAAGGTGACCGCCGAGCCTGACGTTTCCAATGGCCAGGCCCAGGGCCCACGATGTGCTCCCGGAAGTGCCCTCCAGTCAGGGCCATGAGCCAGGCAAGGGGGAGCCCCAGGCTGCCCCTGAGTGCTGGGGCCACAAGAAGAACTTGCAGTGACGTCACCCCTGCTCCGGAGGCTGGCCCGGGCCCAGCGAGGACCTGAAGCTCCCACTCCAGGCTGTGAGGAGGCACGGCCAGGGCTACACACTCCACTGAGCCAGCGGGAACCGGGGGCAAGCGGGAGCCCCACCTCTTCTCAGTTGGCCGGGTGGGAGCTCCCTGGGTGCAGCTGCGGTTGCCTTGTCGCAGCTGCTGACCGAGGCATCTTTGCACTCTCAGGGGTCCAGGAAGACCCCCCTGCCTGGGTGCCATGAATAGAGGCAGGAGGCAGACAGGCTCTTGGGTGGAAGGGGGCGGGTCCGTGGTGAAGCCCCACCTTAAAGCCAGGGAGGGCCTGATGAGCAGCTCTAGTGAAGAGCTACCGTCTCTCCTGAGAGCTGAGTGCTCATCGGAACACCCTGGCTAAGGAGAGGAGCTACCCACTGCGGCTGCAGGTGTCCTCTGAGCTGTTCTATCACTCAGTAAAGCTCCTTTTCGTCCTGCTCACCCTCCACTTGTCTGCATACCTCATTCCGGATGCAGGACAAGAACTAGGGACCCACCAGAACGGCGGGGCTAAAAGAGCTGTAACGCAAACAGGGCAGGGCTGAAACATGCCCTTTGCTCTCCACATTGTGGGCAACAAGGAGAGGAGAGAGGAGAGAAGAGCTGTGGCTCTTCGGAGAGCCCAGACCTAGGAACTCCCTGAGCCAGGGTTGTGACACCCTCTTTAGGGGTCTGAGGTTCCTGGTGTTACCAAGCTTCTGGGTGTCACCGGGTTCCCTGGTGTTAGCCATGGAAGCTGCTTATGGTAGGCCTGGTCCATCTGCAGCCTCTCAGGGAGCTGGCGCTTGTGCCAGTGCCTGGAGCTGCCTGCCCCACCGCAGCTGGCATGCCTGGCTGTGCACTGTGGCCGGACCCCATGCTTGCTTACACACCCCTCACCGCTCCACACCTGGCTCGTCCTTGGCAGGTGTGGGATCCAGGTCGGTAGCTAAGCCAAGCACAGCCTGCCAGACTGAGTAGGAGGAATGAGCCCAGTGGGCTAGAGCTAAACGTTGGCAAAGGTGCCACTGGCCACATAGATTTCTGTCTGATGAAACAACACCCCAAGGATCCCATAACACTAACAATACTTTTTGAAGGTGCTTGTTATCTTTAGTTCTCAAATTATTTTTTTATAAAACCTCATTTACCTTTAACTTGTTCATCAAAGACTGAAAGAGGTGTGTAAAACTTCCTTTTATTCTATTTTTCTATTAATTTTTCTTCTGACTGTTATAGCAATTTGTCTTTACACAATTCAATGCTGCATTATGATGTTCCTGGAAATTTATGGATATGGTATTTAATATATCTGTGGAGCATTATACCTCTCAGCAATATAACAAGTCTCTCAGTCCCACTTCATCTTGAAATCTGATTTTCTGTCTAGCAGTGTACCAACTTCTAGTTTGTTTTTATTTGATTTTATCTAATTTATTTATGCTAATTCTTTTATTTTTAAGTTTTCTCATCACTTTGGTTTTAACTTATCTCTTTTTAGACCCTGCATATTTAGATTTGTTTTTGATAATTTTCTCATAGTTTTTCCATTTTATCTATTTATTTATTTATTTATTTATTGAGACAGGGTCTTTCTCTGTCACCCAGGCTGGAATGCAGTGACACAATCACAGCTCACTGCAGCCTCAATCTCCTGGACTCAAGTGATCCCCCCACCTCAACCTCCCAAGTAACTGGGACTACAGGCACGTGACACCATGCCTGACTAATTTTTTTTCAATTATTTTATACAGATAGGGTCACACTATGTTGTCCAGGCTGTTCTTGAACTCCTGGGCTCAAGTGGTCATCCTGCCTCAGCTTCCCAAAGTGTTGGGATTATAGGCCTGAGCCACTGTGCCTGGCCAGTTTTGCCATTTTATTAAAAATGTTAAACTTTTGGCTATTTAGTTAAATAGTAGCTATTAAAACTAATGTTTGTTTTATTGTGTTATCTTAGTTTTTTTCCCTATACATCTATCACTGCCTCCTTAATTTTATATATTGTGTTATATAAATTATGTTTTTTAGTATAACTTCCTCTATTTGGAATATTTTCATTCTATTTTAAATTCTACTAATTATAATCTTTATTAAATATTACTACAACTTAAAGATACAAATTTCAATTTCCGGAGTAAAACAATAGATATTGATTCCTCTCTTTTTAAGATAATAATATTAACACAGTTTAACTGCTTCTTGCAGTTTTGTTGGTACAATTTAAAATTTATCATGTTGTGGTTAAGTTATACTGTCTACATTATTTTCTTTTAAGAAATATTTATAATACTAGATTATGTTTGATAATTATATTAACTGTATTTTCTTAGGCTTAACTCTATATTTAAATGTTTTTAATGTTTTGCCAGTCTTTTTATATTGGAATTTCCTGTTATTTTGACTCCTTACTTTAAGGAAACTCTCATCAATGGTAGTAATTTTTGAGTAAATATTTAGTGGATAGTTGGTAAACATTAATGAGGACTTTTCTAGCTGACAATTTTTCTTTAGATACTATGACACATAAACTACAAATTAGTATGGCATTTAATTCTTGGCAATGACCTTTATTCATTGACATTCTATAGACGAACGGAAATTTTATGTTGTGAAAATAAAGCCTGAGAAGGAACTAAAATTCTTGTATTTTTCCCCATTCTTTTTTTTTAAATTTTATTATTATTATACTTTAAGTTTTAGGGTACATGTGCACAACGTGCAGGTTTGTTACATATGTATACATGTGCCATGTTGGTGTGCTGCACCCATTAAGTCGTCATTTAGCATTAGGTATATCTCCTAATGCTATCCCTTCCCCTCCCCGCACCCCACAACAGTCCCCGGTGTGTGATGTTCCCCTTTCTGTGTCCATGTGTTCTCATTGTTCAATTCCCACCTATGAGTGAGAACATGCAGTGTTTGGTTTTTTGTCCTTGCGATAGTTTGCTGAGAATGATGGTTTCCAGCTTCATCCATGTCCCTACAAAGGACATGAACTCATCATTTTTTATGGCTGCATAGTATTCCATGGTGTATATGTGCCACATTTTCTTAATCCAGTCTATCATTGTTGGACATTTGGCTTGGTTCCAAGTCTTTGCTATTGTGAATAGTGCCACAATAAACATACGTGTCCATGTGTTCTTATAGCAGCATGATTTATAATCCTTTGGGTATACACACAGTAATGGGATGGCTGGGTCAAATGGTATTTCTAGTTCTAGATCCCTGAGGAATCGCCACACTGACTTCCACAATGGTTGAACTAGTTTACAGTCCCACCAACAGTGTAAAAGTGTTCCTATTTCTCCACATCCTCTCCAGCACCTGTTGTTTCCTGACTTTTTAATGATCGCCATTCTAACTGGTGTGAGATGGTATCTCATTGTGGTTTTGATTTGCATTTCTCTGATGGCCAGTGATTATGAGCATTTTTTCATGTGTTTTTTGGCTGCATAAATGTCTTCTTTTGAGAAGTGTCTGTTCATATCCTTTGCCCACTTTTTGATGGGGTTGTTTGTTTTTTCTTGTAAATTTGTTTGAGTTCATTATAGATTCTGGATATTAGCCCTTTGTCAGATGAGTAGGTTGCAAAAATTTTCTCCCATTTTGTAGGTTGCCTGTTCACTCTGATGGTAGTTTCTTTTGCTGTGCAGAAGCTCTTTAGTTTAATTAAATCCCATTTGTCAATTTTGGGCTTTGTTGCCATTGCTTTTGGTGTTTTAGACATGAAGTCCTTGCCCATGCCTATGTCCTGAATGGTATTGCCTAGGTTTTCTTCTAGGGTTTTTATGGTTTTAGGTCTAACATTTAAGTATTTAATCCATCTTGAATTAATTTTTGTATAAGGTATAAGGAAGGGATCCAGTTTCAGCTTTCTACATATGGCTAGCCAGTTTTCCCAGCACTATTTATTAAATAGGGAATCCTTTCCCCATTACTTGTTTTTCTTAGGTTTGTCAAAGATCAGATAGTTGTAGATATGCGGCATTATTTCTGAGGGCTCTGTTCTGTTCCAATGGTCTATATCTCTGTTTTGGTCCCAGTACCATGCTGTTTTGGTTACTGTAGCCTTGTAGTATAGTTTGAAGTCAGGTAGCGTGATGCCTCCAGCTTTGTTCTTTTGGTTTAGGATTGACTTGGCAATGCAGGCTCTTTTTTGGTTCCATATTAACGAACTTTAAAGTAGTTTTTTCCAATTCTGTGAAGAAAGTCATTGGTAGCTTGATGGGGTTGGCATTGAATCTATAAATTACCTTGGGCAGTATGGCCATTTTCATGATATTGATTCTTCCTACCCATGAGCATGGAATGCTCTTCCATTTGTTTGTATCCTCTTTTATTTCCTTGAGCAGTGGTTTGTAGTTCTTCTTGAAGAGGTCCTTCACATCCCTTGTACATTAGATTCCTAGGTATTTTATTCTCTTAGAAGCAATTGTGAATGGGAGTTCACTCATGATTTGGCTCTCTGTCTGTTATTGGTGTATAAGAATGCTTGTGATTTTTGTACATTGATTTTGTATCCTGAGACTTTGTTGAAGTTGCTTACCAGCTTAAGGAGATTTTGGGCTGAGATGATGGGGTTTTCTAGATATACAATCATGTCATCTGCAAACAGGGACAATTTGACTTCCTCTTTTCCTAATTGAATACCCTTTATTTCCTTCTCCTGCCTGATTGCCCTGGCCAGAACTTCCAACACTATGTTGAATAGGAGTGGTGACAGAGGGCATCCCTGTCTTGTGCCAGTTTTCAAAGGGAATGCTTCCAGTTTTTGCCCATTCAGTATGATATTGGCTGTGCGTTTGTCATAGATAGCTCTTATTATTTTGAGATACATCCCATCAATACCTAATTTATTGAGAGTTTTTAGCATGAAGGGTTGTTGAATTTTTTCAAAGGCCTTTTCTGCATCTATTGAGATAATCATGTGGTTTTTGTCTCTGGTTCTGCTTATATGCTGGATTATGTTTATTGATTTTCGTATGTTGAACCAGTCTTGCATCCAATGGATGAAGCCCACTTGATCATGGTGGATAAGCTTTCTGATGTGCTGCTGGATTCGGTTTGCCAGTATTTTATTGAGGATTTTTGCATCGATGTTCATCAGGGATATTGGTCTAAAATTCCCTTTTTTTGTTGTGTCTCTGCCAGGCTTTGGTATCAGGATGATGCTGGTCTCATAAAATGAGTTAGGGAGGATTCCCTCTTTTTCTATTGATTGGAATAGTTTCAGAAGGAATGGTACCAGCTCCTCCTTATACCTCTGGTAGAATTCGGCTGTGAATCCATCTGGTCCTGGACTTTTTTTGGTTGGTAAGGTATTAATTATTGCCTCAATTTCAGAGCCTGTTATTGGTCTATTCAGGGATTCAACTTCTTCCTGGTTTAGTCTTGGGAGGGTGTATGTGTCGAGGAATTTATCCATTTCATCTAGATTTTCTAGTTTGTTTGCATAGAGGTGTTTATAGTATTCTCTGATGGTAGTTTGTATTTCTGTGGGATCAGTGGTGATGTCCCCTTTTCATTTTTTATTGTGTCTATTTGATTCTTCTCTCTTTTCTTCTTTATTAGTCTTGCTAGTGGTCTATCAATTTTGTTGATCTTTTCAAAAAACCAGCTCATGGATTCATTGATTTTTTGAAGGGTTTTTTGTGTCTCTGTTTCCTTCAGTTCTGCTCTGATCTTAGTTATTTCTTGCCTTCTGCTGGCTTTTGAATGTGTTTGCTCTTGCTTCTCTAGTTCTTTTAATTGTGATGTTAGGGTGTCAATTTTAGATCTTTCCTGCTTTCTCTTGTGGGCATTTAGTGCTCTAAATTTCCCTCTACACACTGCTTTGAATGTGTCCCAGAGATTCTGGTGTGTTGTGTCTTTGTTCTCATTGGCTTCAAAGAACATCTTTATTTCTGCCTTCATTTCATTATGTACCCAGTATTCATTCAGGAACGGGTTGTTCACTTTCCATGTAGTTGAGTGGTTTTGAGTGAGTTTCTTAATCCTGAGTTCTAGTTTGATTGCACTGTGGTCTGACAGACAGTTTGTTATAATTTCTGTTCGTTTACATTTGCTGAGGAGAGCTTTACTTCCAACTATGTGGTCAATTTTGGAATAGGTGTGGTGTGGTGCTGAAAAGAATGTATATTCTGTTGATTTGGGGTGGAGAGTTCTGTAGATATCTATTAGGTCCACTTGGTGCAGAGCCGAGTTCAATTCCTGGATATCCTTGTTAACTTTCTGTCTTGTTGATCCGTCTAATGTTGACAGTGGGTTGTTAAAATCTCCCGTTATTATTGTGTGGGAGTCTAAGTCTCTTTGTAGGTCTCTAAGAACTTGCTTTATGAATCTGGGTGCTCCTGTATTGGGTGCATATATATTTAGGATAGTTAGCTCTTCTTGTTGAATTGATCCCTTTACCATTATGTAATGGGCTTCTTTGTCTCTTTTGCTCTTTGTTGGTTTAAAGTCTGTTTTTATCAGAGACTAGGATTGCAACCCCTGCCTTTTTTTGTTTTCCATTTGCTTGGTAGATCTTCCTCCATCCCTTTATTTTGAGCCTATGTGTGTCTCTGCACGTGAGATGTGTTTCCTGAATACAGCACACTGATGGGTCTTGACTCTTTATCCAATTTGCCAGTCTGTGTCTTTTAATTGGAGCATTTAGTCCATTTACATTTAAGGTTAATATTGTTACGTGTGAATTTGATCCTGTCATTATGTTAGCCAGTTATTTTGCTCGTTAGTTGATGCAGTTTCTTCCTAGCCTTGATGGTCTTTACAATTTGGCATGTTTTTGCAGTGGCTGGTACCAGTTATTCCTTTCCGTATTTAGTGCTTCCTTCAGGAGCTCTTTTAGGACAGGCCTGGTAGTGACAAAATCTCTCAGCATTTGCTTGTCTGTAAAGGATTTTATTTCTTCTTCATTTATGAAGCTTAGTTTGGCTGGATATGAAATTCTGGGTTGAAAATTCTTTTCTTTAAGAATGTTGAATATTGGCCCCCACTCTCTTCTGGCTTGTAGAGTTTCTGCCGAGAGATGTGCTGTTAGTCTGATGGGCTTCCCTTTGTGGGTAACCGGACCTTTGTCTCTGGCTGCCCTTAACATTTTTTCCTTCATTTTGACTTTGGTGAATCTGACAATTATGTGTCTTGGAGTTGCTCTTCTCGAGGAGTATCTTTGTGGCATTCTCTGTATTTCCTGAATCTGAATGTTGGCTTGCCTTGCTAGATTGGGGAAGTTCTCCTGGATAATATACTGCAGAGTGTTTTCCAACTTGGTTCCTTTCTCCCCGTCACTTTCAGGTACACCAATCAGACATAGATTTGGTCTTTTCACATAGTCCCATATTTCTTGGAGGCTTTGTTCATTTCTTTTTATTCTTTTTTCTCTAAACTTCCCGTCTCGCTTCTTTTCATTCATTTCGCCTTCCATCGCTGATACCCTTTCTTCCAGTTGATCGCATCAGCTACTGAGGCTTGTGCATTCATCACGTAGTTCTCGTGCCGTGGTTTTCAGCTCCATCACGTCCTTTAAGGACTTCTCTGCATTGGTTATTCTAGTTAGCCATTTGTCTAATTTTTTTTCAAGGTTTTTAACTTCTTTGCCATGGGTTCGAACTTCCTCCTTTAGCTTGGAGTAGTTTGATCTTCTGAAGCCTTCTTCTCTTAACTCGTCAAAGTCATTCTCCATCCAGCTTTGTTCCATTGAGGAGCTGCATTCCTTTGGAGGAGGAGAGGCACTCTGATCTTTAGAGTTTCAGGTTTTTCTGCTCGTTTTTTCCCCCATCTTTGTGATTTTATCTACCTTTGGTCTTTGGTGATGGTGACATACAGATGGGTTTTTGGTTTGGATGTCCTTTCTGTTTGATAGTTTTCCTTCTAACAGTCAGGACCCTCAGCTGCAGGTCTGTTGGAGTTTGCTGGAGGTCCACTCCAGACCCTGTTTGCCTGGGTATCAGCAGTGGTGGCTGCAGAACAGTGGATATTGGTGAACCGCAAATGCTGCTGCCTGATCGTTCCTCTGGAAGTTTTGTCTCAGAGGAGTACCCGGCCATGTGAGGTGTCAGTCCGCCCCTACTGGGGGGTGCCTCCCAGTTAGGCTACTTGGGGGTCAGGGACCCACTTGAGGAGGCAGTCTGCCCGTTCTCAGATCTCAAGCTGCGTGCTGGGAGAACCACTACTCTCTTCAAAGCTGTCAGACAGGGACATTTAAGTCTGCAGAGGTTACTGCTGCCTTTTGTTTGTGCCCTGCCCCCAGAGGTGGAGCCTACAGAGGCAGGCAGGCCTCCTTGAGCTGTGGTGGGCTCCACCTAGTTCGAGCTTCCCGGTGCCTTTGGTTACCTACTCAAGCCTCAGCAATGGCAGGCGCCCCCTCCCTCAGCCTTGCTGCCGCCTTGCAGTTTGATCTCAGACTGCTGTGCTAGCAATGAGCGAGCCTCCATGGGCGTAGGACCCTCCGACCCAGGTGCGAGATATAATCTCCTGGTGTGCCGTTTGTTAAGCCCATTGGAAAAGTGCGGTATTAGGGTGGGAGTGACCCGATTTTCCAGGTGCCGTCTGTCACCCCTTTCTTTGACTAGGAAAGGGAATTCCCTGACCCACTGTGCTTCCCGGGTGAGGCGATGCCTTGCCCTGCTTCAGCTCACACACGGTGCTCTGTACCCACTGTCTTGCACCCACTGTCTGGCACTCCCCAGTGAGATGAACCTGGTACCTCAGTTGGAAATGCAGAAATCACCCGTCTTCTGCATCGCTCAGGCTGGGAGCTGTAGACTGGAGCTGTTCCTATTCGGCCATCTTGGCTCCACCCTTCCCCATTCTTATGTCATCCCTTTTTAAACATAAATTATTTTGAAACAATTTTAGACCCATAAGATGTTGCAAATAGTATGGGGAATTCCTATGTACACTTTACTCAACTTTTCCAATGATCATATCTTATGTTACTTTAATACATTATCAAAATGACTTTGATACAATCTACATAGTTTATTTATTGATGGGCTTTATTCTTTTGTGGTGATGACTTTCATTCTAGCCTTATTAACTATCAACTAAGTGAATAAATATGACTCATTATCAAATAAAAATATTGTTTTGTAAATGTTTTTGTCCTCTCTTCTTTTTACCCTATAAAATTAACTTTTTATGCATACTCTTCTCATCTCCTCAACTAGAACATCAGTTCTCTGAGTGCAAGGAACTTGCTTGTGCATATCTTTCACAGTAGATAACATCTTTGTTCAATATCAGGATGAGCTATTCTGTATTTCATGAAGAAACTGCAATTTTGATGACTATCCCATTAAGTTGCTAAGAACGGTAACTACAGTGTGAAGCTGGTGTCATGTTGGCTGTTTCTGGCTATGGTAAAATGTCATTGAGGAGGAAAGTCTTTGATACAAAATGGAAATTGTTAGGAAGGGCATTTGATCAGACTATATAATGCAGTGTGGGGAGCTGCTTGGCTTTTTGAATTGCTACCACCATATTTAATGCTTCTAAGAACCTCATCCTTTATCCCAGGTAGCCCTCTCCAGTGCCTTTTAGGATTAATTCCCTTAGATAATGGATGGGTGCCTGCCACTAAATTTACAGGGATATAACTCAGTTCTTTACGATTGTCAATATCAAATGGAAACTCCTAGAAGATCAATAAGTAAGGTAAGCCTCGTCTGACATTGCCAATTGATCCATGGGCTTGTTGCCCAGAGTGAGCAGGAATTTAGGGAGGAATCTGAATGAAGGCATAGTCAAGGATATTCTCTTCTCCATGCATAGGAGGGGGAAATTATAAAAGAGAGGTTCATAACAAAATGTTAATGGTAAAATGGTAAAAACTGTTAATGGTAAAATGATAAAAATTACAACATGGTAAAATTGAGTGCCGCAATGTGGCAAGGACATGGAGCTAAAAGTCAGGAAACTTAGGCTGTTATTCAGCTTTACCATTGATTCCTATGATTATAGGAAAATCACATAACCTCTGTGGGTGAGGTATGCAAAATATAAAATGGAGTAGTGGGGCAATATGTGTGTTAAAATCAACACAGTGTTTTGTAAAATGGATCTGAATATTGCTTACATCAGAACTTACATAGTATGTTAAAATGCTGATTCCTGGGCCTCACCCCTTACCTACTCAACCAGAATCTACAGGCATAGGAGCTGAGACTCTTCATTTTAAACAAGGACCTCAGGTGATTTCTATGTACACTAAAGTGTAGGAATATCTAGATTTGTTTACACATAAAACTTCTAGATTTAGAATGCTATAATTCTAATAAACATTTACTAAATGCTACAGATATTACTTAGAAGGCACAATTTGATTTTTGTGTTACTGGTAATCAGTCTGACCCACACATTTTTTCTTTTCAAATAACATTTTTGGGCTTTTAGGAAGCACAGAAATATTGGGAGTCCACCCAAACAGGTCCAACAGGATGGTGTTTTTATGAATTATCCATGGTCTAGGGTCTTTTCCTAATTATTGTACCAACAGAAATTTGATCAAATCTTAGTTTACTTTAGAATTTAAATTCTGGAAAAATCAGACGAAATAGTGTATGCCACAAAAAAGATGGTTTTCTAGAGACTGGATTTCTCATGTGCCCCAAATAAATTTCTCTCCCTTGAACAATCAGGATGGCCAATGACCACTCCTGTCCTTCTGAAACCTGTGTTTCCAAGCACGCACTGTCATAGGGCCTTTCTTCTGATGTGTTAGATACCACCTGTTGAGTAATAATCAAGCTACTTTTTCTACTTTTGGCCAGAGAACAAGTCTGTCTCTTGCCAACACTTATTGATTTTTTAGTCAAACTATAAGGGCCTTTCCATAGTACCAGAAGTCTCCAATAACAGTACTCACAGGATATGATTCCAAAAATAAACTCTTAAAAAGGTTGGGGCCCTATAGATGCCAATGTGGGAGACATCCAAGGATATTTATTTTTAAAAATATCTTTTCATTTTGAAATGATTTAATAAAAAATTTTGGAAAAATAGTATAGCTCCCACATATTCTTTGTCCAGCTTTCCCAAATGATAATATCTTATACAGCCATAGTATACTGTCAAAATCAAGAAACTGACATTGGCACAATATTATCAACTTAACTACAGATGCTATTTCATCTGTCATTTCCACAAAGGATATTAATAAAGAATTAACAGCGGCATCTTAAAAGCTATGATACACTTTGCAGTCACTTTCTATTACAGTTACAGGCAACAGTATAGGCAGCACCGTATATTGGATAGAGGAGGGGTTTTGGAGCTAAAGATGTAAGAATTCAATTCCAGACTCCACTGAGTACTGGTTGGGAGATCGTGGACAAACTACTTAGTTTATCTGAACTTTAGTTTCCTTATCTGAAACATGTGGATGATAAGGCTTGTTGTATTGGGTTGATGTGAGGATTACATGAGAATGATCAAATGATGAGGGTTAAGTGAAAAGCAAGGGTCTGATACTGATATGACTTCAATAAATGGCAGTTTTTACTGGAAACATATAGAAAATATTATTCAGTGTTTTGTGGCTCAATTTCTCATGTACATCTGGTCTTCATCTGTGAAGTACAGAAAAGCAGTGACTAGAAGGGCTTCACATTTTTTTGTCCTTAAGTGCACAAATTTCTAGCTATGTTACTATAACTCCAAGAAATATGGAAGCACAGAATGTTAGAACTGGGAGAAGAATTAGGTATTTCATAGTTAATCTTCTTCCTTCAGGAAGTTGAAGATTATCAAGATTATGAAATAAGCAAATTTACACAGCCAGCTAGTGGCAACCCAGGACCTGAACTCGGGTCTTCTATATCTGCTATTGTACTGTTACATGTAGGTCTTTGTATATGGGAAAACTTTGCCTCAACCCTCTTAGATTAAAAAGTGCATGGCAGCTGCACACTGGCAAATTCAAGTTGGGGAAGTGCCATGCAGATGAGAAGGTTGGGTGGCAGAGTGAAATAAAATGTCTTCCTTGATACTGTATCTCAGCACTTACCCAACATTAAACTTTTGTTCTATCTGCAGGGATTGCAAATTTTTATCCTGTACACTGTTAGAACAAAAATCTTCCAGAGTGAAGCTTCCAAAGTGTTGATGTTGCTATCGTCTATTGGGAGAAGGAAGTCATTGCCTTCAGTGACGCGGCCGAGGCTGCGTGTAAAGATGTATAATTTCCTCAGGTCATTGCCAACCTTACATGAACGCTTTAGGCTACTGGAAACCTCTCCGAGTACTGAGGAAATCACACTCTCTGAAAGTGACAATGCAAAGGAAAGCATCTAGACAGTAAAACTTACCTGTTGTGGTGTTTTTAATCACCTCGTTTGAGTCTTACCTGTTTCTCTCCTTTATTTCCCAGTCCTCTCAGAAAGTCTTCCTCAATGTATTTTGCTCAGGATTAAGAATTAGATAAAACCTGTTGTTTATTATTATTCGGCATAATGGACTTGGTAGTTTTTCTATTTTTCAATAGATTTGTACTTGAATAAGGTGAAGAATTTCACACAACATACAAGAGTACCATTGTTCCTTATATCGTTAAATCTTTGTGACACACTTTGACAAAAATGTAGAACCTATAACAAATTCTTTTACAAGTTACTATAAAGGACACAGAGAAAACTTTACCTTCCAGAACAAAATGACTCCTGATGAACAGTGTGTGGGGATTTGCTTGTATGTATTAAACTTTTGACCTCTGAATATTTTACAGTCGTATGTGCTTGTACTTTTATTTCCAATGAAGAATTTGGCACCAATTCAAACTTTGAAAAGCGATATTTTTTTTCTGTTTAAAAAAAAGTGTGTTTTGTGACCAGGAGAATTGGCTCTGTAAGAAATGGGCAGCGAGACAGGTTAGTTTGTTACTAAATGGATATTTCCTTCCAGTTCTTAATATATTTGCTCTTTCACTGAAGTGGCACTGAGACCCCCAAAATGAGAAGTTAGTCGTAATCATCGTTTATGGCTTTTAAAAGATTTAACTGCTCATGGAAAGTCAAACACTTGAATTATGAATGGCTTCCTCATTAAAAAAAATGGCCTCTATTTGGGTGGTGAGCATTCCCACTGGACTTAGGATATATAGTCTTTAAATTGCTGTTTTCTGTTTTGCCATAAACAAGACAGCTGCTGTCAGTGCACGGAATTCAGACATTAACAAATGTCATGTGGGCTTGGCACTCTCTAAAGAATGTGTGTTTTCTAGAGAAATAGTTGCAGAAGACTTTTGGGTTCCTGGGCAAGCCAACAAGAGCCTATATTTATAGGAGAACAGAAAAAAGTAAAGGGAAGAGAATAAAGAATAAAAGCAGACCTCAAAAGCCAGTGTTCTTAGTGGCATCATAGGGCTGCACCTAAATAGTAGCTGGGCACAGGGAAAATGATAAGATGTGGTTGACTCAAAATTTGTATTCAGATGAAAATTAACCTTAAGTTAGGGCCACTTTAAATGTTAAAAAAAAAAAAAATCACCAAAGAGCCATATTTAGCCTGAGGGTAAGTGTATGTGTTTCCCTTTGTAATTACAGTTGTTTTCTTTGCACGTTTTTCAGCACTTTTGGGGCATAGTAACTAAAATTCCATAAAATGTTGCTGAAATATCTGTACTATAAATGTGCAAGCTCCACATGCAATTGTGGTGACTAATTCAGGTGAACATGGATTTTCTTCTGTCTACCCTGAAATGAATCCTACCACTAGGAAATAATTTCTTTGATTTAAATCATTGTCTCATGCACAGGTCAGCAATTTTCAGTTTAATGATAGAAACCCAACTCAAATTAGGTTAAAGGTGAAAGTAATTTAATGGATCAGTTAATGTAAAGTCCAAGGACCGAGTTGGTAGGATTACTATGTGTTTTAGTTTGCCTGGGCAAGTCCCAATTTGTGCCTGTTTTTCTGAGTTAAGCATTACCAGCAGCCCCTTTTACCTTCAAGTGTCATGGTTTGAGTTATGAAATATATGATAATGCTAACTTTAGGTCTATTTAGAACAAGTGATATGGGAGGGGGCAGGGAAGTGCTGAGTAGAGAAGGGCAGGGTCCCTGGTGAGGGCTCCACCCTGGGGTCTGCTCCCATGGACCTAAGTGAGAACAGGCACTCCTGTTTTCATGCCCAAATGTTGCATTTTCCAAGGCCACTCTGGCCCACCACGACCCCCATCCTGTGTCCGTATAAACTCGAGACCTTAGCGACACACACATAAGGGGCTGAACATCGAGAAGAGCAGAGGAAAAGAGCGGTGGAGAATGGTGGGGTGGTGTGGCAGAGAAGGAGGGAAGAGGCTTCTGAATGTTGGCCAAGGACAGCCAGACTCCAGGGGAAGATCACCTTCCCACTCCATTCCCCTTTTCCAGCTCCCCATCCACCTCACCGAGAGCCACCTCCACCACTCAGTAAAACCTTGCACTCATCCTTCAAGCCCACGTGTGATTCGATTTTGCCGGTACACTGGGCAAGAACTCAGGATACAGAAAACTATCACACTGGCCCTCTGCCCTGGCGATAAGGCAGAGGGCTTATTGAACTGATTAACACAAGCTGTCTGCAGATGGCAAAGCTGAAAGCGCACACTGTAACACACAACCACTTGGGCTCTGGGAGTGGCAGACACCCACCCATAGACGGTGCTGTGGGGTTGGGGCCCAGAGGCTTTCCCCACGACCTCTTCACCTGCCTGTCTGCATGTTCCGCCTAGGAGGCAGGGAGCCCAGCGAGCCACACCCCTGTCACATGCCCTGTGACGGGGATCAGGGAACTCTATCCTTTCACAGGGAGTGCTAAGAATGTGTCAGATATTCTTTTTCTCTCCGTCTCCTGGCTCTGTGTGCTTCTGTATTTGATGTCATTCTAAAATTGGGTTTAGGTGGCTGGAAATTGGCTATTGGCATCCCTAATCTTATAGCCTAATGATCTAACAGGAAGAGACCTTTTTTCTCTTAGTATCCACAAGTAAAATCTCATGGAATGACTCTAATTCTAGTTATCATTCCAGCAGGAAAACAGAAAGCACATTAAGTATTTAAAATAAAATTTTAAAGCAGACAGTTGGTTTTGTGGTGTTTAACAAGCTCAGAGACAAATTGGAGAATGAGGCAGGAAATGTAGAGATTAGCAAAATAAGAAAGCAGAAACCTCTTTTAAGCCAGAGAGATAAAGTAAGAAGAATTTCCACAGCCAGGCCTGCGGCTGAAACCAGGGCGGGCCAATGGTGGGAGCTGCAGCCAAAAAGAGGCAGCCTGCTCTACCCAGAAAGAAGAACCGAAGAAGAATCCTGGCTTCCCCTTTCCTCCTGTCCTGCAGCCTCCCATCAACATCTTCCACTGGCTGCAGCCTGCTGAGCCCGGGCCAAGTCCCCCCGTATTACACAATACAACAGGCGCAAGGAGAGGAGAGAACTGAAGGCAAACAGGCCCAGGACTGGCATATCTTGCTTGGGTAGTGTACCCACAGGCATTGTGTTCTGGGAATATTGCTCCAGCTTGGGTCACATACCCACTATGAAGTGGACAGATGGAAGATGACTTGGTTGATAGAATAGCATGGACTGGAGAAAAGACAATTACATCAGGGAAGGGATGTTGGCATCAAAACATTAAAGAACTTCTACTACACTCCCTGACAAAGTACAAGTACTCCCTGGGAAAGAACTACTTTAAAACTCGTCAGTCATCTGCCTTGTCTGAGCAGGGTTTGAATAGGGTCAGTAGGGAGATCAAGAAATTAGGGAGACCAAGAAATTATTTGGTGCCTTGGAAGTTGAGGAGCAAAAAGAGAAATTAGAAGAGCAGAAGGGTGACTTACTTTAAAAAGAGGGGATTGCAGGAAAGGGAGACTCAAGGCACTGCAGAACTCATTTTTGTGATATTGTATGTGGGCAGCTGTGCCTTTCTGTGTTTTCTGGTTTATTTTGTGTGATAACAGTGCCCAATAGCCTTTATTTTTTATTGTGGTGGCATGTGCAGTTTCTTTGGGGAGCAAACCATCCTAACCTTTGGATTTCCTTTTCTGGGTCTTAATTGACAATTCAGAGTTCACTGTTAAATTGTCAGCGTTTGGATTGCTTTTTCTCTTATCTTTCCTATTTTAAAGTTTATCTTGCCTCTCTTTTTTTTTTTCCTGTCACCAACAAAGGGAGATCATTCTCAAGCTCATTGCTATCAGCTTATCATTGCCTCATTCAGAAGAGCTTGGCATTTTTTGTAAGTGTTTGGAAATCTGAGACAAAAGTGTCAACTGGATTTTACCAGTCTGTCAAACACCGGAGCTCTCTGGCTCTGTGGAAACCCCTTAATGTAACCTTTTAGTTCCTATGGCTCCTCAGATGAGGTCCAAGACTGTTCCACACTGGGGGTTGCGGGGAGGGGGGTTACTGAAAGAGGAAACTGCTGTAACAATTTCAGCTTTAAAAAATATTCACATACAACTCAATAGCAAAAAAAACCCAAAATCAAAACCAAACAAAACAAAAAACCTGATTAAAAAATGAGCAAAGGACCTGAGTAGACATTTTCCCAAAAAACACATGTAAGTTGCCAACAGTTATATGAAATGATGTTCAACATCACTAACCATCAGGGAAATGCAAATGAAAGCCACAATGAGATATCACTTCATACTTGTTAGAATGGCTATGATCAATAATGTTAAAAGATAACAAGCGTTAGCTAGGATGTGGAGAAAAGGGAATCCTTTTACATTGTTGGTGGGAATTGAAATTGGTACACCCACTATAGAAAACAGTATGAATGCTCCTCAAAAAATTACAAAGAGAACTACCATATGACCCACAATCCCTTTGATGGGTATATATCCAAAGGAAATGAAGTCGGTACTTCAGGGAGATATTTCTGCTCCCACGTTTATTGTGGCATTATTCATGATAGCTAAGATATACAAACAACATAAGTGTTCATTGAAGGATGAATGGATAAAAAAATTATGATACAGGCACACACACACACACACACACACACACACACACACACACCATGGAGTACTATTCAGCCTTAAAAAAGGAGGTACTGCTATTTGTAATAACATGATTAACCTGAAGGATATTATGATAAGTGAAATAACCCAGACACAGAAAGAAACGTACTGCATGATCTTACTTATATGTAGAATCTAAAAATAAGTCAAGCTCATAGTAACAGAGAGTAGAATGGACTGGGACTGGGAAGTTGGGGGAAAGGGGAGATGTTGGTCAAATGGTACAACATTCAGTTATAGGATAAATAAGTTCTGGAGATATAATGTACAGCATGGTGACTATAGTTGATAACGGTGTATTACACACTTGAAATTTGCTGGGAGCAGAAAAAGCAATATTCACAAAGCGTATCTTTTACAAAAGCAAAATCCATAATTCCCTAACTTTCACTATTGTCTGTTTTTCCATAATCTCTATGCTGTTTGTCTGAACACACAAGAATTTTACATAACTAATGACAATACATGATTTGATTTTCACTTATTACCTAGTTATGCAGTCTTCTTAATGATTGCATAATATGATATAATTTACTAAGTTGTTTCCCTAGTATTGTATATTTAGATCATTTTAATATTTAACATGTAGTGACACTGTGATGAATAAACTAGTACATGTATTTTTTCCTTTCTTTTTCATTATTTCCTTAAAATAAATTCTCTTGACTCAGATAAATGTGCCAAATTCTCTTGACCAGATAAATGTAAGACCCTAGTGTATATTGGTATATTGTTTAGAAAACATTGCAAGAATGTATAATGTCATCAACATTTGGAGGACCATAAACTTTTTTTAATACAGTTGTTTGTTGCAGTATTTTCTTATTTATAATTTTGGCCCATTTTCAATTGAGGTATTGTAATTTTTTCTCAGAAATTTGTGTTTCTTATCTATTATAGATCATAGCCTTTTAACTATTACACTTGGTGAAAATATTTCTTCCAGTTTATTGTTTTCTTCTCTTTTTAGAATAATGAAATGATTACTCTGGATTTGATTGTAAATGTCCAAAAGATTAATAGAGCGTTTAGGATTTTCTGAGTTTATATGCCCTTACCCAGGCAGAATAATTTTTCATGTTAGATTAAGAAATATGTTAAGAACTATGCAGAAACTTCTAAAATGTAGAACAGTGGCATAAATATGCTACGTGAGATCAAATGACTCATGTATGACACGTGACATCTCTAACCCTTCTTTACATCAGATAGCAGTTGAGTAGGGTTCCATGACAAAATTATTTTTTCCTTTCAAATGTTTTCTGTCTCTCTGTGTCCACCCCGCCTTTTCTTAAAAAGAAAACACCAAATCTTGGAGAAGTTTTATTAGCAATTATTAATTAGAAAAAATTTTAAAAACCACAAGGAGGTTCAAAGTAACGTTACATGTGTGTCATCTACATTACTTCGTTTACTTATGTACCTGTTATAATGTGTACTTGAAAAAAAGATACAAAAGCTGCTGAAAAACTGATTAAGAAGTAAGGAGTAAGGGAAAATAAGAAAAGAAACAAAAAGTATGAAGCCAGGGATGAGAGTGAGACCCAAGAATCATAATCTTGTAATTTTGCTAGGAATCAGCCACAAATTAGACTGTAAGCTTTTTAACACTCAACGTAAATATAGAAATATTACACAAATCTATCTCTTAACAATTAAACCAGAATTTCTTGGCGAAAATACAATTATTTTGACTGTATATGAAATTGGCATTAAGTTTCTTTGAAAACGTCCATTTGAATATATTACCAAATCAGAGGGCAAACTATGTTGAACGAACAGAGACCAAGATGAGATTGTTATATCTCATTTGTAAATTCAGTATATTTGCATACATGCCTGCAAGTCTGCTAAGTGCATACACTGAAAAGTTATGTATAATCAGTGTTACTCTGAAGTTACACAATACTATGTACACATAAAGACACACTTAATGCACCACAGGAAACTTTACTATCAAAAGTGGATCAGTGAGGAGTTTTTTGTTGTTGTTGTTTGTTTGTTTGTTTGAGATGGAGTCTTGCTCTGTCGCCCAGGCTGGAGGGCAGTGGCACCATCTTGGCTCACTGCAACCTCCGCCTCCCGGGTTCAAGCGATTCTTCTGGCTCAGCCTCTCCAGAAGTTGGGAGTACAGGCACGCGCCACCATGCCTGGATAATTTTTGTATTTT
Source organism: Pan troglodytes (assembly GCF_028858775.2). Classification (NCBI taxonomy): domain Eukaryota; kingdom Metazoa; phylum Chordata; class Mammalia; order Primates; family Hominidae; genus Pan; species Pan troglodytes. Next base: position 104,021,102 of record NC_086015.1, read on the forward strand.
TAGTAGAGACGGGGTTTCACCATATTGTCCAGAATGGTTTCGAACTCCTGACCTCGTGATCCGCCCACCTTGGCCTCCCAAAGTGCTGGGATTACAGGCTTGAGCCACTGGGCTGGGCCTTTTTTTTTTTTTTTTGTCTTTTGTCTTATATTTGTGTTCCTTAATTTTGACTGGTGAAATTAGTTTTCCTTTTGCTTGTTTGCTTTGGTAGAGGGTTTGCTTTTTTTCATTTTTAAATTAATTTTATTGATGTATGATTTATATACAATAAAATACACTCATTTTAAGTGCACAATTAGATGAGTTTTAACAAATTCATACACCTGTAAAACTACTGTGCCAGACAAGATTAAACATGTTTCCATGACTGCATAACATTCCTTCATGCTTCTTCCCCTATTCTAAGCCCCAGGCAACCACTGATCTGCTTTCTATCATCAGATCCATCAGATACACACCGTTCTGTCTCTTCCAGAATATCACACGAATCATACAGTATGTTCTCTTCTGAGTCTAGGTTCTCTCACTCAGGATGTTTTTGAGATTCATCTATATTGTTGTGTGTATCAGTGGTTAGTTTCTTTTTATTGCTAAGTAGTATTTAATTGTTTGGATATACCACAATTTGTTTATGCATTCACCAGTTCATGGGCATTTTGTTGTTTCCAAGTTTTGACTATTGTGAAATTAAAGCACTATTAACATTGTTATACAAGTCTTTGTGTGGGTATGTTTATTCTCTCTCTCTGTTGAAATACCTGGCCATGTGCAGTGGTTCACGCCTGTAATTCCAGCAATTTAGGAGGGCAGGATTGCTTGAGCTCAGGAGTTTGAGACTAGCCTGGACAACATGGTGAAACCCCGTCTCTGAATCTAAAAAAAAAAAAATTAAATAAGAAATATGTAGTGAAATTGCTGAGTCATAGAGTAAGTGTATATTTACCTTTAAAAGAAACCACCAAACAGTTTTCTAAAATGTTTGTACCATTTTATGCTCCCAACAGCAATATATGAAAGTTTTGAAGTCCAATTTGTGAAGTATTTCAGAAACTGAAAATAGGTTATTTATATTTTTTGTAGGCCACTGATCATGTTTCTAAAAAAATTCCATATATGTTAACCCTTTAACAAACAAAAGAAAAAGGAACACAGAGTGGTATGCCCTAACGCTGCTATCTTTTACAAAGTATTTCTCATAGAACTATAGTTCAATTCTTATCTGTATTTTTCTTGCAACCTTGCAAGTTGGTGCTTTTGTACACGTGGAAGTGTGACCTTTATAATTTGCTGAACTTTAATATAAGCTGCTATGAAGCCACGATATAACAACTGAGACTTTATGGACCTTTGTGATAAAAAAAAGAAAATGGTATTTCTAGCCCTGTACTCAGTAGGCAACAGCAGGGTAAAGAAGATTTCCGGACTGGGAGTTGTTGTCTCAGCTATAAGTTATGTGACTTGTGGCAAGACATTTACCCCATTTACCCAGGCATCAGAACCTGAGGCTCTGTCTCTATAAAGGAAGTGGCAAGACTAGGTGAACTCTAAATTTCCTACTATCTCTAAAATTTTGTGAATCTAACTGCAGGCTGAAATTGTTCTTAAAATATTTTCTCATCTAAGTAACTTATTATTTAACTTAAAATATTTAACTTAAATTATTTAACTTAAAAATATTTTCTCATCTAAGTAACACATGAGTATGTTTTCCTTAAAAGAAAAACAAAAAACCCAACAACAAAGAACAAATTAGAGTGTTCCAGATAGAGCTAAAGTCCCCTTTGACCATTACCACCAAATCCAAGCCCCTCTTGTCTTTTTCCTCTTCTCCCCAGAATTAACCACTGTAATGAGCTTTGTGTGTAAACTTTCAGATTTTAAAGAAATATGTGCATACCTTATACACTCATAGCAACTCATAGTCTTGTGTACTTTCTTTTACATAAATGGTATAAGGAACTGTGTCAGTGGTCCCTAAGACCACTCCCACGTTTGATGAATCACTAGAAGCACTCATTAGATTCGGCAGACTCACATTCATAGCTATTATTTATTACGAAGGGATATAAAGCAAAACCAGCAAAGGAAAACGTTGCATGGGGAGAAGTGCAGAGGAAACCAGAGCAAGCTTCCAGGAGTTCTCTTCCAGTGGAGTCACACGTGATGCACTTAATTTCTCCAGCAACAAACTGTGACAACATGTGAAATATTGTCTACCAGGAAATCTCATGAAAGATTCATTAATCAGGGTTTTTATTGGGGCCTGGTCACATAGGCACCCACTGCCTGGCATGTACCAAAATTCTAGACTGCAAGAAAGCAGGTATTCTGCATAAATCACATTGTACAAACAGTTTAGACACAGTTCACCATTCTTATCAAATAATGGGACGAGAACACTCCTAAAATCCAATTTCTCAGACACCAGCCAACGGCCAATCTTGCAAGTGGGCCTTTCTGAGGACAGCAGATTCAGGCTGCTATGTTAACTATTTTCTGCACACTAACGTAACTTCCTAAAACTTGCTTTTTGCACTCATCAAAATGTTTTTGATATCTAACTTTATGCATGTGTACATTTCTTTTAATTGCTCTATAGTCCTTCATTTGAAAACAAAACAATGGGTGTGCTCTTATGTGCAAGCGTTTCTCTGGTACACTGTAAATGAAATTGTTGTGTCATAAGGCATTTTAGATGTTGATACAAACTAATGTCCCCACAACAAAGCATGAATGCCTATTTTGCCACATACTTTTTTTTTTTACAAAGTGTTATGTAACTATTTTATTTTTCTCAGATGAATATATGAAAAATGGTATCTCATTGTGGTTTTACTTTGCATCTTTTATTATAAGTCTCTCTTTATTGAAATGGCTTTTTGAGAATGCTGTTTAATTATGCATTTATATGGAGGGACTAAAAGCAGGATCCTTGGCATAAATGTTAGATTAGAGACATGAGTGTCTCCAAGTACCTAGAGTTTGATTTTGTCTCTGATATGCATGATTCCTAGACTCTGGCAACTAGGTTTCTTTTACTTTTCTTTTTCTTCTTTTTTTTTTTTTTTTTTTTTTGAGAGAGTCTCACTCTGTCACCCAGGCTGGAGTGCAATGGCGTGAGATCATGGCTCACTGAAGCCCTGACCTTCTTGGGCTCAAGGGATCCTCCTGCCTCAGCCTCCCAAGTAGCTGAGACTACACATACATGCCATTATGCCTGGCTAATTTTTTGGATTTTTATTTTTAGTAGAGACAGGGTCTCACTATATTGCCCAGGCTGGTTTCAAACTCTGGGGTCAAGTGATCATCCTGCCTTGGCCTCCCAAAGTGCTGGGATTATAGGCATGAGGAGCCACCACACTGGGCTTCGGTTTCTTTCTTTCTTTTGGAGCTGGAGTCTCGCTCTGTCACCCAGGCTGGAGTGCAGTGGCACGAACTTGGCTCACTGCAACCTCCACCTCCCAGGTTCAAGCAATTCTCCTGCCTCAGTCTCCCCAGTAGCTGGAATTACAGGCGAATGTCACCATGCCCGGCTAATTGGGCCTAGGTTTCTTAAATGAGCCTAACAAAGCTACTCTTGATCAAATGAAAAGTTATATCTTCTTGCACATCTTGTGGCATTTGTATGAGTCTACTAGGGCTACCATAACAAAACACCACAGACTGGGTGGCTTAAACATCAGAAATTTATTTTCTCATAGCTCTGGAGGCTGGAAATAAAAATTTGGTAAGTTTGGTTTCTTCTGAGGGCTCTCTCCTTGGCTTGCAGAAGGCTGCCTTCTTAATGTATCTTCACATGGCCTCGCCTCTGTGTGCACCCATCTCTGGTTTCTCTCTGTGTGTCCTAATCTCCTCTTCTTATAAGGACATCAGTCATACTGAATTAGGGGCTCACCCCAATGACCTCATTTTAACTTAATCACCTCTTTAAAGAATCCATCTCCAAATACAGTCACCTTTTGAGGTGGTTCAATATATGAATTCTGGGGGAAGGATGCAATTCAGCTCACAATTGCATTTCTCTTTCAACTTGAAATCTGACAGGTAATTTAGCAGAGAGGTAACTTAGCACTGTCTCCAGGGGATGTAAATGAAGAAAAGTGAATGATTTCAAATTACTAAGAGACAAATCCTACATGGCTAGGGAGTTAGGAACTTACCCGTTGACAGCTGATCCTTTTGTTTTTTCTGGGAGCTTGCCCTGTAAAGTGGTGGGGAACTTAGTTTTCATTATTTTATTCAATAACTATGTATTGAATGTCTAGATCAGCCTCTAGTGATACAAAATCTAGGAAGAACTGCCTTTGAGAGTAGTTTCTCTAAAGAGAGATTGGACATAGAGCACCATGGTAAGGCAAAAGCATTTTAGGGATTTCACGGATGTGAAGCTGGTAGGACAGGTTGTAGTATTTTGCTTAGCTAGTGCTAAGAATCACTCACTCAAAGGTACAAAGTAAGAAATCGTTCCTTTCTCCTTCATTATCTCTGCATAGGGTGGCAGCTTCCTATGTTCACACAAGCAAATCTTTACATTTAGCCAGTGAAGGTGAGGCTGAGCTGACTAGCTGGCTCCTGTTTGGTCCTCATGACTCCCCTTCTGTTTGGAGTTCTCTTTTTTAGCTAGCTGCTGCCACAACAGAGCTGATTCTTGGCAAGGGACATAACTTCTCGTTGGAAATTCTCATCCAAGGAGGAATGTACACGCTTTCCTTTGTTCTTCTGAGGACATATAAGATGACTCAAATTCTCAAAATGATTTATACTAAGTACTAAAGAAGAACATGATGAAACATAGATTTTATCTAACTTGCTAACAGGGCTCATAGTCTTTGTCTCATTTCTTGTCCAGTCTGAGAATCCCGTTTTCATTCTTAGAATTTTTCCCCCCTTTCCTTCCATGTGAGGAGTTTTAGCTACACAGACTTTCAGGGAGGAAGAGCAGGTGGTAGGTAAGTTGGTTGGTTGACTCCTTCTCTTAAAATCACAGTGTAAGTCTTAACCCTTCTTCAGATGAAACATGGAAAATAACCTGTGTAGTGCAGAATCTCATATCTTTCCTTGCTACAGTCTGGGTCAAAGATATTTCCTTGCACTCCTTCTCCTTCCTTCACATATCCTCAACTTTAATATACTACCATTAAGCAGTATTTTCTTTTTTTTTTTTCTTAGCAGTTCCTTGGAAGAAATGAGTAGTATTTTCTAGTTCAAGACTATGCTCAGTGTTCATTTAAAACCAAATTCATCTAGATGCAGAAAAGAAGGCCAGTATGTATCTACAGACATAGTAGAAGAGACCCATGTTCTTGGTAAGTGAGGTAACTGGTTCAATTCAGGTTATGGCTCTGTCACTAGTTATCACCTGTATTTATTGGGAGCTTAAGTACATAGATGTGCATCAGCTTCGACTTGAGAAATCACCAGAACCCCACCTCTCAAGTTCCATAGAAGTAGCTGGGAATAGGCTTTACCATTAAACAAGACTTTACTGATGGCTTCGGGATGAAGCATGAGGGAAATTACAACATAAAGAGCCTCAAGTTGCTTTCAGAGTCCATGAGCTCCATGAGCTCCAGCCTTTCCACAAGGCCAGCTTATGGGTGCCTCTCTTCCTAGTGTACAGATTACCACAGTGTAACAGGGACCAGCTTATTTCTCCTCAGTAGCAGGACTCTTGAGTGCCCCCTCACTGGGGATCCTCAGCAGATACTCTTTTCACCTTATAATAGGCCAAGGTTCACCTCCTTATCTCCTGCCTCAGGATCTGACCTCTTTTTAGTTTAAATATACTACTATAACAGTAGTATAATTCACTTCCTTCAGGGAATATTTTACCTTTGCCATATGGTTGTGGTTTTACCCCATCCCAAACCATCTTAATGACATCATAATACTATTATCTGACAGCAGTGCATCTCCCCAAATCTGTATTATTCAGTTTTAAAAAATAAGCAATGAATAACATTCTTTGGAGAGCAATTAGGAACTGTTTTTCATTTCTTCTGCAGCACTCCACTCCCTTATCTCTGCAAACAATTGCTCAAAGGTCAATACAACTGTTGGAAAATACAAATCAGAAGTGAACAGTGTAAACTTACATTATTTCACTCTCAAACAGAAGTTTCAGAGACTTATAACTGAAAAAGATCACACTACTTATGGTTGTAAAAGAACGTAGCTTCTCACCCTGAAACACCAGAATTTACTCCAGGTCCTTTAGGAGTATCTGGTGTTACAGCAAACTAAATATGGCCTGAGAAGGACTCCATACTTCTATACTTGAATCCTTGTGGATGAACTGTAACCTAGCTTAACAGACAAGATTGAAAACCTAACTTAGAAGTATGCGTCTCTTACAATAATCGAGTCTTGGCCAATTCCAGCCGCCACACTTCAATCACTCATAGACTGCTAAGTGTTCAAATAAGGCCAACGCCAACCTGTAACCAATCCAGCTGTTTCTGTACTTCACTGCCAATTTCTGTACCTCATTTCCCTTTTTTTGTCTATAAATCTTCCACCACGTGGCTCTGCTGGAGTCTCTTAATCTGCTGTGATTCTGGGGGCTGCCCAATTCGTGAAATCGTTCATTGCTCAATTAAACTCCTTTAAATTTAATTCAGCTTAAGTTTTTCTTTTATAACTGGTAAACAACTGGAGACCAGGTAGGGTCTAAATGCTTTATTTATCAGCTTAGTCTCCACCTTAGAAGTGACAAACATTCTCCGTTTGGCCAAACTTCGGGCTCCTGGGCCTTCTCCTAGGACCATCTGTGCATCTTCTTGTAAAACTCAGTTTCAGCAAAGAACCTTGTTAAGGCAGTGTAGTGAGAATCCCTCACCCTTGATGGGGTTCCTCATCCTCCACCACCCCCAGGTGATGTCTGCTATCCTGGCCTATCTTCGTCTAGAATCCTGTTGTGTTGGTTTAGCCAGAATCTCCCTTGCCCCTGATATTTCCTCTTAGTAATTTTCCATCCACTGACCGACTTCCACCCCTTGGCTATAAATTCCCACTTACTCATACTGTATTTCTATTTGAACAGGTAAGGGAGAAGGGAAGAGTACGTAGGACACACTCAAATGCCTTATCCTCTAAAAATCACTCAGGAATCTTTAGCCTTAATTTCCCAGCTTTTGTCCTTTACACAGTTACAGATTTTCCTTGCTCATAAACGCTGTAGGTCTTCCCTGCTTAATTGGAAACTCCTTGCTCACAAAATGATTCACCCCCATTCCTAGAACAGGGCTTGGCAAAGCATAGGCTCCCAATAATGAATGAATGGATTTGTAGAAGAAAAGGTTTTTTCTTTTTCAGCTGTTACTACAATGGTCAACAATAACGACAAAAACCACTTAAAGTTGGACAGACGTCTACTGCAACCAACTCTCAAAAAGTCTAGAACAGCGCACTACGCCCCGCCCATTGGCGAGAAACGGAAATACCCGCTTTCGAGAAAACCGGAAGTGCGTGGTCACGCCCCGCGCATGCGTGCATCGGGGCAGCTCACGCTTCCTAAATCCTGTCATCCAGTGAGAAAGCAGGGACTCTTCGGCCTAGGCAGCCGGGACCCAGCCAGCCCTGCGCCTCGCGCCGTCGCGCATGCGTCCTGGGTATGTCCACTCGCAATAAGGAGGGGCGAAAGGACATTTTTTTTTTCTTGCTCCCGCCTCTTTTCTTCCCCCACCTGCCACGTACAGAGCCCAAGTTCTCGCTAGGCTTGTTGGGTCAGCGCGATTGGCCGGGGCCCGCGCGAGCCTGCTAGCGAGGTGCGGCGGTCGCGAAGGGCAACCGAGCGGGCCGTGACCACCGCCTCCCCGCGACGCCCCAGTCCAGTGGCCTCGCGTCCGCCCATTCAGCGGAGACCTGCGGAGAGGCGGCGGCCGCGGCCTCTGCAAGCCGGTATGGCCACTGGAGACGGGGGTTGCGGGCGCTCTGTCCGAGGAGGCCGGGAGACTAGGAGGCGCTGGGAGGGCCTCGCTCGAACCGCGCGGCAGCTGGGGTCGGAGGCGCTGTGGGAAGGGGCTGGAGGGAGGAGGGGGTGGGAGGGAGGACGAGGCCGGGGGGGAGGGCGGGCGGGGCCTTGCATGGGGGGAGGGGAAGGGAGGTCGCGGAGGGGGAGGGGAGAGAGGCAACCCCTGGCTGCGGTGGCCAGGAGGCGCGCCTCGGGGGCTCCGGGAGGGGAGTGCGCCAGCTAATGCCTTGGTGCAGCCTGCCTCCAAGCGTTTGGATTGAGAGGAGAGGGGCTTTGGGAGGTTTGGGGCGGCCGGCGCCCAATACCCGAAGGAGCTCGGAAGGGTGTGGAGTGGCGCCTACGGGAATAAGTTGATTGGGGTCACAGAATCGGAGCCTAGTTCCTTGGCTAAGTCAGCGCTTAATCAAGCGCCAGCTGGAGGCCCAGCCTGGTTTATAGTGATGATTCTAGCTAACTTTAAGAGTTTGCTTTGCTGGACACTATAGTAAGTATTTTGGATGCACTATCTCATTTAATCATCACAAGGATTCCTCCAAATTCAGATGTTGTTTTCATTTCGAATGTGATGAAAGTGAGCCTTGGAGGACTTAAGATCACATAGCTAGTAGTGAGAATCTTTACCGTCTTGCTGCGCTGCCTTTGAGGCAGGGTTTGAGGCCTCTTGGCATTCTTTAGAATAATTACAGGTTGACTTGGCTTAGTATTTCTTGAAGGAAACTGCTCCCCTCAGGAGGTGCTTAAGCCACAGCCTCTGAAATTGAGCAGGGTCTTACCCTTAGAGGTAGTAGAACCAGAAGTTTGTCCGCCGAACCTAGAACCTGGTTCAGGAGGCAGGCTTTTTATATGACCTTGGGCATGTCAGATTATTCCCAGTGCTGAGAAAAGTGTACCTGGTAGAGGGTTATATTATACAAGTTAGAAGCCGAGTCATTTCTGGACTTCAGAGGGGGCGGGGCAAGGACAAGATGGGAGAAGAGCTTGTCGTAGGGCTCCTACTGGCAGTTCTAGGAACTAGTTAATACCAGTCTCTACTTTGGAAGAGAAAATGAGTACCAGAATTCTGTATATGAAGTAATGTTGGGTTGGGATTTCCCCTTGAAGGGAAAGTTTTGTTGCACACTTACTTTTGAGATACTTTTGTGTTTACTCTGGGGAGATGACTGCAAGAGCAAACGACAGCTTTAGGAAAGAAGCACTGGTTCCTGGCCACAAGATGTTTACAGTCAATAGGAAACACAAAAAGTGAATTTGCAGGTAAACACGGCAGATAGAAAGTATACGTGACTCAATTTTTTTTTTTTTTTTGAGACGGAGTCTGGCTCTGTCGCCCAGGCTGTAGTGCAGTGGCGTGATCCCCCGGCTTACTGCAACCTCCGCCTCCCGGGTTCAAGCGATTCTCCTGCCTCAGTCTCCTGAGTAGCTGGGATTACAGGCGTGCGCCACGACAACTGGCTCATTTTTGTATTTTTAGTAGAGACAGGGTTTCACCCTGTTGATCGGTCTGGTCTTGGACTCCTGACCTCGTGATCTGCCCGCCTCGGCCTCCCAAAGTGCTGGGATTACAGGTGTGAGCCACCGAGCCCGGCCCTCAAATTTTAAATCCATTGAAATTGGGCAACAAACCCGTACCCCAGTCAGAAGGATATACCATCAATTATCTTCAAAGCTGGAATTTTTTTCTTAATTAGGAGTGTGTCTGATGGAAGTCACTTCTAGCTACATAAAGAAGGTACAGTGTGAGGGGTCGGATGTAAAAACTGATCTATATTACAGCTTTCTTCTCCCATAATTAAAAAATTTAAACAAAGTCTTTAAATTCTATATGTCAGGCACTTTTCTAGGTGCTGCTGGGAATAGATAGTACCAGCTCACTGAAGCTAAGCACTGGTTCCTTTTACATTATTGCTGGTTTACACTTCTTGTAGGAAGGAGAAGGTAACAAATACATTGATTTATTGAAAGGTCTTTATTACTCTTAGGCTGCCAGAGCAAGCAAGATGGAATATTTACCATCTTGGTGAAGTAATTATACTTTAGAGTTGGCACATAGTAGGTATTTAATAAGTAGTTCCTGAATACAGAAAGCATTGCAGAAGGCATTGCAGAAGGCGAAGAGTTGGTTGTGTGGAGATTTCTGTTAATCACTGTCTTCATGAGAAGTCCATTGTGAGAACTGGCAGATAAAAAGCTAACTGTATTCTTATTTTGCATTAAGATAAGCATGGCATCCCTAGAGTGGAATGCAGTTCACTCTATTCTGCATTGACCTTAGAGTGTTATATTTAGTTTTAATGACCCATTTCATTGAAGATTTATTAATAAAATATCTGTTGAGAGCATGGTGAGGGGTCTAGAGATATTAATTTAAGGACTAGTTAGATGGAAGGACCTAGCGTATTTATATGAAGAATAGTAGGGCATTAATATATAATATTCATATAATAGGATTCATGAAAACTTTTTTCAAGTACTTGAAGGGTTGATATGTTGGGGGAGTAGGTGAGTGCTTTCACATACCCCGAAAGAATAAAGAATAATTGCAGAGAAGTGTGGTGTTAATGAAATAACAGATTTAAGAGGAGGAAGCAGAAAGCTGCTAGTAGTAAGGCGGGAAGTTGAAACTAGAATGTGGCCAGTAGTAGTTTGTAGGATACCTTGAAAAGTCTCAAGAGATCATTTTCTTGGGGCAGGAGGAGGAAGGAGTTATGCTTGGAAAATGTTCAGCGATTATAGATCACATTCAGGAACATCTTGGCCTTGAGAAGAAGAGATATTAATCCATTATTTTTCCCTTTATTTAACAGCTGTTGAATGACTGTTGTCTGCTAGGCACTGTTGTAGACTCTGGGAATATGGAAAACATAATCGTTTACTTCCTACCATCAAGTGGAAAAGACAATAAAATGTTATAAATTTTTAATGTCTGGTAGTGTTAAGTGCTTTGAAGAAAAATAAAGCAGGATAAGAAGATAATGCCAGGGGAGCCATTTTAAATTAGATGGTTAGGAAAGATCTCTCTCAGTTAACACTTGATAAGGAATCTGAATCATATGAGGGGTATCAGAAAGGGTCAAGACAAAGGGAAAACTTAAAGTATGGGAATAGCAGGGGTGAGTGAAGAAGAGAGGTAGGAAATGAAGTTAAATACTTGGCCAGGGACTGGAGGCCAGATGATTTTATAGGTCTTGCTTTTTGAGATGAGAATGCATTGGAAGGTTTTGAACAGAATGATACTAGGTTTTACTTAACAGTGTTAACTCTGGTGTTCTGAGACTAGATTAAAAGTGGGCAAAGGTAAAAAGCAGGCAGACTGGTTAGGAGTCTTTTCCAGTCATTTAGGCAAGTGATGATGGTGGCTTGAATCAAGTTGATAGCAGTGAAGTTGGACCCCAGAGTTATTTTAAAGGCAGTGGCAACCATATTTTCTTGGCAGTTTGGATGTAAGGTTTGAGAGAGAGAGATCAACCAAGATTTTTTTGTCTTATACAACTCGAAGGAAGATAAAGAAGCCTCTAGGAGAGGTAGGTTTTAGGTGGAATATCAGGAATTTATTTTTAGATATATTAAGAAAAATCTAAATGGTCATGTCAGATGAACAGTTAAATATGAGAAAAAATAATAGTAGACGTAAAATAAAAGCTTATTTTATTATCCCTACAGTAAAATAATGTTGCCTCCAGACCATTTTAACATAAATATGGTAACATGGGGATAATGAATCTTTTGGAGGCTAGAGTTTCTTAGCATCTAATAGTAGCTTTGCTCTCAACTTTTACAGTATGTTTTGTTGTTTAATTATCAAAACCACTTTTATCAGTCTTTCTCTAGAGTTGTATATATAGAACATCCTGGAGTCCACCATGAACGGACAGTTGGATCTAAGTGGGAAGCTAATCATCAAAGCTCAACTTGGGGAGGATATTCGGCGAATTCCTATTCATAATGAAGATATTACTTATGATGAATTAGTGCTAATGATGCAACGAGTTTTCAGAGGAAAACTTCTGAGTAATGATGAAGTAACAATAAAGTATAAAGATGAAGGTAAGAGTGTTTTTAAAGCTATTTTTTAAAGTCCTTTTTTTTTAAAAAAAAAAAAAAAAAAAAAAAAGAGACAGAGCCTCTGTTGCCCAGGCTGGAGTACAGTGGTGTGATCATAGCTCAGTGTCACCTCAAACTCCTGGGCTCAAGCAATCCTGCCTCGGCCTCCCAAAGTGCTGGGATTACAGGCATGAACTGCCATGCTTGACCTTAAAGTCTTAAGTATTGTATGTGTTATTTTGCCCATTTTTATTGGACTCTTTCCCATCCTCTCTTCACGGTAGTTGAGACCTCACTTTCTTGTATTGAATGTGATGTTCCTATAGTTACTATAATTCTCTTATCAGTTAAAATTAGCTAAGTGGGGCCGGGCGCAGCAGCTCATGCCTGTAATCCCAGCACTTTGGGAGACCGAGGTAGGTGGATCATTTGAGGTCAGGAGTTCAAGATCAGCCTGGCCAACATGGCGAAACCCTGTCTCTACTAAAAATACCAAAAATTAGCCGGGCGTGGTGGTGTGTGCCTGTAATCCCAACTACTCGGGAGGATGAGGCAGAGAATTACTTGAACCCGGGAGGTGGAGCTTACATTGAGCCAAGATCGTGCCACTGCACTCCAGCCTGGGTGACACAGCAAGACTCCGTCTCAAAAAAAAAAAAAAAATAGCTAATTGGTTTATTAGAAGGGAATTTTAAGTGTTAGAACATTTTCACATACATTTTTTTACAAGCATTATTTTCTCCTTTTGTCCATATAATTCTGGTTTCTTTTAGCTTAAAAAAATTTTTTTTCTATTCTTATTTCCCGAAATGAAAGGTTTTAGTATGTATTGAATGAAAAAGGATTTCATGGTCAACTAAGTAAGGGAAAGCTGGTTTAAACAAAGACAAGAGTGTTTCTTTATTGTAGGAGTTTTCAGATTATGTAATATGCTTATATACATTTTCAGAAGTTAGTGGTATGCAGTGTTGCCAGACTCATTTGTTGACAAAATTATCTTTATGGAAATAGGTTTTGAATGAAAAATGTTTCGGCAAACACACTGAGTAGAATTATAGTAGTAGACTGTATTTCCTATTCTTTAACCTGCCTTCTTTGTTAACATCTCTGCTGAAATTTTCTCTTTAGGTGGTTACCAGTGTTTTTTACTGTTGAACTTACTTGCAGTGTATTTAATCTTGACCTCACTGTTTAGCACTGCTACCCACACCATCCTTGTTTTTAAATACTTTTACCTCTTAACATCTCTGACACTGCTTAACCTAGTTTTCTTATCACTAACAGTTTTTTCTCTGTCTGTGTTAGGGTTGGGCTTAAAGTAATGCCAGCAGATATAATAGAAATCTTAAAATCTGAGTGGTTTAATAGTTGAGAAATCTTTCAGGGATCCAGGTTGAAAGAAGCTGTTACCTTCAACACATGGCTTATAAGCTCACCATAGGCATTGACATTGGCAGGCAGATGAGTGAAGACAGAGTATGAAGAATCATATGGGAGATTTTACTCACTAGGCCTGATGGTGTTGTATGTCATTTCTGCCCTTATGACATTGGTCAGTACCCAGTTACATGGCTCTGCTAAGATGCAAATGGGTTGGGAAGTATAGTCCCTGGCTGAGCAGCCACTTAGCACAACTTATACTGTGGAAGAGAAGTGTAAATCACTGGTGATCAGTTAAATTGACCATCTAGCTAAAGGTATAATTCTCCTTTGTTTTTGTGGTGTGTAGTCTAAGAATACCCAAAACAAATTTTTGAGAGTTGCCCATGTTAAGAAACAATAAAGGATAGTACTTTTTTCCTGTTTTCTTATGCTTATCATACGTTGATTTGCACCTCTGTGACTTTGAAATGTGTGTCTTAATTTGATCAGTGAATTTTTTTTTTTTTTTGAGACAGGGTCTCACTCTCATCCAGGCTAGAGTGCAGTGGCATGATTATAGCTCACCATGACCTTTAACTCCTGTCCCCAAGCAATACTGCCAACCCGGCCTCCCAAAGGCATAAGCCACCATGCCCAGCCTACAATTCAGATTTTTAACTTTTTTTTTTTTTTAGCAAAGTCCCAAGAGTACTTTTTTTTTTAATTTTGTTTTAATTGACAAATAATAATTGTACATATTTATGGGGTACATAGTAATGTTTCATTACATATAATGGGATTAGATCAGGGTAATTTGCATATCCATCACCTCAAATATTTATTTCTTTGGGTTAGAAACATTCAATATTCTCCTTCTAGCTATTTGAAATTATATAATATGTTATTGTTAACTGTAGTCATCCTATAGTGCTATAGAACACTGGAACTACTTCTTTCTAGTTGTACTTTTGTGTCTTTTAATAAATCTCTCCCTATCCCTCTTTTCCCCTACCCTTTGCAGCCTCTACTGTCATCTGTTCTGCTTTTTACTTGTATAAGATCAACTTTTTTTAGCTTCCACATATGAGAGAGAGCATGTGGTATCTTTTTAACTTAATGTCTTCCAGTTCCATCCATGTTGCTGTGAATGACAGGACTTCATTCTTTTTTATGGCTGAATTGTATTCCATTGTGTATATATACCATATTTTCTTTATCAGTTAATCTGTTGTTAGACACTTAGGTTGATTCCATATCTTGACTATTGTGAATAGTGCTGCAGTAAAATGTGAGTGCAGATTTCTCTTCAATATACTGGTTTCCTTTCCTTTAGTTAAATATTCAGTAGTGGCATTGCTGAATTGTGTGTTAGTTCGATTTATAGTTTTTTGAGGAACCTTCATACTGTTCTTCCTAGTGGCTGTACTGTTGACATTCCTACCAATAATGTGTAAGAGTTCCCTTTTCTCTTCATTCTTGCCAGCATTTGTTATTTATCTTTTTGATAATAACCATCCTAACTGGGGTGAACCTTGTGGTGGTCTTCATTTTTCTGATATGTGTGCATTTCCCTGATGATTTGTGATTTTGAGCATTTTTTCATATATTTATTGACCATTTCTATGTCTTTTTTTGAGAAATGTCTGTTCAGATCATTTGCTGATTTTAAAATTGGATTGATTGTTTTTTAGCTGTTGAGATGTTTGAGTTCCTTGTATATTCTGAATATTTCATCCTCTGCCAGATGAGTAGTTGTATTTCCTCCCATTCTGTAAGTTCTCTTTTCACTCTTGATTGTTTCCTTTGCTGTGCAGAAAAGTTTTCCAGTTTGAGATAATCATATTTATTTTTGCTTTTATTAACTGCGCTTTTGAGGTCTTATTCATGAAATCTTTTCCCGACCTATTAAAGAGGTTATCCTTTTCCTAATGAGTGGTCTTGTCAAAAGTCAGTTGGCTATAGATAACATGGATTATGTTCTTTTGTTCTATTGATCTATGTGTTTGTTCTCTTGGTCAATGGGTCTGTTTTTATGTCAGTTCTGTTGGTCTGTGGGTCCGTTTTTGTGCCAGTCCATGCTTATTACAGCTTTGTAGTATATTTTGAGGTCAGTAAGTGTGACGCCTTCAGCTTTGTTCTTTGCTCAGTATTGCTTTGACTGTCTGGGGTTGTATGTAGTTCTGTACAAATTTTATGGTTTGTTTTTAAATTTTTATGAATAATTTTATTGGTAGTTTGATAGGGATTGAATTGAATCTGTAAATTGCTTTGAGTAATTTTGTCATTTTAACAATATTTGTTCTTATATACAAATGATGTCATTTGTAATGACATCAATGGGATGTCATTACATATGTATGCTCTTTGGTTTCTTTCATCAGTGTTTTTTTTTTTTTTTTTGTAGAGGTTTTTCATCTTCTTGGTTAAACTGCTTCCTAGATATTTAAAAAAATTTTTGTAGCTGTGGTTAATGGGATTGCATTTTTTATTTTTTATTGTATGTGTATAGAAACACTACTTATTTTTGTGTACTTATTTTGTTTCTGGCAGCTTTATTGAATTCATTTATTGGTTCTAAGGGTTTTGGTAGAGTTTTTAGGTTTTTGTTTATATAAGATTATGTCATCTGCAAACAGGGACAGTTTGACTGCTTCCTTTCCAATTTGGATACCTTTTATTTTTTTCTCTTGCATAATTGCTCTGGCTAGTACTTCCTTAACTGTCTTTTTTTTATTTTTTAATTTTTTGTCTTGAGACAGGGTCTTGCTCTGTCTCCCAAGCTGGAGCGCAGTGGTGTGATCATGGCTCATTGAAGCCTTGAACTCCTGGGCTCAAGCAGTCCTTGCAACTCAGCCTCCCGTGTAGCTGGGACTGCAGGCATGTGCCACTGCACTCAGCTTCTTCTTAATGTTTATCAAAATGGGGGTCTCACTGTGTTGCCCAGGCTGGTCCTGAACTCCTGGGCTCAAGCGCTCCTCCTGCCTTGGCCTGCCAAAGTACTGAGATTACAGGCATGAGCCAGTGTGCCTGGCCTTTAACTGCCTTTTTTCCCACTTGAAGATGCTTTGCCTTTATCTCAAACCGACCTCATTGATTGGCTTTCTCTTAACTACTGTTTAGGGCAAAGGTCAGCGAACATTTTCTTTAATAGATCAGAGAGAATAAATATTGTAGCTTTGTGGGTCACATAAGGCCTCTGTCTCATCTTTTTTTTACAATGTAAAAACCATTTTTCATTCACAGACCTATAACAACACAGGGATTTTGTCCGTTGGTCACAGTTCATGGACCCTTAGCTTGAGGTGTCCTCGTTGTAGTTTGTCTTCCACATTTAGTTACAACTTTGTATTTCATGGTTTTTTTTTTTTTTTTTTTTTTTTTTTTTGAGACAAAGTCTTGCTTTGTCGTTCAGGCTGGAGTACAGTGGTGTGATCTTGGCTCACTGCAGCCTCCACCTCCCAGGTTCAAGTGATTCTCCTGCCTCGGCCTCCCAAGTAGCTGGAATTATAGGCACACACCACCACACTCGGCTGATTTTTGTATTTTTAGTAGAGACGGAGTTTCTCCATGTTGGCCAGGCTGGTCTCGAACTCCTGACCTCAGGTGATCCGCCCACCTCAGCCTCCCAAACTGCTGGGATTACAGGTGTGAGCCACCGCACTTGGCCAAAAAGTTTTTGATTGTTTTGATTTGTGTCCGTTAGATTCTGTTAGTAGAGTGGAGGAATGGCTTAGGTAAAGTTCCTGCCATCAGAGATACTCTGTTTCTGTTGTAGGATTCAGAAAAGAAAAAAAGAACAGGAAGTTTTCTTCTTTTACATACATACTTTATTTTCTTTAAAAAATGTGTTTATGAAAGTTGAACATTAAACAAGTATGTTATGGGAAGTGGGTCTGGCTATAAGGAGCTAAAAACAGTTATAAAATTCTCAGTTTTGTCATCTTTGTCCAAAATAAATCCACCTAATTAGTGTTAAAGTAGGTGCAGCAGAGCATCCCAGAAGTAGTCTTGTGGCCTCCCCAGGACAGAACTCCTCCCCACCCAACTGTTTGTGAAGACACCCTGCAGAGGTCCCTGATGAACTCCTTGTCTCTGGCTGCTTTTCTGTTCTTGCTTTCTTTAGAGAATGTATTTTTCCCTTAGCCCTTTGAAAGCTTTTGAGACACACAGTTGGTATGCCAATTATAGCATTCTTTATCCCTGAGATCTGGGGGATTTCACGGTCATAAATACACACTGTTTTGAATATATAAATATTTTTCTGGGGAGAGTTGATTGTTTTCATCTTAATATCAAAATGGTCAGTGACCTGAAAGAATTTACTGTCTATCCATTCATTAAAGCAGTTTTGCAACAGTAGTGTTTTACTCTACCTATGATTAAGATTTGAACTTTGGGAAACTTTTTTATTTCTTGGTAAAAGATGTAAATTTTTTGGAATGAAAAGATTTCAGTCTAAACCAACAATTTATGATATTGCTGTCTATGAATCTCTTCCTAGTGACTAATAAATATTAAGGCACTTAATGGATTCACTTTAGCTGTATTTTTTCATGTGGATATGTGTAAATACCTTGCCATAAGAGTAATAAGCAAAATTGATTTAGTATATTTTTGAACAAATGCATTTTTGCTAGACAAACCTTTAAAGTTTAAGGTTTCTATGGGAGAGTCCAACTATGTTCTACAATCTACATTTTGGATTTTTAATTTTTACTAGTTTACTGCTTATACAAATTTGAAAATTTAAAAAATTAAAAAAAAAACAACCTTTTTTTTTTTTTTAATTCCAGATGGAGATCTTATAACAATTTTTGATAGTTCTGACCTTTCCTTTGCAATTCAGTGTAGTAGGATACTGAAACTGACATTATTTGGTGAGTAGTAAACTTTCTAATGAATTTACTATTTTATTCATTGTATTTTAAAGATGTTTGGCTTTTTTCCTTTTAAAGACTCAGGTAAGCAATAACTTATTCAAATATTATTACATTTATTTGTGTTCAGGTAGTTGTTTTAGATTACTTGAAGCTTATGGCTGTGTATGTTTTTAAGAAAATGATAGAAGTTTAATTCAGTAAGAACAGAGTGTTAAGTATGTTTTTTTTGAAATCAGGTATAACTTAGGTATCCCTGGTGCAGTATTATAGTTTTAATTTAGCTGTATTAGAA
Organism: Pan troglodytes; assembly: GCF_028858775.2. NCBI lineage: Eukaryota > Metazoa > Chordata > Mammalia > Primates > Hominidae > Pan > Pan troglodytes. Next base: position 104,039,649 of record NC_086015.1, read on the forward strand.
TTTTTAAATTGTAATTATCTTCCTTCACATTACAGTATGTTGTTACTTATTATCAGGGCTTAACATGTAAGTCTGATACTTGAAACCAGTAGTCGCCAACCTTTTTGCACTGGAAACTGGTTTCGTGTAAGACAGTTCTTCTATGGAAGGGGGCAGGAGAAGGTTTGGGGATGAAACTCTTCCACTTCGCATGTGCAATTCACAATAGGGTTCACACTCCTATGTGAATCTAATGCCACTGCTGAACTGACAGGAGGCGGAGCCCACCACTTAACCTTCTGCTGTGCTGCCCAGCCCGGTTTGGTTCCTAACAGGCCACAGAGCAGCACTGGGTTGGGGACCCTTGCTTTAGACAGTATTTCCCAAGGGGTACTTAAAGATTAAAAATAGTTCTGATAAAAACCAATAGAAGACTAATTTTAATCTTTTAGATTTTTTCTTTTAGATCTTAATAGATATGCAAGGCAGAACTCTTAAGGGACAAGATAGAAAAGATTACAGAGTTAAATGGTAGTGTGATTATGTGAAAAATAAAATGTGTACACTTTTTCCGGCTGTTTTGTTGTTTTGTTTAGCATTTTATTTTTTTTAATTTTGTTGCATGAAACTTAGAGTTCAGTATGAAATATGATCATGGTCTATTGATTTAATTTGTATCTATTTCATCTCCATCTAGGAAGGATGAATATGAATAATCAGAATTTAAATGTTAATAACAAAAACTGTTTAAAATTATTTAAAATAAAGGTATCTTTTTACAGTATTGAATGTAAAATACTTAACTATTGACTAGGCATAAAGCAGATTAGATAATCTGAAGACCCTTACTTTAAACAGGATCTGCTAGATAAACTTACAAATGTGTTTTTTGAATTCTGTAACTCAGCTTGCCCAGGAAAGTAAGGGAAATATCCAGGGAACAAAAAAGTAGAGGGAACTAAAGGCCTGATGTGCCAAAAGCTGAAACTTGGGGTGTTCTTGGTGGTGATAGTAGAGATTTTAGCCTGCATAATTTAAGGAATTGCCATCTGGTGTCTACATGGTGTAGGCCCTTGGTCCTAGTCCCTCAGTAGGCCATGCTTTCAAAAAGAATATTTTAGAAAAGACTACCTTGATACAGGGAAAGTCAAGGAAGCTTAACTCTTACACCTTGGGCCATCAGGGGCTTGGGAAGTCTCCCTTCAGGATTCATAATTGTGGTCCTTAGGTGAGTTGGGTTTAAATTTAAACTATCCATGTAGTTTGGTAACTCCCAAGCCCAGATGTTACCATTTTAGAAAAATCTCAGAAGAAAGGCCAAAATCTCTCTTGAGGGGTATATTCTCAATCCAGGTCACATAGGTTTCTCACAGACAAAACCGTAAGACACATGAAGCTGTCATGTAAGCAAGAACCACTGGACACAACTAATAGCAGGATTAGATTTTCAACAACTTCAGTTAAGATATGTGATAGTCTACAAAATTAAAAGTTATTTAAGACATAGAAGAAGGAATAAGAATATAAAAGCAGCCAGCCGTGGTGGCTCACGCCTGTAATTCCAGCACTTTGGGAGGCCAAGGCGGGCGGATTGCCTGAGTGCAGGAGTTCGCGACCAGCCTGAGCAACACGGTAAAACCCTGTCTCTACTGAAATACAAAAAATTAGCCAGCTGTAGTGGTGCGTGCCTGTAGTCCCAGCTACTTGAGAGGCTGAGGCAGGAGAATTGCTTGAACCTGGGAGGTGGAGGTTGCAGTGAGTCGAGATCGCGCCACTGCACTCCAGCCTGGGTGACAGAGTGAGACTCCATCTCAGAAAAAACAAAACAAAACGAGAACGTAAGAGCAAGATGCTATTGTATTATGGAAAAACAATAAACAGATTTTATAAAGAACTTAAAGTAACTTGGAAATGAGAAATATAATCATTGAAATTAAATACTAAGTGGATAGGTTAAACACGTTAGTCATAGCTAAAAAGAGAATTAGTGAACTGAAAAGGAAATCCAAAGAAATTACAGAGTAAAGCACAAAAACACAGGCAAAAGAGAAGTTGAAAATGAGAACATCCAGAATATTTCTATTCAGAGTTTCAAGAAGGAGAGAATGGGAGAGTGGAAATACATTGAGGTAATAACTAAAGAAATTTTCAGTTATATAAAAGCTATAGACCCTCAGATTCAGAAGGCACGGGGAGCCTTGAGCAGGGATAAGTAAAAGTAAATCCCCACTGGACATATTGTCATGAAACTGGAAAATGTCTTAAGACAGAGAGATTACCTTAAAAGTAGCCAGAGAGAATAAGACTGATCACATATGAAACAATTAGACTGTTAGTAGACTTCTTCATAGTAATAATAGAGGCTAAAAGACAGTATTATCACAGTTGCAAACAGTAAAGAAAAATAACTAGAAAAGTAGCATCCTATACTCCACTAAATTTCACGAATGAGGAGAAGTAAAAATACTTTGAAAGACTGAGAATTTACCACTCGTGGACCCTTGTTAAAATAATTTTTTACAGTGGTCTTCATCAAGAAGGAAATTTAGTCCAGAAGGTGGTGAAAGATGCAAGAAGCAATGTGAGCAGATAAACTGTTGCTTGGTCCCAGGCCCTCAACAGGCTATGCTTTCAAAAACTATTTTAGAAAAGCTTTTCCATTGATACAGAAAAAGTCAAGGAAGCTTAACTCTTAAACCTTGGGCTGTCAGGGGATTGGGAAGCACCAATGAAATTTATGTGTACGTTTTAATGAGCATTGATTGTTACAAAATTAATAGTCTTAGGGAATAAAAACAATTTGGGACAAAAATACTGGGCAATAATATGTAAGAAAGGAAGGGATGATAGGAATAAAAATATTTTAAGGACTTATTTGGGAGGAACATTGTAATTACCTTTAGATTTTTTTAATTGCATACTACATATGCAGAAGTATGCATGGTGTACATGTAAGAGTTATAATTGAAAAATTAGACATTGTCAGGAAAGGAGAAAAAAAGAAAACAAGGGTACCTGTTCAGTTCAGTAGAAAGTGGTGGCGGAATAAAAGAGGTAGAAAGCTCAATAGATAGAACAGAATACTAATCACAGTACACAGAAATTGACTACATATATCGGTTAAAATAATCTCTTAATGGAATTTTTAAAAAAATCCAGTTCCATGCTACTTCCAAGAGACATAAAAGATTATTATGCAAAGCTTGAAAGTAAAGGGCTAGAAAAAGAGACTAGACAAATGCAAAGAAAGCTGGTTATTAACAGAATAGACTTATATAAAAACTTGAGTAGTAATAGTCACTTTATGATGATAAAAAGAATAATTCACTAGGACTATATAGCAATCTGAACACTTATGCATGTTAGCTTTAGATGTTTTCCCCTAAGAAAAATTGACAGAACAAAGAGAAATCAATAAATTTACAATTATGGGACAGCCGATAAATCAAGCAGGCTCAAACAGCGTTGGTCTTGTACATCTAGCAGTTAGGGAGAAATACAGTTTTGTTTTTTTTTTTTTCCGAGTACTCATAGTGCATTTTAGAAGTTGACTGTAAATCAAGTCTTCCAGAAAATCCCAAAATGTAACAGATAATTAGATATCTTAAAGGTCATATTCTCTGGCTTCTTTAGAGACCATTGGACAGAATATGTAACCCAAATTTCCCTACTTTTGGAGACAAAATATGGTTTTAAATAAGTCAAAGAAGAAATAATAATGGGAATTATAAATAAGTAGATAATGACTTCTATGTAACCAAGTTTTTAGAGAATGCTAAAGCTGTACTTAGAGTAGTACTTACAGCCTTAAATACTTTATATTAGTAAACTGGATTGGAAATTTTTGAGCAAGGTATTCAAACAGTTACAAAAGGACAAACCTCAAATAACTTGGAAGGAAATAATAAGAGCAGACGTGAACTAGAAATTGGAATTGTTAGGATCAACAATTTTGAAAAGATGCAGTTGGCAAATCTTTATGAGGATTAGTTAAGGAGAAACAAGGCACAAATAAGCAATGTTAGAAATGAAAAGTTTATAGTAGAAACTTTAAAATTTTATATATACCATGAATTCCTTTATTTAAATTTGAAAACTCAGGTGACATGGACAGTATCCTAGGTAAATTTAATGTACTGTTTCAAGAAGTAGAAAAATTGATTGCCCCAATTAACATTAAAGAAATTGGGCCAACTATTTTACCAAATACCTAAGGAACAGATGATTCTAAATTATACAAACTATTCAAGAGCATAGGCAAAGAGGGAATATACACTAATTCATTTTGTGGGGTTAATATAACATTAACATGAAAACCAGCAAAGGAAAATGCAAACCAGTGTCACGTATGAACATAGATAGAAAATATTAAGTAATATTTACAAATCAAACTCATCAGTGAATATTTAAACACACCATTGTCAAAATTGCTCACCCAAGGAGTCTAAGATTGCTTTAAATTAGAAAATCACATACTATTTTCCATAAAACAGATTAAAGGAGAAAAACTAGATCATCTCTAGATAAAGAAAAGCCATTCATATCTCAATCATGTTGAAAAGTCATAGCAAACTATGAATAAAAGGGAATTCTTTTTTGTGAGGCAGAGTCTCTCACTGTTGCCCAGGCTGGAGTGCAGTGGTGCGATCTCAGCTCACTGCAAGCTCCGCCTCCGGGGCTCACCCCATTCTCCCATCTCAGCTTCCCAAGTAGCTGGGACTACAGGCACCTGCCACCACGCCCGGCTAATTTGTTTTTGTATTTTTAGTAGAGACGGGGTTTCACCGTGTTAGCCAGGATGGTCTCGATCTCCTGACCTTGTGATCTGTCTGCCTCGGCCTCCCAAAGTGCAGGGATTACAGATGTGAGCCACCACGCCTGGCCAAAAGGGAATTCTTTTACCTCATATGGGGGCATTTATTATGTAGAACAACTGCTGTATGCCTAATATAAAAGGATTATAAATGTAACTAAAATACCTATTATAATTATATACAACAAAAGATACTTGGGATAAATCTAACATGGCAAGATTGTTTTGGATGAAACATAAAATTTTTTAAAATCAAGTAGGGGAATGGGTTTTGAGGAAAGGTACTCTGGGAGATTTAATTATGTCTATGCTGTTTCATTTCTTAGTGGTTAGGAGCAAAGATGAAAAAAATACTAAGGTTTGCCCAGGTGCGGTGGCTCACACCTGTAATCCCAGCACTTTGGGAGGCCGAGGTGGGCAGATCACGAGGTCAGGAGTTCGAGACCAGCCTGGCCAACATGGCGAAACTCCGTCTCTACCAAAAATACAAAAAAAAAAAAAAAAAAAAAAAATTAGCTGGGTGTAGTGGTGCGTGCCTGTAATCCCAGCCACTTGGGAGGCTGAGACATGAGAATTGCTGAACCTGGGAGGCAGAGGTTGCAGTGAGCCAAGATCAGGCCACTGCATTACAGTCTGGGTGACAGAGCAAGACTCTGTCTCAAAAAAAATATAAATACATATTAAGCTTTAACAAAGATGGGTGTTTAGTAAGTTTATCTTGTTGTGTGCTTGAAATGGTTCATTAAAGTCTTATGATTATATTCACACTAATGAAGATACATTATTATGTGTGCTAGGGTTCTCCAGAGGGATGGAACCAATAAGATACATGGGAGTTTTTTAGGGAGAATTGCAAGGTGATTACAAGGCGAAGTCCCGTGATAGGCCATCTGCAAGCTGGGGAAAGAGAGAAGCTGATGCTGATAGTGGCTCAGTGGCTCAGTCCAAGTCCAAAAGCCTGAAAACCAGGGAAGCTGATAGTGCAGCCTTTGTCTGTTGCCAAAGGCCTGAGAGTCCCCTGGGAAGCTACTGGTACAAGCCCTGGAGTCCAAAGGCCAAAAAACCTGGAGTCTGTTGTCCAAGGGCAGGAGGAGTGGAAGCAAGCATCTGGCATAGGAGGGAGAGCGAGCTAAAGACCCAGCAAGCAAACTTATCCTACCTTCTTCTGCCTGTTTTGTCATAGCTGCACTGGCAGCTGATCGGGTGGTGCCCACCAACACTGAAGATGGGTCTTCCTCTTCTGGTTCATTGACTCAAGTGTCAATCTCCTCTGGCAACACCCTCACAGACACACCCAGAAACAGTACTTTACCAGCCATCTAGGCATTCCTCAATCTAATCAAGCTGACGCCTAATATTAACTTAATTAATTTAAACTTAGCTAATTTAAACTTTTAATTGAGTATAATTTGGAGCTTAGTGCTCTTAAACCCACTGAGTAGATAATAACAGATTATAGGCCATACTAGGAATGTAAATGCAAGGTTCTTAAAAGTTCTGGTAAGATGTATCAGTGTGCTCCAAAGACCACCAGGAACACACCTGTAGTTGAATGAAGTTGGGTTTACTGACTTACTGCAGCAAGGGAGAATGAATACCACGGAGAACAATAGGATGTCTTACAAGTATGTTAGAAAAGTATTTTTTTTTTTGGGCTTGGGTTTGTGTTACCTGATTTGGGATAAGGTTCAAGGAAGTAGAGCTTTGCTCTGCATTGGATGCTCTCAGGAAGTAGAGATGATTCTATGTTTGGGTATCTTATCAAATCTTATCTAGAAGGTGAGAGGAATGAATCTTACTAAATCTTATCTGGAAGGTGAGAGGAATGAATTGAGGCTAAAGCTGCAGTTGGTAAAGTAGTAGCAGTTACTCATATTAGCCAGGATAAAAGGTTGTTTGGTCATTTTTCTGGTGTGGTCAGTGTTCTTGTTTTTGTCTGGAGTTTTGACATGGTTATGGACTGTTGATCTATCACAGATTATAGTCTTGTGTGATGTTGGTGTTCTTTGAAATATTTATGTTCAACGGGAGAACACCACAGCCTACCTGTGAGTGCCAGGCCAGCTTCCAGCAACACTAAGGCCTGTCTTACTGTACCAGACCAGTTTCTGGCTGCTAGGAGCTGTTTTTCTCATCAAATATTGGAGAAAAAACAGTAATACCAAGTGAAAACCAATAATTGATGTAGGTAGGAGATTGTATTGAACTTCATAGCTATGCAGGGAGTATGTGAATTACTGTGAGTTTTCTTCTAAAAGCTTATAATTGGTGGTTTGATTTTGAAACATGTTTAACAAAGAATCGCCCTGAACTTTTATTTTCACGTAGATGTCCTTTTCTAATTAGGTGCTTCAGGAGTTTGTATGTATGTATACTGGCAATGCGCAAAGCATTTTAGTTTAATTTTTGAACGCCTGTCTTGGGGTTTGCAATCAGAGCCTTGTGTCACTTTCTTTTCTTTTTAAAAATAACCTGAGTGGTGACAGTGTTTGTTGCTGAATGAAGGATTTCATTTTTTTCAGTCAACTGAAAATCATTTGGACAAAATGAATAATAAGTGAAGTAATGTTGCTTTCATTAAAAAATCACAACCAGAGATTACCAAGTAATCTCTGGCATTTTGTGGCTTATATACTGTTTCTGGAAGTAACTGCTTTGAAGGACAGTCATGATGTAGATAAGTTCTGCATATATTTTTAAATTTATATTTATTTTTTAAAATTTTTTGAGACAAGGTCTCCCTCTGTCATCCAGGCTGGAGTGTAGTGGAGTGATCTCAGCCAACTGGACTTCCCCTCCTGGGATCAAGCAATCCTCCCACCCCAGCCTCCTGAGTAGCTGGGACTGCAGGCATGTGCTGCCACACTTGGCTAATTTTTTAAGGTTTTTGTAGAGATGAAGTCTCACTGTATTGCTCAGGTTTTTCTTGAACTCCTGGGCTCAAGCAGTTCTCCCTCCTTGGCCTCCCAAAGTGGTGGGATTACAGGTGTGAGCCACCATGCCTGGCCCTGCATATATTTTTTTAACGATTTCTTTTAAGATCAGCTATTTTAGTTAGCTGTTTTTTTCAAGACAAAATTATGCAAGAGGGATAACAGACCTATCAGTCATGTTATATCTTTAAACATGTATAGAGTAAGGTATTTTTGTATTATTTTAAGAATAGCATGAAATAAAATGAGCTTTTTAAGTTATATAATTTTTATTAAATTTAATAATTTCTATTAAATTTAATAAATTCTATTTAAGAACAGCATGAAATAAAGTGAGCTTTTGAAGTTATGATTTTTATTAAATTTAATCATTTCTATTAAAAAGTAGAGCTCGGATTTTCCTACCAAACCTTTTTACCAGTAAGGTCATAGGCTATAGGTATGGCATCAAGAAAGACTGATAATTCTGCTTTTTTTCCAAAATAAGTTATTAGCCATAGAGAATTCTTTTTTTTTTTTTTAAAAAGTTACTCCATTACATTGATATCTTGTTTTTGTTTTTTTAAAGGAATTGTATTTATTTTTCCTTGTTGCATATTATTAGTATACTTATTCATGAACTTCTAATTTTAAGCAAATAAATGTTTTTATTTCAGTTAATGGCCAGCCAAGACCCCTTGAATCAAGTCAGGTGAAATATCTCCGTCGAGAACTGATAGAACTTCGAAATAAAGTGAATCGTTTATTGGATAGCTTGGAACCACCTGGAGAACCAGGACCTTCCACCAATATTCCTGAAAATGGTAAACCCTGAATCCATTGTATTCTGACTTATTGTTCTTACGTCTTTTTGGAGGTTTTAAAAAACTCTTTTTAAGTAGGAGAAGGATGGCACCCCCAATGTCACTCTTGTTTCTTCCTCTGCCTCTCTACTAGTATTTATGTCTGTGTTCCTAAACTTTGCTGTTCATCAGGATTACTAGGAGGTTTCGTTACACCAATTTCTGGATCTCATCATAGACCTACTGGAGTGTAGCACCTGGAAATCCCATTTTTAAAGTGTTTTTTGGGTGATTCTTTCGCAACTAGTCTTAGACTTTTAGATTTGTTACACAGGTCAGTTTTCAAATCCTTTTGACACATGAACCCTTTTTAATAGATAAGTAATGGACCTTGGGAATTGAAAATCATTTCATGAATAATTACATAGTGTTGGAAGTATTTTCAACTAAAAATCACTTAGATTAGTAATGTTCATTAAAAATGGTATGTTGTAAAGTTGAAACACAGTTTTTAATAATAAAGAAAAACTAATTTTTTCCCCATTGTATAGATGACATGTACTGTTTGTGTTAAGATAAAGCAAAATGTGTCAACATTTGGAACTGACATAATTTTGGGACCAAATGTATTTTAAAATGTGGACTGAACTTTAAGTATGTGTTAATGACTTGAAAGTAGAGTTAAAAAACTGCTTTCTTCTTTTAAGATTCTTAGATGTTGCATTTAAAGAAAACTCTTATTATTATTTTTTTCTTTTTACAAATTCTTTGTTTGCTTATAATTTTCATAGTTTAAAACTGTCCATATTGTGAAATAGTAATTTAAAAAAAGTCTAGACTGGATGACTACATATAAAGGGCTTAACATGAGATAATTTTTGTGGATAAATGGCATGTATTCTATTTTTGGCCACTGAATATTTTGGAAGTTTTTGTTTTCTATTTTTATTTTAGTTACAGTTTAAATAAAGATGTATTTTCCATCATTTCTCTCTTCCTGTCTTCTAATAGTCATATGGAATTATGTTAATGATAGATGTTTAATAAATATTTGGTGATTGATTATTTCTAGTTCCACTTCTATTTCAGAACATAATGGAGATTTGCTGAATACTATAATGAGATCCTCTTGGTCACTTTATGATGAAACCTTTTATATTTCAGGTCAAAGAAGGTTGCCTATTCTGAGCCCTACCTCTCCAAACAAAAATTTCCAATTTTAGATCAAGAATCAATGAAAAAGTTAGACAATTTTTCCAGAAGAATTCATAGATGCTGACACAACATTTGCATATAATTTCAGGGGATTTAACCATCTGCAGAATATTAAGTGTAGATGAGAATTTAACCAGTATAGCCAATACTGTTCAGAAATTAGCTACAGTGGCCCACATTCTACTCTAAGGAATGGATTTATGAGTTTTTTGCTTTAGGTGAAACTTTTTCCTCACCTCTTTCTTGCTACTGTTTATACTTTATTCTTTGTTTCTATATTTTTTATACATACTGTTAGCTTTTTACCTATGTTAATGTAAAAGGTGTTAAAATTGGTTTCTTCTCTGCATTTTGGAAATCATGCCATATGTTGTTTTCTTGTATGGCCATTTTCTAGTTATTGTGTCCTGTCTGACATATCTGATGATAAGATGATATAAGAATAATACAATCTGCATTATATTTTTAGAGATAGTTGTTATTTTTTTAAAAAACAAAAACAACAAAAAAACCATACATCAGAAACTGAAATCTAGTCCACAAAATGAAATTGCCAATCAGCTATCAGTGCTATTTAGAACCTGTGGCTTACCCTCACCAAGAAATGTGGCCACCTGTGGTCTTCAGCTCTCTATTACAGCGGTTCTTGGATGCTTGTTTTCCTTTAAGAGGCAAATGATGTGTAAACTACCTTAGATAGAAGATTGACCTGTTGCAGTATCTCCAGCAGCTAATGGAGCAAGTAGTAGGACGTATAGTATGTTTCCTGATGGTTTTAGTTTGTGATAAGTGAAAAGAGGCATAGGTAGTGAGATGTGAGGGGAAACAACTTGTAAGACTGACGTGGTATGCTCTTGGGATTAGAGGAAGGAAGTTGGTAGGGAAGATAGATAACTGGTAGACATGTTTTAAAGGAATACTTCTAGTAGTTTTCTTTTTCCAAACATTTAGAAAATATTAGGGTAGCCTGGAATGGTATGTTAGGAATGAATGAGCTGCCAGCCAGTGTGTGCTGTGGGTACTTATATTCGGTTTAGCACTTAACATTTTTTTCAGAAGATACATTTTGTATTGATTACAGGGGTGATCTAAGAACTGATGTTCATTTACTTGCTTGGTAACAAAAGTGATAATCATTGTCCCTTAATTGAGTAAATGGTTAGCAACAGTCTTTTTGTTTACTTGTTCGTGTTTTTTGTTTGTTTCTTTTGATGTCTTTTGTATCTTGGACTTGGATTCCTATTTGTAAAATGTATGTTAAAATTCTTGAACTCTTTTTCTTTCACAAGACAGTAGTATAAATGCCTGTGGAATATCTTAGTATCCTGAGAAGAAAAGCATGATTTTAAATTTAACCTGCTCATAATATTTGACATTTTGTTTTTCTGTTGTTGTTTTAAACATTTTATTATAGAAAAGTTTAAGTATATAAGAAAGTAGACATTATAATGAATCCCAGAAACCCACATCCAGTTTCAACAGTTACCAACTTATAGTATCATATAATTACACTATACACACTTCTGCCCCTCCTGTTACCCAGAGTGGAGTACAATCTCAGCTCACTACAAACTTTGCCTCCTGGGTTCAAGTGATTCTCATGACTCAGCCTCCTGAGTAGCTGGGATTACAGGCATGCATCACTGTGCCTAGCTAATTTTTGTATTTTTGGTAGAGATTGGGTTTTGCCAGGCTGGTCTCGAGCTCCTGACCTCAAATGATCTACCCACCTCGGCCTCTCAAAGTGCTGGAATTACAGGCATGAGCTGTTGCACCCGGCTCCCCTCCTGTATTATTTTGATGCAGATCCCATATACATCATTTCATCTGTAAGCATTTTAATAAGTATTTTAATAAGTAATACATATTAAAATAGAAGGTAGCAAATTCAAAAATGTTTTTAATGTGCTATTTATGGAAGATTATGAATTAATTATGGTTGGCTTGATTTCCATGTAATTTAATAGTGGACCAGTAGACAGTAGAAATAAAATGTAAAATTTGAGATTATAACCTTAGTTCAGTTTCTTTTTATAAAATAAAGCCTTAGTTCCTATAATTATTATTTCCAGAGTGCCCAGTGGGTATCTGATACTAGGATATAGGTTATTGGGCTCCAAAAAAACCAAAAAAAGTAAAATGTTTCTCTTTATCAAGGAGCTTGTATTTTTTTCATCTAATGTTTCTTACAAAAGGAGGTAAATAATTTTTTTGGAAAGCTTTTGTTCATCTTCTGTTTCTTTTCGCCCTCTTCTCCCTGTTACTAGAAGGAAAAATATAAAAAAAATAAAGGAATTAAAATGATCTGTAATCCTATATTCCGACATACTTAACATTCCAGACTATCATTATACACCTGCATTATTTCCCTTGTACTTTTAGGCCTTACTGAATATAGATAAAAAGGAAACAAGTTTTTGTTTATTCCTCTATTTTTACAGATACTGTGGATGGTAGGGAAGAAAAGTCTGCTTCTGATTCTTCTGGAAAACAGTCTACTCAGGTTATGGCAGCAAGTATGTCTGCTTTTGATCCTTTAAAAAACCAAGATGAAATCAATAAAAATGTTATGTCAGCGTTTGGCTTAACAGATGATCAGGTTTCAGGTAAGTTGGTTTCCAACTCCTTTACACCCTTCGTTTCCCTTCATCTTTCCGTTCTTCCCTTTCCTTCTTTCTTTAATTGAAGAATAACTTGGATATGGTGAAGTGCACAAATCTTAAGGGTTCTGCTTAACAAATTTTTACATATGTGTACACTTATGTAAAAGACTAACTAGATTAAGATGTAGATGATTTCCAGCACTTCAGAAAGCTTTCTTATGTCCTCTCCCCAAGAGTAGCACCCTCCCCCTTAAAGAATAAGCACTGTTGGGTTCAAGTAAATTTTTGAAAGTAAAATTTAGAAAGTTTTTAAAAATCTGAACTATTTTATAATTTGATTAGTTGCAGTATTTGAATTATATTTGATTTGTCTTTTCTCATCTTAGAGAAATTGAAAATTAAATGTAGATTTTCTTGTTAAATTGCTTGAGTATACAGTGGGTTTTTATGTAAATAAGTTTTTAACCTTAAAGCAGTACCTATATTGTTTTATTCTGTTTAACTTTTGGTTATAATTTCTTCATTATTTTTTCCTGCTTTTTCTCTTTTCGGATTCTAATAACACATACATTGGAGAGCTTGATACTGTCTCATGGGTCATTAAGGTTCATTTTTCTTCAGTCTTCTCTCTGTTCTTCAGGTTGGGTGATTTCTGTTGAACTCTTCAAGGTCGCTGTGATTTCTAATATGCTGTGGAACCTTTTTAGTGAATTGTTTAATTGTGCTTTCAGCTCTAGAATTTCCATTGGGTTTTTATAGTTTCTGTTTTTCTGTTGAGATTCTTTATTTTACATTCATTAAGTCTATATTTTCCTTTAATTGTTTGAATGTATTTATGTTTGATTCTTTAAAAATATTTAGCTGCTTTAAAATGTTTATCTGCAATATCTAACACTTGGACCCATTTGGAGTCAGTTTCTATTGACTGGGTTCCTCTCCCCCACACACACTCCCCCCAACTCCAGTAGGGTCACATTTTTCTGTTTCTTTGCCTGTCTGATAGTGTTTGGTTGAAAACTAGACATTCTGGTTAATATGTTGTAGTGACTTGGACTTATATTCTTTTGAGGATTTTCTGTTATTGTTGATCTAGCAGGGAGTTGATTTGTATGGACTTAACATAAATAACAAACAGAAAAGCGCTCTCTAAAAGAAAAAGGTATTTGGGAATAGAGCATTGCATTGAAAATATGCATGCCATAGTAAACTATGTGCATATTCAGTGAGGTAAAGGCAGACAAAGGTTTTTAAAGGAAAAAATGAGGAGAATATATAATTGTTTTGAAATAATTATTGTTGGCTACAAAGATCATTAGCAAGAGTGATGCCAGTCTGAGGTTGGACAGGCAGTTTCTGGGCAGATGTCCTCACAGTCACAGAAGTTTTTTTTTTTTTTTTTTTTTTGCAAAGTTGTGATGGCCTTTGTGTAGGCTTGTGGTTTTTGAACTCTTTTGTGATAGTTTTTGCAAGAATCCTCTCTTCATGGCCTTATCAGAGTTTTTAATATTTTTTAACATTAATGACTTCATTTTGGTTTTGATAACTTTCACATACTCAAAACTGCTCCTTCTTTCTCCCTATGGTGTATAGCAGCTGATATGTATGCTCAGTCCTTTCAGCTTGCTCTAGGTGCTGCATTTTTCTCTGAGCCTTCTTGAGATATCCTCCTCTGCTCTCCCAGCCCTATAGTCAGCTGGGGATTTGGGCAGAGTGTATATACCTAGATCTTGGGTCTTACCCTTTCAGTAGCACCTTCACTTCCGGGATTTTCCTCCTAAATCTTCAGCTGCTTGTCCAGCCATAAGGTTGTTAACACTGTGGTTTTCTGCCATTGGAGCTGCAGAGGTCAGCGCTTTTAATTCTTATCCATTCTAATTTTATTGGGGTAAACTCCTCTGGTTTCTGATTGACTTTCAGTTATTTCAAATAGTTTCTTTTGTTTTGTTCATGTTTTTAGTTGTTACCTGGGAGAGAGTTTATCTGATGGATTTACTTTGCCTTTATCAGTAGTTGGAAATGTGTACAGTCCATTTTGTATTTCTTAGAGACTTTCATGGAATTACTCACAAAAGAGAATTGTGTGAAAATTTGATGAGGTCAGACTTTTAAATTTTGATTTAAATGTAGTATATTCCAGACTAGAATAATATTAATATGATTCACATTATTTGAAGACCATTTTTCTCACAGCTTTGTATGTTGAATTACAGTAGGAAAAACTGTATGCATAGCTAGGATACTTTTGTAGTTCTTCAGGTGTGATGTGGTAAAAATGTGGCTTAGTAGAATAATGAATGTGGCAGTGGGAAGGAGGGATAAAATATTACAAACATGGAATGAACATTAACTGTAATAAATTACATATAAGGGAGGAAAGAGGAGCCAAAGTAACAAATATATATATTTAGGCTAATAACAGTGTCTTTTGTGGGAAGAATGTGTGTATTTATCTACATAGATATAAATTTAAGTAAAATGGTGGTAGATAGAAACCATCATCCATTTTATTTTGGCAATCATCAGTCTCTCTTGCATTACCACTATTATATCCTAGTTTAGGTTCTTATTAATACTTGGACTGTCAGCTGTCAACTGTGCCTAATACTGTGGTAAGTTCTGGGGATACATCAGAGCAGAAGATAGAGGTTTGCCCTTAGAGAAATTAGTCTGCTGATAATAGCAAGTACTTATATGGAACTTTCTGAGTAGTCACTTTTATAAGCTTTTGCTGTATAATTCCTTTTATAAGCCCATGCTATAAGCTCTTGTAAACTCATAATCCTCACAATAACCTTATCAAGTAGGAATTAGTATATCCTTTGTACGGATGAGGAAACTGAGGCAGAGAAAGAGATTATGTAACATGTCCAGAGTTACACAGCTAGTGAGTGACAACACTAGGATTTGAACCTGGGTAGTCTAGCTCCAAAACCTATGCTTTTAACCACTCTTCTGCATTGCCAAAGCAGAAAGAATTTAAAGGAATAAGACATATTTACATTGTCCTCAGAATATCTTTTTTGACTGTCACAGCATTGGAACTGTAATATATTCTCTCCATTCATTTCTGTGTTCATTATTTTGTAAGAATTATAGTGGCTCCATATGTAAGTTAGAGTGCTAGGCCTTGTTAGGCAGACAAAAAGAATCAACAGTCAGGAGCCCGGCCAAAAGAGTGCAGAGTCTTTAAGAGGGAAAGTGAGAGCTATTCAGAAATGCAAAGTAGAAGTCAGTATGAGTTAACAAAAGTAAACTAGATAGAAGTTCAGTAGTAGAAAAAGTATTCATGAGTCAAGAAGGCTTACTAGAAGTGTGGAATTATAATTGGATTTTAAATAATGTTATATTTAAATATGTGAATGTTATATTTAAATATATGGGATCTAGTGGGAGAGAACAGAGATAAATGAAATAGAGGTCAAAAAAATATTAGCTATGTTATGGGAGTAGGGAGAAGGTTAGTTTAGCTGAAAGGGAGGCATGGGAGAAGTTTAGTTTAGCTGAAAGGGAGGCATGTGAGAAGAGAAATTGTGAGAAATAATGTTTGGACCCTTAATGCCAAACTAGGAGGTTGAACTTAATTTATGGGCAGTGAAGACCCCTTGAAGAATGAAGTGACAATTTTGGTTCATGTGCAGAATACATTGCTTGGAGTAGGGGGATATTGGCATTGCAGACATGAGTTTTGATTTTTGCAGGGAGAGGTTAAGACTCAGGAATATAGTACTCTACACTTTATAAGGAAGGAGTTCCAGTCGTAGCTTTGGATTAAGAGATTGGAGCAAAGGAAAAAATAAAGTACATACATTTAATGTAAAAAGGCGTATTTGTGGTTATATACTTATTCTATAGTACTTTTAGTATCTTTTAACCAAACTTATTCCTTGAGCTTGCTGGGGGAAGGCCTTGTGTTGGATACTAAACTGACTTTTTTTTGACTATCCAGGGCCACCCAGTGCTCCTGCAGAAGATCGTTCAGGAACACCCGACAGCATTGCTTCCTCCTCCTCAGCAGCTCACCCACCAGGCGTTCAGCCACAGCAGCCACCATATACAGGAGCTCAGACTCAAGCAGGTCAGATTGAAGGTAAAATAGAGTTTAGAACACATGTTTGGGAAAGTACATGTGTAGAAGTGTTTATTACAGCATTGTTGTAAACACTTCATGTATTTAGTCATGCCTTAAACACAGGAAAAATTTTGATTTACTGACATGATTTGATGTTAAAAAACCAAATAGAACAATATGTCAGGTATGTTTCCAATTATTGGAATGAAAAAAATACCTCAAAAAAGTGTTTCTGTGAATATAGATACAGAGTGAAAGACCAGTCATTAGTCAGTGGTGACCCTTGGGGAGGATAGTGAAGTTCAGACTGGTGATTTCACACTTTATTTTGTGTTATAGATGCTATTTTATCTCCCTCCTTTCTTCAACATCTGTGCATGATTTTTCTAATTTAAAAAGATTTCTGAATAGAGGTAAAGGATAACTTTAGTTGTAGTGGGTTTTTTTTGTTAAGATTAGTAGCCTTTTATAATTTTGTAAATTTAGCAATATGTCTTTAATGGAAAAAAAGCAGTGTATTTTAAGTCAGACTTTTTCTTCTGAAATAGTCTGTCTTTGGATATGCAGTTTAGTCTCTCTGGGTTTTGATATTCTTTCACTGTAAAATGTGAAAACAGGACTGAACCCAGTGGTTTCAAAAGAATGTCTTTAGTTCTGAATGAAATATAACCTGAAAGCTCCATATTTAAAATAGGGGATTGAAGGGCAACAGACTTCACATAGCAGGCACTAAGGTGCCTCATTGAAAACCTTGGAGTTCTGCAGAATGTAACTAAGTACTTAACTAATCTCTAGGGTGCCTTGCAGATAATGAAGTGTGATTTTTGTATTGTCTATGCGTGTTGGGACCTTTAAAGCCACATTCCACTTCAAAACAAACACCAGGTGGTGCTCTAACTATTTGTTTAACGGGTCAGATAGTGGTATAATGTATTTCCAGCCCCAGAAGCAAGTGATTAAGGTTATCAATTACATTAAAACAAAAACAAAACATAGGCTAAAATGAACTGACCACTTTTGGAATAGAATCCTATCATCCTCTGGTGATACTTTCAGAGTTACCTGGCTAGGTGTGGTGCCTCACGCCTATAATCCCAGCACTTTGGGAGGCCGAGCCAGGAGGATCACTTGAGCCCAGGAGTTTGAGACTAGGCTGGGTGACATAGTGAGACCCTGTCCCTACAAAATAAAAAAAGATTTAAAAAAATTAGCCGGGTGCTATGGCATGTGCCTATAGTTCCAGCTACTTGGGAAGCTGAAGTGGGAGGATTGTTTGCATTGTTGAATTGAAGTGGTCTAGGCTGCAGTGAGCTGTATCACTCCACTGCACTCCAGCCTGGGCAACAGAACGAGACCCTGTCTCAAAAACAAACAAAGCCAAAAAAAAAAAAAAAAATCCACAGAGTTGTCTGTTGGATGAACACCAGTCATTATGGACTAGCAGGTGACATTTTGCTGATGAATCAGTGGTTTGCGAAGAATTTCTTATTGCTTAAGCCTTTTCTCAACCAACTTTAATTAACTCCTCCTCTGCACCAAAATGCTACTGCCAAAACTAGAACAAACTAGAACTAAAGCAGATGTCAGCTGAAATGGACAAAAGCAGAGTATAGGTATGATGAGAGTTTAATGCCTACATCAAGCGAACTAAAGATTTGTTTTTAAATAAATCCCATTTTAAGCAGTGTATACTGTGATACAATGACAGTTGGAAGGATCATTGTACCAAATAATGTTTGCTGTTTATGTATAAATAAATGGGAATTAAGGCACTACTAGCAATATCTAAACATTCTATGAAGTGTTTAATTGAGCATTTTCAAATAAGTAAAATTTTAAAAATGCAAAAGGACTTACAGTGAAAATTCTCTCTCCCACCTCTCTCCACAGCAACCAAATTCCTTTTTTCAGAGGTAGCAGATTAACACTGTTTATATGCAT
Source organism: Pan troglodytes (assembly GCF_028858775.2). Classification (NCBI taxonomy): domain Eukaryota; kingdom Metazoa; phylum Chordata; class Mammalia; order Primates; family Hominidae; genus Pan; species Pan troglodytes. Next base: position 104,057,984 of record NC_086015.1, read on the forward strand.
TTAATTTTTAGAGTAGTATTGTATGCCTTGCTGCAATTAACTGTTAGCTTACATTAAAACATACAGTATGAAAATTGTACAATTAATATGTGACATCATTTAAACTATTAATAACTGATCTAATTCTAGATCAGTGCTGTCCAAAAGAATTATGATAGAAGCCACATGTAGTTTTTCTATTTAGCAGCATTAGAAAAATGTTTAAGAAAAGGTAAAATTAATTTTATTTAGCCTAATGTATCCAACGTGTACTCACTATTAAAAAGTTAATTTTTTTGGTACTGTGTATTGGAAGTCTGGGATTTGACACTGATTTGGAACACTTCAAACAACAAACAACATATCACAATTCAAACAAGCCACATTTCCGGTGCTCAATAGCCACATGTAGCTAGTGATTATTTTAAGAGCACAGCTTTAGATAAATATAGTCGTTATTTATAGATTCCCAGCATGAATTATAGGCTACTTTTACTTTTTGTTGTATAATGAGTCTTTGACATTGTCAGTTATTTAGATCAACTACTGGTTGTAATTTGAGCAGAATTACCAACATAAAATGTATTACTTATAATTTGTTAACATAGCAATCTCTTACAATGTGTTAATAGTCCAAACTAAAATTAAGAATTCTGAGTTGTTACTTAACTCCCATAAAAGGGACTTTGGAACTGTGAATTTTATTCCAAATAAATGTAGTCTTAATATGTTGTTCAGTTAAAAGGATCAACAAGATACTGAGCATCATTAAAAAAAACCAAAAGGGATAATGTTACTCTTCTTCATATAAAGCCAGTGCCTGTTACAGGAAGACTATGTGATGTTGCCAGAAATATAACTGGTAAGGAGAAGAACGCTAAAAATCATCAGAGATCGGGAGATATTGCTGTTTGACAACCTAAAAAAATGAAAAAGCATATAATTAAAATCTTTAAAATCATATGCCAATATGATGAAAAGCTGAGTAGCCTTTATTATGTAAATATTGAAACATACATAGAATAATCAACTCTTCATGTAGTCATGTGGCTTCAACACTTACCAATATTTTGGCATTCTTTTTTCATCATTTTTTCCCCACTGCACCCCTTTTAATTTGCTGGAGTAGTTTAAATCAAATTATGAACAGCTTATTATACTCAGGTATTTCAGTATATATGTCTAACTGATAATCTTCTTTTTAATATAACCACCATGCTGTTACTTAACAGTGATTCTTTTTATTTTTAATTGTGACAGGGTGTCACTCTGTTGCCCAGGTTGGAGTGTACTGGCTTGATTACAGCTCACCTGCAACCTCAACAGTGATTCTTAATGTCAACGTGTGCTAGTCTATGTTTGAATTTCCCTAATTGTTTCAAGATTCGTTTGTTAAATTGACTTGTTCAAATGAGGGGCCTAATAAGGTTCACACTTTGCATTGTTAATGTGTCTTGAGTCGTTTTTTCTAATAGCCATTAGAAAAAACTTACATGTTTCTAAAATCCCTTACATGTTTCTAAAATCAAAACTATGTGTATTATTTATTACTGTGTAACTATTATCCCAAAACATAGATACTTAGACAACAAAAGTTAATTATCTCATACAGTTTTAGACAGATATCCCGGAATGGTTTAGCTGGGTGATTTTGGCTCAGCATCTCTCATGAGGTTGCAGTTAAAAATGGCTGCTGGGGTTATTGTCATCTGAAGCTTAACCAGAGCTGGAGGATTCAGTTCTTTACCATTTGGACTTCTCCATGGGGCTGCTTGGGTGACCTCATGACATGACAGCTTCACCAGAATGAGTAATCAGAAGAGAGTGAGGTAGAAGATAACCTGTCTTTTATAGCCTGTCCTCAGAAATGTCACTGTCATTTCTGCAGTATTTTCTTGGTATACAGGTCAGCCCTATTCAGTATGTGAGGGACTACACAGGGAGCAGATACTCATGTGCTTGTTGCTTATTTGGTCATTTTTGTATTGTGGAGTTAAATCTTTCTAATTTCTAAGAATATAAACGATACCAACCCATTGTCATAAATGCTATACATATGCAGAAGCCGTTGAGGGTCATGATAGAGGTTGGCTACTCTGTGTAATAAATAATTCCCAGAAGTCTTACCATTACTCTTTGCTTCATCCTGTTCTCTTTTCCCCTTAATTTTTTTTATTACTTTTTACTTTATTCTGTCATTGATTCTTTTTGAAAATATGCATAAAACATAGCTTATATATAGTCGTGCACTGTATAACATTTCAGTCAACAGTGGACTGCATATATGATGGTGGTCTCATAAGATTATAATGGAGGTGAAAAATTTCTATTGCCTAGTGATGTGTAGCCATCATAATGTAGCACAAGGCATTACTTACGTGTTTGTGGTGATTCTGGTGTAAACAGACTTACTGCCAGTCATATAAAAGTGTAGCTCACGTAATTATGGGTAGTACCTAATACTTGATAATGATGATAGGTGACTCTCTTACTCATTTGTGAATTTACTATACTATATTTTTAAATCATTAGAGTGTACTCCTACTTATTTAAAAAAAAACAAAGCTGTAGAACCAGGCTCAGATAGGTCCTTCAGAAGTTATTCTGGAAGAAGGCATTGTTATCATAGGAGATGAGAGCTCCATGGATGTTCTTGACCCTGAAGACCTTCCAGTGGGACAGGATATGGAGGTGGAAAATAGTGATATCAATGATCCTGATGCTGTATAGGCCTAGGCTAATGTGTATGTTTGTGTCATAATTTTTTTCTAAATGTTTAAAAAAGTAAAAATTTAAAATTAAAAGAATAGAAAAATGCTTATAGAATAAGGATATAAAGAATAAATATTTTTGTATAGTAGCACAATGTACTTTAAGCTAAAGTATTAAAAAAGTTAAAAAATCAAGTTTATAAAGTAAAAACATTACAGTAAGCTAAGGTTAATTTATTGAAGAAATGGAATTTTAAAAAATAAATGTAGTATAGCCTAAGTGTATAGCATTTGTAAATCTTTAGTAGTGCACAGTAATGTCCTTGGCCTTCACATTCACTCAACACAAGTACCTCACTTGGAGCAGCTTTTAATCCTACAAGCTCCAGTCATGTAAGTGCCCTAGGCAGGCATACCATTTTTTATCTTTTTTGCCATATTTTTACTGTACCTTTTTTATGTTTTGATATGTTTAGATACACAAATAATTACCATGTGTTAGAATTGCCTAAGTATTCAGTACAGGAACATGCTCTACAGGTTTGTAGTCTGCTATGTACCATATAGCCTAGCTATGTAGTAGGCTATATATATCTAGGTTTGTGTAAGTATACCATATGATTATACAGTGACACAATTTTCAGAACCTACTCTTGTCATTAAGCAATGCATGACCATATTTTTTATTACTCAAAACATTGCTTACTATAAACAATGTCTGCATTTTGCTTTCTTCGTATATCCTATAGATCTCTCAAGTATGTGAAGAAGTTCATCCTTTTTCTTTTTTTAAACAATTAAACAGACTTCTTAATTAATTTTCAGAATACTGTGACAGTCCCATTTGGACTTGAATGAGGTGGGTTTAAAGTAAGTACCGTAAATCCTCACTTAACATTGTTGATAGGTTCTTGGAAATTGTAACTTTAAATGAGACGACGTATGAGGAAATCAGTTCTACCATAGGCTAATTGATATGAGTAAGTTGAGTTCCTACAGCATATCTCTGATCACAAAAATACCCCCAGACTTCTAGATAAAGACTAAAAACAAATGTGAGTTATAGATACATTTAAGAAAGATTAATAAAAACAAATAAGATAATGATTTATGCAGTTATTCCAATTCAGGGTTGTGGGTGGCTGAAATCTATCCCATCAGCTCAATAGCAAAGTGGGGACCAACCCTGACAGGTTGCTATTCCATTGCAGGGTGCACTTGCAACCACACACACACCCATAGTTGTTCAGACTGAGATCATTTAGACATGCTAAGTAACCTAACATACACATCTTTGGGATGTGGGAGGAAATTGAAGTGCCCAGAGAAAACCCACACAGACTTGGGGAGAATGTGCAAACTCCACACAGAACAGTAACCCCAACTGGGAATAATTTTTTTTTCCTTCTCAGTGTTTTAACGAAACAGTGTCGAACAAAAGATGTTATTTGAGGATCTGCTGTAAAAGGAATCTTGTGTAGAGATATAATAAACCTCTGAAATTTTTAACTCTAGGGATGTTTTTCAAAATCAATTTATAGCAGTTTATGAAAACATGCAAAAAAAAAAAGCTTTATGAAGAGTTGTACCCTATAAATTTTTATTGAGGGGAATAACTGCGGTTTTGACCAGGAGTTCCTTACTCATTGATGACCACAGTCTACTACTACGTGGAACCTTAATCTCAGCCTTTTTTGATGATGCCCAAGTTAATATTTATATTGTTTTGTTCATGGGATAATATATGCAAAATGACTTTATAAACTAAAGCTTTGGAGTTATGCCTGAGTTCCAGTGATGGTTCTTAGCTCTTCATGGTTCTGGTCTTAGCTATTGACTGCAGGTAAGTTGCTTAATTTTTCTGTATCTGAGATAAGGAATACTAATATGGTTGAATTTTTTTAAATGTGTTTATTGCCTGTTTGCTTATTTTTTTTATTGTGGAGTTAAGCCTTCTAATTTTCAAGAATTAAGAGTTCATTGTTATGTGCTATACGTATTTATTCCCCTTGATTATATTTCTGTACCTACTTAACTTTTTATTTTAGATTCTGGTCACTTCTATTCCGAAAGTTAGTTATGAAGTACAATCCAGGATTAAGGTGGCATCTAAATTTGGTTAATTTCTGTGCTACCTTTTATGCTATTAGTCTAAATCATTAAGAAAGCATTTAAGAAACTTTTGTAAGCGTTTCTTTTTTTTTCTTGTCATATTTGGGAATAGGATAAATAGCTTAAAATAGTTGAGCTGATTTTTATTTGTATTCTTTTTTTATTATAAAGAAACATTTGCTAGGAAATAAGCTGGATATAAACATAGTTGTATCTCCTTTAGTGCTACCCAGCACTAAACACTTAGACACGTATAGGGCTGAGCAGCTAGTATAATAGAGTGGGCTCCGTCTCATTTTCTAAGCCTGTGAGTCCTAGCTGCCTCCTGCAGCTCGATTTGAGTGGCAGTTGATATAATGTCTTTTTTTTTTTTCTCACTTTGGCAGTAAGTATCTGGTTTGCTCATAGTCTTTTGATTAATAGGTAGTTTGAATATTTTTCAAAGAATCAGCCAACATGTGATTATTTTAAAGATTTAAATACCAGATAGATATTAAAATGCAAGGTTATTGCTACTAGATATTACATCTAGCTAAATCAACCATTGTGAAATAATTGAGAAGTAGAGATAATAAAGACATAAACCAATAAATCTTTGCTTGAAAATCACAGGTATGGGAACAGATTGTGAGGACAGAAAAATAAAAAGTAAAAGGAAAAATCATAGGTAATAAGTGTCTAAAGGGTTTCTTCATAGGAACAGTGGTTGTTGACCCCAAATAGGACAAATAGGACTCCCATGTTCAAGAACACATCACCGTTGTTAAAAAGGTCTGCCATTATTAAATAGTGCAATGAAGAACCATTTAGGCTTTATTAGAGTCCACGTTATTGGCAAAAGATGTTGGATATTCATAGAAAATCAAACTTGACAAATTCCAAAAGTGTCTTTCAGCTCTGGAACAAAAGATGTCATGTAGTTCTTTGCTACCAAAGAGTTTGTTCATATGGTAATAGAGGCCCATACCTTTAGAGGGCAAATACAGTGCTTTAGGAAGGACTTAGATGATATAAATGGTATTTGTCCCTTTTCTCATTTTTATTTACTGATTTTCAACTCACTTGGCTTTTAATGAACATTAGCGTTACTTATCTGTTGGCAGCTGGGTTGGAAAACATTTGTTTTTCTAGACTTTATGAAATGGTAGCCACTGGTGTTGCACTTAATGTTTATTGCCAGTTAGTTCTCTGCAGTTAATCCACAGCAGAGGAATCACACTTCTAAAATGGTTCATTCTCTTCTTCATAGACATTTAAAGTTGAACAAATACTTTCTTGTATATTGTTACTCTGTTTGGATGGAGAGGGAATGTATATGTATCTTAAAAATATTTCTCTTTGCCACATTAAACATGCCTTTTTTCCTTGTGTGTGTGTGTGTGTGTATTTTCAGGTCAGATGTACCAACAGTACCAGCAACAGGCCGGCTATGGTGCACAGCAGCCGCAGGCTCCACCTCAGCAGCCTCAACAGTATGGTATTCAGTATTCAGGTGAGCAGGTGTTGAAAGGGAGTTGGCTCATGGTTTTTTGTTTCTATACTCATTAAACTTTAAGTTCTTAATTCCTTGATTTGTAGTACATTGATATAATAGGTATTAAGTTTTTATTAGGGGAAACAACATTTGTTTTATTTATTTTTAAATATTTTACATTAATATTGTAAATCAACATTTCAGTTTTCTGGTGGGGAGATGAAACTTACAGTAGATGATTCTGCAGTAACTTGTAGTATAAAAAGTTTTTAATACAAAGCTGTCTTACTAACATGATCAGTTTATCCCTTAGGCGACTTAGTGCAAGTTTTCCCCCTTCCCTCCACCTCTCCATTTATATGTAACACGTAATTCCAGTGTACTCTTAGTACCTGTAGAAATATGAACAGATTACTCATACATGGAAAGGTGATGTTATTTAAGTAAGAGCTCAATTAAGCTACTTAGATTTTAAAATCTCTTGCAAGTATGTAGGAATACCAGAAATAGGCCATAAAAATAAAATCGTATAAAATGTAATTCAGGCAACTAAGAACATTGTTTAGTTGTTTTAAATAAGCATCCTGAGTATTTTGTTTCTATTTTACCATCTGTCCACTGAAGATTATATGTATTTAAGTATGATAAATATTATTAATGTAACTTTGGCTATAATTCCAGTATTTTTTACAGTTATGTCAGAGAGTTTGTGTCCAACTCTTGTTTTACAGCCAAAGATTGAAGTATCAGAATTTCAACTGTAATTAGAAATAATTTATGCAGGTTGAATCTAGTTTAAATTCTATTTTATAGAGTTTTGTGGTATCAGCTAGTGCAGGAGTCAGTAAAGTATAGCCCACAGGCCAAATCTGGACTATTGCCTGTTTTTTTGAATAAAGTTTTATTGGAACACACTTCTACTTTTATTTTTATATTCTCTACTGCTACTTGGGCACTAGAATGGCAGAGTTGAGTAGTTGCAACAGAAGACCATGTGGCCCACAAAGCCTAAAATATTTACTATCTGGCTCTTTACAGAAAAGTTTGCTGACTCCTGACCTAGACCATAACATTCTGTCATTAATTAAAATTTGAAATATTTTGACACAATTTTATTTAGATTGTATTTGCTGTAGAGTGACTTAACTTGTAGCTACTTGTTTTTAATTGTATAAAATACATAGAACTTAAGTTTGGATTATATCAGGAGGAAGGTTATTTTTAGGATGCAGTTCTTTTAAAAAAATCAGTGTTACAAACTATCTTATTTATAGAAAGAATAGCAGAGCTGAAGAGATTTAGTCATCATTTAATCTCGGGATTTCGGTCCTCACTATGCTTTAGAATCACCTGGGGGAGGCTATGTGTGGGGCCCCATTCCCAGAGATTTTGAATTTCATTTGATTGGGTGTGGGACTCAGGCGTTTGCATTTTATAAATGAGGCAACTAGTTTTGAAAGAGATTGTGACTTGTCAAAGCACATACAGCCATTCAGTGGAGGGAGCTGGATCAGTTCAGTATTTCCCTGTATCATTTTGCATTCTACAACCTAGACTGGAGTTGGCAGACTTACTCCATAAAAGGCTAGATGTCCTATGTATTAAAAAAAAACTCACATAATTTCCATATTTCCATTTTTTTGCTATTTCTGATGTCCTTCACCTAAAGTTATTTATTATTTTGGAGGGACGGAAGGGAGACTATATATACACACACACACGATAGAAGCATTGCCACATTATGTTCAAGAGACTGGTGGGCTGCTAATGAAATCTTCAGCCTGTAGGGTTATTCCCTCCCCTAAGCAATAATTAAGGATCAGATTACTTCCAGGCCCAGTTAAAAAAAAACAATTCAGATTTCAGGTGCCAGGATGAAAAGGCACTTTTCTTTTTTCTCGCAGTGTTAAAATGAATAGGCATTTTCAGTATAAAGCTGAATCCATCTATTTCTTCAAAACCTTATAGTGAAAATTTAAGTTTTATGTAGAGGATAGGAGAACTTGTATGACATTCAGAATTTTTTATGAGTTGGTTTCAGGTCAGTATTTAGATGCTACCATGAGTTAATGCGTTAAAGATACTTGATTTACTTATTAAGAACTAAGCTTGCTCTTAATAAATTTAGTCAGGATCTTCACTCTGAGTAAAATTTAGTCTTTTCAAATTATTATCTTTGTATTTCTGATCCTACTAGTCTATTAACTTGAATTTGATTGAGAGATATGGAAATAGTCAACTAAATACTCTGCTTGGAGACTAAGAGGTGGTGGTGGTAACATTGGACCATCTTTGACACTGTTGGTTTGCCAGTTTCCCTCTGACCTTTTCCAGTTTTGTTCATGGACTATGTCATAAAGGTTTCTTTCATGAGTAAATTTTGAACCCAGGTTCAAGGTGAGTTCAGAATATACTCAAATTCATTCAATCCTTTTTTTTTTTAATGCAGGGTTGTACATATTTTAATAATTTTCTTATGTATCTGGTATTTAATGCTGACAGGATTCCAGTCAATGGAGAGGTTTCATTGCAAGTAGCTGCAGGTGTGTTTCATGGTAGAGATAAAAGTTTTCAGTGAAGCAGACTTTCGTTGTAAAAAAAATTACATCCTAGTAAATAATTAATATAGATGTTGCTTTTTATGGGGCAATATGGTATGCTTTTTATGTGTTATGCTGTACTGCTAAGTAAAAATTTTGAGTTGTAAAGGCAAAAAACATCAGATACCAAATCTAAAAGGAATGATTTTAAAGATTGTGAAAATGGTACTTTTTATTTATTTGCAAAATTTAAAGCACCTGATTAGTACAATAAGATGTATTTATAGTATTATTTCATATAAAAATGTTCACTCTCCGCAATGTGTTTTTATTTGATACTGTTAAGTAGGTCTCCCCTGAAAACCTGGTTAATGACTATTTAGCTTTCCCATTTTTGGTCTTCCTAGAAAGTATAATTCTTTCATTTATCATTTGAGCATCTGTTCTAGGAATTATGCTGTGTCAGGAATTTGCTCTCAGGGATTATGTATTAGAGGGTTTAAAAAATTGTAGAGAATGCCTCTTTGATAACTACTTGGTCTTGAAATATTATGTGATGGAATCTACCACTCTGCTTGTTACATACATATTTATTAAATTTCTCACCATTTTTGGTCCACCTAACAGTAAGACTAATTCTTTGGAAAAGTAGTTTTACTAAAAGATAAGATACATGTTATTTATTTTGCCTTTTCAGCAAGCTATAGTCAGCAGACTGGACCCCAACAACCTCAGCAGTTCCAGGGATATGGCCAGCAACCAACTTCCCAGGCACCAGCTCCTGCCTTTTCTGGTCAGCCTCAACAACTGCCTGCTCAGCCACCACAGCAGTACCAGGCGAGCAATTATCCTGCACAAACTTACACTGCCCAAACTTCTCAGCCTACTAATTATACTGTGGCTCCTGCCTCTCAACCTGGAATGGCTCCAAGCCAACCTGGGGCCTATCAACCAAGACCAGGTTTTACTTCACTTCCTGGAAGTACCATGACCCCTCCTCCAAGTGGGCCTAATCCTTATGCACGTAACCGTCCTCCCTTTGGTCAGGGCTATACCCAACCTGGACCTGGTTATCGATAAGGAGGCTCCTCTACACCAATTAATGTAGCTGCTAGCTATTGGCCTCCCAAAAGACTCCAGTACTATTTTAATTTGTATTGAAGAAGTTCAGAAATTTAAAAGCAGAGCATTTTTTATGATATCATTGTTGCTGTTAATTGAAAGTATAATTTGCTGGAACACAAAGACCAAAATGAAAGTTTTTTCCTCCCTGCTTAAAAATGTAGCAGCTTCTTAGTTACTTTGGAACACTACTCTTACATGTATAAAGTGATTGACTTGACTTTCTAGCTTCCCTTGTCCGGAGGATATTAAAATGCTAGGGTGAGGTTTAGCCATCTTACTTGGCTTTTTACTATTAACATGATGTACTAAAGTAGAGCCCTTTGAGAATACAAGATATTATGTATAAAATGTAACACTGATAGGTTAATAAAGATGATTGAATCCATTAGTGGTCTTGAAATTTTAATTTAGTCACTAACAAACATTATGTGAAAAAAGGAACAATTTTTCAGAAGTCCTTATTGGTGTTTGGTCTTAAAATGAAGTATAAACAAACATTTTAACTAACTTACAGATTTCCATTCAGAGAAAACAGTGCCATTTGGTTTTTGCCCTTCCTTTGAAAAAAATGCATTTGGTAATCGTTGGTTTAAAATGAACTTTATTACTTCATAGGATGAAAGGTTAATTAATTTAGGACATAAACAGTAGATATAATGGGGGTTGGTAGAGCCTGAATAAAACTTAGTGATTTTCCTTCTCAGATAGATAGATAAAAGGTATAGTTGATTTTCCTTCTAGATAAAAGGTATAGTTAACATACTGATGAACCATTCAGAAATAAACAAACAAACAAAAACTCAATCTTAAAAAAAACTACATCTCTTTATTGCAGAATTTATACTTGTTTGAAAAATACAAAATGTAGCGTTGATAAGATTGAAGCATGTTGAAAGGTAAGTACAGGGAAAGGTCCTTTCAGAATGACTGCAACAGTGCAGCAAGGATTCCCATTCCCCGCCTAAAGGACAATACCTTTTTAATAGAAATGAGTTAGATTTTTTATTACAGATTGAATTAAACAGTTACAAAGACATTCTCTGATACATTCATTCATAGAGGTCTTAACGTATAAATACATAGTAAATATCCTATAAAATGGTAGGCAATCTCATCGTGCATTATCTTTTTGTGCTCAGACTTGACTTCACATTCAGTCTCTACATACAGCTTGATTAGAATCATAAAAACAATATGAAGACGATTGCATAAAGGGATAGTTTGACAAAGCATATTCAGATATTGTAACATTTATGGTGGGTAAAAATGTATCTTTTGAAACAATATATTAGACTCCATTTTTAGCTGAAATGAAATTTACTGATTCAATCTTTTTAAGAATTTGTGGATGTTTAAAGGAAATGTATATTAGCATGAATGTGTAACTATTAAACTCCTCTGCAAAGCTATTCAGCTGTTGCTAAAAAATTGAAGTTTAACTATAAATGTGAAAATTCGGACCTTTTTTCCCCAGATATATATGCTGAAGATAATTTGATCCAATAAGTTAAACTAAGTAGAGATTTATGGAATTAACTCATCAATAGGAAGAGTACACATCAATAAAAGTAAATATTTTTAAAAAGTATATACCTTTTTTGATGTTAATTTTGTTATAAAAGTATCTCAAAACATCATTACAACAGTGTGATAAATAATATACAAATGATCTCTTAAAATACCATGAATAGGGAGCCAGCTTCCCCAAAACTGTTATTCTGTTAACATCAATATCTTGCTTTCTTAAAATGACTTTGTAAAACCTGATAAATACTCTCAGCAATCTTTTCTAATAATAAACATCTAGTATTGCTATTAATTAGATTGTAGACTTTTATACATAGTAAACAAAATAGCCTTAAATGAATGTGACATAGTATTTTCAACGATTTTTGTTTGCCATGATGAAACAGAAGGTAACTTTGTGCAGCATCTACCATTTTCCAGGAATTGTAGTCCCACATTCATACCACTGAACATAATTGATTTGGGTGTGACCACCTATTTCTCCAAATTGGACAGGTTCCTGGCGAACTGCTCTGAAATAACCTGAGAGAGAAAATAGTTTCATTTTAATAGCTGCTGTATTATATTTTTGCCCTCATAGCTGATAGATTGAAGGATGTCGTTGACTAGCTGAAGGCTAATCTTAGTGAAGCGAGGTAATTTAGAAAACTGAGAGCAAGAAGTTCTGGTGTTTTTTCCTGAGGTGTAGTCATGGTTGGCTAAAATGGGCACCTGAAAAATTGTTGACATTTGCCGTGTCAAGTTAGGAGGGGATGGTTGGTAGTGAGTTTCACTGCCCATTAATGTGTTCACAGAACTTAGTAGGTCATCTTTCAGTATTGTTGGTATTTTTAAGTGCCCGTGAACAAAATGTGTTACTGAAAAATCGAATCAAATAGTTTATTTAGAGAACCTCCAGGTGATTCTGGACTAATAGGAACAATTAATTTACCCCCTTCTGCACTGCTTAGACAAGGATTAATTTTCAGTCTTATTCAGTCCTCATTACACAGCTTGGTGCCAATGGGTCTTCAGCAATTTACAGAGGTTATTCATTTCCCACAGAATTATTCTAATTATATTTATACAGTTACTTGCAAGGTAAGTACTATTTTTTCCATTTATGATAGCAGTAGTTAAAAAATTTTTTTTCTTAAGGAAATAAAAATAATGCAAGTACACTCAGTATGACAAAACCCATAACATTAATAAATGAGTGATTTAAGTTTGGGAAACTGCTTTTTTATAGCTGTTTTTGCAAGTTTAGAGTTTCTTGAAGTAGAATGCATTTATATTATGTCTGTAATTTCCCTTGGCTCCAGGTTTCTAAGCTGAGAAACTTACATTGAAGTCTTCATTTTTTCCTAGATATGTGGAGCAGTAGTACTATAGAATTCTTTTTAAATTGCTTGCTTTCCTCAGCTTGATTTCTTTCTGAGTTAATCTGTAAAACTCTGTTCTTATGAGGAGGATCAGAAAACATACCTTCTTTGATTGGTAACTGGTCAGAAGTGAGTTGCTGCCCAGTGCGTCCATCTAAAAATGAATCCACAAACTGGCAGTGATCTTCTCCATGGCCCCTCTGATCACCTATGTTATAAAATTTTCCTGAAGAACCAGAAATTAAAAGGATAAAGTTTACTTTCTTACTTTGAAATGTGACAATTTGAAATCATCATTACTGTTTTTGTACTTTCTCCCCTCATTCTCTATTACCCTAGTTCAAACCAACAATGTCTCTTGCCTACCTGTATTCTTCCTCCCCTCCCTTTAATCAGGGATTAGTGATCTTTTAAAAATGCATGTCAGTTAATGTTCGTTCTCTCCATAAATTTCTCCAGCAGTCTCCCATTATACTCAGAATAAAATCCAAAGTTCTTACCTGATTTCAAAGCTCCACATGATTTCACACCTGCCTGCCCCTCCACTTACTAAGTGGGCCATACTGGTGGAACTGGCCAGGTGTATTCTGCCTTAGGCCTTTGACCTTCTCTTTCCTCTAGACCTTTGTGTGGTTAGTTCCTTCTCAATTTTCTCCTTAGCTAGTGCTAACTTTTTAGAGAGGCCTTCACCTTTTTGAAAATGTTCTTTAAAGTACCTCTATGAAATGTTTACTTATTTATGTATTGTCTATCTCTTCTTAGGAAGGGAAGGAGAGGTAAGCTTTAGGAAAATAGGAAATATCTTTTATGCTGCTTTGTGTTCAGCACTTAGAAGAGTTGAATGACTGAAAAAAATCTGCTTTTTAATGTTAGGGCCAGGCCTATTCATTAAAAATTTTTACTCTGTAAATATAGAAAATTATAACCTATTGGGCATGGAGCAGGGGGTTGTAGCTCTTCTAGCATCTTGAAGATGTTATATTCATTCCATGGTTATTGTTAGATTTAGTCACTTTATTGTCAATAGGTTTTTTATCCCTGGATGGTTGTAACAAAATGGAGTTTGACCATGGTTAGTGAATGTACATTCCAGTTTGTCATGATGGCACTGTTTTATAATTGCATTTTTATTATTTACCTTCTAATAGCATGTCTTAAATCCTTGCTTTCTAGGAATGATAACTGTTTCCGTAACATTTTGCTCAGAGGAAAACTTGTGTTTACAGCACCCATTAGTGCCTGAAACTCTTAAGAAAAGGCCAAGTTGTACAATGCTGCAAAACATTCCCATAAGTTAAGGGCTGAAAACAGAGCTGGTAGCTCTGCTTACCTGTGAGGGAGTCGCTCAAGTAAATCTTGTATCTGAGAGAGTTGCACAGCTGCACTCCTACAAATTTTTTATACCATGTCCTTTTGACATATTGTTTGCCCTTACACTCTGAGTAAGAGTCGGAATTAAAGGGTCTTTCAGTCCAGATGGCATCTCTTCCTGCTACAAAAGGAAAATAGTTTGAGTTTAGTATCTGACTCTTGGGTCAGATACTTCAAGAAATCAGTTTACAACATTTGTCAACTTGCTGATACCTTTTTTTTCCCCCCATGCTAAATACTGGAGCCAAAAATATTAGAGGGATTTAAACAAGTAAACCCCAGAGTAAATTTCTGTCAATAGGTAAATCTGAGAGCAGTATGTTAAGGTGTTTAGGTGTTGAATAGCCTCTGCAGAGCTGGATGTAGACAGTGTCATTTAGGAGCAAATTTAGGTTTCTTTTTTGTAGCATGTTATAAAGTTTAGACAACTCCTTTAATATGACTTGTTATTAAAAGTGGAAATGAGGGTGTTAATATCTTTTTTTTTTTTGAGACAGGATCTCACTCTGTTGCCCAAGCTAGATAATGGCTCACTGTAGCATTAACCTCCTGGGCTCAAGTGAACATCCCACCTCAGCCTCCCAAGTAGCTAGGACCACAGGTGTGCATCATCATGCCTAGCTAATTTTTTATTTTTAAATTTTTTGTAGAGAGGGAGTCTCATTACGTTGCCGGGCTGGTCTCCAGCTCCTGGGCTCAAGCAATCCTCCCACCTCAGCCTCTCAGAGTGCTGGGATTACACTGGCTGTTTTATTAAACAGTAATAAGCCTGGTGCATGAGTGAAAGCAAATTTCAAAATGTCCAACTTGTTCCCAGAACATCATGGGTCCTCAGTGTTGTACAATGTGTAGGTAAACATTCACACCTGTTTGGTGTTATAAGAAGACTAAGTGGAAAAACGCGAAATCATGATTCAGATTCTGCCATGCCTGTTCAGTTGAATAAATTTAGAAAAGCATGTAGTTGTGTCTCATTGAGACAGGTACTTACCAGAAACTGGCTCACTCACTCTTGGGTCCGCTGAGGAGAAATAAATACAAAAGTCAGACCTTACTAGGTAAAACCCCAACATTCCAGTGGCATGGTGAAGATGATGGGGGCTTACACTTGTTAAGAAGTCTTATTTGCAAAATGGTACTCTTTTGCTAAGGATTGAATTTGAAAGTTTGCTTTGTTTTGGAAATTGTTCTTGATTGAATAATCTCCTGCCTGGTAGGTATTCAGCTGTATCTGTTACATGTAATTTGAGTACTTAGGAACATTTGTCGCTGTTCCAGCTTTCACTTGAATTTCAAAAGCTGCTGCTTTTAGTTTGATAGAAAAACTTCATGGTAAAAATCACCAAGATGCCATGAACTACAGTTGGTATAAAAATTATGCAAATATTAATGCTGTATGTGCAGATGTATCTCATTAAGGAATTGGAGCTTGTAAGGTCTAATTGGGAAGTTTGACAGCTGTTATTAAACTATCATGGGTTCCCTTTGTGGATGTACTCACTGGTATTTTCATTCTAGGCATGCAGGGGAGGAGTCATTGACTAGCTTTTTGGAAGAGTATAGATTCATTATGCTTTTTAAATTAAACCGATGTGTCTTTAAGTGAGGAAAAATATGCATGGTGTTTCTCTAAACCTTCATCAATTTGCTTTTTCCCACAAATGGGTTTTTAGAAATTCAAGAAACAGTACATGGTAGTGGGTTTCAAACAAACTTCCTACGCAAAACATTGCTCCACTGTGGCCCTTTTACATCCTTTTTGGGAATTACTGTTGATGTAATTACCTGATTCAGTACTGAATGCCACTGTGTTGCTGACCGGGCCTTCACCAAGCGGGTTTTTGGGTTTCACCTGGAATTCGTAACTGTTTAGGGGAAAATAAAAAAATACTTGTAATACATTCTTGAGGGCTAGGAGGCAACATTGCCCTATTATACGGACATCCACTATACTGACATCCCTTTGAAATTGACAGTGAATGGTAACATATGTTCCAGAAGCAGGTTGAGGAAAGAAAAATGATTTCTTAGTTTTATTCTCTGAACAGCTTGTCTAATGTTTGAGTAAGCATTAAGTTAATAAAAAAGATGGTTGTCTTTAAAAATCTCCCAATTAGTACAAATGACTTGGCAGGTTAATAAACATATAAGAAAGTGGTATATGGTAGACAAAGGCTAATTCCAGTAACAAGGAGCCTGTTTCTTTAAGATGTCTCAGCTACTTCCTGGGGCCAAGAAGTGGCAAGATTCCATTTTATTTTCTGTTATCCCAACCCTGAGTATAACCCTGGACTTAGGCCATCTTTCTCACTGTGGAGTTTGAACTACTTACGTCAGAATCACATCATAGGGTGGCAGTGGTGAAAGTGTCTTGTCCTACTCTAGGTATTGAAGCAATTTTTGAGGAGATTCAGGTAAGAATTTATAACTTCCCTAGGTGAGTCATGTGCCCACTGAAGTTTGAGAACTACTAGACTAAGCTATAGTTAGTCTATTTAACTGTAGACTAAGCTATGGGAATAGATACACATAAATGTTTCTTTGCAAGGACTTCCTAGTTGTATCGCCTGGAACTTGGGTCTTCTGTGGATCACAGGATTCTATGATGTCTCCAGAAAAGAGGCATGGTAATGTTGCCTTATAAAGAGCAGGAACACAAACACAGGCATTTCTCTCCCTCCATACCCCAAATTCATATCGGCCAGTCCCTTAACCTTTTGTTAAACAAAACCCCCAAACAACCCTAGGTCCCTTGGAATTATAAGTTCCGTTGATTGTATCCTTAAGAATTATTCTTCAAATTATTGTGCAGTATTAGCAATTTTTATTCATAAAATATGTAAGCAAAGCAAATCCTTTAAAGAAATGTAAACAGTAAAGCAATTTGCCATTTGCCTGAAATTAAGATTTCCTTTCAGCAGCAAGTGGACTTGGCAGTGAAAGAACATTGAATTCAAAAGTCAACCTGAGTCAGCTGATAATATTTTGAGAGTTTCAGATTTGCTCAAGGCTTTTGGGAGATAAATTTCGTCTTTGAGAAGTTTATAATTAAATAAGAATGCAGAATGCACAAAAGATAGATATTTTATAAACAAGTGAAAAATGGATGACAGCTGTCAGTTTGGTACGGATGGTACTAAATGAGCAGGAAGAAAAATTTGAGTCAGTTTCTTGATCACTGAGATATTGTATTAACACTGCTAGTATCTAAGAACAGATTCTAGTGCTACAACAATGGCAACCATTTTCTGAATGCTTACTATGTATCAGATGCATTAGACATTCTACATATATAAAGCAATACAACACATGTAAACCCTGATGAGATAAATCTTATCCTAATTTTCAGCTGAGAGCAATGAGGCTCAAAACACTTGTACTGTTACTATTTTTGCTTTTCAAAACTTTAAAACTGGCCAGGTGCGGTGGCTCGTGCCTGTAATCCCAGCACTTCGGGAGGCCGAGGCAGGCAGATCACATGAGGTCCTGAGTTTGAGACCAGCCTGACCAACATGGAGAAACCCTGTCTCTACTAAAAATACAAAAATTAGCTGGGCATGGTGGCACATGCCTTTGTCATTGTCATTTGCAATGAGAGATTGTTGATACAAAAACACCTTTGTCATCTACAGAAATCACACACATATGGGGTATTTTCACATGAAATATTTTCCAGAGATTAAATTTTTGCTAAGAGGCCTGAAAACAAAACAAAACAAAAAAGCCCATAGAACTATAGTGAACTGAAAATGGAAAAAAAGAAATCATAGCCATCTGGACTTTGATTCAAATGGGCAGTGCATTCCACATTCGTTCCAGGCCATTGCCAAAAGCCCTGTGCTTTGGCCAAGTCTGATTGCTGGAATTGTCTCCATGTCTTTTTATTTCACAGTTATGTACACTTAAGCTCCATTTTTAGCATGCCACATATACAAGCTACTTTTTGGGTTTTTTTTTTTTTTTTTTGGCCAATATTTTGTGATATTTGACAAGTTTCAAAGAAATTATTTTGCACTAAATTTAATTAACATGGGAACTGAAAGGCACATTTTTGTTTTGGTCTGATTAAACCCTATATAACAAAAATTATTTGTGTTGGTAAAATTTTTTCTGAAGAAGCACATTTTGTCATAGATGAATGACATCATAGGTCTAAGAGAAATGTCTCAATATTGATTGTACATAGAAAATAAAATTTAAAGTTTCAGGAAACAGTTATTTGAAGTAAGAAACTTCAAATAGAAGTTTTGGAAGATAAAGTTGAGGACATTTTACAAATACTAGAACAAAAAGTCAAAGAGATGAAAAAATGAGAGAAAAGAAAGTTGGAGAATTATTCCAGAGAATATGGTACCCAACTAGTAGGAATTGTAGAAGAAAGAAAGGAAAGGAGATAGAAAATTATCCTAGAAACTGTGTAATAAATTTCCCAGTACTGAAAGACAAGAGTTTCCAGATTGAAAAGACCTACTCTGCCCAGCAAAATGAATAAAAGAAAAAGGACTAAAACATGAGTTACAAAATTTCAGAGTACTGGGGTGATAAAGACAAGTCCTCAAAACTGAGAAGAAAATAGGTCCCGTTCAAGGGATCCAGAATCAGGATGACATTTGACTTTTTAACAGTAACACTGGAAGTTAGAAAATAGAACAATTCCTTCAAAAGTCTTCATTATATCCTAATATGTCCAGCTAAAGAATAGTATCAAAGTAAAACAACTTTTAAAACATGTAAGGACTCAAAAATATTGCCTTTTATAACTTTTCCTCAAGATTTATTTCTTTAGTGCTACAAAGTAATGGAGTAAACAAGGAAGAAGTCTTGTGATGCAGGAATTGGGATTCAAAACAACAGAGGCAAAGGATGTATAGGAATTCCAAAAGAGATGTTGCCATTAAAAACATACAACAAATAGAACAAAGAAATGACTGGAATATTTGAGCATCTTGTGAAAAGGTCAGTCTAGACATAGGGATTTAATTGACAGAAGTAATGGACAAAATGGTAAAAAAAAAAATTTTGTATCTGGGGAACCAAATTTAGCAATAGGGAGGAGATGCTTTTGTGATAATTTAATTTTAAAACTGTACATATATTTCTGATGAAAATTAAAGAACTATAAGACCTACCACATCAAAATGAATATCTAAATGGAATGCAGTCCAGATGACAAATGCTGTCAAGCCTTTTGGCCCCATCTAGGACAAGCCAGGTAAATAAAGCCTCACAGAATGCCATGCCTGATTCTACCTGGGTAGGTGTAAATCCCCTCCAAAAAAAAACAAAAAAAAAAACAATCTTCCCTGCGCATCCCCATCAGGAGGCAGCATGATCCAGGGGGCATTAAAAACATGGGTTCTAGAACCAGAAAGATTCACAGCTCACTAATGTGTGACTTTAAGGTAACTTAACCTCTCTGAGCTTCAGTTTACTCATACATAAAAATGAGGATAATGCTATTTGTGAGGATACTATTCGTTATAGTAAACATAACTTCATGGGGGCTATAAAAGCATCTGTGAGGATTAAATGAGAATGCATGTAAAAGCAAGGTGCTTGACACATAGTAGTTATAAGTATTCACTAGTATCATATTTGTATCTCTAGATAATTTTTTTTAAAGAGTTTCTGTTATTGGGGAATTTGACAAACACTGCCATAGAACTCTCAAGGCAGAACTCTTCTATGGCCACACACTTGCTTTTTGCTTGTGAAGTTTATAATAAGGGCATAGCCCATGGGTTATTGGAAAGATTGAAAATTTAACAGGTAAAGCTTTCTGCCTGCCATCAACATAGATCCATAGGCTAAGAAAAAAATGTTATATTAATATTTCATTGAGTCTAGAAAGCACTAAAAAGCATTATCTCAGAAGAGTGGCATAATAGAGGGTATTGTTTGACACCAACAGTTTGAGAGCAGCTGTAAAAATCAGCATGAGAACAAAAAAACATAGATCAGTTCATTGAAAAGTGAAAAACTAGGATTTCAAAAAGTGTGACCTGTGGCTCATGAGCAAAACTGTTAAGAGACAAGAACCTCCAACCTGTAGGCTTCTAGCCTGAGACTGATTTCTTCTTGAGTGGAAGAGGTAATATCCTCAAGCATAACCTTCAGATCTGGGTGGAGCAGATGCTTGCCATTCCCTACCCCCTTTTGATCCTTTCTATAATCTTTTCCTTCTATTTTTTGCCTACAATTTAGAACTGAAGTAAAGTTTTCATTATTTAATAAACTTTTTAGTTACATACTCCTTACTGATTTAAAAAGTTGGTTTTCATTCTAACAAAAGTCTTACAAACCTCAAGCAAACTGTTTTTTATATAGAAAGTCTACCCTATAGCTGTTGGTTTGAGTTGTTTAGCCGAGTTTTACCCCTAGTGTAGTCGTGAAATATTTGATCCCCATTCAGGTGAAGGTTCAGAGGGAGATAAATGGACAAGTAGAATAAGAAAAAAAGAGGAAGGACTGCTCAACATGGGAAAGGAGAATCTAATCAGTTTGGGTAAGCTTGACTGCAAGGACACTGAAGGATTATGGTAAGCATTTCTGGATACCTGCCACATGTAAAGTTATTATGCTGATCTGGGAACACAGATAAGGAGCAAGAGGGGAGAGCCAAGGGGGCACTTAGAAGACAAAATAAGGCTAAATCAGGGTATCAGTAGTCGTGGGGTCATAAACTAGCTGGCTCTTATGCCATAAGGGGCATTTTTTTGTGTTCCCCCACTTCTGTGGGGACACAAATTCCAGAGTTGGGCTGTACTCTTAATTCTGTGGTACTGTTATCACTTTCTTCCACTTCCTTCCTAAATGCCAAGCAATAGCAAAGAAAAATAAAAACTATGTGGTTATGTGAGAGGGAATAATTGTTCTCTTTATAGACTAGTGGAGTTATGTACTTTTAGGTAGCTGTCCTTCTGCCCCATGAAAAGTTGTCAAACTGAGCAATCAAGTCAATTTCTTCTTCAACAAGGAAGGAATTGGTCTGCTGCTGCCCACACCTACCACAAACTAAATAAAATGCCTGACGCTTTGGTAGCTTATTTTACTCCTTTCTACAAAGCCCATAAGAAGAGATGTTGAAAAGTTAATACAGAATATGCAGAGACTAGAATTTCGCAGAAACACTATGAAAAGGGTATAATGGCTATTCCACATGCCTGCATCATTCAGCCAGATTGACAGTGTATAAGAAATTGCTGTGTCTATTCCAGCTAACCAGTGCCAACATTTTATTAAATCAACAAAACAACAGTCCCAAACCATCATTGCTGCCAGCTATAGGACACTTTGGTAAGTTTCAGTCTTAGAGGAAGATTTGTTCTTCAAAATCCTCCCAAGCCAGAGAGGTCAGTAAAAGTACTTGAGCAGATTAAGTGAATTTGATTTATCTCAATTACTAGACAGTACATTTTCCATAGGAAATTATTAGACCACATGTAAGTCTGGCACACACAATGAATTCTTTAATTTTTCAGTAAAGTAAGGAGAGAGGTGAGTTCATTGGAAGAGAAGAGTAGGATTAAAGGGCTTTTTCAGTGTGCAGTGATTGTGTGTGTTATCCATTTGCCCAGCCAGTTCATTAGGAAGAACTCCGTCCATCAGTGGATTATCAAAATGTGTGCTAAAAACAATTCATCTGAAAACAAATTGCAGACTGCAGACAGAGATTTAAAGACAAAAAAAAAATGTTTACTGGGACAATTCTGCTTGTTATGGGATTGAGCTAGGTTTTAGTTTTCAGTTTCAGTTCTCTGGCCGACTCCATGCATGGCTTTGAATATCACAGAATTATATCATTTTAGAGCTGGAGGAGACTTAAGAGAACGATAATCCACACTCACTGTCCCAATAAGCAGTGGTGTAAGACTTATTAAGACATACTTTATCAGCTGCTCTATTCGCAGAACTAAAGCTAATCATAGTGGTCTTTGCAAAGTGGTTTGCTCTAGATAGGAGAGGCTCTTAATATTTTTCTTTTAGTTTAACAAGAGGCATACATTGCCTAAGGAGACACACAGAGGATTGGTGTTCTTGGGTAATTGTATGGCAGAGAGGGTTTTTTTTTTTTAATTTTCATTTTAGGGGTACATGTGCAGGTTTGTTATATAGGTAAACTCATGTCACAGGAGTTCGTTGTCCAGATTATTTTGTCACTCAGATACAAAGCCTAGCACTCAATAGTTGATTTTTCTGCTCCTCTCCCTTCTCCCACCCTTCAGTAGACCCCAGTGTCTGCTGTTCCCCTCTTTATGTCCATGTGTTCTCATCATTCGGCTCCCACTTATAAGAGAACATACAGTACTTGGTTTTCTGTTAGAAGAGGACCTCTAGGTTAGAAATAAATGGAAAGTAAATACTGGGGAGGGTAGATGAGTACTGATTCAGCTGGATACCAATATCTACAATTTCTTTTTATTTTAGGAGTAAGGGGTGAGAGAGGGATCCCCTAAAGAGATGAAATTTGCCTGTGTTAACAGATCTCTTTTGCATCATTTGACTAAAACAATCACATCTCCCCACAAATGACACCCCCTTCCCTGTGCACATATGTAACCACAGTGCACTGCAGCTGGTAGCCAGGCTGGGGAGGCCCCTTAAGGCCACCTTTGGAGCTGCACCCAGCTGCACCTTTGGAGCTGCACCCATGTGGCTCTCTATTAACAAGAATGTCTAATGCCAGGTGTGGAGCTAAACTCTACCATTAGCAAAACAGCTGCTGGATGGTCCTTTGGACAATTTTTTGAGCTTCTGGCAGGCTAGATAGATAAAAACCTGCTTATGTCATGAAAACAAGCAGGAGAAGGTTGGTATACACTGTGAAAGGAAAGGTAGGGGAATACTCCACTGTCACTCTGTTTCAGGATTAGGGTGTGAGCATTCAGAATTTCTAACAAAAGCACTCTGTAGATCTCTAATCCCTGCCTTGTTTCTCCTGGGTTAAGTGTTGTAACACGAAGCTCTACTCCACCCATGTCTGTGTGTAAAGTTTAGCCAGTAATTATCATCTGAATTCAGATCTCATGTTTTTTAGTCAGGACAAGTGATGGAAAATGCTACTAAAATAAATGATTTACATATTATCTCCTAGTGTTGGAACACTGCTGTAATAATTCTTTCAGAAGCTTTGATCCATCTTCCAGTTATTCAAATAGGGAATTCCAGAACCTCATGAGGGAATTTTAACAGCTATAATTCAAAGTTTATCTATTTCAAAAATTCAATTTTACCATACGCTTTGATTACAAATTTCCTCCAAGCATTGAAATATGACTAGAGTTATTATTATTATTTTTTTTACCGCTAACAAGAGCCATGTGGTGGCTGCATCCTGTACATACTTCCTCTTTATTTTATGGTGTCTTTTATTAGTGTTAATCTTGGATCATGGTTGGGTAGAAGAAACACAATGGAAAGAAACCTTGCCTTAACAACTTAAGGTAGTATGAAAAAAGCTTTTCATACTATTTGGACACTAGTGATTTTATTATTCTGGCTGTAGCCTTGCTATCAATAGTAAGTTTGAGAACTACTTGTGTGTCACCTAAATCATGTATATGGATTTGATGAGAAAAAAAAATAGTGTTATTGTTTTTCCTTTCCTTGTTGGCTTACCCCTTCCATCCTATTCTTTATCAAATTCTAGTCTCAAGTATTCTATGAAGCGTTCTCTCCTAAATCACAGAACTTTGGTATCAATCCTACACTTACTTGGTATGCTTTTTTTATGCTCTCCAATTATTTAACAGGTGTTACTTTTGTTTCCCCAGATACTTTTAGGCTTCAGAAATCTCTAATTGAAATAATTTACCTCATTTTACTTTTCCATAATTCATTATTTTTTCTAATGGAGATTTCAATATATTTTAATATTTCAGCCCAAACATTTTTGCTCATTGAATCTCTGACATACCTGGTAAAAGAGATGTGAAATTCATTCAGAGGCTCATCGGAGGCTAGGATCTATTGAACTCCTTGACCACCATAAAGTTTCACATACTGAGGACTAAACAGTGTTCATGAAAGCACCTTTACATCCATATGTATTATATTTTTCCCCAAATGCAAAAATGTTCTTTACTTCAGACTACTGATTTACAACTCCTAAGTCATGATCCATTAGTTAGGGACTACCAATATAATCCTGGCCAAATCATTTATATGAAAATTAATGATTTTGATATCCTGATGGATTTCACTGAACCATACCAAATTCTTAAAATAATGTTAAGTAAGCCACATATAATAGACACACTGAATGGCCTCAAATTAGTGCCAGTGGTAAAATTCGGCATGGGATCCTGATTTAGAAGGCCCTAAACTTGATTTAACATTGCTTTTTCCCAAAGCTAAATCTAGACGGGGGCTTGGCGTGGTGGCTCACACCTGTAATCCCAGCACTTTGGGAGGCTGAGGCGGGTTAGTCACCTGAGGTCAGGAGTTCAAGACCAGCCTAGCCAACATGGAGAAACCCCACCTCTACTAAAAATACAAAAAAATTAGCCGGGTGTGGTGGCAGGTGCCCGTAATCCCAGCTACTTTGGAGGCTCAGGCAGGAGAATCGCTTGAACCCTGGAGGCAGAGGTTGCAGTGAGCCAAGATCACACCATTGTGCTCCAGCCTGGGTGACAAGAGCAAGACTCTGTCTCAAAAAGAAAGAAAGAAAGAAAGAAAAAATCTAGACAGGCACTCCTCTGGGCTTTGCTAGTCTTGAGGTAAGGATAGGTTTTAGGGGTCCTCCTCAGAAGGCCCACTGACGAAAGACAGGAGCAATAAACAGGACGTATAATGAGGGTGGGATAAAGAGGGCCATACTGTCTTTCAGTGTGAAGCAATTTCTAGAAACAGCTAGAATAAGTCCTAAAACAATTACAACCAGAAGCTACATGTGAGCCCCACGATCTGTGATTACAGGATAAAATGCATCTTAGCCCTGGGGCACTTTTCTCTACCTACTTCACCAGGCAGGTCAGATACCCAAATGGCACTCTTGCCAAGACATGAACAAAAAGTTATTTTTTGTTAGATTTATTCCAGCAACTGTTGCTCAATATAAACAGGCTCAAATACTAAAAGTGATTATTCCGACTAAAAGCCAGAATGAAAACACAAATGAAAAGTGGGATCAAGTCATCCTCCCAATTACTCCCTTCAGAGTCTCCCCATCTCCTGATCTGGCTTATAAGACCCTCTCCACCCTGGCTTCCCACTGTTTCCTTTGCCTCCCATCCACTTATCGTTACTCATGCCGAGGTAAAAATAGCCTATTTTTCACTGCACACAACCATGCCATTTTGGCCCTCCGTGTACTGACATACACTATTCTAACACTCTTTCCCTATAATCACCTGGCTAGCTCCTTCCCACTCATCCTTCAAGCCTCAGACCAGGTGTCACCTTCTTCAGGAGGATTTTCCTAATTTCCGATGACGTTGTGTAGTGCCTCCCACCCTGGGATCCCATAGCACCTTGGGCATGCTTCATTCAGAGTTCTCACTACTTTGTGTAGAATCCTTGGTCATTAACTGCCTCTCCTCTAGCCTTGAGTTCAAGGGCAGCCACCATGTTTATTCGTGTTTGTAGCCATACTTAATAAATGTTTGCTGAATGGAAATGCAAATGCAAACCTTTTACAAACAAATTGGGTTTAAAATGATACTGAAATAACTGTATTCAACATTCAGATCATGAGCTAATAAGTGCACTGTGAGAAGATCTGAGGACAGTGCAATTCAGAAAAATCCACAGTGAACATTTAGAAACTGGATGCCTTTCAATGACTGTCTTGTACTTTACAAGTCACTTTTTATTAAGTGGAATAAAAAGCAGAAAACGGAAAAGAAAAGCCAACTTTCATAAGCACAAATTCACCTATTAAAAAGTCCAAATTAAGTGACCTTTTCTTTCACTCATTCCTTCAAATATATTATGGCAAAACAGGCTTTCTCCGAACCCTCTCGATCTAAGGAAATGCTAAGGAAACAGAACAAAGAGCAAATGGGCTTTTACTGACATATGCTTATTTTGGCTAAAAGTCTTTTAAGAAAATTAGCAGTTGTAAAATATATCTTAAAATAGAGAACTTTAAAGAAAAACCCCATGCTTGTGAAAGAAGTATTGTTTTTGCAGTATCGGACTAGTTTATACACAGTGAACTGCCTGTAGTGAATTAGATGGTCCTCCCTTTTCTACAAAAAGATTAGAAGAGTCTCCCTACTGTCAGAGCCAAAATAGGCTCTTTTGAGTGTCACTATCAATAACTAATTCAATTCAATCAATTGATGACAATGTGAACATTATGAAAAAAAAAAAACTTGGAACTTCCTTACTACATTTCTAGAAATGTCTAAGACACTTATTTTTCTTTCAGTAATAAAATGAACTAATAAAATGTTGGATATTTTAGATTGAAAAAAGAATCACAAAACTGTACAGCAATATGAACAACCTGGTATCAATGTGTAATAAACAGGGATACTTAGAAAAGTTATCAAACAACAATGTTAAAGATATGTAACTCTTGTCAAAACCCTATTTCATTTTATCCATGATAAAAGGTCCCCAAAGCAAAGAATTGCTGTGCCTGAGACTAGTCTGTAGTTATTTTAAGTATTAACTCTTAAAAACTTTCACCTACATTTTGTCACAAGACTTTCCTTTTCTTGCCCTCTCCTTTCCAGCATTTTAATTTTTTGGTGCTTCCCATCTAGTTTACATTATGCACAGTCCAGTTGTCACTGGTCCACAGACTTTTATTTTTGTATTTAATATCAACATTTGGTATCAAATGTTTTTTTAAAGATGTAATACTGTTAATTAACAAGACCACCTTGTCAGCAATTTTAAACCCACCAGTAATTCAAGTATTTGCAAAACATGACTCCAGAGGTATCTAGTGCTATATATAGAAAACCCAAGAGTGAAATGGAAGCTAGAGCCACCCTCAAGACAGAGAAGATGATTATCATTTCTTTCCTTTGTTGTGGTTATAACTTTTGCACTCTCAGAATTTACCTGGAATAGCACTGGTGGCTTACCTTGTGTTTGGTTTCAGATTTTCTACTGTGGAAAATGTCTGATTTGTCATTTGAATGGACTTGTTCTTCCCACTGAATGACCCATTTTCTCTGGATATAACTTCATATTCTGTAAAGCGAAAGAAGCCAACAGATACTTGTTTTTATTTCTTGGCTGATTTAATTGCTCCTGAAGCTAATAGCATAAAAAAGCCACTTACATAAAGTAAGCAATTGAGATTGAAGTTCTAGAGACATATTGATCTTACACATTGGCAATTTCCATATGGGGATGGTCAGCAGATGAAGGCTCCAGAAGCATTTTGGGATTTGTTCATTGACTATTTCTGCATTTCCTTTACCAGAGGCAAAGGAAGACCTGGTAACTGGTGAAGACCCATGCCATGCCTGTGGTTGCTTTGGATACATAGCCTTTGATTTTGTTAGGTGAGTCAGATAGTCTGCCGCTGCTGCAAAACCCCATTTGGGGAAAGCACTGTAGGAGGAGTGATGCCTGAGTAGACATGTTCTCTGCTCTACGGGCTTTAGAATATAGTTGGGGAAAAGGCTACTGGATACATGGTATTGCTGCAGAAAACTTCTTTCAGTTGAGCATCACAGCACCAAATAGCAGCTAATCAAATAATAAACTCTACTTTTCTATAGTTCATTATTTTGAACTATAGGAGTAGTTGGTTTTTGTACTCACTGCCTACATAAGTTATGCTCCCTTGATTATTTTCCTTGTATTGAAAAACAAAATAATGTCCTTAAAGCCTGCATAGAGGTCTGCCTAAATTTCACTTAAAGGCACATTTCTATGAACTTGCAGGGCTCATCAAAAGGGAAAGAAATTTAGAATAAGGGAATGCCATTTACACATTTGTTCATTGGATTTCTCTGCTCTCATTTGGGACTTAGCTTAATGCATGTGATGAGATGATACAGAGGACTAAAAAAGAACCAAAAACCCAAACAATAAACCCCACTCAAAATCAGCTCCATTAATATGAAGAAATATGCAAGTACTGGACATCAGACAAGGTGAAAAGGCTGCCAAAGATCTGGCAAGTTATATTAGGGATTTCTGCTGTTAGCACTGAGCCCAGTGGTATGAGATGAACATTGGAAATAAAATAAAAAACTAGAATAACACAGATAGACCCCAATTCACCAATTCATATTTGGGGAGGATTTTTTTTTTTTGTTGGGGAGGCTCACTGCAACCTCCACCTCCCGGGGTCATGCTATCCTCCCACCTCAGCCTCCCGAGTAGCGCACCACCACACCCAGCTAATTTTTTGTAGAGACAGGGTTTTGCCATGTTGCCCAGGCTGGTATTGAACTTCTGAGCTCAAGCGATCCACCCACCTCAGCTTCTCAAAAGTGTTGGGATTACAGGCATGAGCCACTGCGCCCAGCCTTAGGAAGATTTTTCATTGCATATTTAAAATACCCCAAGAGGAGGATGATTTTTTCTGAACAATTTTGTATGACCATTCTTCCAAAAATTAAAAATTAAACTGGAAGACAGTGGCCATGGTTTCTGGATACTATTGGTGCAGCTATTAAAGTACTGATGACTGTTATCTAGTGCTGTCACTGAGACTTCTTTTTGATCCAAAACTATCTCTCAGCTGGCTCTCCGAACGGACTGGAAAGGGAGACGAAGGGAGAGAATTCTGAATTAAAATCTGTCCATTTTATATTTTTTCCTCAGCTGTGAAGGGATATTTGTTAGAAAAAGATGGAAGGACTTAAAATGCAAGTAAAATTGATTAAAAAAAAAAAAAGGAAACCAAACAGCTTAATGGAAAGAAACAAATTAAGCCACCTGCCTTGAACTTGGTCTCAGTCCTCCCATCCATGGAAGGTTAATAATATCTCTTCATACTACTGCTTATGGGGATTACATTGGGTACAGGTGGAAAGTGCCTTGATAGTATTTTTCATGGATTTTGTTCAACAGGTGGTACCTATTATTATGCTGCTTTTATTATTATTTATCATCCTTGAGTTGTGGTTTGAAAATATGACTAGAAAAATTTTAAGATTCCAATAGGAAAGGTTCACGTGCTGCTAAATCACCAAAAGAACAATTTATATGACACTCCAGTTGGTTATGCACCAAAGCAACCACCTTCAGAAAGCATCTTTGGCTTGGGACATTCCTCAACTGTATGACATTCTTCTTAATATTAAACCTGCCTTTTAGTAGTTGAAACTTCTATTGCATGTCTTCTCTGATTTCCATTTGGCTCAAGTTTTTTTTTTTTTTTTTTTTTTTTTTTGAGACGGAGTCTCACTCTGTCGCCTAGGCGCTGGAGTGCAGTGACGCCATCTCGGCTCACTGCAAGCTCCGCCTCCTGGGTTCACTCCATTCTCCTGCCTCAGCCTCCGGAGTAGCTGGGGCTACAGGCGCCCGCCACCACACCCGGCTAATTTTTTGTATTTTTAGTAGAGACGGGGTTTCACCGTGTTAGCCAGGATGATCTTGATCTCCTGACCTCGTAATCCGCCCACCTCAGCCTCCCAGAGTGCTGGGATTACAGGCGTGAGCCACTGCGCCCGGCCTGGCTCAAGTTTTAAAAGCTGATTTAATAATTTTTTTTATGGAAGATCAGAATTCTCAAAATGGATCTAGAAGCTTTCTTCCTAATTAAACAGACATTTAGAATTTCAGAATTGTAGCTTTTGAATATACATTTGTCTTGTGCTTTGTAAATATATATTTCCCATTTTTTAATCCTTTCAAGTGCTAATACCTTTTCGTAAATCCATCATTACAAAAATTGCTCTTACCGATAAACATTAACAATTTCTAGTTTATGCTGCATATTCAAATATCTTATTTTTCTCCTCAGGATAAATTGATAACAATGAGGATTATTATTATTCCACCTAAGGAAACTAAGGCTCAAACAGTCTAATTTTATACACAAGTTGCATATCTAAAACAAAGCTGGTCTGGGATTTAAATCTGTGTCAGCATGCTCTTGGACTATCAGATTATGATGCTTATAACTAACAACTTGAAGTTGCCCAAGGATCCAGGCTATGGCCAATTTTTTGGGTGTACCTTTTTCTACTTCAGTATAGAAAGGACATGTAGAAGCAACTGAAGCTGGATGTCTTCACTGGAGGTGAATATGTGTCCCCATCAACTCAAAGAAAGAAGCCAACTCAGGGGGAAGAATAGATATAACTCTATTATATCTCAGTTCCTTTTTGTAAAGTCAGTTCAAGAGATATAAGAATTAATCTCTATATTATCTGAGGTGCTGGTTTGTAAACAATCGCTTTTGAAATCAAGTGGTATTTAAGGGAACACTAAAACAAAAGGGAATGAAAAACCAACAGGATTTTAGGGCAAATGGTCTAATGTTTAAATACGGACTAGGCGAACTATGGTTAAATACGAACTTAATTCTATTTAGGAAATTCTGCAGCTAAAGAGATGTGATCCTTGTCCACGAAAATTGTTATAAGTCCTCTGTATCATGTGACAGATCTCAAGCAACTCATTAACATTTAGTAACAGCATTACAAAAGCAGTTTGGTTAGATGGATAAAGTATACTCTATGCATGATTTTTTGAGATTAAACATATATACAATCAGAAAGGCCAATTCTTCAGCTTAATAAAGTTACATCGGATATTATGAATATATCCAAGTTGATGTGTATTCGATAATTAAATGTATTAGATTAACCAGTTCCAACTCAATGTTCCGTATCTTTAAGGCAAATGAAATTTTATAGATCATTTAGTTTCATGAGAACTAAGCCTCAGATGATCACAGGAACTCCTTACTAGCACAGTATATGAAGAGTTTTAGACATTTTAATGGATGTAGATAATCAGTACTGAGAGATTAATTGATTTTTAGATATTTGTAGTACCTATTAGCACAGTCCCAAGGAAAGAAGCAGGACTAGGAAAATCTCCAGGAACCATGGGTAGCAGTGGGTTCTTTCTCAAAACAAAGGCTAGCTTTGCATGAGAAAGGGAAACTCACAAAACGTGGTAAAGAAAGCTAGTTAAGATAAGCCGCTTACACTGGAAGTTGCCCAGATCCAATGGTTCTGTCTGAGGAGACATAGCTGCTGTTTTCCATGTGCAGTAGGAAATGTTTTTGGCAGATCCTGAGTCCCTGCATGCGCTACCTGGTCCTGTGCACTGCTCCTCTCCCTTCCTGATGGCCTCTTAGTTGACCCCTCTATTCTCTGCCTGCCTGCACCAGGTACATGGCAGGAACTTGGGTGGCAGGAATTCACTTACCATGCTATTTGCTATATCCTCTAGCTGATTTAGCTTGCTAGTCTTTTTTCATCCTCCTCTCGTTTGACTATCCTCTTCGTTATGGAGAATCAGACTGTTGTATAACAAATTCAGAGTGTCTTGGGGTTTCTTAGTTTTTACAATCATTTTTAGAGGAATTGGTGGGTGGTAACAGAATAAAAATTTCTTAAGATGAGAAGAAAATTGATCAGGAATAGAATTTTTGTTTTTATTTATCCTAAGACAGTTGAAGTAACCTTTAGTCTGCTAGAAAGTTCTAGGTCAATTAGAAATTGGGTTGGTGAAAGGAAAATTAGTTTTAAATTAATCAGCAATGTAATTTTCTTGATAATGAAAGACTAGCTTCTTCTTCATTGTGTGAAAAAGAGTTCTGAGAGGAGATGGAAAGAATGCAGCTTGAGGAGATTTACTAAATTAACAGGGAGCCCATAACAAGGACAAAGATGATCTTTTATCATCCTATGACATTGTTGACAATAATGTGCCTTAAAAGCAGCAAAACTGCTAGTTTTGGCTCCTCCCCAGGTATGCTTCACATGTCAACGTTGACCCAGGGTACCCCACTCCCAGGGTATCTTGTTATCAAAGCTTCCCACCATAACAGTCCTCATGCCATGATCTTACCAGTGACAGTGTCATTTAGTGGCTTTTCCCAGTCCAAGATGACAAATGAGGGGCACCCTTCCACGGTGACCACAGTGAGGTTGGTGGGTGGGTTCTGTGGTGGGCTGGTGGCATTCCCCTCTGTGGCCTCCTCTTTGGGGAACCGTTTGACAGAGTCAGTAATGGAGCAGGGACTGTTGTCAGGCTTTTGGATGTATCGCACATGAGGTCCTACGAGAGAGAGGACCCTTGATATTTAACATTTTTGAAACTCATGAAGAAGATAGAAGTGAGCTCATAAATATAATTTGAGGACATTTGGTCTCATATTATAAGCGGATGGTTGAAAGCCATGATGTGGATGGTTCAAACTAGGAAAATTCAAAATCTTGCCTCTGAGGCACATGATATAGGGTGGTATTGATTTACTTACTGAATAGGTTTAGCTTATGCTAATATCCGAAAGTAATTTGATCCACCTAAGCATAGTTTAAACTTCATACTTTATGGGGCACTGGGTCTTACCCTCAGTAGTAGGGAATAATTAGCTCTATACTAAACACAGTTCTGGTCCCACCCAATAAATTTTAAAAACTAGACTCAAAAGAATCAAGTAGCTTCAAGTATTTTACTGTATCCCAGAACAAAACTCAAGAATAATCTAGGAATAATTAAAAAAAAAAAAATCCAGCAACTAAAAGGTAAAATTCATAGGAAAATATTACCTATAATAAGGAGAAAAAAATCAATCATTTGAAACCAATGTAGATCTCACATAGATGTTAGAATAATCAGATAAGAATTATAGTTATTACTATAATCCACATATTCAAAAAGTTAGTAAAGACATGTATGATATTAAAAAAGACCCAAATCAAATTTCTAGAGATGAAAGCTACAAGATAGAAGATGCACTGGTTAGAATTAATACCTATAAGATAATGCAGAATAAATGATTAGTGAACTCAAAGACATAGCAATAAAAACATCCAAAAAGAGGGAGAGAAGATAAACATTAAAAATAATGAACATCACTGAGCTGTGTGGACCATTTCTGGTGGTCTCATATACATGTAATTGGAGTACCTGAGGTAAAGAAGTGGGTGAGCAGAAAAAAATATTTTAAGAAATAATGGTCCCAAATCTTCCAAATATGATAAAACTTCTAAACCCATAGATCCAAAAAGCTCAAAGATACCTAGAAACAACAAAAATGTAGAAAACTATATGCCAGTCATAATCAAGTTTCTCAAAACAAGTGATAAAGAGAAAATCCTTAAAGGAGGCAGACCAAAAAAAGACATGTTACATACAGAACGACAAAGATAAGGATTGTGGCAGATTTCTTACTAGAAAGAATGCAAGTGAGAGGCATTGAAACAGCATCTTCAATTATTGAAATAAAAGACATCATTTAGAATTTAATAAGTAGTGAAAATACCTTAAAAGCAAAACACTTTTTCTAGACATACAAAATCTGTAAGAATTTATTTGCCAGAAGGCCCACACTAAAAGAAATATTAAAGGAAGTCTTTCAGGTAGGAAGGAAACAATGCCGACAGAAATATGGAGCCACACAAAGGGATGAAAAGCGCAGTGACAGTAAACACATAGGTAACATACACAAGGTTTTTCTTATTATTTATCTCTAAAAAATCGTTTACTGTTTAAACATAAATAAAAACACCTTACGGTAATGTATATAACATGTAAAAGTAAAATGTATGACAATAATAGTCCAAAGGCCAAGAGGGGAGTAAAGCTATGCTAATGTGAGGTTCTTATATGTGAAGTTGTAGATTATCACTAGACAGCAGATTGTGATAAATTAAAGATACATACTATAAACCCCAAAGCAACCATTAAAATAATAAAACAAAATTACAGTTAATAAGACAACAAAAAAGATTAAATGAAATCGTAACATACTCAACCTAAAAGAAGATTGGCAAAGAGGAAAAAAGAGAACAAAGAATAGATGGGAAAAATAGAAAGCAAATAGCAAGATGAAGATTTAAATGTACCAATATCAATAGCCATATTAAATGTAAGGTTCTACACACCCAAAATAAAATGCAGGCTGGGCATGGTGGCTCACGCCTATAATCCCAGCACTTTGGGAGGCCGAGATGGGTGGATCACTGGCAGTCGGGAGTTTGAGATCAGCCTGGCCAACATGGTGAAACCACATCTCTACTAAAAATACAAAAACTATGGGGATGGTGACGGGCACCTGTAGTCTCAGCTGCTTGGGGAGGCTGAGGCAGGAGAATCACTTGAACCCAGGAAGCGGAGGTTGCAGTGAGATGAGATCACACCACTGCACTTCAGCCTGGGCAACAGAGCGAGAGTCCGTCTCAAAAAAAAAAAAAAAAAGAAAAAGAAAAAGAAAAACTATTCTGAATAGCTCTATACCTATTAAAGAAAGTGAATTCTATTAAAAATTGAAACACTGAGCTTCATTAAAATTAGAAGACACACACTGGGAAAAAATATTTTCAAAGTATGTATCTAAAAATGGTCTTGTATCCAGAAAATATAGATTCTCAAAATTCAACATTAAACAAGCAACTCCATTTTTTAAAATGGGCAAAAGTATTGGAAATAGCAAAAAAGATATATAGATGGCAAATAAGCCCATAAGATGTTCAATGTTATTAAGTGGTTGCAAATTAAAACCATAATCAGATACCATTACACACCTATTAAAATGGCTAAAATAAAAAAGACTGACC
Source organism: Pan troglodytes (assembly GCF_028858775.2). Lineage (NCBI taxonomy): Eukaryota > Metazoa > Chordata > Mammalia > Primates > Hominidae > Pan > Pan troglodytes. The sequence goes on from NC_086015.1 coordinate 104,092,844, forward strand.
ATAACAAATGTTGGTGAGGATTTGGAGGAACTAGAACTCTCATCTCTGCTGATAGAAAGGTAAAACAGTACAAGTACTTTGGAAAACAGTCTTTTAAAATGTTATATAAACACTTATATGTCATGTAGCCACCTCTTCCTAGGTATTTGTCCAAAGGAATGAAAGCATATGGCTATACAAAGACATGTTCATGAATGGTCATAATAGCTTTATCAGTAATGTAAAAGAAATACCAATGCCACGAATGCATTTACTAAATAAACAAATTATTGAATATCCAAATAATAGAATGCTAGTCAGCAATAAAAAGGAATGGACTACTGATATACATGCAGCAACACAGACAAATCTCCAAATATTTATGCTGATAAAAGAAGCTTGACAACAAAAAGAGTTCATGCTGTATGTTTTCATTTATATAAAATTTCATAAAGTACATACTATAGTATGGCAGGCCTGTTGTCACGTAGGCACTGGGGGGTTGAGTGGGAGGAATAAGAGAAAGGGATTGCAAAGATACATGATGAAACTTTTGGAAGTTATATATGGGTTATTATCTTGATTGTGATGATGGTCTCATGGGTGTATACATATATTAAAATTCATCAAATGTTACATTTCAGAAAAAAAAAGGGCTCTATGTCATATTGTATCTCTCCTACTGTGGTAGATTGTTGTTCAAAACTATTCTTTATGTCCACAGGAGAAGTATTCTTCCCCAATCCTTGATTTGATCTTGGCTGTGTGACATTTTTTGGCCAATGGATATTGGTAGATATGACACAAAAAGGAGCTTTAAATGTGGTTTTGCACTTGGACACCCCCTTTCTTGATTTTGCATTGTTACGAAAATGGCTTCCCCTGGGTCACTGTTGGTTGTTCATCCTAGGAATCAGAGTAAACACATGTGGGTGGACCTGAGTCCAACCCACAAGAGGCCTAGCTGTACCTGCTGCTAGAAGCAGAACCACTAAGCTAAACACATCCTAGATCAGCTGACACCCAGTTGACTTGCAGACACATGAAAAATAAATCCTTATTATTATAATAGGCTACTAAGGTTTGTGGTTTTTTAGACAGCAATAACTGACTGATACACCTACCAAAAATGGCCTTTTCAAATGTGAGATTCACAGCCAGTCATACATACCTTTGAATCTTGGCTTCCCAAGAGGATCAGTTTCTCTTGTTGGGCTTGAGCTAAAGTCAGTTATATTTTCTGAGAATGGAAAATAATGAACAGTTTTGGCAAAAGATAAAAAAGCTTCACAATACAATGAAAAAGTTGTAGACTAAAGATATTCAATATTTCTTCTTGTAAACTGCTTGCAGTTTTGATTTTTTAAAATTATACATATTCATCCACAATATAAGGCCATTAGTTGTGTCCTGCTGCAAGGTGTTCTATAGTGTGAGTAATGAATTACAAATTATAACCAAGTGGTTAATATGCACTAATAACTTAAGATATGTGTAGTTGGTAATAATGTGATTTAGTAGTAGCATTAGGTAGTCTAGATCTTTTTATGAACCAAAGTTACGCAGTTTCTTCTATGTGTGCTAAGGGAAGGATAATACTCTATAAGGGAGTGTTGAAAATAAGTATAATTTTAAAATAAAAAACAACCATATTAATCATAAAATGGAGTAAAATAGAAGACCTCAAACTGAGACTCACCCATCCCCACCAACATTTAAAATCTTTTGCACCTCACAGCTAAGTATCCAGTGAGAACTGATGGCCATACGAACCCAGTTCTTCTCCAGAGGCAGGAACTGTTGGTTGCTTTATATCTGTCACTATTCTCTCCAAGGGAGTTCCAGTAGGCCTGAGTGTTGACCTCAGGGGTGGTATAGTTATTGGGCCTGATGAAATGATTCCTGTAAAGTAGAGCCAAAGTAGTCAGGCTTTATAGGAACACTGCCAAGTTTCCTATAAACATTTATTTATTCCGTAAATATTTTTAAGCACTGACCATGTGGCTTGGCACTATAGACCAGGCTTGGAGAGAAAACAAGACCTGATTCTTGGTGGAGATAGATGTATGAGCCAAGTATATCAGAGCATTATTATAGACATTGTGAAAAAGTACTAGATAACATCACAGAGGGGGCGCGTAAGAAGAGGGAGTGGTTATGTCTGTGAGGAAAGATGGAGGGTTGTCGGGTTGGAGTGGGCAGAGAAATGCCTTCACAGAGGATGTGCCAATAGAGGAGAAGTTATTGGTAGGTAGAGACAAGAGCGGTATTATAGACAGAGGTTATAACAAGAAACATGTCAGGGAAGCATGCAACAGCCTGGTGTGTTTAACTTGAAGGGGTACAATAAGAGCTGAGAGTGGAAGGGCAAGGAAGGGCAGATCATGAAAGAAGTTGAATACCATGGATTTGGATGTTATTTTTAGGTACTGAGTCACTTGTGTAGGCAAGAGAAAGGAAGGTCAACTACAGCAAAGGCAGTGGGACAGGATGTAAGGGGTGAACATGAGAGCTGTCAGGGAGACTCAGTGGCAGGCATGGAAGATGGCTAGAGAAGAAAGAAAAAGATTCCTAGAGTTAATGTCCATGATTCTGGCCTGGTGGCCAGTAAAGTGCTACCCTGATTGCTATATTCAACAGTGACTCCTCCACTCTTAAAACACTTATAAGTCCCTAAAACTGGATCCATCCCAAGGTCCAGGCAAGTCTGGGTGTTTGGAGTCGAAAGGAGACTGGATTGAATTTTATGTTCCACCTGGGAGAAGGAGTCACTTTTGGGCAATAGAGAGTCAAGGGATACAAGCCTGACCCAAGGACTATGACCCAGCATGGAATCAGGGCTGAGTAGTCAGATGGGCCTCTGACCTGGCCTCCAGGGATGCATGTTCCTGACCCTAGTGAGTATGAGCCACAATAAGAGGTCAAGCAAAACCCAAGAGAAGTTGCACTGCAGTCCACAAGGGCTTTCCAGAGTTGACAGAGACAACAGGAAATGCTGGCATAGCATAGCATTTTCATTCTGGTGAGGAGAGTGGGACTCAGAAGCCTGGGTGGATCTGGAGATTGAGGGCAAGTGGCACATGTCACATGGTGGCAGCCCCAGACTGTGTTCACAGACACATGTGAGAGAGCCTCAGAGGACTCCAGGACATTGGACTGGAATTCAAGATACACTTTCTGTGATGCTAATCAGGCCAAATCTGTACCAGTGCCCTCAATTATGGTTTGGCTCCTCAGTGCAGCCATTTCCCTTGAGTTAGAGGTGAATGGTGGAGGGTGAGGGTGGAGAGCAGGGACTAGGGTTCATCTCAGAAGTGGAATGTATTTACAGTTCTTCTTCAGGCTTGGTGGGCTGTACCAAAGCTATGTTTACTGACAGGAGAGAACAAGGGTTTATATGGCAGGCAAGAAGGCCATCAAACAGCTCCTTAAGGCACACAGCCTCACAGCATTGCTCTGGAGGGGGCCCCCAAGTGGCACACTCAGGCATCACCCTGTGGCTCATCCAGTCTGATCTGCAAGCTGCTGGAGCTCAAGTCACAGCTGCCCCAGGTTACAGTAAATGGGGAAACCCGGTCTCCTAGCAAGGCCATGTCACTGGGCCTTGACTCAGGAAGGCACCAGAGGTATGGATGGGAGGCTGCTTCCTCCTTCAGCCCATGGGAAAATGACCTAGAATTCACTGTGCACATGGGACGTCCTACAAGCTCCATCACAACAGCCTCCTTTCATCCTGTGAGAACAGTGACATCCACTCCCTTTCATGGCGATCCTCATCAGTTTCATCCTTCACAGCTGTTTTAACACTTTTATCCCAATTCCACCTACAAAATATTTAGGAAGTAGTGTTCTGGAGAGAGGGAGGAAAGATGGGGAACATGCTGAAATTTGCTGGCAGGTCCTGGGTGAAGAACCCTCAGTATGAGGTAAAGCTTCCATCTGAACTAGGTCAATTTTACTGACTCAATTTCATTCCTTTATTCACTTTGTTATTACTAATCAAATATCCTCTACGTGCTAAGCACTGGATTTGGTTCTGGGAATTCAGAGAAAAAAAACCAAGGACTTTGTCACCACAGAGCTCACAGTCTATTGGGGAAGAAAAGTATGCAAACAAACAGGTCTGACACAATTTTCTCTTTGCTCTAACAGAGGGGTATGTCAAGGACAAGAACAGAGAAGCAGTGCCAAGACTACCTTGAGGAGTTAGGGAAGGTTTTTAAAGAAAAGGATGAACTCTGAGTATCCCAAGCCTGGAGAGGGTCATTCTATAGGGAGGAGGAATGTGTGTGCCCAGGCATGGAGGTAAGAGGCAGCTTGCCTCCAAAACATATTCCTGTATTGTTGCACAGGCTAGGCCTTTCCGTCACCCTGAATATTTTAGTCCCAGATCTTCCCCTGAGCACCATAATACCAGGCCTGGCATGAAGGCTGTTGGATAGGAGAGCTTTCAGTGGGACATACAGAATTTTATTTCAGGAGACAGAATGATAAGTCAATGACAAGTCATCACATCTATTATTCCTGGGGCCTTGGCAATGTACAGCATCTTGTCCAAAATAATCCATTTGTTGAAGGGTCTGAGTCAGCTTCAATCTAGGCTCCAAGCACTCAGACATCTAAGCAGCAAACTTGCCTAGATGCAGAGGGATGGTTTCCTTCTTTCAGTCCAAGAATCAGGTTGTAAGTCCTGAAAGCCATCATTTACAGTGTCTAGTCTTCAGGGCCAACACAAACGTGTCACACACATCAATAGTGTGCCTGTTGCTAGCACACCAAGAAGAGCTTATGTTGGCTAGTAAAACCGAAATCATGGCGGGAGAAGGAAGGTACATGACTAACGTACCTGCACTTCCCGGCTTTCCAGTGACATTATTTGGTGGTAAAGGTTTTCTTCGTGGGGGTGTAGGTCTGGGTGGCAAGGGTGGGCGGCGAGTCCCTGGGATTGTGGATAAGAGATTGTATTTTAGATAAAGCCGTCATAAAGATTCATTATTGAAAAAAACAGGGTTTTTAAAAATAAAAAATAATGTTTGATAATTAGCAGTTGGATGACAGAGAATAGATTCTACAGAAAAGTGCACACAAATATATTCAGATATTCCTATAAATTAATGTTGGTAATGTCCCCAGGGACAACAACGCACTTTAGTATATAGAAAACATATCCTCATTATAGATGAATATACAGTCGGGCCCTTCATATCTGTGGGTTCCCCATCAGTTAATTCAAACAACTGTGGATGGAAAATTTTTTTAAAAACCACAATAAAAATAACAATACAACAACAGCAAAACACAAAATATAACAATTATTTATATTGCATTAGGTATTATAATGGAAGATTTAAGTATATGGGAAGATGTGCATGGGTTATATGCAAACACTATATGATTTTATATAAGGGATTTGAGCATCCTCAGATTTTAGTATCTGAGGAAAATCCTGGGACCGATCCCCCATAGATACCAAGAGATGACTGTACACAGGTATATCTACTTTTTGAAAGGCTATAAACACGCATAGAATTTAACATCTTTCATTTTCCATGTAGACTTAACAGAAGCACTTCTGAACGTCATTATCCCAAGCTGCCTTTTATTTTGAGCCTACAATTTCTTATACCATTTTAGTTTTAAATTGTTAAAGCATAAAATTTCTCCTTTTGTGGGTGTTTTGATCCATTCTCAGCTCTATTATGTAATTATAATTAAAACCCTTTAGAACTTCTGAAAGACTACATCGAGGTAACCCTGATAGCTGAAACAAGTCTGTATCTGTAGGGAGCAGGCTCACTGTGAACAGTTGTGGTAGTTGTGTACCACACAAAGACACTTGGCCCAGGAGGTGTAAGTGGGGGACAAAGCTTAGCACCTGCTCTGCTCATCCACTTATGAGCTCTCATGCAAGGCGCCAGCCAAGAGGAAGGGCATTGTTTTTCTCATTGTCTGCCTAAAGGGTGGGGTAAACAGGCACCTTTTTATAATTTGCAGAAAGGTTGGTGAGGTCAAAGGTGCTTGGAGAAGTCTGCTTTAACCCACATTTTAAGTCTGTGCTATAAACAATTTATATCTTTTTTTGGCATAACATATGTTGGTTTTAAAATCTTCAAGAAAAATTGTTAATCCAGGAAAATGCCTGGTATACTAGTAAGAGAAAGACACACTCTCTCTCTATGTGTTCAGGAGTGTACTGGTAGTTGACATTAATAAAAGTCCTTATTCAATCCAAAGGTATTCTGAGTCACCAGATTCATACTTTTGGCCTATTACATAGATCATACTCTTAAATCAGGAACATAAGTAATATCAGGCAAAAAAAATTGTAATAAATTACACAAGAGCAAAACTTAAAACATGATAAAAACTAGAAACCACAGTGATTCTGCAGCATTTGTCCATTATGGTCCCTCAGAACATTATAGCAAGTAATGATTAAGTTAGTATCACATCAGAAGTTCCTATTAATACTTAATTTGTGCACAGAGCACTTTTAATTCCTCCAAAGATAATATTCCAAATGTTTTCCTAGCAATACCCATGCACTGTGTGCGTGGTTCTGATACTTTGGGGGCTGTGTGGATGTTGCTGTTTTTGCCACAAGGACTGATACTGCAGTTACCATCCAAGTTTCAGAGCTGAGCTGTCATAAAAGTCAGCATGTTATTACTTACCTGGCTTTTTAGTGGGGTGGGTAGAGTCCGCTGATACATTTCTACCAGCACCTGATGGCCTGGGTGCTTGCTTGACCCCTATGAGCAGAGATAATGAAAGGGAATAAACATATAGCAAAAATGTTCCATGGAAACTTGGTAGAGTTGCCAGTAATAACGTACATTCTTTGCAGAGCAGGAGCATTGGTGTTTTTATGCCAAGACATTTTAACGGGCTTCTACTATCTGGCTATAGAAAAAAATAAAAACTTCCTACATTCACTAGTTGTGATGTTTTCTCTGTAGAATTAGCATTTCATGGTAAATTGTGGTTTTGTCCAAATCTTTCATGAAACTCATCCTGCACTGCCTTACTGGGTGGTATTGCCTCACCAGGTGGGATTTCATTTATGGTAACTGGCCACCTTTTGCCAATATTCATCAGTACATTTTGTAATTCAAAAAAATTTTTTTTTCTTCCAATCCCTCTATGCCCATTAAAAAAAACCCACACACATACACCTTAGAATTCCAATGTGCTTGGATTTATACTTAATGAATTGACTTTAAAATTATTCCTGGAGTGGCATTGGCTATGAGGCTATTGAGACCACAAATGATCTTTTGGGATTTGTAAATTAGCCCTGGGCAGGCCTCTAACTCAAAATTACTGTTTGAAAGAAACTGATTTGAAAATTACTCTGTGTGATATTTTGTCTCCTAAGCCCCTCAATAATCTTGTGGTTATTACTAGCCATTTGCCTAAATACTCAGGCTTGGACTTTGGGTAGCAATCCCAAAGGGAACTAATTAGGTTTTCGTCGTATTTTAAAAATTATTCTTTGATAATATAAAATAATCTTCCTTGGTTTGGGTGACAGTCTTCATTATAAAAGAATAGAAACAGACATGTTTAGAATTTAAACAATAAAAATCACTTCACAAATAATGACCTGTCCTAAAAAAGAATTCATACTACTTTGAGGACCTGACTGTAATTTACATATTAAGAATAGGAGTGCAATGTTTACATTAATATACTAGTTAGTACATTAACAATGACAACAACCCTGTTTTGAGGACTCACTGTGTTCCAGAAACTGTTTGGGGACATTATATACCTGATCTCATTTAATGTGTGGGCAGATATATTAAATACAACAGAAGCTTTGCCTCCCGAAAATAAGATGACATTTTCACATTAATTTATGATATTCAGGGGATGAACCTAATATTGCAATCCCACATCCTCTGCTGCTTGAGTAAGAGATAAAACACATAAAATCATGGAGAAAATTACATATGGAATCATGAATTAAACTTATTTGTGATAGGAAAGAAATGTTTCTGGGGGCAATGACTTTTGTGACTAATCTCATAGACAGGGCACAGGCAAATGGTTCATTAGTCTTCCTCCATTGTCTCACTGTCAGGGGTAGTGGGGAAGGGAAATGGCTCATTTGAGTGGTTACTCTGTGAACAGCATAGGGAATTGAAGAATACCTGCATGGGGGTCACTGGGGTAACTTGGCTTGCCGAGGTTTGGTTTACCACGATTTCTCCAGGGTAACACAAAGTTTTATATACCCTAGAAGGCTAGTAGGCTGTCTTGAGTAGACCCTTCTTTACAGCCCTTTTCCAAATCTTCCTGCCCTTGAAAAACAAAGTATCTTGATCCAATACTGTGCAAGTGCCTTACATATTCATGACTTGACTTAATCCTTAAAACCCTCTGTGTGTGGAATATAATCCACATCCCACAGATGAGAAAATCCAAGGCAAGGGGAGATTAAGCAATTTGTCCAAGGTCTCACAGCTAGGAAGCAGTGGGATTCAGGCCTACATATGCCAGGATCCAAAGCCTATCTCTTCAGCACTAAGAGGCAAAGAACAGAGTACTTACTGTCCTCTGATCATTTTCTTCCTGCTATTCCTCATAGTAACTCTGAGTGAATACATTCCCAGAGCCCTCTACTCTGTCTCTTGGGTGGCTTGAGCTGCCACCACTGTGTGAGGGCTAAATGGCCATAGCTGGCAAGCATGTGTTATCCAGCCATGCCATGGGTGTGTGGGACTCAGAAGGTAGTCCAAGGCTGCCAGCAGTCGCTGACCAGGCATATGCAAATCCACCAAGTCACAGGGGCTGGTAGGTTAGAAATCTAGGAGCTCTGAAGAGAATCCAAATTTTGCAGAGTTACATTATACGTAAGACCAAAGATACAAATTCCCTTGCCCTCTTTTTTTTTTTTATCCAGGGAGAAACTGGAAGAATTGAGCCATTTTCTATGTAGGTGGAGACAGAGGCATCATATTCTTATGATCCTTAGACATAAGTTCCCAAATCAAATAGAGAATCAGCTGCAAAACTGGACTTTCTCCAGCCTTTAGAAATGGACAGAAGCCAGTGGTGCCTGAAAGCATTGGGAAGGGCCATGCAAAAGGCAGCTGTGTGGCTCAGTGGAAAGATCTGGGGGCAGGAGACTGAGCTCTCATTCTGGACTTGCTCTCCTGCACCTAGCTGCTGTTGAGGCATTTCACCCGGGCCAGAACTGGAGAGATTAGTGAACATCTCTTGCCTTGAGTCAGAGGAGAGCAAATGAAGGCCAAAGGTAGCAGAGAGGGAATGGGAAGAGAAAGGAGAAAATCAGGAAGAGATACTGTAAAGAATGAATTCTCAGGAATTGGCACCCAATTAGACAGTCTGGCCCAAGCTGTGACCTGACTTCTTTTTCCCTCAGGCAGGATTAACCAACACATCTTCTAAAGGGCAGAGTCAGCTCTGTAAGCATCAAGACTTGAGCCTCAGAATGAGCCCCCAGCTGCCATATAAGAGTCCTACAAAAATCTCTGGATTTACATAGTTCACCCCTCAGCAATTTATCATCCAAAATGAAGTAACAATTCGGGTATTTTTAACCATGGTAACAAAAACTTTGCAAACAAACAGTAAACTGGAAATCGGTTCTTAAATGTACCAGTGACTTCATTCCCTGTGATCAAAAAGGGGTGATATTTATGGATGATTGGTTTCTGCACTCTTGTCCCAAATCTTAGCACCTGGCTAAAAAGCCACGGGCAGGGAGCCAGCAGGCTGGAAGATTTAGTTACAGCCCAGAAAAACACATTCCTCAGCCTGAGGGGACTGGATTATCGTGCAGCACACTCATGTGGGGGCAGTAAATTGTGGTTCCCTCATTAGGGTGTAGAGAAAGGAGTCTAGGGTTCAAGTATTTAACAATATCTGCCAAATCATATGTGCCAAGGTGGTTTCAGAATTACACTTTGCCTAGTACATAATGGGCTTTCAATAAACGTTGGTTGAATGAAAAAATAGCTGCACAATTTCCCTCAGGGAGAAAGTCAGAGAGATTGTCTAGCACTGGGATTGGCAAACCTTTTCTATACTTGCTTTCACAGCACAATGGCGGAATTAAATATCTGTGAAAGAGACTGTTTTGCCCACAGAGTTGAAAACATTTATCCTTTACAGAAACAGTCTGCCAACCCCATGCTAGACAATAAATATTTTCACCTTTGTGGGCCATACTGTCTCTGTCACAACGATTCAACTCTGCCATAGTACTGTATAAGTACCTTTGTACACAGTACACATTGTACATAGCACAGTGTGAAACGTAGATGTGTTTCCAATAAAACTTTATTTACAGAAACAGGCAGCAAGCCAGATTTGGCCTGTGGGGCTGTAGTTTGAACAATCCCTTGGCCTGGTGTGTGCATGGCTTGTAGCATCTCTGTAGGCAGGTCTCAAGGAAATTTTAATAGGTAGGACACATCAGCTAAGCTGGGACACGTCTCTGGAAACCATGGAAAAGCAGAATGCTAGAAAAATGACCCACTTTAGACCTCAACCTCTGCAGGCTACTTTCTAACCTTGGGGTACAGCAATGTCTATCTATACATACATGTATAAAATACACATACATCAGGGAAATTATCTAAAATGAGTGAAATAACATATAAAATACTGAGCTCAAGATATTCCTGGGGCTTACAGAATCACAAGATTTTTATAGAGACCTCAACAGTCAAAGGTCTGTAGTCTTTAGGCCTCAGAATCTGTTTTTCCTTTTTTAAGTCTTTCAAGGGCACAACCTTAGGTGGTCTAAGACCGTAAAGAACATGTCCTATAGGAACTACAAATTAAAACCACAATGAGATACCACCTTTCTGCTGCAAGAATGGCCATTATCAAAAGTCAAAAAACAATAGATGAGATGGCGTGGATGTAGGGAAAAGGGACCACTTATACATCGCTGGTGGGAATGTAAATTAGTACAACCTCTACAGAAAAGAGTTTGGAGATTCCTTAAAGAACTAATAGTAGAACTACCATTCAACCCAGCAATACTACTACTGGGTATCTACTTAGAGGAAAATAAGTCATTATATGAAAAATATACATGCACATGTATGTTTATTGCAGCACAATTCACAATTGCAAAGATATGGAACCAACTTAAGTGACCATTGACTAATAAGTAGATAAAGAAAATGTTTGGTATATATACACCATGGAATACTACTCAGTGATAAAAAAGGAACATGATAACGTCTTTTGCAGCAATTTGGATGGATCTAGAGACCATTATTCTAAGTGAAGTAACTCAGGAGTGGAAAACCAAAAACTATATGTTCTCACTTAAAAGTGGGAGGTAAGCTGTAAGTACATAAAGGCATACAGAGTGATATACCGAACTTTAGATACCCAGAAGGGGGAGGGTGAGAGGAAGCTAGGGATAAAAAACTACAACATATTAGGTACAGTGTACACTACTCAGGTAATGAGTGCACTAAAATCTCAAATTCACCACTATATAATTCATCCATGTAACAAAAAACCATTCATGTTTATCCATGTAACAAAACCCAAAAACCATTGAAAAATTTTAAAAAATAAAATTAAAAAGAATATGTCCTATAGATCACAAACACTTCCTTTATTAACTAATTTTTTAAAATGTGAAATATCTGAGTTGAAAACTTCAGCAAGAAAAACTATAGGAAAATGTGAGATGGATAATAAAGATAAATATTCTGAGTAAGATGTCAAAGCTGAACATGAAACCATTTAACACAAAAATGATGCATTAAAAGAGTCAACAGAGGCTGAAAGTGTGGATGAGACAGTAGAATTGTGTCAGAGAAGAAAATAAACTTTTGTGAACAACTGCATTTCTATAAAGAAGTCTGATCAAAACTATGCAGAATCAAAGGAAGGTGGACTAAGGTAAGTCTACAACCTGGAGAGGAGAGATTTTAAAACATTTTTTCCTCACCAATTTCTGAAAATAGTATTCTCTAGGCAAATATCTGAGAGCTGTTGTTTTCCATAATAATATGCTACATAGATGATCATGTTATCTATAATTTCTGAATTTTATGCCATTTACTTCTTTTCTTGCCTACTGCATTGGCTAAACATTCACTACTATATTCAATAGAAGTGGTGAAAATAGAAATCCCTGCTGTACTCTCCATCTTAGGAGAAAAGTGTTTAGTCTTTCACCATTAAGTACAGTGTTAGTTGCAGCTTTTTCTAGTCTATTGCCTTAACCACTCGGCCACAACTACTGCTGGTGTGAATTTTGGCAGTTGTAGCTTTTTCACAGATGCCCTTTATCAGATTGAGGAAAATTCCTTTTATTCTTAATTTCCTGAGAGCTTTCATTGGGGATGAATTTATAATTTTGTCTAGGTTGTTTTGTGCATATAATTGGATAATCATATGATTTTTCTTCTTTATTCTGTTACATGGTGAATTACACTAATTTGTTTGAGTGTTGAGCCAACCTTGCATTCCTAGGATGAATTCCATTTGGTTGCTATAAATTACTGTGGCTGACATGGAGATGTACTGCCCAGATCTCCATTCAGTGCTCTCTGATTGAAGCTTACTCTGAGGGAGATGATAGCTGGGTGCCGTCTGCTGACCTCACTCCCTGCAGGCAGGCAGCAAGTCCTTCCTTGACAGGGGATCCCAATCAACAAATAAAAGAATATAGACCAGGCACAAAAAATTTTGTTTGGGGATGGAGGTGGAGTAAAGAAAGAGGAAACAGTGAGCTCAGCTTTGTCTACCTGTGCCCACCAGCCCAATTTCTCCCAACAATTGACAAATTAAATTGAAAAGCCCTGCTATATTATTCTTCCAAAGCTAAGTTGGATACATTATTATAAAGTTGACTTTATGTATATAAGAAGGTAATAGATATCCATTTGTAATACAAGTGGGCTTTGGAAGAATATTTATATTGTTGATAAGCTAAAATATAATAATGGTTTGTTTCCCTGAGAGATAATTGCATGCTCCTAATAAGAATCAGTATTATAGTGAAGGTTAGTAGCTTTCAAGTGTGATCACAGCTACTTTACTTGTTCTTTCATTTGCTTGGTTGACATCTAAGTGCTTTTATTTTTACTTATGCAACTTCCAAGGAATTATTTGAATATTAAACAATTTATACCTGCCTTCCTCCCAAAAGGATCTGAGAGAAGGTGGCTCCGTTTACAGCCAGATTGCTTATGTCAATCTGAAAAATTGTGCACCATCTAATCCCACAGTTGGGAAGAATGAAAAGAGTAGCTGAGCACAAATAGATATTGAGATGCTTTCTTGCTTTTCATAAGTCATGAATTTATAGTATTGGCCTCATTATTTGGTTTGAAGATAAGTGAATTCCTAGAAATTCAGAGACTGTAATAATCAAGTACAAAAAGCACATTCTTAAAGCTAAATAATTTGTAGACTAAATATCTCTAGGTATTATTCACATCTCTTTTTCATTAGAGAACTGTCATGGGTTCATCAGATATATATACATTAAATAAATTTTAATTTTTTTTTCCTAAGCAAACACAAGATTTATACTACCAAAAATATTTAAAGGGAATGATACAATTCTATGTTAAGGCATCTAAATAACTACCATTTATCCATGAAGTTGGGTGTTTGAATATTTATTAGATCAGTGTCCTAGTTTTTCTAGCATAATACTTACTCCCAGAGCTGATTAGATTAGAGCTATGTTATTTAAGATGAATGATTTGAAAACATTAGTGACTGTTACCAGGGTAACCAGATGCGAATTGCTCTGATTAAATATTTGTTGTTTAAATTTCATATTCCAGATTGCTAACAGATGCAGTTATTCAAAAAAAAATTTTAATGGTACTTGTTAAATTATAAACTTAAAAACCAACTAATTACAGTTCAAAGACTAGTCTGTGTAGAAAAAGCATTTTGAAATTAGGGGAAATAGCTATTTTTAGTGTTTTCACTCAATTTATTCTTAATCAGGATCGTTTTCAGAAGCAAGATTATATATAGTAACTAGTAGACTAGGTTTAGAAAAGTGAAAAAGTCTCCACTATTTTTAGAGACATTTGAAGTTTTGATTTTGGAATGAGTTATAATTTTCAGTTACAGAGTTACTAAGAACTTTAAAAACTGGTAAAAAGGAAATTAAAATGTGAATTCAGCAATATCATGAAAATTAAGTAACACTTATAGTTTTGACAGGATAAAAAGGAAATACATTTGTGATTATTACCTGTTCCCACTCCATTCCCACTGGGCATCCCACTGGGTTTGGGCCTAGTAGGTCTTGTAGTTGTCCTATTCAGAACTAAAATAAAGTGGGATATAAATAGTTCATTTTCTTATTGAAAGTTTGCAGCCAAGAAAAACAAAATTTCTCAGAGAATTGAAAGTCATTTAGGCAATAAAAAAGATGACTTACCAAAAATATTATTCAGAATATAGAAACCACAGTCTTGTATAAAAATAATAGACTTGAATTTGAAAATAGAGACCTGAATTTGTATTCTGAGGTGATCACTGGGCTTCAATACTTGACTTGAAAAGTAACTGGCAAGGGAATTTATAATCCGAAGTGGGAAAGATCTTGTTTCATTTATAGGCATTAGATACATTCCAAAATGGAACTGAAGAAAGATCAGGACTACATATGTCTAATGAAAAACCAAAATCTGAAGTGTATTTGTCAAGGCCTCCATTCATAAGTTGGAGTCTTTCCACATCCTTTCGTGGGAATCCCTAGGTACAGAGGTTTCATTATACTAGTCCTTTAACAAAGTCCATTGCCAAGCACAGAACTTGATGAAACCATTTCACTTTCTTTCCTGCTTGGGAGAAAGTCATAGCCTTACCAAAGCCTTGAGAGGTGACCTATTTTATAACCCATTTAGAAGATTCTTTAAGGAGGAGCACTAAGTGTACTGTGCTTATGTGAGAAGCTCTGGAGCCATACTGCTCATCTTTTGATCCACTTTCTAGTTCCTCTGTGTGCCTCAGCTTCCTCAACTGTACCTCACAGGGCACATGGCCAGTGCTCGGTCATTATTAGCCATGATTGTTACTACTTAGTTTTTAGAAATGTTTAATATAACCAGTCTCACATTAAGCTCTCAACACCTATCATGACACACAAAGTCAGAGAGAAATACACATGGTTATAGAAGATTTCTGTGCCCAATTATCTTTAGAAGTTGGAAAATTATAACAAAATATATGGACTCTACATAAACCAAATAATATAAAATTATTGTTATAAAGATGCATTCCCCGAGAACATTCATTCGTAGCAGGTTTCATCATTTGGAACTTTAAGAGTCCTTAGAATCACAAAGAAAAAGAAAATAAAACACCAGTGTTTGGTCCAACTTGTGCCTCAGCATAAAAGTGATTTATATGAACTAGATCAACCCCTCCAAGTTAACTTTTTTTCTGAACAAGCTCCAGTGAGGGTAATCCTAGGACCTTTGGAGAATTTAGTAAATTTAACATATTTCCCAATATATAACTATTTTTGCTGTTTATAACTTGTGATATTTTTATTCTCTGAAGGAATCAAGTAAAAATGTTCTCCCAGAACAAGAGCTTTCCTATGCTGAAAAGAGACCATCTTTTCTTCAGAGAGAAAGAATATCTGAAAGTAAGTATTAAATAATAACATGTCATAGCTAACTCTATGCAACCTCTTTGTCAGGAAAATTGTCCAACACTATTTTTAAATACTTTTAAACCAATAAAATTTCATAGTGATCTCTGCATCTGATTATCCTCAAAATCCTTAGTCAAGTCTTGTCACATTTATGGATTCATCAGTACCTTTCCACTTATCCACACAGATCAGAGTCTCTGTACATCTCTTATTGCAACGTAAGGGTTCCCCTTTGGTGTATTTGGCTATTTCAGTCCATTTCATATCTTCCCCTGCCTGCTGATTATTTAAGTCA
This sequence comes from Pan troglodytes, assembly GCF_028858775.2. Taxonomy (NCBI): domain Eukaryota; kingdom Metazoa; phylum Chordata; class Mammalia; order Primates; family Hominidae; genus Pan; species Pan troglodytes. The sequence continues at coordinate 104,108,755 of NC_086015.1, forward strand.
TCAGAGAAACAACTTACCAGGTCTGATGTGTGGCTTGTCAGATGTTCTGGGCCTCACAGTAGTATAAAATCTGTGTGGTGCTGAAACAGAGGAACACTTTATATTTAATAACCAACAGACCAAAGCCTCCTGAATGGAGATTTAGCATCCTAGGGACCAACAACTCATACACTTTGCATGGACGTATAAAGAAGGTTCAGAAAATTCCCATTATGCATTATAGACTTCACGCTAAAGGAAAATAAAACAAAGAAAATATACATGACTGAAAATTAAAGATGCACATAGAATGAGGTAGTTCATTTGTAAGATGTGTTAAGGATTAGTCATCATTTTGTCCCTATTTTTCAAGAGCATTCATTTTACCAGATGTTTGCTTAGCATGATAAACCCATAAGCCATCCATCTGTCTGTTCATCTGTCCATCCATCCATCCATCTAATCTCTCAGTGAAGAGTCATTGTGAAATATTATTTTGCTAAAGAAGTCAAGCAATCTTAAAGGTAAAAAGAGAAATGAATGTTTAGGTAGGTAAAGAAGAAAGAGTAGGCGTATATGGTCTCTATCAAATGGTCTTTGCTCATGAACCTGCAACGAGTACGTATTCACTCAGTGTCATCCATAATGCTGTAGAAATGACAGAAAATGACATCTGGTGCCCTGCCTATCAAAAGAGGACAAGCAAGGAGCAAGAACTCAGATAATCCCTGGGCCAATTATCCAGGACCTGCACAGAAAGGCATCCTAATGAAGACTTGCTGAATGAATGAATAAGTGGGTGACCATTGTATGCAGGCAAACTTGTGAGAACCTGCTGAGATATTAATGCATCCTAAGGTTTTAAGGTAAGCATTCATCCTGGAATTCATCTATTCCATGCTGCTCTCCTGTCCCCACTTCCCTATCACATACTGCCTCCTGCCACCAGCTTTCTTGGTAATGTTTTTGGAAAAATTTTTTCTTGCAAACTTTGTAAGTAGATTACATCGTTTTAATGATTTTATTCACATATTGAGTGGATATTTATATAGCCATAAATCAGCAATGCCTTGCCTACTAAGTTAAAAAAGTATGCCTGTGAAATTGGTTATAATGTAGCTCATTTATAAACTTCCAATGTAAAGACTGTGATGAGCAGAATTTTGCCATACTTCAAACCAACAACAGCGGACACACACTGAAATTCTCTATAGGTTTATTTTGGGCCTTCCCAAGTATAATAACCATAAAAATTAATTCTCACAGACCCTAAAGTGCCTGATGATTATTTGCAATTTTTTTCTTCCAAAAATTGCAAATAATCAATTTTTTTGCAATGGTGGGATTTCCTGTTAATTTAGCCTATTTCTTCTTTCCACATAAATCCCTTTGAACGTTAGGTTGCTTCTGCTTAAAAAAGATAAGAATCATAGTTTTTGTCTCATTCTAGAATATGTATAAATTTTAAGACTTTGGACAGGAAAGAGATTGAGAGTAGACCACAGAAATAATCAGCACTACATGATTTCAAAGCCATGGCATCTGAATTTTTGTTTTAGTTTTCTCCATAGTCTTCATTTAAGTCTAGAAAGAATTTTTTTATAAAAGACCTTAAATATAATTTAAGTTTAGGTTGTAACTTACTCATATAGCTCATCACCAAACAATATATGGCCTTGAGGGTTTCAATTTTAAACATAGTACAAGAGCTAAGGATATAAGAAAAAAGTCAGCATATACAAATATGTTAAGACAATTTATATAATGATATGAGATCATGGATATACTCCCAATAACAGGTGAAATTTATATTTAATACAATATTTTGAAGGAATTTAATTAAAATTCCATATATACTAGTAATGGTGACACAATATTCTCTTTAAAGTAGGAAAAGGCAAAACGAGGAAAGAACAGGCCTGTGATCTTTTATCCTCATTCTGAAATCCTTAAATCTCTAAAAAGCTGAAATCTTTCTCATTTGGCAACACAACCTGTGTGGAATGAAAGTCTTTATTTATCCTGCTTGTTGTAAATATTTATGTATTTTGTGGTAAAAACAGATTGATTATGAGAATCCAGCTATCTTCTCTTAAGCCAGAAATTAAAGAGATTTGCAAAAACATGAAATAATAAACATACAGAAATCAGGGTGGAATAGGGATGTATCACAACGGAACATCTGTTCATTGCTGAGGCTGGTAATAGAGATGTGAGAGGGCTGTCATTATGTTATAATTCAGACTTCTGTGTGTAATTATAAATTAACAGCAACCAAAAATTAAATGAAGTAATTGAATAAAAGTTTAAAACGTAACAAAAAGTTAAACCAAACAAACAAGTAAAAAAGATTTAGAAAATTTAGAGGAACTGCCCTTTACTATAGTCTTTCTTAGTCACGTTTACTTGGAATAAATATTGCCCCAGTGACACATGTACTTTAAAATGAGATTTCTTTCATTATCATTTCCTCTTATTATCAAACTTCTCCCACCAACTTTCCCCCTCAAATTAGAACTCATAATGGGCAACATACATTTATTTGTGTTCTAACTCCCTAAATGTTTGCTGGTTTTGGTCTTATTTTTGGCTTTCTACCATCTGATAGAGGCAGAGATGGGCAAAAGGGGTATTAGCAGTCCACAAGTGTTATAACCTAAGTAGGATAGCAGGATAGAAAAGTGTAAACAGGAAAAGACTTCTGAGTGCATGAAGATGAGATAGAGCTTTGTGTAGGCGAGTTCACTTCCCCAAAAGCAGAAAATCACAGAGAAGAAATAAAAAGTAGGAAATCACTTCTCTGGATGTTTAATATTGTCATAATTTTGAAAAATGATTTTTCTTTTTAATAGCTTTTTTCTTATTAATGTATTTCATCAAATGGGGGAAGATTGGAGAAAGTGAGAAAAGGAGAGAAGAGAAGGAGGAGGACCAGGAGGAAGTTAGAGAGGGAGCAGGAAGAGGAAGACAACAGTTATTATTTATCAGATATGGAAAATGAGGCAAATGAAGGTCAAATGTGTGGAAAAAATGGGATCTTCCACTCTTAGTTATAAGCATCAAGTAGTCAACAATACATTAAAAAAAGTAAGTGCCAGTGAAAGAACTGGTCTTGCCTACATTCAACTGATATTCATATAAGTATTCAGATTTGGCTGATTTCTTTCACCTATAAAATGACAAAAAAATCAAGTAATCCACTGTGATGAGAAATGACATTCTGAAAGAAAATTTCTTTCCTGATTAAAAGCAAATAAGGAAAAGTTATTCTCCAGAGGTAGGGGAGAGGATTACCCTGAGTTGTCTTTGCCAGTTCAGTTGTTCGTGGAATCTTAGTTGTGAAAGGTTCTTGGGTGGATTGGTCTGTTTCTTCTAGAGAAAACACAGTAAGATTGCTTGTTTTAAATAATTACCATTATGAATATGACCAAAAAACCCATACTCTTTTCTGTCCCATGCAATAATAAAAGAATAAGTTGCATTTAGAAATACACTCAGTAATCACAATAATTCAAAGTTAGTGGTACATTTTAATAACTCTCATTTATGATATCTGCTGTTTTACACTATTATTTTAATGATTGTTATAAGGATTTCCAAAAGCTTTTAGCTCAGGATCATTGTATCATTAATCTAGTTGTGGCTATTCTTGGATATGGCTCATGTATGAAAGTCTCCTAGTTGCCTCAATGTATTTATCTCCTTCATGTTTCTTTCCTGCCCATAAATCTCACATGTTATTTTGATGAGCTGGAAAGGAAATATATCATATGAAAAGATGTATATTTACATCACATAAAACAAATATTCTATTTTTCTCATGTGAAAATCAGAGCGTATGTTTGACATACAAACACAATCCTCTTGACAAAATAAAAAAAATACATACAGCAATACTCCCATTCCCATGTTACCTTGAAATCATATATTATATAGACACAGCAAATTACACTGTTCACTTTGCCCATACTGGATCCAAGGAAATACTTGGTATAAATGATACACTGCTATCTTTTTGTTTTCTGTCCTGCTTTTGTATTCTCTTGATTCTGCTCAAGAAATACACTTGTAATAATTGACAGGCAATGGTTCTGATGTGAATAAACCAAGACACATTAGAAAAATAGGGAGTAGAAGTTAAATAATTAGCATATTCAGTAGTGGTTTTTGAAAAGTACTTTTAACTTTGCCATCATGGGCACTATTGATTTTGCAGAAATAAGCTAGATTAGATGAATATTTGATTAGAATATATTTGCTCAATTTTAATTTTTCTTCCAAAAGGATTTTATTTTAAAATGTGATCAGTAACTTTATTTCAGTAGATACCCACAAAGGATGGATTATTAGAAAAGGAATGAAGGGAGACAAATAGGGCCACTGACTTAAACAAAGCCATATGGGATGCAATGTAGACAGGAGAGAGGAGCCAACAAACACAAGCCAGAACTTTAGCTTTTTGGTTCATTTTCAACCAAGAGGCAGGCAAACTGGAGTTTCCCACACAGCACATTTGTGTTGAACTCCTTGAAAGCATGTTCAGCTCATCCCAATGGACCTTTCCAACTTACCCATCCTTGTTTCTCCAGGCAACTACCTGCTTATCAGTTTAGTCTAACTGTCATTCCTTGCCCTGTGCCTCTTTCCCATCTGTCCGTAACTTCAAAGAACCATTTGCATCTTTGACTGGTCAACTTTCATTCCAACTTGAAGACCCAGTGTAAATGACCCTAACCTGAGAGGCCTTTCCTTATTTCTCCAGGTAGTTTGTTTGTTCAACATGTTGCTCTTTTCTCTATCATACTCACTGTAATTAGTATAACATTGATGTTAATCCTAGGCACCCTGTCGGCTGAGTGTGTAGATTCTAATCCTGGCTCTGACACCAGCTGTTTCACCTTGGCCAAACTTTTAAACCCTCTATGCCTCAATTTTCTAATCTGTAAAATGGAACAAGTAATAGAACTTACTTCACAGGGTTACATGGTTTAAATTTTAAAAAGGCATGTAGTGTATTGGGTGGCACAGAGGCTGCAGTATTATAACCAAGTCCTGTCTTCATATTAGAGGGTGAGCCCTCTAGTGTAAGGACTCCTCTTTAAAAGTTTCTTGTTAGAACTGCATCACCTAACAGTGCACCCAGTAAAGGCTTAATAAATACTAGATAAGTAATTTTTCTTCCCAAATGCAGTTTAAAATACAGAAAAAGCAACAAAAAAGAACAGCATTGATTTAGGAACATTTTTCTTTTTAGAATACTTAAAATTCTTAAGTATTCTAAATCACACTTAATCACCAGAGCCAATTTAACACATCTTAGATGTGTTAAAACATTCTCATTTTATATTGAAAATCAGCATAAATATTAGGACAAATACACAGTTAATGTAAAAGTATTGAGTGAAATGGATTTTTAAATAACCTATTATTTAGAAAAAATCTGTGAACATAATGTATTATGGTTACTTTAAGGGAAATTCCTAAAAGGCAAGCTCTCTTTGAACAAATATTAAAACGAAATTTACCCAGAGTGGTCTGTAGTTCCTCTTGACTAGGACTTGGGGAAATCATAGGTATAAAAGGGATGCCTCGTGTCTCTAGAGGAGCTGCAAAAAGAAAAGGACCAAGGTTGTAAATTTTTAAATTCAAAGCCAGCACCAGACCAGACTGGTATTACATGAAATTCCTTCATTTGAAGTAGAAAAAGGAAAGAAGAAAGTTAAGTGTGCAGACAACTTTCAGAAAAATGACTGCGGAATATTAGAAAAATGGTTCTCAACTGTTTTTCCACCAGGACACATACTACATGACATTCTATTCTTGAACCAATCCATCAGAATGGCTGGTTGAGATGGGGTGTGGGTTAGACACAGTCCTGGACTATTGGCTGTAGCTTTGTCCCTCTCTCCCCCATTCAAGAGAGCATGCATGATTACCAAATGAGTGAGAATATCATCATTGTTGGTATCATCTCCTTGAGTCTGCTTGAGCAGACTCAAGTAACAAATCACTGGCAATTTTCAGTATTTTGACCAATATTGATAATTACTTGCAGTATCTTTCAAACTTACCACATACTAGTATGTTACATTACAGCTGAGAACCACTAAACCAATGGAAATTGTTAAACGGGCACCATTAGTAAACACACTGGACTCATTTTGAAACATGGATAGATGAAGTAAATGAAGATGTATTCAGTAATGTCTTAAGGTGGTCTTCAAAGCAAACCCATTACAACACTGAAATAATTGCTTTTCTGTTTTGGAAAGAGTAATAATAATGAGAATGAAATGATGAAATGGATTGAGAAGAAATGATGTTTCAACAGGATCATTTGAGAAAGGCCTGCAATCTTGATGGTAGCAAAGAAAACAGAGTTGGTCAATATGGGAAAACCATTACCTATTGTTGTCTTTGGTGGCTCAAATCTAAAGGTAACAGGCTGCAGAACTATGCCAAAAGCAAGCCAAAGGAACATATTTATGAGAATTACTACCTGGCAAAGTCAAAATAGTTTCCTTATTTTTTAGATACATTGATTTAATAATTTAAATGTTCTCTAAGAATTGTAATAAATAAGAGAAAATTCTTCACATTAGATGCCAATCAGAGAACTTAGTTTAACTAAAACTTTGAAGTTCTCATTCACTGTCACTTTGGGGAAAATTTCGAGTAGGCACCCACTTTTTTTTACTTAAAAGTACATCCATAGTTGTAATGTAGCTACATTTACATTTTGAAAGGATATAAGCGTTGGCTTAGTTAACAATGATATTTATAATTTTAGCGTGATCTACTCAATGAACCTACGTACTATTCCCTCACTTTACCAAGGAAAAATATTTCAACCAGATGATTCAATTTACCCACAAGAAATATGCATTTTATACCCATATTTTTTCTCTAAATTTCTTCCATATCACAACCATTAAAAATATATTTACTTCAAGAATTTTTTTTTGAAAAATATACTTCTTAGCCAGAAGGATGAAATAATTAATTTACCAGGTTCGCTCTGAGAGACCTCAGGGTATGGTTTATGAGGAAGGAGCACATCTTTTGGAGCTGAAAGAAAAAGATTATAAAACACTGCATACTCTAAATATCCCAACTGGAGTGAGCTTAACCCACAGATATAAAAATCCCAGAAAGCATGAATGAAGCAAAAGTATTTTTACAATGGTTAATGACCAAAGTTGAGAAGATGCCTGTTTTCTTCAAAATGGAAAAATGTTACCGTGCAGGGAAGGTTCTGGTGGCAGTGAAACCGAAACGAAGTCAGTCACAGTTCATTTTGAAGTCTTCCTTGAGGAAGAGGAGGAGATAGCTAACATAATTAAACAATGAGGTAGAGCTCCCTCAAGTGGCTTTCAAAATAGAAAGTCAGTTTTTGCACAAAGTGGTTAGCTGCTGTTTGATATTCATGCTTCAAGTCCACTAACAGCAACAAAAAATATGTATCTTAGATAAAGTACAAAAGTGGCTACAAATTGGGGGAAACAATAAGAAACGGAAAAATCTTGAATATGTAAGAAGATAACACAGTCTTATTCTAAATGGCACTTACAGTTGCTGGGGGGAGAAAATGAAGCAAAAGGAATCAGCTAGTCTTTAGAAGATACCACATGTAAAGTTAATGATAGTGCTTGTTACTTAGTAAATGATAGCTGTTGCCATTTTTGTCTTCTTTAGTGATGTGGCTTCCAGTATATTAGGTGTCAAGCATGCTTGACATAAGCATATGAAAACAAGACAAAAATGTCAGCTGAACAATAGGCCTACTCGTATATGCAGTGCCTGAAATCCAGTATATTTTTTAATGTTTGTGTTCTATTTTAGCAAAATTAAACAGTAGATTGGAAACTTGGTACCGTATTTCTCAGTGGGGAAAATATTAGGGTTATTTGTCTATTTGTTAGTACCAGATTTCTGCAACAAAATCTCATTCCACAAATAGTGTAAAGTACTTCAACTCAGTTTCCCCACAAACCTACCCAGGCCTACTCTCTCAATGAAAGGTTTTCCTACCACACTAAACCTTTCATACACACCAGTGTCTTTTTGTCAGACAGTGTAATTTCCTTGCATCTTATATAATGCTGGAAAAAAAATTATGATTCAGGCTAGAACTCTGCCTCAGAAGAAAGATGAAGAAACTGTTTTTTTGTTTTTTTTTTATTATGAGGTGGCCAAGCACCACTTTACCATTAGTGGAGAAATAGGTTATATAAAATGAACAATCTCTTTTTATTGTTTTTGGGAATCATGTTTAACTTGCATGCCACATCTGTTCTTAGACTAGGCTGCTAAGTATTAGTGAAATTACAATTGTGAAAACTGGTACACTGAACAGAAACTTGACTCAGAACTTTTATGAGCTAAAAGGTAACATCCAAGGGAATTTGAAAATATTGATTGTTTTCTTAAAGAAAAAAGGAAACTTTAAAAAGATTAGTGGTTGATAAGGTAGAGAAAGCCCACCACAATAGTGAACATTTTGCTTTTGCATGTGGTTTTTTTTGGGATTCAAATAGTAACATATGAGAAATTTCCAGCTGTAAATGAAACAAAATGTTTATCTTGAAGCTGAAGAAGGCACTTTGATTTAGCTCTGTGAAGGCCATGAACATTCAAAGCAGCCTTTAGTTTATAAATACCCTAATTAGTTACAGTACTACACCAAACAAAAAGGAGCTGGGATTAAGGAAAGGAGAAGCTGAGAAGAGATGTGGTTATAATAAATCCACCATACTGTAAATACATTATTCACTGCTGCTCTAGTTTACTGAGGTATTTAGGCTGGGGTAATGTGGATTCCAGCTGCTAAAATTGGCACTTTTCTTTTTAACCGTGAAGTGATGATTTAATAAACTGTCATAGCAGACTTCCTAAGCAGGTGAAATCAGTGGAAAGGAAAGAAATAGAAATATTTACAGGAAAGTAATATGAATCATTCTCCTACTTGGTCAACTACAGCTCCAAGAAATTCAAGTTGTTTTTTCTTTTTTTCCTATGTGGCATTCCTCTGTATGTTAAATTGAACAAGAGCACGGTCCCTAAAACCTACATCTTTCATGCTGGGAGAAACTCATCAATGAAAATAATGATGACAATTTTCTGAGAAAGCAGTTTTGATTTCTTTATAATAATATTTACTATTATTATAATTTTAGATTTAATTATATTAACCAACTTATACCATTTATACTAACCAATCTGTCTTTTTGAATAAAGTGTGCCACTCCAAAGAAAAGTCAACACAAGTAGGAATGCACAATGTCTGTCATAGATAAACGTAAATGAATGTGCATGAATGTTTTGATAGAGTTAGAAAATAATTAATGTGTTTGCTTTTGATAAAATTAGAATATGAAGTCTGCAATAAGGTTTACCCTGGCAATAGGCTACAAAGAGACTGATGCTTTTAAAAAAGTAAGACATATAGACTACATACCATATTCTATTCCTTTAATCTATACTCTCTATTCCTTTATTCTAACCTTGTACCATTAGGTCCAGTCTGAGTCTGAGAGGAAGCCCCGTTGGAGGCTACCTGCTGGCTTTCCCTGTGCTCTTGGGCCACCCTCCCTTCTATCTCATTTGAGGCCTTTTACTTTCCATTATTTCTGTTATATTTTTCTCTATTTGTCCATGTTTTCATTTCTCCATGTTACTTCCCCTCTACCTACAAAACAGCTCGAATGCTCTAATATCTTAAAAAAAAAATCATTTCCTTGACATGGCTTCTCCTTCAAACAATCCCTCTCTCTTGCTCTCATTCCTTTAATAAAAAAAACTATAGATCTCCCTTGGCTTCCTCACCTTTTAGATGTATTTTCTTCATCCACTGTGGTCCAGCCTCCACTCATTTCCTGCAACAGTGCCTTAATCATATTCTTAGGTCCAGAAACTCTGAAAGCTGAGTTTTCTCTTAATCTATTCAATAGCAAAACATAACTTGTACTGATCTAAGGGCTGTTTATAGGTTTTAGTTATTCTGCTTGGGAAGACTATTCATACTGCTCACTGAATACATATTAATGTTTCTAATCAATGGTATATGTACTCACGTAAGTTTCTAAAATCTGGAAACTGCTAATTCTGAAGCATGCAGGCCAAAGGTTTCAGAGAGTGGGATTCTGGGCACGCACAGTCAAGCTGGCAGCCTCTTCTGACCCCTCTCCATCTCATTGCCACTGCAATGCCATTGCCAACCTTCTCTTCTTAGGCCTTTTCCTGCCTCATCTCCCAACTCCTTTCCTGATTCTCTCATCGTTTTTGACAACATCTGGAAGCTCTTTTTCCTCTGCCTACTCCTTGAATATAACTATGCTGCCTAACTATTGGATTTCCGGCTTCTTATTTTCTCCATCTATATTTTCTCCTCTATGATGTTATCCAAGATTTAAGAACTATCTAGATGTAAACAAACAGCTCCTAAATCTCTGCCCCAAATCCTGACTTCTGTTTAGAAGTCCAGAAAACATCTTCAACCATCAGTTAGGGTCTTCCCACTCAAAGTCCTACTGGCCCTGCAAGGCTAGCATGTACACACCCATCTTTATTCCTCTCTCTATTCCCTGTTTCAGTTAACGGCATTATTATCTACTAGTTTCCCAGTCTAGGAACAGCATTGTCACCCTTCTCTCCATAACAGCATTCAGTCATTCTCTAGGTCTTTGTAGTTCCATATCCAAAGGCATTTCAGCATTATTCCCTTAGTTTCCTTTCTACCACAATTAGTTCAATTTCTCAGACTTATCTTTCTAGATTGTTGCAACCTACTAAGTGATTCCTGGCTATTAATCTTTTTTTTTTTTTGCCAGTTAATATTCCATTTAAAAAAATCACAGCCATCTTTCTAAAATACAGATGTAATTATATCACTCCCATGATTACAAAAAGAAACACACACAATTTTAATGTCTCCTAGTTGTCTAAAGAAAAAAATTTTGAAGTGCTTAGCATAACCTAAAAGCCTTCAAACATATGAATCCAATTTACATTAAGTCTTCATCTCTCAATAATCTCATCATATGGCCAGGAATGTAGTCATTCTGAGTCATGCTGTTTCTCAGCTATATGGAGCACGGAGTCTCACTCTGTCACCCAGGCTGGAGTGCAGTGGTGTGATCTCAGCTCACTGCAAGCTCCGCCTCCCTGGTTCATGCCATTCTCCTGCCTCAGCCTCCCTACGTAGCTGGGACTACTACAGGTGTGTGCCACCATGCCCGGCTAATTTTTTGTATGTTTTAAGTAGAGACGGGGTTTCACCATGTTAGCCAGAATGGTCTTGTTCTCCTGACCTCGTGATCCTTCCGCCTCGGCCTCCCAAAGTGTTGGGATTACAGGCGTGAGCCACCGCGCCCAGCCTGGAGCACTTTTTATACCTCTGAATCTTTGCTTCCTTAAAAATCATCAATAGCTACTTGCCTATTAAAATCTACTTAAAGCTCATTTTCTTGATAATACCTTCTCTAATTCATACATTTAGAATGTATTACTTTTCTGTTATTTCATTTTTTGTTTATATCACTAACCCATTAATTACTGAGATTTACCTTGTTTTATAGTTATTGATATTATTCCTGTTTTCTCCACTGCACTGTGTTGGGTGGTAGAGATCATATCTAATTCTTTTAATCCTGATTTTATCCCTAAGCATGGAACCAGGCAGATAAGTGGCAATCAATATTTGCTGAATTGAACATGCATTAGTGCATTTTTTTTTTAGAGCAAATCTGGAAAAGATGGGCAATTCCCATGAACCAGCATTGTACTTTGCTAAGAAACATTTTAAAGACTCAAATTGACCTCTCCCAAAAGTCTCTAATTTTTTTCCAGGGAATTGTAAAACATTATTTAAAAATCTAGGCCAGGCATGGTGGCTTACACCTGTAGTCCCAGCTACTTGGGAGGCTGAGGCAGGAGGATCACTTGAGCCCAGGAGATCGAGGCTGCAGTGAGCTATGATTGCATCATTACACTCCAGCCTGGGCAACAGAGTGATATCCTGTCAAAAAGAAAAGAAAAGGAAAGAAAGATCTAAGGAATTAATTTATTAATCACATCAATGGCATATATAAGCTTCAAGAGATTTTGAGGCAAAGAGGAAGGCACTGAGCCACTAAAACTTGAGGGAAAAGCATACTGATATTTAATATATCATCAGGCAAATAAGCAAATTGCTGAAAACTCCTGATTTGAATTCTCATATTTGAGAAGACATCCATCTTGCCTCTAGGAAAATTGTTTGAAAAAAAGAAACTATTTTAACAAAGAATAAAATTACATAGTACATCCTTAAGGGGAAAAATAAGAAGCTTTAGGAAAAAATGGCAAAATGTGGAGAAGATGATAATGAAACATTGTAGAATTGTAATGATAACAGTATGATCTTAAGGAGGCAGTTCTCTACCCTGCTCAACCCAACTCCTATTTTGACAAAAAGTATAAATGGAAATAATTGTTAACTATTGTTATCTTGGCTTGCTCAATTCTAAACGTATTGTCTTCTAAGACTATATCAGAAAAAATACATTTATTAGGTGAATGTCCAATCAGGTTTCTCCCTAATATAAATCTGGCAATATTTTAAAGTATGTAATCCAAGCAAATGATTGCTTTATGAACTCTATCATTTTAAACAATAAGGCTCAATTTTTAAGAAATATTTAGAATTAAACACTTATTTTTAATTAGTTCACAAAAAACTCCCCTTAAAACCAGTTTAACTGAAAACATAAAACTAACTACAGAAATCCTGAAGAGTGTGACTACACATAAGAATTTTCCAAAGGGAAGAGACACGTAGAACATACATGAGGATTTGGATAGCTTGCTGAAATCTAGATTTACTTCCTGGTTTGCTCCTGATGACTGAAACCTATCCCAATGCCTGGGGGTCAGAAGGTTGACCACAAAGCCAAGACAGCTCTTGGTGTAGAAAGGAACTCATAAGGAAGACAGAACTCTGTTAAGCCAGGAACCTCCTGTTTAGACTCCAAGTTAAATATTCTCTGAATTCTAAATCATTCTTCCAAGGTAGATGTGGAGAAAAGCCACTTTCATTTTGGTGTGGACATGGAGTGTGGGCCCGATTTGTCAAGATTCCTCATTAAATGTAATAGATAATTCAACTGAGTGGCTGGAAGGTTTTTTCTAAAGGCCTCACTGGATGAAGCTGGTGTTATGCCTAGGAATCTATAGAATGGAAGTGCTGTACAATGAATCTGAGACTGACTTCCTCTTTGATACAGGTCAAGAAATTGAAGTTTGTTACTTCTGATCTCTCTCAGAATACATTTTGAGATAAATGTCACAATAAAACATAACTCTGTCCTGACCTCAGCACTACCTTTTACATTTTTAGACTTTTACAGAAGAGTTTATTTCTCCAGGATGCTAATATATATTAAAGTACACATGTCATTTACCCTCTGTTTTTTGAAGTATAACCCACAGGACCTGGTAAACAAAGTATTGGGTTCATTAGGGTGTGAATTTGAGCCTACATAAAATCTAGAACTGTTTGAACACATCAGAATCCAATGTGTTTGAACACTTCTGAGAAAACTGAAATGTGGTAAGAGTTGCCTTATGATTATTCCTGGGGGTGCCACACCCCTGGGGCAAGGGAGAACCCTGATCATATGGCAGGGCCAACACCAGATTTAGGGACAGAAACTTAACTCTGAACATGTGGAGCTGGAGAGGTGACAGAAGACCACTAAGAGAGACCCTAGTTCTCCAGGAGGCAGTTCTCTTACTCTGCTCGTTCAAACTCTGGATAAAAAGTATAAATAGGGTTAGTTGTTAACTATTTGTGTTGTTACAGGGATCAAGATCACGGGTTAGAGGTTGTATGAAAAAGAAGGTGTTGGTAGAATTAAGGCAAGTTTTTTTTTTTTCCTGCCAAAAGTGGTCCGCTCTTTATAACTTAGCTGTGGGAGAACTTTTGAACAATGTGATTCAAGAGAAGGACTAGCTAACAGAGAAGATTTTAAAATATATACCTTAAAAATAATTTTATGATAGTAAATTCCAAAGGTATATGAAAATAGAAAAATAGTAGAATGAATTCTTAGGTACTCACCACCTGGCTTCAATAATGGCCAACTCATGCCCAGTAGGGCAAATATTAAATATTAAAAGAGGAAAAAACTTAACTATTCAATATATTGATGTAATGAGATTATACTAATATTATTTTTTATACTGAAGAGGAAAAGTAAATAAAATCACTCAAATCTACTGTTATCTATAACAAATTAATTTCCATTAATTTCCACAATTGAAAATAAGCTGATCTTTTGCAAGTGAGATGAGGTTTTTTCCTTACTTCCTGTTTATAATATTGGCTATTGTGTTTGGTGGTACAAATTTACATTCTAGACTTCAGGGCAAAGGAGATTCTCTCTAGCCTGCTACCACCACCACCAAAGTGACTATACCACAGCAGCAATAATAGCCTTTGCTTATACAATCTGGAAAACATTATAGGAAGTGAATTCAGGCTTGCTTCCAAAATGCTATCATTTTAAACTATAGCTTAGAAATTCTTTGGCTCTGGAAATGTTCTATATGATTTTAGGAGCAGTTAGGAATTTATAATAATTGTACCTTTAAAAGGAAAGAGAAAAAACTCACAGTATTTCCCAGATTCTCTAGTTAAAAATGAGCTTGGCTTTTTAGAGAAAGTTATTCAGTTACCAGCAGCTTCCTAAGGCCACTTGAAGACTTCATGTAAATAGTGGTGGTAATACCCATGAAGATACTCCGCAAACATGAGATTACCTTCCCCATATGTGAACAAAAGGCCTTCTCAGATGATTGGCAAAAAACAGATTTGTAGCTAAAGAAACCATTGTGTGTGTGTGAAAGAAATTTCTTAACCCAAGATATGTCTCCATCAATTTGTAAAATAGAATAGTGACAGGGAAAAAACTCAACGTGGACATAGTACAATTTATGTATCCAAGTAAATGGCTAAACATCATTGCCTCCATTTGTAAAAACACTAATTTATCATTTGTGGGGGAGAACAAAAGTCTTTATCTTTGTGTTTAGTGAAATATTTGAGCATAGCGTAGAATTGGCAGCATTTTTTGTAAGTCAGGGAATAAGAGAACTTTAGTTCTAGGAAAGACATTCTACCCTTGGCATAATTCTCTGCCTTTTGACTGTGATCACAGCTTTACTAGATGAACCAGTGGGCACTCTTATGAAACTTCTGAAATTATCATACCACATATGATACAACATGGGATTTAAACATAAGTGAAATATTGACCTCACTTCCACCAAGTCTCATGTTTCACTGAAGCAGAGTGGGACAGTAGAATGCATTTGGCTTAAACATGAAATAAAGCATTTACCAGGTGTGGTGTATGACACTTCTGGACTTGGTGACGTTTTTGGTTTTGCAGTAACACGCTGGGGCACCTTAGGAACTGAAAGAGAGAACTCATATTGTAAGTCATTTGGTTTCAGCATCTTCCAGTCATGCTTAACACGTAAGACATGTCAAGGTGTAGCCTGAACACTGATAAAACAAAGCATTAGAGAGAAGACAGAAGAAGGAGTTAGAAAGAAGACCTAACCTTAAGCTCTAGAAATAGATTAGTTAGAATTCCAGATAATTATATAATAGTAAAATCCGAGAAACTGCAAAATTTCAAATTACAAAGTGTCAGAGTAAGATGACAACTTTTTAGAAATCTTTATTTCAGAGGAGATGACAATGGAATGAATGTAAGAGAGCTTTTCTTTACTGGATATGTTTGCTTGACTTCTCCTTAAACCCATTTTTATGTCTTTCCTTAAAGACAAAGTAGGTAAAGATGGTGAGGTCAGGGTGGAATCCTATGGAACATGGATATGCTTGAAGTCCTCTTGGGCAACAGCAGAGTGGTAAGTGGACTATGCAATGGAATGGGTTGGTTCACATCTTACCCGCCCTGCATTTCTCTGGCTCCAGAGAAACCTTCAAATGAATTTGTTGACAACTAAAATTAGATTTCCACAACTGTTCCTTGGGAATAATAAGGTACTAATATAATAGACACCAGGAAAATAAGTCTAACAATTATAGTGTATTCTATGATTTCAAAAATGCCTTTATAAAGTTTACACCCTTTGAGTCCCACCATAATGTTGGGAGGAAGGAATTACTAGCTACTCTTTAAAGCCGAGGAAACAGAGATTCGGGTGTGTGACATAATTTGCTTGAGGTTATGGTTATTAAGTACCAGAGTCAGGACTTGAACCAAATGCTGAGGATCAAACATTATCAACAGGTCTAAACACTTGGGATCTCTATATCCCAGTTCTGCAGGTCAGATTTTAAGTTGTTTCTCATTTTTTAAGGTGAAACAATAAACCTGCCCTAACTCAAGATATGGTTATAAGAATCCAATGTGAAATGTCAAAATGATGTGAAAATTATACTATTATAAATTTTTTTTCCACTTCTCAAGGAGCTTCACAAATTTGGTTTTGAAGAATCTGAGTATATTCTGATTTTCACATTATTTGCCCATGTGAAATCTAGGAGCACCCATAATTTTGAGTTATAAAAAATTCTAGGTATACAATTAATAATATTGCTATTACCTATACACACTGGGATCTAAGAAGTCAAACTTTATTGACTTATAAAATATTCCTTATGCTTTCTTTCAGATTTTAGATCCCATTTTGCCTTTGAATGCCAAACATAGATTTAAGCGTTGCCAATTTATAAACACACTTTCAGTAAAACTAACAATACAAGTTACATGCCAAATTACAGAATCTTATTCTGTGAAAGGTGGTGGATGAACAAAATTTGTTGCGCTTTAAGTTGTAAATACTATTGTTAGATGATATTACAGCCCAACAACAATAGTTTGTATTGGTATCATGCATATAAACAGGACACTCTCCTGTCCAAATGACTTTTTGAAATTTGCAGGAACTAGTTAAGGATAAGGGAAGAAGTATTAGGATTCAACTATTTGTCTTTAAAATATTTTGTGATATATATGTGTACATATACACACCTCCTTGAAAGACTATGAAAATCCAGGATATTGCTGGAAACTATTACGTAAGAATCACATTCTTGTGGGATGAGGAGGTCCCAATTCTACCCACTTTTAAAAAGAATAAGTAGAATGCATTTTGTTTTTCATGACCAGTTTTCAAATTGTTCCCTTACATTAAGTAGCACTGACAAAGCCGGAAGTATCTGGTTTGCAGCTACTTTCCACAAGAGATGCTGATGGACTGGAAGTTGCTTCAATCGGGACATCAGAAGGCTCTCTCATTACAGTCTGGCAGCCACTCCATGGTTTCAGAGTTAGAGAGTGGAACTCACTGAGGATGTGAATCTATCTATTCTGAAGAGCCTGTCTTGTCAAGAAAGGTTGGCTAAAAGTCTAAGTCAAAATGAAATAAATTTGAAACTTAGAATATAGTATAACAATGGAAAATTAGAGCAAGCTCCTGATTTACTATACCGCATTTTACTAAGTACAAAGTACAGCTCAAAAAGATAAAACTGCAAATAAATTTTTCCTATTACTTCATATCTCCTTTACCTTAAACATTTTTTACTGACCATGATTCATGCCTGAGTCTCTTAATTTTTAGTATTTTTCATCTTTTATAGTTCAACATTCAAGTTTTCATGGTTTCTTCTCCTCATTTGTTTTCTAGTTTTGTTCTATGCTTTATATTCAAATCCAAAGCTGAGAGCTTCTTCTCATATAATTTTGTCTGCTATTTTTAAAGTTAGATTTTAGTTTCCTATTATAATAACAAATTTAATATACTTGGTTTATTTAATAACTTGGTATATTCTTAAAACTTTGATGTTTTTATTCCTATTCATTATTATTCACTAATCATTATTTTCTCAGACTTTTAGTATGTTAATGTTTCAAATGTATTATTATTATTTAAAATTTCATATTATTTGGGGGAATATTGCCTTGGTACCTTCATATATTTATTATCAGAATAAATTATTTTCATAGCTAAGTTTTAGTAATTAGAACATATTTAAAATTATGCTAAATAAGGCAGATTTAAAATCATAGAAAAAATTTAATGATAGGTAAAATTTCCCTCAATTGATATTAGAGACCACACCTAAAACTACAGGGGTTTTCTTTTCCCCTGTAGCAAAACAAGAATGGCAGTACCTAATGACAGAGATTCTGAGGTATGAGTGAAATATTTGTGGTGGGAATCCAGAATCACTACCTGGATCAAGCATAATGTGATGGTGCTAAACATTTTCCTTTCCCCAGACTAGATTAGTGGTCGCGAAGGTTCCTTTGCCGGTATCCTGGGTGGGTGAACCTCAGACATTTGTTGTAGTCAGGCCATGTATTGAGGAAAATTTCAAATTAGATGATTGGCAGAAGGAAGCACATTCAGGAATAGTGGAAGGGATAGGAGTGTAGTCTCAGGCCGGGGAAGGAAAATGAAGTAGGCAGGCTATTCTTTTTAAGCAATGCCATTCATGTCCATCTCATCTTCAATAACACAACATTAAGGGAAGCTTTGTGGAATAAGCTCTTCCAATGATGTACTTTTTTAGTAAGTCCAAAAAGAAATTTAAATATTTATTAGGTTACAGAGGAAGACTTGTTTTACAAGTGTTAAAGACTCAATCTGTTATCATAACCATTAATGAACAGTTTGCTAGAATAACCCCACTAACCTCAAACTTTTCAAGCTAAAATGTAAAATATATATTTACCTGGTTGTGTTTGTGGGATTCTTGGGCGTGGTGATGTTTTTGGCTTAGGAGGAGCACGTGGTGTCTGCTTGGGAGCTAAAAGAAAGGATATAGGTTCGGAAATCTTGAGCCCTTCAAGAATGACAGTACCTAAGCCTCTAGAAGCTCAGGGATGTTTACTGAGTGACTGAAGACCTAAATACTCAACAATTAAGGCTTCTACAGATCTGCAAAGTATAGGAAGGTAACTTTTTTATATAACAGAAAACAAAACAAAAAGTCACATTAAATGATATCTAAGATGTTCAGCTGGCAAAATGAAACTTGGGATTTCAGAAATATTGACATCAAATACCTTCTAAATAGTTTGAAAATAAATTCATAATTACAAGAATTCATCCTTATTATAAGTTCATATAATTTTATCAGAATATTTAGTTGTACTATTTTAAATGCAGACACATATGTTTTCTAAATAAAAAACAAAGTTAACATGTTATAGCCCAAATATATAATGTATTTTAATAGCAAGTGCTAATGGAAAAATTAATCTTACTAAACAAAACACAGTTTTATTGGTTATATAGGGGAAGAGAGGGAAGAGAAATTGAACACCAAGGATATTTTCTATGGAGAGTTATTCCTTTGCTGGGCAAATCCGAAAGAAATTCTAGGACAATCAGTGTAAAAACCAATTTTTTCTTCACCAAAAGAAAAATGAAAAATCTATCCTGCTGAAGGAAAGGAATTATCAGATGCAAGGTTGCAGCTTATGGAAACACCTCATTTGGTTGAACTAAAATGTGTTTGGGATAAAGAAAGGTAAGAAGAAACATGGTCAACGTCATGTAGTTTCAGACACCTTAAGAAAAACTTGCTGAAAATAAGAGTTATTTGACACCAGAAGTTTCTGAAGGAGTCTGCAGAATCTTCTTCCTGATACTAAATGAAAAAATACAAGGTATACAATGGTTTCAGTGGAATCTTCTTGCCTGTAGAGAGATGAATACTGATATATGTTGGAGATGACCTGGTTTAGAAGCCTGGAACCTGGGGATTTAGAGCTCCCTTTGCTAATCACTGGGTCTAAGGTCTCAGGTTCTTCATCAGAAGTTACACAATTTTAAGGAACCCTTCCAATCTTAAAATTCTGTCATTCCAGCATTTCTCACAGTTTGTGATTTTCTGATTCTCAACTACCCTACTTACTAAGGTTCTAACTGATATGCCACTTACTTTGCCAGAGGATAAGAAAGACCATCTGAAGGTTAGGCATGTCATAAAGCAATTCCATGAAAAATGATACAGAATGAGATAAGAATCGCTAATAGCAGTATTTGCAATGAGACATTCCAATGATATTAATTATTATATAGTTATTAAGAACAAAATTTGGAAAAGTTAGGTATAACTGACTGATTTCATTATTTTAGTCAATGTGGATTTATTTTTGTTAAAAAACTCTAGGGTTTATAGGCAACATCTAGTAGGATATTCAGCAGACAATGAGTAAACTTAAAATCCATATCTCCCTTGGAAACAGAGTCATATAAAAATAGTTTAATGCCAATCAAAACAGAAGTTTGGGCTTATTTATAACCTTCTATTACATTGAAACCTACAGCTATTGAGAGGATTTTTTAAAACAAGAAGCATATTTAGTTATTCATGTTGATTATTTTTCATTCATTTCAAACTCCACTACTATGTAAAGCTTTATGATAAGCCAAAGTTAATTGTTTTGATTTTTTTTATTTGTATGCAGTGAAATGGCCAAAGCACTGCAGAAAGGAGTGGAAAGAAGAAAGATATCTGAATAACTACAAGGTAACTGGCCAGTACACCCCCTTTCATGTGGATTGCACAGTCAAACCTGTTTCTGGAGGTTTCTTTTAATGTCAAAAGCAAATCAGAAAGCTTAATATACTTTTTACATGATCATAGAACTTGTAAAACTAGTTGAGATGAATTAGAATTAAAATCAGAATATATATATTTTAAAATAGAACAGAATAGAAATGTTCTTCCCAGAAGCATTCCTATTCCCTGAATTAAACACTTGCAGAGTAGCTAAGAGGTATTTTTCAACCATATCCTAAAGAACAACACTGCCATTTGAGTAATTACCAATGATAGCAGGACATCAGACAGGTAGGATTACCCATCAAAGTCTGTGGGCAGAATGATAAAGTCAGGGCCTCTGATATCTTGAGGTGACCATACTGACATTCTGCAAACACTCACCTCATATATGACATACAAAATAATGTATTTACCAGGTTCAGTCTGAGGCTCATCTGGGCTGGGTAGGGTTATAGATTGAGAAGGCAGAGGCGATGTTTCTATGGTAATTGAAGGAAAGTACGCGGGTTACTATAGCACTTGACAGACCTTGAGTACAGATAACAGACAGGATGGTAACAAATAGATTTTTTAAAATAAAGAAAATTGCAAGTCTGCAGCAAAACAGCATTCCTACTCCTTCATAATGCATTTGGTTAAAAAAAAATGGTTGCAGATGCAGCTTACAAAGTACTTCTAAAGTTCTCATTTCACATTAGAACTCTACCTCCTCAACAATGCTACAAAGATATATTCAATAGGAATCATGAAGGGAAAAAGGAATTTTTAAAATATTATAGTATGAGTCATTTAAGCAGCACTGAATTTCACTTAAAGAATGGAGAAGAAAACCACAAATGTAAATAACTGTGATGGGATAAGTGTTAATGGAAAGTATGTTGCTAGGTCAGAAAGTATAAATGGATCATCGCACCAAAAAAGCATTATCTGAAACATTCAACACAATGCCAAGCTGGCAGGATGTACAGTGTTAGGAAGAAAATATTTTAGATTCAACAGTTCTGCTGACTTATGAAGAGAAAAAAAGCAAAGTCTTGTTACACAACTGAATGGGAGGAAGGACATTTTTGGACAATGGTTATGGATAGGAGCACCTTGAAAGAAAAGTAACTGCCATGGCGAAGAGTGACGGTGTAACATGAATTCACAATGAGAGAGACCCGGAGGTTCTCAGGCGATGGTGGCAATGAAGACAGAGAGCACCCAGGGTTGGGCTACCGAGGTTATTACCTAGTGTGGTCTCAGGTGGTTCAGACACATAGGTAATAGATTCCACAACTGTACCAAAACAAAGGAGAAAAATTTTAGAAACTGTAAGATATTAAGCTATAGCATTTTTTTGAATATCAAATTTTATTAATAATTTGCATCATAATTTTACAGACAGGACAATGGATTTAGATAGGAAAAAAGAATTGGGAGAAAAATCCTATTCTATAATACTAATCCTCCAATTAATATTTATGTTTTAATTGTCATTAACTGGGTTTCAAATGTTATTACGCCTCAACCTTTAGACTTCAGCAGAGAAAGACAAATTTATTTCTGTATTCAGAGAGAGTCAATTATCACTTTAAGAATTCAAGAATGTTGGAAGCTGTAGCTCCTTCAAATCTGTTTAATTGTGAATCAAGTACCACAGCTTGAACTTTCATATTCCGTGGATGTAACTGATGTTAATTTAAAATGTGTGGAATAAATGAATCAAAGCATTAAAACCTTTGCTACCTTCAGTCTTTGGCTCCTCTGGCCAGAGTGGTGCTTTGGCAGTGGGATATACATAGTCTGTTTTGGCTGGTGCTAGGGAAGAAACGGGAATGGCTGGTTAGTGGTGGCCAACCCAAAGCACACTGTAATAGAACCCTGCATTTAATTTAAAAATAGAATTGAGCTATCTTAAGCAGATATATTCTTGAGAATAATTAACATTTAGGTAGATTATGAAGATGACCACAATTTAGGAGGGCAGAAATGAAAGCAGGAAATGAAGGCAGTGTGCTATGTGGGAAACACGCACACCCCATACATAATGTGTGGCAGAGTCAACAGCAGTTCTACCTGGAACAAAGCAGATAATTCCACTTTCATTTTTTTTTTCGTATAAGAATTCCAGTTAGAAACACACATAGAATGAGTACTTGGAGAGCAAAAGCACGGGATGAATCCTAAAAGTGATATGAAAATGAAAAGTAGGTTGTACATATTCATATTGAAAGAGCAATCAGAAAAGGTTAAAATTTTCGTTTCGAGTGAGAATAAGGAAATTATGAAACTTGCATAGCAATACAGCAGATGTGAACACAATGTGCTGTATACAATGACATTCAAGACCCACTGGATGAGCACAGACAAGCTGTGAGGAGCAAGTGGCTATGAAATGTCACAAAGCATGAGGACATCCAGAGATGACTTTGCAATGATATGGAAAAGCACATATGCTTGACTTCCCATTGGGGAACATTTTTACCTATGGTCTCCTTCGGTGACTCAGTACTAAATGTAACCGATTCCAGAACATCAGAAACTAGTAAAAAACAGAAAATGGTACAATCGATAAAGGATAGGTTGTAAGTATTTACAAAAGTGCTTTGCATCCAGTAAGTGTTCAATGTTAACTGTTATAGGGTAACAACATTATTAACACTAAGGGAAGCTCTCATAACTGAACTGAATTCACAACATGATAACTACTGTACATTACCATTAACAACCTACTTTGTACATTCAACATGAGTACCAAAATGTCATTTATCTAATTAAAAGATACTCATAAGAGATGGAAAGAAATTACAGTCCTACGGAAGAAAAATATAGGATCCAGTGTTTTAAAATAAATGTCAGGAAGTAGCAACAACATTGCTAATACTGATTTTTAAAATTTGCATCCATTTTTTTTTCCCCAGACAGGGTCTGGCTTTGTCAACCAGATGGAGTAGGGTGGCATGAACATGGCTCACTGTAGTCTTGACCTCCTGGGCTCAAGCGATCCTCCTACCTGAGCCTCCTAAGTAACTGGGACTACAGGCATGCACCACTATGCCCAGCTAATTTTTGTATCTTTTGTAGAGTTGGGGTTTTGCCATGTTGCCAAGGCTGGTCATAAAATTCTGAGCTCAAGCAACCCATCAGCCTTGGCCTACCAAAGTGTTGGGATTACAGGTGTGAGCCACTATGCCTGGCCTATTTACAAGCTTGAAGGGCAGTATGTTTTAAAGGGTTCACATTATTTTTGTGGAAATTTTATCATTTTTACTGAAGTGAGAAATTTCTCCTTCCTTGATGGTCACAATTGAACTAGTGTTCTTTTAGCACAAATTTAATTTACTATTAAAGAGAGCCACAAACTTGTAACTGTTGAAAAAATAAGGATAAATAATAAAATTAGTTCTTCTAAGTGGTTTGTCAACCACTTAATCAGATATGTGATTATTTTCTAGAATGATACAAATGCAATGAAAAGTATTTTTATACATTCAAGTAGTAATATTAATGTATTACTAATTTAACAATATGCAATCACAAAAAAGAGCATTGTGCAATATTTACAGTTAGTAATGTATATTCCTTTTTCATTTTTTATCTTTGGAAATATAACTTAGAGAATTACAGTATGCCTCTTAAAGCACACAGTATACCCAGACAGATAAAACAATCTATTTACCAGGTTGACTTTCTGTCATTTCTAGGCTTGGTGATGTCACTGGTTTCAAAATAAGAGTTTGCAGTTCAGTCGGAGCTGAAAGAAGAGGGTCTCAATTGTAAGAGTAATTTTCAGTTATTTATTTCATAGGTTTTAGACAGAGGTAGCAGTGAAATAAAATACACAGACCCTGAAAATCATGAGGTTATGGAGAGCCATACAGAATGTGCCCTATTTAAAGCAGAGGTCAGCAAACTATAGCCCTTCCAAGTCTAGCCAGTGGGCCAATAATGATTCTCACATTTTTTTTAAGCGATGGGAAAAAATGAAAAGTAGTATTTCATGACACGTGAAAATGGCATGAAATTCAAATAAAGTTTTATTGGAACATAGCCATAGAATGAACTAAAACTGTTCAGGGCATATTCATGAATCAGCTTT
Organism: Pan troglodytes; assembly: GCF_028858775.2. Lineage (NCBI taxonomy): Eukaryota > Metazoa > Chordata > Mammalia > Primates > Hominidae > Pan > Pan troglodytes. The sequence goes on from NC_086015.1 coordinate 104,133,411, forward strand.
GGTTGCCTTCAAGCTAAAACAGCAGAATTGAGTAGCTGTAACAGAAACTGAACAGCCCACAAATTCTAAAATAGTTATTGCTTAACTTTTCACAGAAAAAAAAATTGCTGACTCCTGATTCAAAATGTCCTTCTGAAAAAGCAGGAGACTGTTTGGAAAATTAAGTTCTCATGGACTATTGTATCTGAATCTCAGTTCCTACAAGAGCTAAGAGCTGCCTATAGCTGATTTCATGACAGTAATATTAACAAAATGTTGAATATCATCTAGGAGTGTTTTGTTCTATATTTTAGTTTCACCATCCCCTTAGCCACCATTGACAAGTATTGATACTTGTTTTATTTGTGCTGTTCCCACCCTTCCACCCTCTAATCCAAATCCTATAATTATTTCAAAGTCCAACTACTCTCTGTCCTCAGCCCACATCGTTCCTTGACTCCTGTAAATATTTTGTTTTTACTACTCAATTAAACAAGAACTCTCATAGGAGGAAATTGCTCTATATCTAGAAAACTGTATCTAAGAAAACCTTAGGGTTTCTTCATAATTACTTTGTACTTTAAGAGGTAAAATGTGTCCTTTCTTTTGGTTTCTACCTCCGCTCCTTTTTCCACCCCACTCAACTGTTAATATGGTGTTTGGTACACAAAGAATGAGGAAATGATTGTCTTCTTAAGCAAAAGTAGCAGCACCATTGAGAAAGAGATGAATGAAATGGAATAAGAACTGTATAAGATCGATCCTTTGTTAGATACAGTCCTTATGTAGGGCACACGATGAATTTAGCCACTGGATAGATCTCCCTCAGCTATGAATCTAATAATGAGCCCTGTAATTGTCAAACTGTTGACCACTGTAAGTGCCCTTTTCTCTCAGAAGGCACAGAAATGATATTCAAGCTTATTGTCATACCTGTGATTCAAGTGCAATGGGCTAAGACTCCTTAAACCTTCTAAAACCTAAGCCATAGATTTTCGTTATTTCAACTGAGAGGGTTTAGGGAGTTTAAGGTCTGAGGGATGGAATAACCCCTATTCATCCTCCTTTATGTCTTTGAAACTAAAAGATGATGATCTTAGGTTGCTATAGTGTTTGTAGGTCTAGAAATCATTGAAAGCATTGTATGTAGACTTGTGTTTTCTAAAACATGTTAGATTTTCTTGAGTTTATTTCCTAAATTAAAAAAAATTACTTTGCTTCTGATCATCACTAAGGGTTCCTTTAGAGACCAAAATCACATATGAAGTGATTAAAGGAATAAATATTGAACATGCATAGATATTCAGAAGGATTCCTACTTAGCGAAGATTAACAGCCATTACTAAACAGTGGTGAAGAACAGTGGTCAAGCTTATCAATGATTGAGGAGCCTGGAACTTTCAGGGAAAAGCTATTTTAATGTAATAGGGACACCTTATTCCTTAAAATGGAAGAAAATAATGAGACTAAGACACAGGTTTTATAGAAACTAAGTTACTCAAAGGGAGTTCATGGTACTTAATTGTTGCTTTATAGATCTAAATACCAAATGGAAGGGTATTTAGATCTATAAATACTAAATACCAATTTGGACCTCAGATTTAACACTGAATCATATGGTGCAAATTTAAAGAGAGTTTCATGTTGGACAGCTGTCCTTCACTGGGTCCAGGGACATCTGCGAAAAACAACAGGTAACACTTGAATTAAAACTGCTGACTATTTTAAAATGAAGTGTAGAATGGAATAACAGCATCTTAGGAATCAGAAGCAACTCTGGTCATGACAGTGCTCAAGTGCGTTTTTAAACGGCGATAAGAAGCATTTAATGCAAGTCACAAAAATCATTACCAAATGTTGTTCCTGGAGCATCAGTACTATGAACAACAGGTTCAAAGCCTGTAACAGAAACTAACCAAAAGCAACAACATGAATACAAGAAAGCTTAAAGATTTTTTTTTTAAATCCTCAATTTTTATTTTAAAACATGAGTTTCAAATGATACACAATTTTTTAAAACTTTTGAATTGATAGGAAGCATATAGTTGCTTTTGGAAGATTTGGCCACACTAGCTAGAACAATTCATCAAAGAAGGTAGTTACAACCTTTGAACTCTGTTACATATCTTGATATTATCCACATGAGGTTTTCCTAGGTATTTGGTTTTCTAACTAGTATGGATGTTTGGCTTTGGAAATTTGTTTAGGCAACAGATACGAAAATACAGAGAGAAATATATATGAAAGTAACTTGTTGCTTTTCTTGGAAGTTGAAAAAAAATGCCTGTTTATGTAATCATAACAAATGGATCACATGTTTCAATGCAGATACAGCAATAAATACCCATGAGTATGCTAATCTCGCTGTAAACACATCTGTAAAGAGGGACCAAGAACGTCATCCAAACCAAGTCATTTAGGAGATCAGGCACACAAGTGTCCCCAAGCCATGTTCTCCTGGATAGCTCTGTACGAGAAGCAGTTGCTACCCATGTCAAATAATTTGATTCTTAGAAAACATGATGACTGTTAATTCCCGTCTTAGGCATTTCTTTAGGACTTTATTGGGACAGCCTGCCAGGGTTCAGATTCCTTGGCTACTTAAGCCAAGGATTCATACATTTACCCGATTTGTTCTGAGGTACTTCAGGACTTGATGTAGTTTTGGGTCTGGGACGGGGACGACGTGTCCGTTGTGTTTTAGGAGCTGAAGGAAGAAACTTTGGATTACTCTAGTGCAGGTGGCTTTGGAGACAAAACTTTAGGTTTTTAAAGGTATGTCATATTTCCTTGAGATTTAAGTCATATGTCTTTTAAGATTAAAATATTTTCTATTTTGTTAATTTTCTTAATCACTGAAGATTCTTGAGAGAGAAAACTTACATATAAAATCAAGTTGAAAAGTGAAGAGACTCATACATCTTTAACTTCAGAAACACTAGAGCCAAACTCTGGATGATAGAGTCTCAGGCTCACACTAAATCTTTTGAGTATGCCAAAGAATCCATGATACCATAAGAACTGTTAGAGTTTAGTCAGTTTAGATAAGATACAGCCACCAGCAACTGTGTTTGAAATTTAGCTTCAGACATAAGTGACATGAATGCTGTTTAGACAAAAGTACATGACACAAATTCAAATAAGATTACATGGTAGACTCTGAACTAGGTCCATGCATAGCTTTTGAAAATAATAGGTAACTTCTAAGGATCACTAATACTCAAATATAAAGTTGAAGGACAATATAAAGTTGAAGGATAGCAGAAGATGACAAGATAGTCCTACAAAGCTGATGACAATGTGATTATGATAATGATGGAATGGATTTGAAAATAAGCAGGAAAAAATTATTCAGGAACACAGAATATCATTACCTAACGTTGTTTCTGGAAACTTGGTTCTAAAAGTGTCAGGTTCAAGGACTGTAGTAACAACTAGACAAAAATAATAAAATAAAGCAAAAATATTTAACTTGAATATTAATTTCACAGGTCAATTTTTAAGCTTCAGAACTTAAAAGTAAGGCTTGTTTTTTGCAGATTTGGCCAAACCATGGTCAGGTACCCATTAGTCTCATAAGACAGATTTGCAAGATAGCATTGCACTCAGCTTAATATCACTATGTGGTCAACAAAACATTCTCCTAGATGTTTGATTATCTGATTCTTGCTACACATTAGTGGAAGATTGTTGGATGAGCTTTTTACACATTTGCATAATATATGCTTTTCTAACTGTATTGAAAAAGGCATTTATCAGTCTACTTGCACTTCTATAGAAGTTGGGATAAATATCTTGTTATCTACTGTCTAAGTAACTATGGATACAATAAAGAGTTCATATGTATGAAAGCATAAAGAACACCATGTAATTAATAAACTGTGCTCATCAAAATCTCAAAGTATTCCTCGATTCAGTAAAAGTTAAGAAACTGTTAAATCTTAATAGAGATGAATAAAGAGTCAGTCTATCCTATTATGGAAGCTTCTCATTAAAACTTTCAAGACTTAGGTACATTTTACAATTTGACAATTTACTAAAAACACATCATTCTTTGAAACAAAAAAATCAATATTACACAGATCCTAATAAAATGAAAAATAATATGAGC